>NC_057800.1:623878828-624512815 GCF_018294505.1 Triticum aestivum
CGCCCTCGTCGCCGAACCCCAACGCCGCCCGGTTCTGCCCCGCCATCGCCGAGAGCCGCCCCATCCCCGTCGCCACGCCGGACGCCCCGACCTCGCCGACGGACGCCGCTCGCCGGAGCCGCTCCACGTCGCCTCGCCTCCTCATCGGCTCCGTCAAGCCTCGCCGGACGTCTTCATCCGCTCCGTAGTCGGACCACCCCAACCTTCCCCGAGCCCGCTACCCGTGCCCTACTCCCTCCCCTGTGAGCTTCCCCTCTCCTCGTCCGTCGCCGCGGTCGCCGCACTCTGCGCACGCCCCTGGCCATCGCCCTGTACGCGCGCCGCCCGTGCTCACCGCGGCCTCGTCTCGCCCGGCGTGCCGTCACGCCGAGCCGCACCCGCGGTGCTTCTCCTTCCTGGAGCGCTCGCACCTGCCGTGGCCCGCACCACCGCAGCCCCCTGCTACCTCCGACGCGACCACCACCGCCGCTGCTGGCCACCCTTGGCCTCGCCTTCGGCCCCACGCCGACGACCCCGTGACCGGATGGCCACGGCCTCGCCCCGCAACCGGGCGGGCTACGGCCTCCGCCCGGCGCCCGCACCCGTTGCCCGCACACCCGCTAGGCCTTTGGCCCACTGACAAAGGGGCCCCAGCCCCAGAACAAAAATGTTTAAAAAAAGAGAATTAATAATAATAATTAATAATAAAAAATAAATAACTAATTAACTAATTAATTAATTAATTAAAGAATTAATTAACTTAATTAATTGTGTTTAACTAACCTAATCAATTAACTAAATTAATTAAACCTGTTTAGTTAGTCATAGACAATGACAGTAGGACTCCACATGTCAGTTTGACTAGGTCAACTGACTAGTTGACCGCTAACACAATAATGACGTCATGCTGACTTCACAAGTCACTATTTTGGATAATTCGGATTTAAAAAAATTAAATTAATTCTAGAAAATAGATTAATCTTTAAAAATTAATATAAAATAAACCATAACTCGGATTAAATTATTTTCAACATGAAAGTTGCTCAGAACGATGAGACGAATCCGGATACGCAACCCGTTCGTCCGCCACGCATCCCTAGCATAGCGAACACGCAACTTTTCCCCTCCGACTCCTCTGCCCGAAAACGCGAAACACCGGGGATAATTTCCCGGATGTTCCTCCCCTTCACCGGTACCACCTCGTAATGCGTTAGGGCACACCTAGCATCACGCTTTGTCATGTCATGCATCGTCATGCATTTGTTTGCATTATATTTATTGTTTCTTCCCCCTCTTCTCTCGCTAGACATCGAGACCGACGCCGCTGCTACCCGGTACGACTACGGTGTTGACGACCCCTCTCTCTTGCCAGAGCAACCAGGCAAGCCCCCCCTTTGATCACCAGATATCGCATATTCTTCTCTCTACTGCTTGCATTAGAGTAGTGTAGCATGTTACTACTTTTCGTTATCCTGTCCTGATGCATAGCCTGTCCTTGCTACTACTGTTGTTACCTTTACCTGCAATCCTAAATGCTTATTAGTATAGGATGCTAGTGTTCCATCAGTGGCCCTACACTCTTGTCTGTCTGCCATGCTATACTACTGGGCCGTGATCACTTAGGGAGGTGATCACGGGCATATGATATATACTTACACTGTTACATTACTTATGATACTGTTTGGAGATGGGGGCTGAAGGGGCAGGTGGCTCCATCCAGGTAGTGATGGGCCTGAGTTCCCGACGGCCCCCGACTGTTACTTTGAGGCGGAGCGACAGGGCAGGTTGAGACCACCTAGGAGAGAGGTGGGCCTGGCCCTGGTCGGCGTTCGCGGATACTTAACACGCTTAACGAGATCTTGGTATTTGATCTGAGTCTGGCTACTGGCCTATACGCACTAACCATCTACGCGGGGATAGTTATGGGCACTCGACGTCGTGGTATCAGCCGAAGCCTTCGTGACGTCAGCGACTGAGTGGCGCACACCGGATTGGACCGTAAGCCTGCTCTTGTATTAAGGGGGCTAGTTCTGCTTCCGGCCGCGTACGCAACGTGCAGGCGTGCAATGGGCGATGGGCCCAGACCCCTGCGCCATAGGATTTAGACTGGCGTGCTGACCTCTCTGTTGAGCCTAGGTAGGGCTGCGACGTGTTGATCTTCCGAGGCCGGGCATGACCCAGGAAAGTGTGTCCGGCCAAATGGGATCGAGCGTGTTGGGATATGTGGTGCACCTCTGCAGGGAAGTTAATCTATTCGAATAGCCATGATCTTCGGTAATAGGACGACTTGGAGTTGTACCTTGACCTTATGCCAATTAGAACCGGATACTTAATAAAACACACCCTTCCAAGTGCCAGATACAACCGGTGATCGCTCTCTCACAGGGCGACGAGGGGAGGATCATCGGTTAGGATTATTCTATACGATGCTACTTGGAGGTCTTCAGTCTACTCTCTTCTACATGCTGCAAGACGAGACTGCCAGAAGCGTAGTCTTCGAAAGGACTAGCTATCCCCCCTTATCCCGGCTTTCTGCAGTTCATTCCACGTATAATAGCCTTATTCCAGTTGATACCAATGCATACATATGTAGTGTAGCTCCTTGCTTGCGAGTACTTTGGATGAGTACTCACGGTTGCTTTCTCCTTCTCTTCCCTCTATCCTTTCTACCTGGTTGTCGCAACCAGATGCTGGAGCCCAGGAGCCAGACGCCACCGTCGACGACGACTCCTACTACACCGGAGGTGCCTACTACTACGTGCTGCCCGCTGACGACGACCATGAGTAGTTAGGAGGATCCCAGGCAGGAGGCCTGCGCCTCTTTCGATCTGTATCCCAGTTTGTGCTAGCCTTCTTAAGGCAAACTTATTTAACTTATGTCTGTACTCAGATATTGTTGCTTCCGCTGACTCGTCTATGATCGAGCTCTTGTATTCGAGCCCTCGAGGCCCCTGGCTTGTAATATGATGCTTGTATGACTTATTTATGTTTCAGAGTTGTGTTGTGATATCTTCCCGTGAGTCCCTGATCTTGATCGTACACATTTGCGTGCATGATTAGTGTACGATTGAATCGGGGGCGTCACATGCCCCCCTCGGGCACCGTCTCGTGATGATTCCACTTCCCAAAATTCATAAATATTCCAAAATAAATCTCCGTCAGTTTTTTTCCATTTGGACTCCGTTTGGTATGGGTTTTCTGCGAAACAAAAAAACATGCAACAAACAGGAACTGGCACTGGGCATTGGATCAATATGTTAGTCCCAAAAATAGTATAAAAAGTTGCCAAAAGTATATGAAAGTTGAATAATATTGGCATGGAACAATCAAAAATTATAGATATGACAGAGACGTATCAGCATCCCCAAGCTTAATTCCTGCTCGTCCTCGAGTAGGTAAATGATAAAAAGATAATTTTTGATGTGGAATGCTACCTAGCATAATCTTGATCACATATCTAATCATGGCATGAATATTAAGACACGAGTGATTCAAAGCAATAGTCTATCATTTGACATAAAAACAATAATAATTCAAGCCTACTAATAAAGCAATCATGTCTTTTCAAAATAACATGGCCAAAGAAATTTATCCCTACAAAATCATATAGTCTGGCTATGCTCCATCTTCACCACACAAAATATTCAAATCATGCACAACCCCGATGACAAGCCAAGCAATTGTTTCATACTTTTGATGTTCTCAAACCTTTTCAACTTTCACGCAATACATGAGCGTGAGCCATGGACATGGCACTATAGGTGGAATAGAATATGATGGTGGAGAAGACAAAAAGGAGAAGATAGTCTCACATCAACTAGGCGTATCAACGGGCTATGGAGATGCCCATCAATAGATATCAATGTGAGTGAGTAGGGATTGCCATGCAACGGATGCACTAGAGCTATAAGTATATGAAAGCTCAAACTGAAACTAAGTGGGTGTGCATCCAACTTGCTTGCTCATGAAGACCTAGGGCATTTGAGGAAGCCCGTCGTTGGAATATACAAGCCAAGTTCTATAATGAAAATTCCCACTAGTATATGAAAGTGATAACTCAAGGGACTCTATATATGAAGAACATGGTGCTATTTTGAAGCACAAGTGTGGAAAAGGGATAGTAGCACTGCCCCTTCTCTCTTTTTCTCTCATTTTTTGTTTTGTTTTTTTATTTTTATTTTTATTTTTTGGTGGGCTTCTTTGGCCTCTTTTTTTTATTTGGGCTTCTTTGGCCTCTTTTATTTTTTGTAAAGTCCAGAGTCTCATCCCGACTTATGGGGGAATCATAGTCTCCATCATCCTTTCCTCACTGGGGCAATGCTCTAATAATGATGATCATCGCACTTTTATTTACTTACAACTCAATATTACAACTCAATGTCTAGAACAAGGTATGACTCTATATGGATGCCTCCGGCGGTGTACCGGGATGTGCAATGATCTAGCGTAGCAATGACATCAAAAAATGGACAAGCCATGAAAACATCATGCTAGCTATCTTACGATCATGCAAAGCAATATGACAATGAATGCTCAAGTCATGTATATGACGATGATGGAAGTTGCATGGCAATATATCTCAGAATGGCTATGGAGATGCCATGATAGGTAGGTATGGTGGCTGTTTTGAGGAAGGTATATGGTGGGTTTATGGTACGGGCGAAAGTAGCGAGTACTAGAGAGGCTAGCAATGGTGGAAGGGTGAGAGTGCGTATAATCCATGGACTCAACATTAGTCATAAAGAACTCACATACTTATTGCAAAAATCTATTAGTCATCTAAACAAAGTACTACGCGCATGCTCCTAGGGGGATAGATTGGTAGGAAAAGACTATCGCTCGTCCCCGACCGCCACTCACAAGGAAGACAATCAATAAATAAATCATGCTCCGACTTCGTTACATAACGGTTCACCATACGTGCATGCTACGGGAATCACAAACCTCAACAAAAGTATTTCTACAATCCACAACTACCCACTAGCATGAATCTAATATCACCATCTTTATATCGCAAAACTATTGCAAGGAATCCAACATATCATATTCAGTGATCTACAAATTTTTTGTAGGATTTTATGACTAACCATGTGAATGACCAATTCCTGTCATCTCTCTAAACAGATATAAGTGAAGCAAGAGAGTTTAATTCTTTATACAAAAGATATGCCCACGCTCTAACAAATATAAGTGAAGCAAAAGAGCATTCTACAAATGGCGGTTGTCTATGTAAAGAGAAACAGGCAATCCAAACTTCAAATGATATAAGTGAAGCACATGAAGCATTCTATAAAGCCATACTCAAAAGATATAAGTGAAGTGCAAAGAGCATTCTATAAATCAACCAAGGACTATCTCATACCAGCATGGTGCATAAAATAAAAATGAAAACTAAATGCAAAAGACGCTCCAAGATTTCACATATTGCATGAACGAAACGAATCCAAAAACATACCGATACTTGTTGAAGAAAGAGGGGATGCCTTCCCAGCATCCCCAAGATTAGACGCTTGAGTCTCCTTGAATATTTACTTGGGGTGCCTCGGGCATCCCCAAGCTTGATCTCTTGCCTCTCTTCCTTCTTCTCGCATCAAAACCTTCTCAATCATCGAACACTTCATCCACACAAAACTTCAACGGAAAACTCGGTAAGATCCGTTAGTATAATGAAGCAAATCACTACTCTAAGTACTGTTGCAAACCAATTCATATTTTGTTTTTTCATTGTGTCTACTGTAATATAACTTTTTCATGGCTTAATCCACTGATATAATTCGATAGTTTCATCAAAACAAGCAAACTATGCATCAAAAACAGAATCTGTCTAAAACAGAACAGTCCGTAATAATTTGAACATTCACCATACTTCTGATACTTAAAAAATTCTACCAACATTAGGAAAAATAAACAATTTGTATAGGAAGACAGTGCAAAAAGAATCAGAACCATTTGACGTTCCAGCTAAAAATGTAAAATCGCGCACTACAACCAAAGTTTCTGTCCTGCACCGTACAAACCATCAAGCAAATGTAAACATCCTAAAGGCAAACCTTGGCACATTATTTTTATAATACAATGGAATTGTACAAGGGGGTAATTATTTTTGTTGAAAGGTTTCTGTAATCAAGATTCGCAAAGTTGCCGTGAGCATGAACAAAGTTCAAGGAGCTCTCCCACTTCAACAATGCTTGTCTTTCTCACTTTCACTTTCCTTTTTGAAAAGTTTTGGGTTCCCCTCTTTATTTTTGTTGTTTTTAAACTATATGAAAGCACTCAGTAGAAATAAATGACTCTCTAAAACTTTCGGGTTGTCTCCCTGGCAGCGCTTTCTTTAAAGCCATTAAGCCAGGCATATAGTGCTCAAGTAGTGAATCCACCCGGATCCCAAGGTATATCAAAGCCAATTTTAATTAACAATGATTTGTAATTTAGTAATGAGCACAGAGCAACATATATCAAGCAATGACGACGTCTAACTCTCTTCCTATGCATCGGCATGTCATAAAAGAACAATTCATGCACACCTAGTAAAGGCCAATGCATAGTATAAACAATTTCTTGCAATTTTATCATGTTGGAAACATAGAGAGGTGGAGATATAGTTCCTCTCTCATAATAATTGCAAGTAGGAGCAGCAAGCACATGCATATTATATTTATCGAAATCATCAGCAATGGTAAAAGGCAACCCATCAATATAATCCTTAATAAGTGCAAACTTCTCCGATATAGTATAATCAGGAGAATTCAAAAATATAATAGGACTATCATGCGTGGGTGCAATAGCAAAAATTTCATGTTTAACATAAGGAACTATAGCAAGTTAATCTCCATAAGCATCATTCATATTGGCATCTTGGCCACAAGCATAGCAAGCATCATCAAAAAGGGATATTTCAAGAGAATCAATGGGATCATAACAGTCATCATAGCAATCATCCTTCGGTAAGCACGAAGGGGAATTAAACAATGTATGAGTTGAAGAGTTACTCACATTAGAAGGTGGGCACGGGTGATCAATCCGCTCTTCCTCCTTTTGTTCTTCGCTCTCCTCATCATCTTTTTCATCCAATGAGCTCACAGTTTCATCAATTTCTTCTTCCATAGACTCCTGCAAAATATTAGTCTCTTCTTGGATAGCGGAGTAGTCCTCAATATATAGTTTAACATAAGCATTAGAAGCATAATTCTCATAACAATATTCAAGTATGGAAAAATTTTCAGATTTGTGAAGAGTATCATCATACTTTTCAATCAAAGAAGCAATTTCAGAAGCACCCTTAAAAGCAACAAATTCTTCAATTTGTTGAACATCATAGTAATTATAAACACCCTTAGCATACGAAGATACGATTCCATTATTACTAAACTCACATTGATAGGGAAGGTGTTTCTTAGGGTTTTTAGAACAACAAGTAAAATCATATATTTCACATAAATTCCAAGCATAGCATTGCAAACGTTGAATTTGACTCCATAATAGTTTCCCTTTTTCAGATATATGGTGTCGCACATAACAAGCATGCTCATCTAAAGATTTGCCCTCAACTAAGCTAGTTGGGGTTTCAGCATGAGCACATAGGGATCGAAGATGATCCAAGTAATAAGCTTCAGCAGTGTAATATATTTTGAGTGGTTCTTCAACCATTAGTTTAGTAGGTACAACTATTTTTTTTGGTATTTTGCATTTCCTACCCATAACTAAAGATAGAGAACGACTAAGAACAACAAATAAAAATTACTTAGTGATAAAGCAAACAAGCACACACGAGAATATTCACCCCACGCTATTGCTCCCCGGCAACGGCGCCAGAAAAAGGTCTTGATAACCCACAAGTATAGGGGATCGCAACAGTTTTCGATAAGTAAGAGTGTCGAACCCAATGAGGAGCTAAAGGTAGAACAAATATTCCCTCAAGTTCTATCGACCACCGATACAACTCTACGCACACTTGACGTTCGCTTTACCTAGAACAAGTATGAAACTAGAAGTACTTTGTAGGTGTTGTTGGATAGGTTTGCAAGATAATAAAGAATGCGTAAATAAAAAGTAGGGGCTGTTTAGATGAAGAAACAATAAAGTAAATATAGCGAGTGTGGAAAAGTGGTGGTAGGATTTGTGGAATTGCCCCTAAGAAATTGACTACTTTACTAGACAGATAGCAAGTATTATGTGGGAGAGGCCACTGCTAGCATGTCATCCCTGACTTGGAATTCTATGCACTTATGATTGGAACTATTAGCCAGCATCCGCAACTACTAACGTTCATTAAGGTAAAACCCAACCATAGCATTAAGATAAATTGGTCCCCCTTCAACCCCGTATGCATCAATTCTATGCTAGGTTAAAGCTTTTGTCACTCTTGCCCTCCAATACATAGTCCTATCAACATATAACTAACCTTATGGTGTGCTCCACGCGCGCAATCATATGATGGGCACCAAAGGACATCAACATAACCACAAGCAAATTAAATCAATCATAGCAATTCATCAACCATCGATAGGACAACGAAAATCTACTCAGACATCATAGGATGGCAACACATCATTGGATAATAATATGAAGCATAAAGCACCATGTTCAAGTAGAGGGTACAACGGGTTGCGGGAGAGTGAACCGCTGTAGATAGAGGGGGGAAGGTGATGGAGATGTTGGTGAAGATGGCAGAGTTGTTGGTGTAGATCACGGTGATGATGATGGCCCCCGGTGGCACTCCGGTGCCACCGGAAGCGAGGGGGAGAGAGCCCCCCCTCCTTCTTCTTCCTTGACCTCCTCCCTAGATGGAAGAAGGGTTTCCCCTCTGGTCCATGGCCTCCATGGCAAGGGAGGGGCGAGAGCCCCTCCGAGATTGGATCTGTCTCTCTGTCTCTCTCTATTTCTGCGTTCTCAGATTCTTCCCTTTCACCGTTTCTTATATTCCCGGAGATCCGTAACTCCGATTGGGCTGAAATTTTAACACGATCTCTATCCGGATATTAGCTTTCTTGCGGCAAAAGAAGGGAATCAACCGCCTTACGCGGTGTCCACGAGGGTCAGGGGCGTGCATGACACCCTAGGGCGTGCCCCCTACCTCGTGCCCCCCTCGGGCACCGTCTCGCGATGATTCCACTTCCCAAAATTCATAAATATTCCAAAATAAATCTCCGTCAGTTTTTATTCCGTTTGGACTCTGTTTGGTATGGGTTTTCCACGAAACAAAAAACATGCAACAAACAAGAACTGGCACTGGGCACTGGATCAATATGTTAGTCCCAAAAATAGTATAAAAAAGTTGCCAAAAGTATATGAAAGTTGAATAATCTTGGCATGGAACAATAAAAAATTATAGATACGACGGAGACGTATCAGCAAGACATACATCAAGTGTTCTCAAGTCTTTAAAGGCTCAATCTGATAAGATAACTTCAAAGGGGAAACTCAATCCATTACAAGAGAGTAGAGGGGGGAAGGAACATCATAGGATCCAAATATAATAGCAAAGTTCGCGATACATCAAGATCGTATCATCTCAAGAACACGAGAGAGAGAGAGAGAGATCAAACACATAGCTACTGGTACATACCCTCAGCCCCGAGGGAGAACTACTCCCTCCTTGTCATGGAGAGCACCGGGATGATGAAGATGGCCACCGGAGAGGGATTCCCCCTCCGGCAGGGTGCCGGAACGGGTCTAGATTGGCTTTCGGTGGCTACGGAGGCTTCTGGCGACGGAACTCCCAATCTATTGTGCTCTCGGATGTTTTTAGGGTATATGGAGATATATAGGCGGAAGAAGTACGTCAGGGGGGCCACGAGGGTGGAGGGCGCGCCCAGGGGGGAGGGCGCCCCCCTACCTCGTGGCCTCCTCAAAACTTCCCTTACGTGCACTTCAAGTATTTTGGGCTTCTTTCCTTCCAAAAATGAGTTCCGTGAAGTTTCAGGTCAATTTGACTCCGTTTGATTTTCCTTTTCTTCGAAACCCTAAAACAAGGTAAAAACAAAAACTGGCACTGGGCTCTGGGTTAATAGGTTGGTCCCAAAAATGATATAAAGGTGTATAATAAAGCCCATAAACATCCAAAACAGAAGATAATATAGCATGGAGCAATCAAAAATTATAGATACGTTGGAGACGTATCACCCTGCAACCAAATAACAAAGAGTCTCTTGTGTCCCCAACACACCCAATTACTTAACAGTATAACTCAGCTAGCTAGGAGCCACCACAGCGTTTTGACGTCCTCAACCGTTAGACTTGAAGCAGGAACAGACCAGATCATTTGGTCGTAACAACCAGCACCGATACATCGCGTTTTCACCGCGTCATGACCTAGTGCACGTACTCGGGCTGCTGCTCCGCATACCGAGCTAGCGATATCCTCAGTCGTTGGGCTGATCGGTGGCCAAAAAAGCCCATATAGGCGCAACGAGCACGACCTCCATCCATCACATGTATGGGCAAATCCTATTATATGTCCAAGGCTCAGTGGGCCAGTGTCCGCCCAGGTTTGTGGGAAAAAACATATATTATATTTTTGCTGCACATGATCAGTTTTTCTTTTAAGGTTTTTGAGATGAGATCGCTGACCACCATTGCCGGGTGGTTCAGGATCAGTTATTGTTCATGCTTGTGTTTTCTCAACGTTTCTGTTTATACAGGAATACTAGCATAACCATCTTGATCTCGATGCTATGTAGACATGTATATTTAGACACATATCTTGTGCTCCTATTTATGAGAGGGAGCGCCAGATTCGTTGGTGCTTGATTTAGGAGGAGACTTGACATGTTCTAACTACTAGATCCAAGCCAATACAGCCAATCCTGATATGCTAATGGGTCAATTCTAACTTCAAATATGCTAACTATTTCAAATATGTGAAATACCATCATCAAAATAAATATGCAAATGGGCCCGCTATAACTTCAAATAAATATGCCCTCTACCCTGGCATTCTAGCTTAAGTCATTCAAATTTCATCAAATATTTCTATTGTTCATCTGTTTCAAATATATCGTAGTTTACTGTTTAAGATGAACGGGCGCAGCAACGTGTGTCTTCATGGCCGAGTACAATGGTAAATTGTATAGGTGCACTAGTTCGGTGAAGAGATGGTGATACAAGTGCAATATGGACGGTAGATAAATGTTTTTGTAATCTAAAATTATAAAAACAGCAAGGTAACTAATGGTAAAAGTGAGCATAAATGGTATTGCAATGCGTTGAAACAAGGCCTAGGGTTCATACTTTCACTAGTGCAAGCTCTCTCAACAATAATAACATAATTGGATCATATAACTATCCCTCAACATGCAACAAAGAGTCACTCCCAAGTCACTAATAGCGGAGAACAAACGAAGAGATTATGGTAGGGTACAAAACCACCTCAAAGTTATCCTTTCTGATCGATCTATTCAAGAGTCCGTAGTAAAATAACATGAAGCTATTCTTTCCATTCAATCTATCATAGAGTTCGTACTAGAATAACACCTTAAGACACAAATCAACCAAAACCCTAATGTCACCTAGATACTCCAATGTCACCTCAAGTATCCGTGGGTATGATTATACGATATGCATCACACAATCTCAGATTCATCTATTCAACCAACACAAAGAACTTCAAAGAGTGCCCCAAAGTTTTTACCGAAGAGTCAAGATGAAAACGTGTGCCAACCCCTATGCATAAGTTCACGAGGTCACGGAACTCGCAAGTTGATCACCAAAACATACATCAAGTGGATCACGTGATATCCCATTGTCACCACAGATAAGCACATGCAAGACATACATCAAGTGTTCTCAAATCCTTAAAGACTCAATCCGATAAAATAACTTCAAAGGGAAAACCCAATCCATTACAAGAGAGTAGAGGGGGAAAAACATCATAAGATCCAACTATAATAGCAAAGCTCGTGATACATCAAGATCGTACCACCTCAAGAACACGAGAGAGAGAGAGAGATCAAACACATAGCTACTGGTACATACCCTCAGCACCGAGGGTGGACTACTCCCTCCTCATCATGGAGAGCACCGGGATGATGAAGATGGCCACCGGAGAGGGATTCCCCCCTCCGGCAGGGTGCCAGAACAAGTCTAGATTGGTTTTCGGTGGTTACGGAGGCTTCTGGCGGCGGAACTCCCGGTCTATTCTGCTCCTCAATGTTTCTAGGGTATATTGATATATATATATAGGTGATAACCCACAAGTATAGGGGATCGCAACAGTTTTTGAGAGTAGAGTATTCAACCCAAATTTATTGATTCAACACAAGGGGAGCCAAAGAATATTCTCAAGTATTAGTAGCTGAGTTGTCAATTCAACCGCACCTGGAAACTTAATATCTGCAGCAAAGTATTTAGTAGCAAAGTAATATGATAGTAGTGGTAACGGTAGCAAAAGGTAATGATAGGAAAAGTAATGTTTTTGGTATTTTGTAGTGATGATAGCAGTAGCAACAGAAAAGTAAATAAGCGAAGAACAATATATGGAAAGCTCGTAGGCAATGGATTGGTGATAGAGAATTATGCCGGATGCGGTTCATCATGTAACAGTCATAACCTAGGGTGACATAGAACTAGCTCCAATTCATCAATATAATGTAGGCATGTATTCCGAATATAGTCATACGTGCTTATGGAAAAGAACTTGCATGAAATCTTTTGTCCCACTCTCCCGTGGCAGCAGGGTCCTAGTGGAAACTAAGGGATATTAAGGCCTCCTTTTAATAGAGTACCGGACCAAAGCATTAACACATAGTGAATACATGAACTCCTCAAACTACGGTCATCACCGGTAAGTATCCCAATCATTGTCACTTCGGGGTTAACGGATCATAACACATAATAGGTGACTATAGACTATCAAGATAGGATCAAGAACTCTCATATATTGATGAAAACATAATAGGTTCAGATCTGAAATCATGGCACTCGGGCCCTAGTGACAAGCATTAAGCATAGCAAACTGTCTTGTTGAAATATCTTCTATTTAGCTTTCTGTCGTTCAAAAAGCTAGCAAAACTGAAGATATGCTATTCACTTTGAGCAAACAGATCATACAGCGTTCGGAACGATGATACTGTTGGAACCGCCAACTCCTCGCGGCAGCTCTCCTTTCCCTCGCACTCTGCTCGCTCACTGCTGCCGTGGCTGGCTCACCGGAGAGAAGAAGGAGAAGTTCAGACAAATTCAGAAAACGGTGGACACAAAGGTTTTTCCGGCGCTCAAACGCCCCCTTGTTGCCTCGAGCACGAACTCGACCGTGTCAACTGTTACAACGATCACCCCGTGGCTTTATATCCCCGAGCCAGCGCACTGGGCACGCACCCACGCCTCCACTCACCCGCGATCTACTCCACGCCCTGCATGCTCTCGCCGCGCCCGCTACGCACGCGCATGCGCCCGCGTCTCGCGCTGAGCATCAACCAGGCGACCCGATCGCCCCACACGGATCGCCAACAGACACGCACACACTACCCCGGTGCACGAACACACCCATGCACCCAACGCACGCACACACACATGCCCTAGTCCTCGTACCCGACGCGCCCAGCAAGTCCAGCGCGCGCCCATACCCGTGCTCGACGTGCTCGGCTTCGTCGCTGTGGCTTATTAGCCCATCATTCACGCCCTAAGCCGCGGCTCAGAGCAGCCCGGCGTCCTCGACGTCGGCGTCCGCCATCAGCGCACGCCCCGCGGCCGGCTCCTTCCATAGCAGGGGGCACTCCCTCTTGAAATGTCCTCTGACGCCGCACTTGTAGCACTTCCCGCGACGGTTGTCCCCTCCGCCTGATGCTGTGTTGGCCGCGCTGTCGTCATCGTCCTCTCCGCGTGCACCGCCCCGGCGCCGCTCGCGCGGCCGCCACTGTGCCACGGTGAGCATGAGCTGCTCACCATCCGCCTGCTCGCCGCCTGCCTGTCCTCGCCGATGCAGCCGCTCGTCGAACACCTTCAGGCACCTGAGCGCGTCCTCGAAGAGCAGCTCCGACAAGTTGCAGAACTGCTCCATCCCGGCGACCGCCGCGTACAAACGATCCAGGACGCAGTCCAGGAGCTTCCTCACCATTGCTGCATCGTCGAGGGTCGCTCCCAGCCCGGTGTAGCGCGCCGCCATGCCGCTGATCTTCCCCGCGAACGCGTCCAGCGACTCGTCGCTCTCCATGCGCAGGAGCTCGAACTCCCCGCGCAACGTGCCCAGCCGCGCCGCCCGCACGCGATCAGCCCCGACGAACCGGGCCTTGAGGCTGCTCCATATCTCCGCCGCGGTCTTCTTTGCGGCCACCTACAGTAGCAAATCATCGGCGAGCGCCCGGAGCAGGTAAGCCCGCGCCGACTTATCTTTCTTGGCGATCACCGCCGACGCGGCGTCCTCCGGCGACACCACCGCCTCCCACTGCGCGGCGGCGTCCAGGTCGGCCTCCACCTTGATGGCCCAGGTGATGTAGTTCTCCCCCGTGAGCACCGGCGCTGCATGCGCCACCGTGCTGCCCGATCCGCCGGCGTATGGCATGATGGACATCGCCGGCGAGCTCCCTCCTCCACGCAGCTCTGATACTAATTGTTGGAACCGCCAACTCCTCGCGGCAGCTCTCCTCTCCCTCGCACTCTGCTCGCTCACTGCTGTCGTGGCTGGCTCACCGGAGAGAAGAAGGAGAAGTTCAGACAAATTCAGAAAACGATGGACACAGAGGTTTTTCCGGCGCTCAAACGACCCCTTGTTGCCTCGAGCACGAACTCGACAGTGTCAACTGTTACAACGATCACCCCGTGGCTTTATATCCCCGAGCCAACGCACTGGGCACGCACCCACGCCTCCACTCGCCCGCGATCTACTCCAGCCCTGCATGCTCTCGCCGCGCCCGCTACGCACGCTCGTGCGCCCGCGTCTCGCGCTGAGCATCAACCAGCAACATCAATCTCAGAACATAGTGGATACTAGGGATCAAACCCTAACAAAACTAACTCAATTACATGATAAATCTCATCCAACCCATCACCGTCCAGCAAGCCTACGATGGAATTACTCACGCACGGCGGTGAGCATCATGAAATTGGTGATGGAGGATGGTTGATGATGACGATGGCGATGGATTCCCCTCTCCGGAGCCCCGAACGTACTCCGGATCAGCCCCCCCGAGAGGTTTTAGGGCTTGGTGGCGGCTCCATATTGTAAAACGCGATGAATCCTTCTATCTGATTTTTTTCTCCCCGAAAGCAAATGTATAGAGTTGGAGTTGAGGTCGGAGGAGCTCCAGGGGGCCCACGAGGTAGGGGGCGCGCCCCCACCCTCGTGGATAGGGTGTAGGCCCCCTGGTCTTCATCTTTTGCAAGAATTTTTTATTATTTCCAAATAGACGTTCCGTGAAGTTTCAGGTCATTCCGAGAACTTCTGTTTCTGCACATAAATAACACCATGGCAATTCTGCTGAAAACAGCGTCAGTCCGGGTTAGTTCCATTCAAATCATGCAAGTTAGAGTCCAAAACAAGGGCAAAAGTGTTTGGAAAAGTAGATACTACGGAGACATATCAATAGGCGAAAGAAGTCGGTCAGGGGAGCCACGAGGGCCCCACGAGGGTGGGGGCGCGCCCAGGGGGGCAGGCGCGCCTCCCTGCCTCGTGGCCACCTCGAAGCTTCCCTGACTTAAACTCCAAGTCTCCTGGATTGCTTCCGTTCCAAAAATAACTTTCCAGAAGGTTTATTCCATTTGGACTCCGTTTGATATTCATTTTCTTCGAAACACTGAAATAGGCAAGAAAACAACAATTTGGGCTGGGCCTCCGGTTAATAGGTTAGTCCCAAAAATAATATAAAAGTGTATAATAAAACCCATAAACATCAAAAACAGATAATATAATAGCATGGAACAATCAAAAATTATAGATATGTTGGAGACGTATCAAAGGCCTCCTTTCAATAGAGAACCGAAACAAATTATTAACACATAGTGAATACATGAACTCCTCAAACTACGGTCATCACCGGGAGTGGTCTCGACTGTTGTCACTCCGGGGTTGCCGGATCATAACACGTAGTAGGTGACTATAACTTGCAAGATCGGATCTAGAACATGGATATAATGGTGATAACATAAACGGTTCAGATGTGAAATCACGGCACCCGGGCCCAAAGTGACAAGCATTAAGCATGGCAAAGTCATAGCAATATCAATCTTAGAACATAGTGGATACTAGGGATCAAACCCTAACAAAACTAACTCGATTACATGATGAATCTCATCCAACTCCTCACCGACCAGCGAGGCTACGAAGGAATCACTCACTCCCGGTGGGGAGCATCATGGAATTGACGATGGAGAAGGGTTGGTGATGACGAAGAACGAAGATCCCCCTCTTCGAAGCCCCAAACGGACTCCAGATCTGGCCTCCTGATGAAGAACAGGAGGTGACGGCGGCTCCGTCTCGTGGATCGCGATAATTCTTTCTCCCTGATTTTTTTCTGGAAAAATAGGTATTTATGGAGTTGGAATCAGGATTTGCGCGGCCACCAGGTGGGGACAACCCACCTGGGCGCACCCTGGTGGGTTGTGCCCAGCCAGGTGTTCCCCTCCGGTGGGTCTTGGCTCCAGAAATTCTTGTTTATTGTATAAAAATCCTAGCAAAGTTTCGTTCTATTCCGAGAATTTTTATTTCTGCACAAAAACAACATTATGGTAGTTCTGCTGAAAACAACATCAATCCGGGGTTAGCTTCATTCAAATCATGCAAATTAGAGTCCAAAACAAGAGAAAAAACGTTAGGAAAAGTAGATACGTTGGAGACATATCAGTCATCCATCAACCATGAACCCAGCATACATTCCTTCTTTCAGATGTCGTCGATGTAGACCATAATCTACATTCGCTCTTGGACTACCTCCCAAGCTTCGCACCGAAGTTGGAGCAGACGTCGCCGCAACGACGGAGCCCGAGGACACATGTCCACCACAAGGATGTCGTCGCCACCACGACATCCCGGCTTGAACAGACTGGTTCCCAAATCCATTGCCGATCATACAGAAGATCGTCTCATCGGAGAAGAATATGGAGCTTCTTTATTCAGCATCGACGTCACCATCATTGAAGTCAAGACGTCAAACGATCCAAAAATCTAAAATACTAGGGGCCTAGAACATAAAGCTAAAACGATACACACACGCAGGATCCGGCGACCCCCTCACCACCAACGACCAAAAGATCGCCGACGGAGGGGAGCCACCGGAAGACGGCGTCGGAAAGGTTGGCTCTCTTGGTGGCTACTAAGGTTCCTAGTTGCTAGTCAATCTAGTTTATTGGCATGTATTTTCTTAACTCTTAAGCAACATGTGTATTCACGTCTGGGTATAAATACTACTCTATTACTATCACCAAGAAAGACCAATGAATCCTTTACACATTCATCTCTCTCATTCTGCAATTTTTACTTAAAACACGTTATCACGCACTTTTTCTCTACACATTAGCACAATGGGTTGAACAGAAAAAAATAACAGAGAAGAAGAACAAATGTTGTCGATCCCATCGATGCAGCAATTGAAGAACTCAATCAATCAAAAAGGAAAACTAATCAAGACTTAAATTATTAGATCATGTTTTCTGTGGGTTTTCGTGTGGGTCCCTACAATTAGTCTGACGTGGCAGACACGTCCAGGCATGCCCGGGCCTTCCCATATTCGCTTAGATGCTCCTAGGGCATCTCCAACGCCAACCCTCAAATCGTCTACAACTGTCCACACCGCATGGTTCAAACGTGTTTTGCCATCAAACGCGATCCTACATCGGTCCGCTCAGCGGTCCGGTCATTTTCCCGCAAATCAGAAGCAAACTAGTGGGGTGGGTGCTTTGTGGGGCATCCGAACCGTTGCCACGCAAGCATCCGACAAACCTGGCCCACCCAGAAACTCTCTCTCGCACGCGCCCTTTCCTGCCCGAAGCGATTAGCGCCGCTACCGCATTCATGCCGGCTCAAAATGGATGCGACCTCTCACGTCGCTCCGGCACTGAAGCGGCACACGAGCCGAGAGCACCGCCCGCGCCACTTCCCGGTGCATGCGACTGCTTCACGTTCAAACGATAGCCCAACTGCCTGCTTACCTACATTAAACATGTGCGTATGCCGAGGAACATGCTCCAACGTCACCCGTCTGTCCGTCAGCCGCCCACCATTAACCACCTCGCCGGTTGTCCTGCCATGCGCCTTCTATTTAAACTCCAGGCCCAGCCATAGCGACATCCAACCTCCTATGCTCTCTTTCTCCTCTCGGCAACACAAGTGAAATGGCCTCCTTGAGCTCCAAAGCCGTCTAGGACAACCTCTTGTCCTAGCAGAAGCAAGAGATTGTCGCTATTCCAGTCGGCTGGCAGGTCGACAGGCAGATGAAGGCCAACATTGCGAACGCCCCAATGGAAGAGGTAGGTGACGACGAGTCGGCGTCGCCGTTCTCGCTGGCCAATGCCAGAATTACCATCAGCGCGGCCCGTGCTCACTACACCGAGATGGTGTTGGAAGAGCGACGAGTCGCGTTCTGGCAGGCGCAGGCCGATCAGAAGTACAACCGCAACCTCCGCGATGAGCACTGGCGCGCAAAGGAGCAATTCACCGCCGGCACAACCATCGCGCCTGACATGGACGTGCCCGAGCAGAGGTTCTGCTCGACTCCTATCGCTCAGCCCGCGATATCTGTCGTGATCGCTGGCGGTACTGCCTCCATCAGGCGGAGTTAGAAGACGCCTTCAAGGAGATTGATGAGGCGGCAGATGAAGTGTACGACTAGACCGATGATGAGGACAAGGTTGCCAGCTCTGTCACGGTCGCGCCTCGCCGCCACGACCACGAAGCCGACACATCCGCAGGCGCCATCGACAGCGATGAAGAGTAGAGCATGGGAGTTGTTGGCGCTTGGGTCCTAGGAAGGCCACCACTCCCCCCCCCCTTCCCATTAAAGTCAAGCTTGACGGGTTCAACATCGTGGGCCGATTAGCCGCTTGCAATTTGCAAAGGCAAAGCTTCACTTCTCAAGGCTCATGGCCTGCGGGACACAAGAACAGGCGCCGGCGGTCACTTAGACTAGGTTTAGCGCACGGGCTAGTTGAAATATATTGAAATGTAATTAATTTGCTACGGTTTAAATGAAAAGCGTCCGATTTCATGTAAAAATTACTCAAGTTCAAATGCATATATCTTTTTAAGTACCCAGCGTTGCTGGTTTTCCGTTGATTTAGCAGAAGCAAGGTTACAAAATTGATCAAGTGATTGAGGGTTAAGGGTACGTGTAGTCCGAAAAGACTCAGCTACAGACTACCAGATTCATAAAGGGACTTCTCACGTTACATCCTCAAATGAGTGCTCTATGCATGTCGCGCCTGCCATCCTCCACTGTTCTATGTCCCTTCGGCAAGCTTCCACGACGTGCCTTGCGTTTGCTTGCTTCGCTCTGAACACACATGTATCGCGCTTTAGCAAGATTTGCCAGGTGATTAGGGCGATCATCGTCTTAGAGCAACACCAATGGGACGATCAATTTCGTCCGCGGCCGTCCGTTTGAATCGACACGGATAAAAAAGTCGGCCCAACGCGCCGACCCAAACGGACGCGCGTGCGCTTTCATCCGCCTGTCAACTCATTCCCAACCCATTTTTAAGCCGGATTTGTATTGGCGCGGACACGAGACGGACGCGCGCGCTCGTCCTCTTTCCTTACCGGGTCCGCTGGTCGGTGGCACATTGGCTTGGCCCTCCCCATCAAACAGCACACCCTCGCCCGCCTGCTTCGTCGCTGACGCGGCCGCTATTTTTTCCGATAAAATGGATACATAGATAGTTCTACCGTACACAGATAAAAAAAAAGACTACTACTCGTCGCTTTCTGACTCCGACTCGGTAATGTCGTCCTCCGACGTCTGAATGTAGGCGTCAGCATGCTGCTCGTCTTCAAAGTCCCAACCCGACCTTTCCTGTAGCTTCAATTTCAATTGAGCGGCCTGCTTCCGCGAACGCTTGTCCTCCCGATAGGCGGCTCGCTCCGTCCTCCTCGCGTCCCTCTCCAACCACCTTTGCTTGTAAAACTGGCGCTCGTCGACGATGTCCTGCGGGAAGCATTCGCGCCACACCACCATGGCTTCCACGTCCATCTCGGCGATGGTGAGGCGACGCCGCCGCCTCCGGTGGACACGACGATCCTCGTCAGTGAAAAGCCGTGGGAGAGGCGCCAGATCATGCGCCCGCTGGCTCGACACGTCGGAAAAATTCATATCCCGACGAGGCCTCAGAAGGCGCCACGCCGCCGCGTCGTGCGCGCGGGCCGCCTCCTCTGCGGTGTCGAAGATGCCGAGGATGAGACGTTTCTCACGAAACCAGATCTCGAAGAAGAAGGCGCCGGAGCGGCGCTCGCGGACTCCGCGAAAATCCGAAGCGCCCAGCCGGCGGATCGACATGGTGGCGCAGAGGCGAGACGAGTGGACGGCGGACAATGAGCGGGGCAGAGTGTGGAGGGAGGCCTTCTTATAACGAGCGCCGGCCGCGGCGCGCGAATCTTTCCCGCGCGCTGGAGCGCGAAAACCAGCGCGCGCTAGGCCGCTTTCCCCCGCGCGTGAACCTTTCCCGCGCGCTGGAGCGCCAAAACCAGGGCGACGGCATGACCGCTGGCATGATCTAAAACGCACACGGTTATAAAATAGATCGGCCTGTTAGGCGCACTGCCGATTCAAAACTAAAAGAGGGCGAACGGCGGGCGGGCGGCCGATCCGAACGGACAAAAACACCGTTCGTTTGTGTCGGTCCGTTGGAGTTGCTCTTAATACCTGTTTTGCTCTCGGCGCCGCCGCGCTGGTGATCATCTTAATTCGCTCCGTTGTAGTGGTTCCCGTGTTCCAGTGCGCATGGTCGTCTGCTTTGTTTAAATATGTATTAAATTTGTTCACTTTTGATAATTATTTTCTGAAATATAACTAAATATATGTGGATAGTTTTGGATGTTTGGCTCTCTCGTCCGTATCCGCAGACATATGCGGTGTCCGATTTAAGGTCGGCGTTGGAGATGGCCTTAAGCACTTCGCCTCATTGAGGTTGATTTGAGTTGTCCATAAACTAAAGTGCCGTCTATACAAGGCTTTGAATATGAATGCGCTCTGTTTGGGACGTTGCTGGGACAGAAAATAGAGGAGATGCCGCAGTTTTTGTCGCACGCATTGTTGAGTTTCGGTTGAGTACGGTGGAGCGTTTGTGACTTGGGCGCGCTCTCATTCACTACTCTTTGATGAACACTCCAAGTAAATTAATATAAGCATCGAAACATATCGGCCGCAACCAAATATTTCTGCATATCAGCTTTACCTAACCGCGGGCACCCTCGGTAAATTCAGACATGGCAGGAGCGGACGTGGGACGGCACGGAAGCCACTACAAAATATCCATGACGCTCCATCAAGGCCACTATAAAACCCAGACACCATACGCAATAGCCATCACAACTCAAGATACAGAGCTAGCTCCTCGCTACCTCACCAGTCTCCACTCTTTTCTGTACCATCTAAGTTGCTCAGGCACGCTTGAACCCAGCCATGGCAAGCCGAGCGCTCACTCCCTTCCAGCTCACCGCCACCCTCTTGGTGGCGCTCCTCGCCACATGCCACGCCGGCAGCATCGCCGTGTACTGGGGCCAGAACGACGGCGAGGCGTCGCTGGCCGAAACGTGCGCGTCCGGAAACTACGAGTTCATCATCCTCGCTTTCCTCCCCAAGTTCGGCAAGGGCCAGACGCCGGAGCTGAACCTTGCCAGCCACTGCGACCCTTCTTCGGGTGGTTGTAGAAGCCAGAGCAAGGACATCAAAGCGTGCCAGCGACGCGGCGTCAAAGTCCTGCTCTCCATCGGCGGTGGCGACGGGAGCTACGGCCTCTCGTCCCCCGGCGACGCCCGGCAGGTTGCCATGTACCTTTGGAACAACTATCTCGGTGGCGCGTCGTCGTCCGGTCCCCTCGGCAACGTCGCGCTTGACGGCATCGACTTCGATATCGAGCTTGGCAGTGCCAAGTTCTGGAACAACCTCGCCAGGTAAGCTGGAGTAACTAGTTCACACCCGCGCGCCGTTCCAACTAGTCGTGTATTGACGTCTACGTGCTCATATATATTGGCGCCATGTGCACAGGGACCTCAAGGATTTGGGCAAAAACGGCAGCAAGACGGTGCTCCTGAGCGCGGCGCCGCAGTGCCCGTTCCCCGACGAGTGGGACGGCGGTGCGATCAACACAGGGCTATTCGACTTTGTTTGGGTGCAGTTTTACAACAACGAGGAATGTCAGTTCAGTGCGGGGCGTAAGGCATTCATGGACGCGTGGAAGAAATGGGAGTCGGTGCCGGCGGGGAAGATCTTCCTGGGGCTTCCAGCCTCCAAGGACGCGGCGGGCACAGGGTTCGTCCCTGCCAGCGAGCTCACCTCGCGTGTGTTGCCGCTCATCAAGGGCTCTCCGAAGTACGGTGGTGTCATGCTGTGGTCTAAGTTCTATGACGACCGTACGGGCTACAGCTCCGCCATCAAGAGCGACGTGTGATTCTCGTGGCTATATGTGTTCATCCCGGCGATATTGCATGTGGGCGTTTTGTGTACTATGTTGTTTGCCCTTTTCATGTTTGTGGTTGTATTTTTTTATGTGCATATTCTTTGTTGATGTCTCGGAATTGTTACTGGAGAGCCCAGTGTAGTTGGCACTAGATGGTAGCAGTGTGTACCAGTATTTCAGCACAATAAACATCACGCAACAGTTTGTAGATTGTTGTTTTATGTTCTCTTATAAACTATTATGGCTGGCTCTTCTTTCTTTCTTCCTGTTTGCGAAAAGAGAAAACTCATTGACCCCTCTATGGATTGATGCACACACATCCATCTTTATTGTGAATACTACTTTAAGAGTGTATTTGCTTGGATGCAGGGCTATCCCTCCCCGGGACAGGGATAGCCATTTTTACAGTGGCTGCCACCCTTTTGGTTCAAGGGCGAGGAGGGACAGGGGCAGCCAGATGCTTCGAATATTCCACAAAAATCAGGCTATCCCCAATTGCGAAGAAGTGGTGGACGGCGCCAACCACCTCTATGCTCGCGTTGCGGGCAAAATGTTTTTCTGTTTGTAGGTGCACCTAGCCGATCCCCTAAACTTAGTGGGGTAAAAAAACTGCATAGGTTTTGTGTCCTACTTGCATGAACTTCAAACATTTTACAATATATACCATAAAACATTCAAATTAAAACATGCATAACATAACCGTTAACAAACATATATATCATCACGAGTTTCAAATTGATGTCACCTTCACAGAGTTATTGTAGTAGTTCGCAATTCTCTCCCAAAACATAGCATTGGTTTGATTCGTTTCAATCGTTGCATCCGTGAAGATGTTCATCCAAGCATAGCATAGAGCAACATCCTCAAGTTGATTGTAGTTGTGAGTTCGTGACCTTGACGACCTCCCACTTGCTCTGGCCACCTCCTCAACTTAGTCTCCATCGGCCACCTCCTCTTCGTCGGCCGCCTCCGAATGATCCCAAATTGAATCATAACTGAGACCATCTAGCCCATCGTATCCGAGGACTTCAAAGACGCTAAAAATTCGGTCGTGTTCATCTTCACGCTACGACAACAAAACAAATGAGCCAGCGGTTGGAGCCGGTGCTTGTGGCCGGTGGAGCTTTTTCATCCCCAACTTTTTTCCCACGCGGACGATGGTACGGTGTGGTTTTCGGCGGCAACAAGCCGGCGGCGGTGGCCGGTGGGGTGGCAAAAGCGTCTTGACAATCCATTCCGGCGATTGGGCTGGTCATCTGTGGCGAGGCGGCACATGGGAGCGGGAATGGCGGAGTCACGAGGGCGGGAGATAAAGGTGGGCAACTTTTACTCGGCTGAGCAAACGCTGAGTATATTTAGGCGGCTTGGAGGGGATTTTCAGCGGGGAAGTAAAAGTTGTCCTCCCTTATAGGTTTTAGGAGTTCGGCTAGGTACGACATAGAGGAGCAAAACCTAAATTTTACTCCTCTATAGCCAGATAAGGGATCGGCTAGAGTTGGCCTAAGGGCCAATCTTACCCACCCAACCAAACAAAAAAAGGCTATCGCTACCCAGCTAGTTGGGGATACCCATATTCAGCCTAGCCCGTCCCTTGAACCAAACACAACCTGGCTGGGTAGCAGCACCGCCATAATAAAAGTGTTCCGCTTTCTTGTTTAGGTATGTGGCTGATGCGTTTGATATCGGGACTATGTGGTGTTTGGTCTCATGGATCAACACTCCCAACCCGGTGGATTTCTATTACAACGCTGCAATCTACTCTTCGATTGCGGTGTCCATCTTATGGTGGAGTCGAGTTTGTGTTGGTCGGTGGTTCTCTCATCCTTTCGTGCTTTCAGCCATCTTCCTTGGCAATCCAACGATGAAAGAACTATACCTTGCAAAGGGTGAGTCCCATGGCATAATGCCTTTAGAAGAATTAGTTTCGCATCTCTTGAGGTAAGGGATTCATATGGATCATCAAAACCCTTGAGAAAGTCATTCCATTTAATATTGAATCAATTTATTACAATCTCTTCACATGAGAGTTGAAGGAATATGAGATGCAGATGGCGGAGCATGGGGTGCCGATGATTTTAGAGTATTTGTTTCATCAAAGGCTCTATTGCTTTGTGCAAGTTTTGTATGCTTGGTCAATCATAGATTCCTATTTGATCAATAAACCCAGCTATTTGCTAAAAAATGCATTTTCTTGTAACTCCTACTCCCTTCGTCCGGTGAAGAGTGTACATCTAGCTTTAAAATTTATCCACAAAAGAGTGTACTTCTATCTTCCCAATGCACTTTAAAGTAGGAAAAAATACTTCTCTCTCATCACACGGTAATCAAGACCAATAGCAATCTACATATGGTCTTTTTAATTTCTACATGCACTTAGCTCATTGGGGGTTGGGTAACTAAAGAGGAGAGAGATGGTGGCTTGCACCTTTCCAATGTATTTTTTACTCAAGCCCATAATTTGTTCGAAAATTTCTAGATGTACACTCTTCACCGGACGGAGGGAGTACCTTCTTTGTAATCTCATTAGTTTCTTACAATTTTCCTGAACAACTGCACGTGAAGCTCTGAACTTTATTTTATTTTCTATGGATACTCTTACTACCAAATCTCTTTTTCATGCAAGTAGCACTTTGAAATTGATTATGAATTAGTATTGTGCGTTGATCACATGTCCAAATGACATATTCCAGTGGGGCTCTCTTTGGCACTAAATGTTATCAGTGCGGCCGTTCCTTGTTCATACATATATAATGCCTAAAACTTCCAATCATGTCCTTTATGATATCAACCTTTTCCCTCCAATTATTCAGTGGCCGGTGCACTTACATTATCCAGTATAGAGTTATTGTCAGGTTGGGGATTCGGATGAGTACACAGAACCACCCAATCCATCCGGCCTATTGTCCATTTCACAGTCCATTGGTGTTACTAAAATGTTCCATCAAACATCTAGCTAGGGCCATCCCTGAAAGCTGTTCATCGTCGTGTTTAGCCGTAAAGTTTGGGGGATTTCGGCCTACCCTCCGGAGCAGTTCGAAGATGTGCGAGTCACATGCCGTTGTTTTGTTCAACGAGCAGTCCCGGGCTTGTCCACTACACACTACAGGCTCAATGGCTGAATCGTTGAATTGATAATGCAGACACTTTGAGGGCCATTGAGTTGTTCTTCTTTAAGTTCATTGGGTTCCACCACGAACACATTGAATTGATAAATATGGACACCTATGCGTCACAATTCAGCACTGACAAGGACTGCACGAGATCGACACGATTCAGACGAAATGATAAGGGTATCCACTCAGTTCCACAATGTGCCCGTGATACAGGAGAGACAACTGGGACTTCAAACTTCCAAACAGATAAGTACTAGTACGTAGCAAATTTGGTCATACTCGCGCGTATTGTGGAAAGATAAGGGCATTGCGGCAGTATTACAGCGCTCTCACGCACCGAACGATTCAGCGAGTCGAAGAAACTTCATAGGAGAACAGGAAGAATGGTCGTCGCGCCGCGAGAGATGGACGCAATCGGGCGCGAGATTGGTGGACGATGCTCTCAAAACGACGACCAGCTCACACGGGTCAAAGGTCAACCACTGCCGACAGTGATCAGCCTGCACCGTCATGCGCGAATATCATACTACTCGTACCGCCAACGGCCCTGATTGCGACGATAATTAAGCCCCGGATGCCCGCGCCACTCATTCTCCTAGAGCTATCTTCATCCAGAGGTGCATGCCCGGTCAACTTGCGACGGCGTTGAGCAGACCTAACAAATGGTGAGCCGTGGAACGAATCAACGAAGCCACGGCGCCGCTGCCTCCGCACACCTCGCCGGGTTCTACTGGCTATATATACACGTACCAAGAACCTTCTCCAGCATAGTAGCTCCATTCCAAGTTTCCAGCTTCCAACAAAACAAAGATGGCGAGCAAAGTGTTTCCGGCAATGCTGTTGCTCATTGCGGTGACAATGGCCGGACTGGCCGCCGGGGCGCGCGCGGGCGGCATCGCGATCTACTGGGGCCAGAACGGCAACGAGGGCACGCTGGCGCAGGCGTGCGCGACGGGGAACTACAAGTTCGTCAACGTGGCCTTCCTCTTCACCTTCGGGAGGGGCCAGAAGCCGCTGCTGAACCTGGCCGGGCACTGCGACCCGGCGACCAGCGGCTCGTGCACCTTCGTGGGCGCCGACGTCAAGGCCTGCCAGAGCCGCGGCATCAAGGTTCTGCTCTCCATCGGCGGTGGCGTCGGCAGCTACGGCCTCTCGTCCGCCGCCGACGCCAAGCAGGTCGCCGAGTACCTCTGGGACAACTACCTCGGCGGCACGTCGACGACGAGGCCCCTCGGCGACGCGGTGCTGGACGGCGTCGACTTCGACATCGAGAGCGGCGGGAGCGCGCACTGGGACGACCTGGCGCGGGAGCTCAAGAAGTACTCCGGGAAGGGGAGCGCCTACAAGCCGGTGTACCTGGCGGCGGCGCCGCAGTGCCCGTTCCCGGACGCGATGCTCGGCGGGCTCGGCGGCGCGCTCGGCACGGGGCTCTTCGACTACGTGTGGGTGCAGTTCTACAACAACCCGCCGTGCCAGTACACCAAGGCCGGCGGGGCGGGCAACCTGGCGAGCGCGTGGCAGAAGTGGGCGTCGATACCGGCGCGCCAGGTGTTCCTGGGGCTCCCGGCGGCGCCCGCGGCCGCCGGCAGCGGGTTCGTGGAGCCGAGCGACCTGGTGTCCGAGGTGCTGCCGGTGGTGCAGAAGTCGCCGAAGTACGGCGGGATCATGCTGTGGTCGAGGTTCTTCGATGGGCAGACGGGGTTCAGCGATAAGGTCAAGTCCAGCGTGTGAGCTGATGTTGTTAACTGCGTCCGTCAGGAGCACGTCGATCAACATGCCGACGTGCGAATACTGCGTGTAGTATGTCGCCGTGTTAAATTGTATCTTATCCAGAAACACAATTGTACGTATACTGCGTGTAGTATGCCGATTGTACGTATGACATGTTTTGAAATTGTATTTGGTATCCGAGATCTCTCTGTTATGCTTACTATTCCAGAATGATTGTGCTACAGTCAACTGGTTGAATACTTCAATGATGTGCTACTGTTTGCCCGGACATAGCGGGTCAATGAACAATATGGCTGCAGAAGAACACCAGTTGCCGTTTCAGAACCATCAAGAGACAACAAAGAAGATGAACTCAAGTGCTCAAGTCCTTTTGGAGGAATGGAGCTCAATTTCTTTCTTGGGATTATTTTTTGCAAACAAACTCCATATGAACTTTGCAATTGGCATTTCGAATCCTATATATCATATATCCTATATATACCTAGGAGAATGATTTCCAATACCTCTAATTATCTCAATATACGTGCTTTCACATCATTAAAATTCTTGAGCCATTAGATTTACTAGTTTGATCTACTTGCATTCGCCCTACAAACGGAATTTCTCTACCATGCAAAATGCATTAGTGCATTCTAAGTGAATTTAAATCACATTGCATTTAAATTAAGGCATGCATAAATTTTCATGTTAAGAGTTTTTGCTTGTGTGGAAATTTCCAACATAGTTTAAACCATAAGGACCATTAGTATTCTACACAATGTTTAAAGACCATATGTCCAATTCCACAATAACACAAGGGCAGCGTCTAGTATATCTAGATAGTTGATCCCTACTAACTCATCAATTATCTAATATGCAACTACCCCAATTCAACCACCATCATGCATACTCTATTAAATTTAATTCTTTCAACATGCCATTATGCAAGGGAAAAGACACACCTTAATATGCACCATGCATGCTACTCATATTCAATAAATATTCCATAATAACCATATAATAATCAAAATCTTTATATCCAGATTAACATGCCGACGTGGGAATACTGTGTATGTTGCCGTGTAAAGGTTGTGTCTTATCCAGAAACAGAATAAGATGGCAGAATTGTATGACATGATTTGAGACTGTATTTTGTGTATCCCAGATCTCTATTTATACTTTTGCGCATCGTCAGAGCTATGGCAAGGCTCAAAAGGCAATTGCCCGTCTAAGGCTGGAGCAATACATGAAGTTTATCCCACAATAATATATTGGTATTTAATTTGGTAGCAGTCTTCGTATATCCGGCCCACCCAATATTTTTGTGCTAGCTCGGCCACTGCTTTTGCGTATACTACACTACTATTCTAGAATGATTGTGCTACAGTCAACCAGTTGAATACTTCAAGGTAGTATTGTATTTGTGAAGGTAACGGTCTTCCCTGACATAGCGGGTCAATGCACAATATGGCTACACTAGAGCAAGTTAGGATCCTCTGCTGTAGCACACCGTGCAGTACGGTCGTTGTCGTGTGGACCCAGCCCCATATGTTATCCGCACTATAGCACTGTGTGCAGTACTGCGGAGGATCTTAAGCCCACTAGAACACCACTTGCAACAAAGAGGATGAACTCAAATGATCAAGTCCTTTTCGAGGCCTGTAACACAATTTCTTTCTCGGGGTTATTTTCTGTAAACAAACTCCATATGAACGTTACAATTGGCATTTCAAATCGTCTATGTCTAAATAGCTAGCTCCCAATTGTTTATTTTTTGCAACATGCAAGTATGCCACCTTAGCATGTAACATGACAGAGAAAAGGCACATCTCAACATACGATTATGCAATAGCCCACCTTAACTTGCAAACATGCCTAAGAATTTCCATTCTATTATGCTATTTTTATTTAATTAGATATTTTATAACTATGCAATAATAATCAAACGCAATACATCATATGTATTTTAATTTTACTTCTCATATTATTACTTTAATATATTCATATCCCATACAACCAAATTTCATTCAAGTATATCGTAAAACACTCCCTTAATAATGTGTGAGGTATCATCTAGTTTAAATAGTATTGTGGCCAAGCAAATGTGTTATATAGCGTGGGTAACGTACGAAGACTTGTTATTTGGGTCGGTCACATACACGGTGCAATACTGTTCATTTATATATTTGTTTATTACTTCTTTTGTCAAATTTTGCTTGGGTCCCATTGATCTTTGTCCGCGTTCTTTTATTCTCTTGGTTTTTCTTTAGATTTTTTAATTTTTATTCCTTTTACCTTTTCTTTTTTCCCATTGTTTCAATTTTCGTATGCATAAATATTTATAAAAATGAAAGATGATTTTTTTAAACAATCTGAACTTTTTAAACTTCAAGAATACCCTTCTAAATTCATGTAATTTTTTTTATTCTTGAAGTTCTTTACATTCCTGAACATTGTTTAAATTTATGATTTTTTTATTTAAGAACATTTTTCAAATATAAGAATAATTTCAATACATGATGAATATTTATAAAATACATAGAATATATTTACAAAATAAGAAAATATAAATCAAATAAGAAAGGGGGAAAATATAAACTATAAACTATAAAGGAAAACTGGAGGAATAAAAGATGAAAAGAACTCATCAAAACCTAAAATAACTAAACAAAAACAATTGAGAGCAAAAAAACACTAGTAGGCCTAGTCGATGGACAACTCGGTGTGAAATGTTGTCCATTTTTGTCGCAATGAGCAACAAATAAGATTTGCTTGCAAATGATTTTCTGATTGTTTTTGTCCTCACTGGCCCATATCACACATAGTAGCCGAATGGCTTGAGTACAGCACATCGCATGACATATTCGGAACCCACAACATGTGAGTTCGACCGAGAGCCCACACATATAAGGCTGATACGACTCGACTCTGAAGGTTAAAATGTGACCAATCTACATTCGTCGTCCCTGCAAAGGCTATACACCGCAAAGTATGAGATTAGGGATCAGTTCTTTTGGCAGATTCTCCAAGAATCAGACTCCTCCCGTCTTCTCCAAGAATCTTCAACCCTCATTCATCTGACAATCATAGCTAATTTGACTCTAACTAGTTAGGATTGTCAAATAAATGGGGGTTGATGATTCTAGGAGCAGCTGGGGAGGGATCCAATTTTAGGGGAATTAGCTAGAAGAACTAGCCCTAGACCTACTATTCCTCACACAAAATGGGGAACAATGAGGTAACACGCGTGTGTACTCCCTGCGGGCTCTAGCCCATTTAGTCACGGGCATGCACCACAGGAGGCAATGGGCCGAAATAATTGCAGATTTGCAAGTTTTTTTTAATATTTTTTATACATTAAAAATATGAAAGTTTAAAATAGTATAAAATGAAGACAAAAATATGTAAATAGAGAATCACCTACATGATTTTTTTAAATGCGAACGGCATTTTAAAAATGTTATCAGAATTCTAAAAATGTTTGCAAAATTAAGATACTGGTCATGAATTTTAAAACATTTTTATGAATTTAAAGGCTCATAGAATTTTTCTATGTTCAAGATTTAAAAAAATCAAAAAGGATGTAAGACATGAAAGTCGGACATGGCATGGCGTGCGAAAAATCAAAAGAATAAAATCCCCCACTAAAACCAGGGAGAACTTTGGAATGGAAAACGATGCACGAGGCTTGCCCAAGAGCGTCACATATTCCGGGATTTTCGCCTCTCGTGCAGGAAACATGGGTCATGGCCCAGTACCTGCGGTTTTGTTCTGGTTTTTTTTAAACATCAGTACAGACACAAGCGCTCATACATACGCGCATATACTCACCCCTATGAACGCACATACGCACATTCTATCCCTATGAGCACCTTTGAAGACTGAGTCGACATATCATCTTGAGATTTACGAAGTTACCGTAGGCGCCTCGTCGTCGACGGGAACGTCTCCTCCCATTGAAAGCGCATCGCCAGAAATACTGAAATAAATCCAGAAATAATGCGAGCACCAGGACTTGAACCCTGGTAGGCTGGGGATACCACTGTCCCTTTAACCATCTAAACACATGTTTGTTTGTTAGTTTTCAGGGGGTTCCTTTTCTATTGATTTCTCATGTTTATTCGGAACAATTATGTTTTCTTTTTTTTGTAGCTTTATTTCCTTTTTATTTTTTACTTTTGTTTTTATATTTCCCCTGTATTAGAAAATATAAAAATGTAACCAATTCTAATATTTCGTAAAAAGGTTTGAGATTTTCTGAAAACACAATATTTGAAATATTATATACTTCTATAAATTCATATGAAGATTTTTGGAATTTTAAACACTTTTTATAATTGCATTATTAATTTTTCAAAATTGCATGAATATTTTTTGAACACTCAATTTTCAAACTTACATGAATGATTTTTTTAAATGGACGAATACCATTTAAATTATGAAAAAAATTGAAATGCACAAACACATTTTAGTTTATATATATATTTTTAAAAAGGCTTGAACACTTTTCAAAATACATGAATATTTTTCTGATAATATGCAAATATTTGATACTTATTTGTGAACGCTTATTTAAGTTTCTTGGACATGTTTCAAAAATTCCGGTGGAATTTCTATTTACATGAAAAAAAATTGATGTGACAGTTTTCTTTACATAAATATTTATTAAGACACATGAACATTTTTTTATTTAACTTGCATGAAAATATTAGGATGTTTTACCCAAAATACACTAATCCCTCTGATCCATATTAATTGTCGCTGATTTAGCACAAAGTTGTACTAAATGAGCGACGATGAATATAGATCGGAGGGAGTAATAATTTTTCCTAAACTTACATGAAGAATATTAACATATTTTACCTCGAGTACACTAATATGTATGAACACAGAAAAATGAACAAAATGTGATATAAAAGAAAATGGAAGAAAAGAAACAGCACTACTTCTTGGGGCCAGCCCAATTGAGGAGGACGCGTGGGCGAGGCCGCGCTATAATACAGAAGCACTCCTCTGTCCCGTGGAGAGAACACGCGAAGTATTCTTGCTGCACGACACGTCGTCACCTGTACGGCGGCACCCCTCTGGGATCTTCTTCTCTCTCTCGATGAAGCAGGATAGGTTCTGATCGTTCTACTTTGCACTAGCACCTTCGTGTCGTCACTCGTCACCTTCGATGGCCATTTCCCAGGGAGACCAGCCACGTACGCTCCTGGCGAAGTTGCTACTGGTGCGGCTCAACATCGCACGCACGCCTACTTATACCGCGCACGCGTGCTCTGCGATTCTCAAGTTGTGATCGCCGACCGCACGGTACTCTCGCAAGCGAAGTTCTGTTTTCTTTTGAGCTATGGCAACTCTGGGCGCAGCAACAGCATGCGTCCCTACCTCCGGCGTCAGGTGCGTGCCAGCGTTTGCCGCCGCGCCGGAGCCGATCAGGACCGCCCCGCGTCCCGCCGCCTCCCGAAGCGACCCGCGACGGGCGGCGCGAGGCTGTCGGCCAGGTTCAGGACGGCGGCGGCGGCGCACAAGGTGAAGCTCGTCGGGCCCGATGGCGCGGAGACGGAGCTGGAGGTGGCGGAGGACGCCTACATCCTGGACGCGGCGGAGGAGGCCGGCGTGGAGCTGCCCTACTCGTGCCGGGCCGGGTCGTGCTCGACGTGCGCGGGGAAGCTGGCGTCCGGCGAGGTGGACGGGTCGTTCCTGGACGACGCGCAGATGGCCGAGGGCTACGTGCTCACCTGCGTCGCCTACCCCCGGGCGGACTGCGTCATCTACACCCACAAGGAAGAGGAGGTGCATTAGATTAGCTAGACCAATCCGTGCCAGAGTTTTCGTGTTGTGTCCGACGGTTCGTGTCTTGCAGATGTACGGTGCTGTGTAGTGTAGTGGAGTAGTATCTGATGGGCTAATAAGCTACGGCGACGAAGCCTGATGGGCTAATAAGCTACGGCGACCAAGCCGGGCACGTCGAGCGCGGGTATGGGCGCGCGCTGGACTTGCTGGGCGCGTCGGGTCCGAGGACTAGGGCGTGCGTGTGTGCGTGCGTTGGGTGCATGGGCGTGTCCGTGCACCGGGTAGTGTGTGTGTCTGTTGGCGATCCGTGTGGGGCGATCGGGTCGCCTGGTTGATGCTCAACGCGAGACGCTGGCGCACGCGCGTGCGTAGCGGGCGCGGCGAGAGCATGCAGGGCGTGGAGTAGATCGCGGGCGAGTGGAGGCGTGGGTGCGTGTCCAGTGCGCTGGCTCGGGGATATAAAGCCACGGGGTGATCGTTGTAACAGTTGACACGGTCGAGTTCGTGCTTGAGGCAACAAGGGGGCGAGTGAGCGCCGGAAAAACCTCCGTGTCCACCGTTTTCTGAATTTGTCTGAACTTCTTCTTCTTCTCTCCGGTGAGCCAGCCACGGCAGCAGTGAGCGAGCAGAGTGCGAGGGAAAGGAGAGCTGCCGTGAGGAGTTGGCGGTTCCAACAATTGGTATCAGAGCCGCGTGGAGGAGGGAGCTCGCCGGCGATGTCCATCATGCTGTACGCCGGCGGATCGGGCAGCACGGTGGCGCATGCAGCGCCGATGCTCACGGGGGAGAACTACATCACCTGGGCCATCAAGGTGGAGGCCGACCTGGACGCCGCCGGACTATGGGAGGCGGTGGTGCCGCCGGAGGACGCCGCGTTGGCGGTGATCGCCAAGAAAGATAAGCCGGCGCGGGCTTACCTGCTCTGGGCGCTCGCCGATGATTTGCTGCTGCAGGTGGCCGCAAAGAAGACCGCGGCGGAGATACGGAGCAGCCTCAAGGCCCGGTTCGTCGGGACTGATCGCGTGCGGGCGGCGCGGCTGGGCACGTTGCGCAGGGAGTTCGAGCTCCTGCGCATGGCGAGCGACGAGTCGCTGGACGCGTTCGCGGGGAAGATCAGCGGCATGGCGGCGCGCTACACCGGGCTGGGAGCGACCCTTGACGACGAAGCAATAGTGAGGAAGCTCCTGGACTGTGTCCCGGATCGTCTGTACGCGGCGGTCGCCGGGATGGAGCAGTTCTGCAACTTGTCGGAGCTTCTCTTCGAGGACGCGCTCGGGTGCCTGAAGGCGTTCGACGAGCGGCCGCGTCGGCGAGGATAGGCAGGCGGCGAGCGGGCGGACGGTGAGCAGCTCATGCTCACCGCGGCACAGTGGCGGGCGCGCGAGCGGCACCGGGGCGGTGCACGCGGAGAGGACGACGACGACGGCGCGGCCAGCACAGCATCAGGCGGAGGGGACAACCGTCGCGGGAAGTGCTACAAGTGCGGCGTCAGAGGACATTTCAAGAGGGAGTGCCTCCTGCTGCGGAAGGAGCCGGCCGCGGGGCGTGCGCTGATGGCGGACGCCGATGTCGAGGACGCCGTGCTGCTCTGAGCCGCGGCTTAGGGCGTGAATGATGGGCTAATAAGCCACGACGACGAAGCCGGGCATGTCGAGCGCGGGTATGGGCGCGCGCTGGACTTCCTAGGCGCGTCGGGTCCGAGGACTAGGGCGTGCGTGTGTGCGTGCGTTGGGTGCATGGGTGTGTCCGTGCATTGGGGTAGTGTGTGTGTGTGTCTGTTGGCGATCCGTCTGGGGCGATCAAGTCGCCTGGTTGATGCTCAGCGCGAGACGCGGGCGCATGCGCATGCGTAGCGAGCGCGGTGAGAGCATGCAGGGCGTGGAGTAGATCGCGGGCGAGTGGAGGCGTGGAGTAGATCGCGAGCGAGTGGAGGCGTGGGTGCGTGCCCAGTGCGCTGGCTCAGGGATATAAAGCCACGGAGTGATCGTTGTAACAGTTGACACGGTCGAGTTCGTGCTCGAGGTAACAAGGGGGCGTTTGAGCGCCGGAAAAACCTCTGTATCCATCGTTTTTTGAATTTGTCTGAACTTCTCCTTCTTCTCTCCGGTGAGCTAGCCACGGCAGTAGTGAGCGAGCAAAGTGCGAGGGAGAGGAGAGCTGCCGCGAGGAGTTGTCGGTTCCAACAGTATCATCATTCCGAACGTTGTATGATCTGTTTGCTCAAAGTGAATAGCATATCTTCAGTTTTGCTAGCGTTTTGAACGACAGAAAGCTAAATAGAAGATATTTCAACAAGACAGTTTGGCCGAGTGGTCTAAGGCGCCAGATTTAGGCTATGGTCCGAAAGGGCGTGGGTTCAAATCCCATAGCTGTCATATTTTTTGGATCTGATGAGCTCCGCTTTTATTATTACCTCTGCGCTCGACAGCCAACTCTCCCCTGCTCTTTTTCACATCATGTTCTCACGGAACCACCCTCATCCCTTCTCAGCAATGTCAAAAAAAAGAAAATCGTTGAGGACGACAATACATTTGTTTTTGTATTGCATTCATATATCCATGCCAAAATTTCCAATGTACAGTTGCATGTTTTCCTCAAAAATGTTGTTACAACAACTAGTCTTTTTAATGTTCTCTTAAAAAACATTTTTTTCATGTCAAATATCACAATCCTGTTATTTCTGTAAAATATTATTTACGTCAACAATAGTTAAAAAATAACCCTAGATCAATCAAAGTAATTGCAACAATCATGAAATCACCATGTTATCTTCAAAACAATCTTCAGCAACAACTTTGTTTTCCAAACAAATTGTTCAGGGCAACAATCCAATTTAGGGTCTCTTTGATTCAAAGGATTTTCATTGAAGGATTAGAATCCTTAGAAATTTTTCAAGGTACACTTGTATGTTTTCTTCAAAATATTCTTTATACCCACTGGTATTTCCTCTCCGAAAAATATACTTGAAAAAAAATTCAAGACAAACATCCCAATCGTATGTCTTCTACAAATATTATTTACAACGACATTGTTTCAGTAATGATATGTAGAACAATCAAAGTAATGATGAAAATCAAGAAATCTAAATGATATCTTCAAAATATTATTTACAACAACAATTTTGTTTTTTTGTGAACGAGGGCAATTAGTTTTCTTTCTAATAAATTGTTCAGAACAACAATCCAATTTATTATGTACTGCATTTACATACCCCAAGTTAAATCACCCAATGTTCTCTTGTATTTTTCTTCAAAATGTTCTTTGCACCAAAATATTTTCAAAGAACAAAACACAAATCAACATATCCTCCTTCACGCAACGTAGCGGTGACGACATGCACTCTTCCTTCACGGCGTCCGATTTGAATGCCATAGTTGCGCGGGGGAGAGCAGGGAAGGAGGCTCCGCCTTCACCGGTCGGCCAGGAGGCAAATGCGGCTCCGTCTTGACGCGGCAGAGAAGCGGCTCCGGACCGTGGTCGTGGAGGAGGTAGCATTGTAGTATCAGCTCCATTTGCGGTTCTTATTCGTTCGGCATCACCACAACCTCCGAGAGGAGGCGTGGCTGCTGTTGCTTCGACTCGTCCACCTCATCGCAAGAGGAAGTGACATTCTCCTCCTTCGAGGAGGAGGCAGCCGCTGACGGACTAAAATCCGGCAGATCTTGAATAGGGGTCCCAAGCTAGTAGTCTTAATATGATGGTGGGCATTGGTATTACCTATGTTCGGGCTCTCCTTAGAAATAAAAGCCTACGTCCAGCTTGTAATGAAGGAAATATGCCCTAAAGGCAATAATAAAGTTGTTATTTATATTTGCTTATATCATGATAAATGTTTATTATTCACGTTAGAATTGTATTAACCGGAAACTTAGTACATGTGTGAATACATAGACAAACAGAGTGTCACTAGTATGCCTCTACTTGACTAGCTCATTGAATCAATGATGGTTATGTTTCCTAACCATAGACATGAGTTGTCATTTGATTAACGGGATCACATCATTAGATAATGATGTGATTGACTTGACCCATCCGTTAGCTTAGCACGATGATCGTTTAGTTTGTTGCTATTGCTTTATCCATAACTTATACATGTTCCTCTGACTATGAGATCGTGCAACTCCCGAATACCGGAGGAACACTTAGTGTGCTATCAAACGTCAGAACGTAACTGGGTGACTATAAAGATGCTCTACAGCTGTCTCCGATGGTTTTTGTTGAGTTGGCATAGATCGAGATTAGGATTTGTAACTCCGAGTATCAGAGAGGTATCTCTGGGCCCTCTCGGTAATGCACATCTCTATAAGCCTTGCAAGCAATGTGACTAATGAGTTAGTTGCGGGCAAGTAACATACCGATGACAAAGGGAACAACGTATGTTGTTACGCGGTTTGACTGATAAAGATATTTGTAGAATATGTGGGAGCCAATATGAACATCAGGTTCCGCTATTGGTTATTGACTGCAGACGTGTCTCGGTCATGTCTACATAGTTCTCGAACCCGTAGGGTCCGCACGCTTAACGTTCGGTGATGATCGATATTATGAGTTTATGTGTTTTGATGTACTGAAGGTAGTTTGGAGTCCCGGATGTGATCATGGATATAAAGAGGAGTCTCGAAACGATCGAGACATAAAGATCAATATATTGGACGACTATGTTTGGACATCGGAAAGGTTTCTAGAGAGTTCGGGCATATACTAGAGTACTCAGGAGTTACCGGAACCTCCCGGGGAGTCAATGGGCCTTAATGGGACATAGTGGAAAGGAGGAGGAGGCGGCCAAGGTGGGGGCGCCCCCCCAAGCCCAATCCGAATTGGGAAGGGGCGCTAGCACCCCTTTCCTTCTCTCCTTCCCCCTTCCTTCCCTCTCCTACTCCAACTAGGGAAGGGGGAATCCTACTCCCACTGGGAGTAGGACTCCCCCTTGGGCGCGCCTAGCCGGTCCTCTCCCCCTCCTCCACTCCTTTATATACGGGGGAGGGGGCACCCCATAGACACACAAGTTGATCATTGATCCCTTAGCCGTGTGCGGTGCCCCCCTCCACCACAATCCACCTCGGTCATATCGTAGCGGTGCTTAGGCGAAGCCCTGTTTCAGTAGCATCATCATCACCGTCATCACGCCGTCGTGCTGACGAAGCTCTCCCTCGACCCTCAGCTGGTTCGAGAGTTCATGGGACATCACCGAGCTGAACGTGTGTAGATCACGGAGGTGTTGTACTTTCGGTACTAGGATCGGTCGGATCGTGAAGACATACGACTACATCAACCGCGTTGTCATAACGCTTCCGCTTACAGTCTACGAGGGTACATGGACAACACTCTTCCCCTCTCGGTGTTGTGCATCACCATGCTACATCTTGCGTGTGCGTAGGAATTTTTTTAAAATTACTGCGTTCCCCAACAGTGGCATCCGAGCCAAGTCTATGTGTAGATGTTATTGTTGGGGAACGTAGTAATTTCAAAAAAAAATTCCTACGCACATGTAAGATCATGGTGATGCATAGCAACGAGAGGGGAGAGTGTTGTCCACGTACCCTCGTAGACCGAAAGCGGAAGCATTATAACAACGCGGTTGATGTAGTCGTATGTCTTCACGGCCCGACCGATCAAGCACCGAAACTACGACACCTCCGAGTTCTAGCACACGTTCAGCTCGATGATGATCCCCGGATTCCGATCCAGCAGAATGTCGGAGAAGAGTTCCGTCAGCACGACGGTGTGGTGACGATCTTGATGTTCTACCGTCGTAGAGCTTCGCCTAAGCACCATTACAATATTATCGAGGATTATGATGGAGGGGGGCACCGCACACGGCTAAGAGATCAATGATCAATTGTTGTGTCTATGGGGTGCCCCCTATCCCCGTATATAAAGGAGCAAGGGGGAGGAGGTGCGGCCAGGCAAGGGGCGCGCCAGGAGGAGTCGTACTACCGGGAGTAGGACTCCCCCCCTTTTCCATGTTGGACTAGGACTTGGGGGGGAAGGAGAGAGAGAGAGGGGAAAGGAAAAGGGGGGCGCCGCCCCGTCCTTGTCCAACTCGGACTTGGGGGGGGGGAGGGGCGCGCGGCTACCCCTTGGCCTCCTCTCCTCTTCCTCCACTAGGCCCATTAAGGCCCATTAGGTTACCGGGGGGTTCCAGTAACCTCCCGGTACTCCGATAAAATGCCAATTTCACTCGGAACACTTCCGATGTCCAAACATAGGCTTCCAATATATCAATCTTCATGTCTCGATCATTTTGAGACTCCTCGTCATGTCCGTGATCACATCCGGGACTCCGAACAACCTTCGATACATCAAAGCATATAAACTCATAATGAAACTGTCATCGTAACATTAAGCGTGCGGACCCTACGGGTTCGAGAACAATGTAGACATGACCGAGACACGTCTTCGGTCAATAACCAATAGCGGAACTTGGATGCTCATATTGGCTCCTACATATTCTACGAAGATCTTTATCGGTCAGACCACATAACAACATACATTGTTCCCTTTGTCATCGGTATGTTACTTGCCCGAGATTCGATCGTCGGTATCTTAATACCTAGTTCAATCTCGTTACCGGCAAGTCTCTTTACTCGTTCTGTAATACATCATCCTGCAACTAACTCATTAGTTGCAATGCTTGCAAGGCTTTAGTGATGTGCACTACCGAGAGGGCCCAGAGATACCTCTCCGACAATCGGAGTGACAAATCCTAATCTCGAAATACGCCAACCCAACATGTACCTTTGGAGACACCTATAGAGCACCTTTATAATCACCCAGTTACTTGTGATGTTTGGTAGCACACAAAGTGTTCCTCCAGTAAACGGGAGTTGCATAATCTCATAGTCATAGGAACATGTATAAGTCATGAAGAAAGCAATAGCAACATACTAAATGATCAAGTGCTAAGATAACGGAATGGGTCAAGTCAATCACATAATTCTCCTAATGATGTGACCCCGTTAATCAAATGACAACTCATGTCTATGGCTAGGAAACATAACCATCTTTGATCAACGAGCTAGTCAAGTAGAGGCATACTAGTGACACTCTGTTTGTCTATGTATTCACACAAGTATTATGTTTCCGGTTAATACAATTCTAGCATGAATAATAAACATTTATCATGATATAAGGAAATAAATAATAACTTTATTATTGCCTCTAGGGCATATTTCCTTCAGTCTCCCACTTGCACTAGAGTCAATAATCTAGATTACACAGTAATGATTCTAACACCCATGGAGCCTTGGTGCTGATCATGTTTTGCTCGTGGAAGAGGCTTAGTCAGCGGGTCTGCAACATTCAGATCCGTATGTATCTTGAAAATTTCTATGTCTCCCACTTGGACTAAATCCTGAATGGAATTGAAGCGTCTCTTGATGTGCTTGGTTCTCTTGTGAAATCTAGATTCTTTTGCCAAGGCAATTGCACCAGTATTGTCACAAAAGATTTTCATAGGACCCGATGCACTAGGTATGACACCTAGATCGGATATGAACTCCTTCATCCAGACTCCTTCATTTGCTGCTTCCGAAGCAGCTATGTACTCCGCTTCACATGTAGATTCTGCCACAACGCTTTGTTTAGAACTGCACCAACTGACAGCTCCACCGTTCAATGTAAACACGTATCCATTTTGCGATTTAGAATCGTCCGGATCAGTGTCAAAGCTTGCATCAACGTAACCATTTACGATGAGCTCTTTGTCACCTCCATATACGAGAAACATATCCTTAGTCCTTTTCAGGTACTTCAGGATGTTCTTGACCGCTGTCCAGTGATCCACTCCTGGATTACTTTGGTACCTCCCTGCTAGACTTATAGCAAGGCACACATCAGGTCTGGTACACAACATTGCATACATGATAGAGCCTATGGCTGAAGCATAGGGAACATCTTTCATTTTCTCTCTATCTTCTGTGATGGTCAGACTTTGAGTCTTACTCAACTTCACACCTTGTAACACAGGCAAGAACCCTTTCTTTGCTTGATCCATTTTGAACTTCTTCAAAACTTTGTCAAGGTATGTGCTTTGTGAAAGTCCAATTAAGCGTCTTGATCTATCTCTATAGATCTTAATGCCCAATATGTAAGCAGCTTCACCGAGGTCTTTCATTGAAAAATTCTTATTCAAGTATCCCTTTATGCTATCCAGAAATTCTATATCATTTCCAATCAGTAATGTGTCATCCACATATAATATCAGAAATGCTACAGAGCTCCCACTCACTTTCTTGTAAATACAGGCTTCTCCAAAAGTTTTTACAAAACCAAATGCTTTGATCACATTATCAAAGCGTTTATTCCAACTCCGAGAGGCTTGCACCAGTCCATAAATGGATCGCTGGAGCTTGCACACTTTGTTAGCTCCCTTTGGATCGACAAAACCTTCCGGTTGTATCATATACAACTCTTCTTCCAGAAATCCATTCAGGAATGCAGTTTTGACATCCATCTGCCAAATTTTATAATCATAAAATGCGACAAGTGCTAACATGATTCGGACAGACTTAAGCATCACTACGGGTGAGAAGGTCTCATCGTAGTCAATCCCTTGAACTTGTCGAAAACCTTTCGCAACAAGTCAAGCTTTGTAGACAGTAACATTACCGTCAGCGTCAGTCTTCTTCTTGAAGATCCATTTATTCTCAATTGCTTGCTGATCAACGGGCAAGTCAACCAAAGTCCACACTTTGTTCTCATACATGGATCCCATCTCAGATTTCATGGCTTCTAGCCATTTTGAGGAATCTGGGCTCACCATCGCTTCTTCATAGTTCATAGGTTCATCATGATCTAGTAGCATGACTTTCAGAACAGGATTACCGTACCACTCTGGTGCGGATCTTACTCTGGTTGATCTACGAGGTTCGGTAGTAACTTGATCTGAAGTTTCATGATCATTATCAGTAGCTTCCTCACTAATTGGTGTAGGTGTCACAGAAAACGGTTTCTGTGATGTACTACTTTCCAATAAGGGAGCAGGTACAGTTACCTCATCAAGTTCTACTTTCCTCCCACTCACTTCTTTCGAGAGAAACTCCTTCTCTAGAAAGGATCCATTCTTAGCAACAAATGTCTTGCCTTCGGATCTGTGATAGAAGGTGTACCCAACAGTCTCCTTTGGGTATCCTATGAAGACACATTTCTCCGATTTGGGTTCGAGCTTATCAGGTTGAAGCTTTTTCACATAAGCATCGCAGCCCCAAACTTTCAGAAATGACAACTTTGGTTTCTTGCCAAACCACAATTCATAAGGCGTCGTCTCAACGGATTTTGATGGTGCCCTATTTAACGTGAATGCGGCCATCTCTAAAGCATAACCCCAAAATGATAGTGGTAAATCTGTAAGAGACATCATAGATCGCACCATATCTAGTAAAGTATGATTATGATGTTCGAACACACCATTACGCTATGGTGTTCCGGGTGGCGTGAGTTGCGAAACTATTCCGCATTGTTTCAAATATAGACCAAACTCGTAACTCAAATATTCTCCTCCACGATTAGATCGTAGAAACTTTATTTTCTTGTTACAACGATTTTCAACTTCACTCTGAAATTCTTTGAACTTTTCAAATGTTTCAGACTTATGATTCATTAAGTAGATATACCCATATCTGCTTAAATCATCTGTGAAGGTGAGAAAATAACGATATCCGCCACGAGCCTCAACATTCATCGGACCACATACATCTGTATGTATGATTTCCAACAAATCTGTTGCTCTCTCCATAGTACCGGAGAACGGCGTTTTAGTCATCTTGCCCATGAGGCACGGTTCGCAAGTACCAAGTGATTCATAATCAAGTAGTTCCAAAAGTCCATCAGTATGGAGTTTCTTCATGCGCTTTACACCGATATGACCTAAACGGCAGTGCCACAAATAAGTTGCACTATCATTATCAACTCTGCATCTTTTGGTTTCAACATTATGAATATGTGTATCACTACTATCGAGATTCATAAAAAATAGACCACTCTTCAAGGGTGCATGACCATAAAAGATATTACTCATATAAATAGAACAACCATTATTCTCTGATTTAAATGAATAACCGTCTCGCATCAAACAAGATCTAGATATAATGTTCATGCTCAACGCTGGCACCAAATAACAATTATTTAGGTCTAATACTAATCCCGAAGGTAGATGTAGAGGTAGTGTGCCGACCGCGATCACATCGACTTTGGAACCATTTCCCACGCGCATCGTCACCTCGTCCTTCACCAGTGTTCGCTTAATCAGTAGTCCCTGTTTTGAGTTGCAAATATTAGCAACGGAACCAGTATCAAATACCCAGGTGCTACTGCGAGCTCTAGTAAGGTACACATCAATAACATGTATATCACTTATACCTTTGTTCACCTTGCCATCCTTCTTATCCGCCAAATACTTGGGGAAGTTCCACTTCCAATGACCAGTCTGCTTGCAGTAGAAGCACTCAGTTTCAGGCTTAGGTCCAGATTTGGGTTTCTTCTCCGGAGCAGCAACTTGCTTGTTGTTCTTATTGAAGTTCCCCTTCTTCTCCCCTTTGCCCTTTTTCTTGAAACTAGTAGTCTTGTTGACCATCAATACTTGATGCTCCTTCTTGATTTCTACCTCCGCAGCCTTTAGCATTACGAAGAGCTCAGGACTTGTCTTGTTCATCCCTTGCATATTATAGTTCATCATGAAGCTCTTGTATCTTGGTGGCAGTGATTGGAGAATTCTCTCAATGACACTATCATCCGGAAGATTAACTCCCAGTTGAATCAAGTGATTATTATACCCAGACATTTTGAGTATATGGTCACTGATAGAACTGTTCTCCATCTTGCAGCTATAGAACTTATTGGAGACTTCATATCTCTCAATCCGGGCATTTTCTTGAAATATTAACTTCAACTCCTGGAACATCTCATATGCTCCATGACGTTCAAAACATCGTTGAAGACCCGGTTCTAAGCCGTAAAGCATGGCACACTGAACTATCGAGTAGTCATCAGCTTTGCTCTGCCAGACGTTCATAACATCTAGTGTTGCTCCAGCAGCAGGCCTGGCGCCCAGCGGTGCTTCCAAGACGTAATTCTTCTGTGCAGCAATGAGGATAATCCTCAAGTTACGGACCCAGTCCGTGTAATTGCTACCATCATCTTTCAACTTTGCTTTCTCAAGGAACGCATTAAAATTCAACGGAACAACAGCACGGGCCATCTATCTACAATCAAACATAAATAAGCAAGATACTATCAGGTACTAAGTTCATGATAAATTTAAGTTCAATTAATCATATTACTTAAGAACTCCCACTTAGAAAGACATCCCTCTAATCCTCTAAGTGATCACGTGATCTAAGTCAACTAAACCATAACCGATCATCACGTGAAATGGAGTAGTTTTCAATGGTGAACATCACTATGTTGATCATATCTACTATATGATTCACGCTCGACCTTTCCGTCTCAGTGTTCCGAGGCCATATCTGCATATGCCAGGCTCGTCAAGTTTAACCTGAGTATTCTGCGTGTGCAAAACTGGCTTGCACCCGTTGTAGATGGATGTAGAGCTTATCACACCCGATCATCACGTGGTGTCTGGGCACGACGAACTTTGGCAACGGTGCATACTCAGGGAGAACACTTTTATCTTGAAATTTAGTGAGAGATCATCTTATAATGCTACCGTCAATCAAAGCAAGATAAGATGCATAAAAGATAAACATCACATGCAATCAATATAAGTGATATGATATGGCCATCATCATCTTGTGCTTGTGATCTCCATCTCTGAAGCACCGTTATGATCACCATCGTCACCAGCGCGACACCTTGATCTCCATTATAGCATCGTTGTCGTCTCGCCAATCTTATGCTTCTACGACTATCGCTACCGCTTAGTGATGAAGTAAAGCATTACAGGGTGATTGCATTGCATACAATAAAGTGACAACCATATGGCTCCTGCCAGTTGCCGATAACTAGGTTACAAAACATGATCATCTCATACAATAAAATTTAGCATCATGTTTTGACCATATCACATCACAACATGCCCTGCAAAAACAAGTTAGACGTCCTCTACTTTCTTGTTGCAAGTTTTGCGTGGCTGCTACGGGCTTAGCAAGAACCGTTCTTACCTACGCATCAAAACCACAATGATAGTTTGTCAAGTTGGTGCTGTTTTAACCTTCGCAAGGACCGGGCGTAGCCACACTCGGTTCAACTAAAGTTGGAGAAACTGACACCCGCCAGTCACCTGTGTGCAAAGCACGTCGGTAGAACCAGTCTCGCATAAGCGTACGCGTAATGTCGGTCCGGGCCGCTTCATCCAACAATACCGCCGAACCAAAGTATGACATGCTGGTAACCAGTATGACTTATATCGCCCACAACTCACTTGTGTTCTACTCGTGCATATAACATCAACGCATAAAACCTGGCTCGGATGCCACTGTTGGGGAACGTAGTAATTTCAAAAAAATTCCTACGCACATGTAAGATCATGGTGATGCATAGCAACGAGAGGGGAGAGTGTTGTCCACGTACCCTCGTAGACCGAAAGCGGAAGCGTTATAACAACGCGGTTGATGTAGTCGTATGTCTTCAGGCCCGACCGATCAAGCACCGAAACTACGGCACCTCCGAGTTCTAGCACACGTTCAGCTCGATGACGATCCCCGGATTCCGATCCAGCAGAATGTCGGAGAAGAGTTCCGTCAGCACGACGGTGTGGTGACGATCTTGATGTTCTACCGTCGCAGGGCTTCGCCTAAGCACCGCTACAATATTATCGAGGATTATGGTGGAGGGGGCACTGCACACGGCTAAGAGGTCAATGATCAATTGTTGTGTCTATGGGGTGCCCCCTGCCCCCGTATATAAAGGAGCAAGGGGGAGGAGGTGCGGCCAGGCAAGGGGCGCGCCAGGAGGAGTCCTACTCCTATCGGGAGTAGGACTCCCCCCTTTTCCATGTTGGACTAGGACTTGGGGGAAGGAGAGAGAGAGGGGAAAGGAAAAGGGGGGCCGCCCCCCTCCTTGTCCAATTTGGACTTGGGGGGGGGAGGGGCGCACGGCTGCCCCTTGTCCTCCTCTCCTCTTCCTCCACTAGGCCCATTAAGGCCCATTAGGTTACCGGGGGGTTCCGGTAACCTCCCGGTACTCCGGTAAAATGCCGATTTCACTCGGAACACTTCCAATGTACAAACATAGGCTTCCAATATATCAATCTTCATGTCTCGACCATTTCGAGACTCCTCGTCATGTCCGTGATCACATCCGGGACTCCGAACAACCTTCAGTACATCAAAACATATAAACTCATAATGAAACTGTCATCGTAACGTTAAGTGTGCGGACCCTACGGGTTCGAGAACAATGTAGACATGACCGAGACACGTCTCTGGTCAATAACCAATAGCGGAACCTGGATTCTCATATTGTCTCCTACATATTCTACAAAGATCTTTATCGGTCAGACCGCATAACAACATACATTGTTCCCTTTGTCATCGGTATGTTACTTGCCCGAGATTCGATCGTCGGTATCTTAATACCTAGTTCAATCTCGTTACCGGCAAGTCTCTTTACTCGTTCTGTAATACATCATCCCACAACTAACTCATTAGTTGCAATGCTTGCAAGGCTTTAGTGATGTGCATTACGGAGAGGGCCCAGAGATACCTCTCTGACAATCGGAGTGACAAATCCTAATGTCAAAATACGCCAACCCAACATGTACCTTTGGAGACACCTGTAGAGCACATTTATAATCACCCAGTTACGTTGTGACGTTTGGTAGCACACAAAGTGTTCCTCTGGTAAACGGGAGTTGCATAATCTCATAGTCATAGGAACATGTATAAGTCATGAAGAAAGCAAGAACAACATACTAAACGATCAAGTGCTAAGCTAACGGAATGGGTCAAGTCAATCACATCATTCTCCTAATGATGTGATCCTGTTAATCAAATGACAACTCATGTCTATGGCTAGGAAACATAACCATCTTTGATCAATGAGCTAGTCAAGTAGAGGCATACTAGTGACACTCTGTTTGTCTATGTATTCACACAAGTATTATGTTTCCGGTTAATACAATTCTAGCATGAATAATAAACATTTATCATGATATAAGGAAATAAATAATAACTTTATTATTGCCTCTAGGCCATATTTCCTTTAGTTATATGCACGAGTAGAACACAAAGAAGTTGTGGGCGTGGGTATATACATATTGCTTGTCGTCACTAGTTGTTTCTTGATTTGGTGGTATTGTTGGATGAAGCGGCCCAGACCGACATTACGCATACGCTTACGCGAGACTGGTTCTACTGACGTGCTTCGCACACAGGTGGCTGGTGGGTATCAGTTTCTCCAACTTTAGTTGAATCGGATTCAATGAACAGGGTTCTTTCTGAAGATCAAAAAGCAATCACTATACCGCGTTGTGGTTTTTGATGCGTAGGTAAGAACGGTTCTTGCTCAGCCCGTAGCAGCCATGTAAAACTTGCAACAACAAAGTAGAGGACATCTAACTTGTTTTTGCAGGGCATGTTGTGATGTGATATGGTCAAGACATGATGCTAAATTTTATTGTATGAGATGATCATGTTTTGTAACTCAGTTATCGGCAACTGGCAGGAGCCATATGGTTGTCACTTTATTGTATGAAATGCAATCCCCATGTAATTGCTTTACTTTATCACTAAGCGGTAGCGATAGTCGTAGAAGAAGTTGGCGAGACGACAACGATGCTTTGATGGAGATCAAGGTGTCAAGCCGGTGACGATGGTGATCATGACGGTGCTTTGGAGATGAAGGTCAAAGGCACAAGATAATGATGGCCATATCATATCACTTATATTGATTGCATGTGATGTTTATCCTTTATGCATCTTATTTTGCTTAGTTCGGCAGTAGCATTATAAGATGATCTCTCACTAAATTTCAAGGTATAATTGTTCTCCCTAAGTATGCACCGTTGCTACAGTTCGTCATGCCGAGACACCATGTGATGATCGGGTGTGATAAGCTCTACTTTCACATACAATGGGTGCAAGCCAGTTTTGCACACGCAGAATACTCATGTTAAACTTGACGAGCCAGGCATATGCAGATATGGCCTCGGAACACTAAGACCGAAAGGTCGAGCGTGAATCATATAGTAGATATGATCAACATAGTGATGTTCACCATTTAGAACTACTCCATCTCATGTGATGAGCGGACATGGTTTAGTTGATATGGATCACATGATCACTTAGATGATTAGAGAGATGTCTATCTAAGTGGGAGTTCTTAAGTAGTTTGATAAATTGAACTTTAATTTATCATGAACTTAGTACCTGATAGTATTTTGCATGTCTATGTTGTTGTAGATAGATGGCCCATGCTGTTGTTCCGTTGAATTTTAATGCATTCCTAGAGAAAGCTAAGTTGAAAGATGATGGTAGCAACTACATGGACTGCGTCCGTAACTTGAGGATTATCCTCATTGCTGCATAGAAGGTTACGTCCTGGAAGCACCGCTAGGTGACAAACCCGCTGCAGGAGCAACGCCAGATGTTATGAACACCTGGCAGAGCAAAGCTGATGACTCTTAGATAGTTTACTGTGCCATGCTTTACGACTTAGAACCAGGACTTCAACGATGTTTTGAACATCATGGAGCATATGAGATGTTCCAAGGGTTGAAGTTAATATTTCAAGCAAATGCCCGGATTGAGAGATATGAAGTCTCCAATAAGTTCTACAACTGCAAGATGGAGGAGAATAGTTCTGTCAGTGAACATATACTCAGAATGTCTGGGTACCACAACAACTTGACTTAGCTGGGAGTTAATCTTCCTGATGATAGTGTCATTGACAAAGTTCTTCAATCACTGCCACCAAGCTAAAAGAGCTTCGTGATGAACTATAATATGCAAGGGGTGGATAAGACGATTCCTGAGCTCTTCTCAATGCTAAAGGTTGCGGAGGTAGAAATCAAGAAGGAGCATCAAGTGTTGATGGTCAACAAGACCACCAGTTTCAAGAAAAAGGGTAAAGGAAAGAAGGGGAACTTTAAGAAGAACACCAAGCCAGTTGCTGCTCAAGTGAAGAAACCCAAGTCTGGACCTAAACCTGAGACTGAGTGCTTCTACTGCAAAGGCACTGGTCACTGGAAGCGGAACTGCCCCAAGTATTTGGCGGAGAAGAAGGATGGAAAAGTGAAAGATATATTTGATATACATGTTATTGATGTGTACCTTACTAATGCTCGCAGTAGTGCCTGGATATTTGATACTGGTTCAGTTGCTAACATTTGCAACTCGAAACAGGGGCTACGGATTAAGCGGAGATTGGCTAAGGACTAGGTGACGATGCGCGTGGGAAATGATGCCAAAGTCGATGTGATCGCCGTCGGCACGCTACCTCTACATCTACCTTCGGGATTAGTTTTAGACCTAAATAATTGTTATTTGGTGCCAGCGTTGAGCATGAACATTATGTCTGGATCTTATTTGATGCGAGTTGGTTATTCATTTAAATCAGAGAATAATGGTTGTTCTATTTATATGAGTAATATCTTTTATGGTCATGCACCCTTGATGAGTGGTCTATTTTTACTAAATCTTGATAGTAGTGATACACAAGTTCATAGTATTGAATCCAAAAGATATAAGTTTAATAATGATAGTGCAACTTATTTGTGGCACTGCCATTTAGGTCATATTGGTGTAAAGCGCTTGAAGAAACTCCATGCTGATGGGCTTCTGGAATCACTTGATTATGAATCACTTGGTACTTGCGAACCATGCCTCATGGGAAAGATGACTAAAACTCCATTCTCCGGAACAATGGAGCGAGCAACAAAGTTATTGGAAATCATACATACTGATGTATGTGGTCCAATGAACATCAAAGCTCGCGGCGAATGTCATTATTTTCTCACCTTCACAGATGATTTAAGTAGATATGGGTATATCTACTTAATGAAACATAAGTCTGAAACATTTGAAAAGTTCAAAGAATTTCATAGTGAAGTGGAAAATCATCGTAACAAGAAAATCAAGTTTCTACAATCTGATCGTGGAGGTGAATATTTGAGTTATGAGTTTGGACTTCATTTGAAATAATGCGGAATAGTTTCGCAACTCACGCCACCTGGAGCACCACAACGTAATGGTGTGTCCGAACGTCATAACCGCACTTTATTAGATATGGTGCAATCTATGATGTCTCTCACTGATTTGCCGCTATCGTTTTGGGGTTATGCTTTAGAGACGGCTGCATTCATCACATTAAATAGGGCACCATCTAAATCCTTTGAGACGACACCTTATGAACTGTGGTTTGGCAAGAAACCCAAGTTGTCATTTCTTAAAGTTTGGGGCTGCGATGCTTATGTGAAAAAGCTTCAACCTGATAAGCTCGAACCCAAATCAGAGAAATGTGTCTTCATAGGATACCCAAAGGAGACTGTTGGGTACACCTTCTATCACAGATCCAAAGGCCAGATATTCGTTTCTAAGAATGGATCCTTTCTAGAGAAGGAGTTTCTCTCGAAAGAAGTGACTGGGAGGAAAGTAGAACTTGACGAGGTAATTGTACCTTCTCCCTTATTGGAAAGTAGTTCATCACTGAAATCAGTTCCAGTGATTCCTACACCAGTAAGTGAGGAAGCTAAAGATGATGATCATGAAACTTCTGATCAAGTTACTACCGAACCTCGTAGGTCAACCAGAGTAAGATCCACACCAGAGTGGTATGGTAATCCTGTCCTGGAAGTCATGTTACTTGACCATGACGAACCTACAAACTATAAGGAAGCGATGATGAGCCTAGATTCCGCAAAATGGCTTGAGGCTATGAAATCTGAGATGGGATCCATGTATGAGAACAAAGTGTGGACTTTGGTTGACTTCCCCGTTGATTGGCAGGCCATAGAGAATAAATGGATCTTCAAGAAGAAGACTGACGCTGAAGATAATGTTACTGTCTACAAAGCTTGACTTATTGCAAAAGGTTTTTGAAAAGTTCAAGGAGTTGACTACGATGAGACCTTCTCACCCATAGCGATGCTTAAGTCCGTCCGAATCATGTTAGCAATTGCCGCATTTTATGATTATGAAATTTGGCAAATGGATGTCAAAACTGCATTCCTTAATGGATATCTTAAAGAAGACTTGTATATGATGCAACCAGAAGGTTTTGTCGATCCACGCTATAAAAAAATACACTTCCGTGATGATACGTGTTTGTCATAGTAGGTCACGTTTTTTGTCATGCATGTACATCCATGACAAATTGATGATAGAATCAAGATAGTCATACCTGTGTTGTCGTAGAAGTGTTCCATGACATTACCAAAATTATCATCACGGAAGTGTCCACTTCCATGATGATAAATCACGTGTCACAGAAGTGCTTTCGTCAAGGGTGACTGACACGTGGCATCCACCGTAACAGAACGCCGTTAAGCTATTGGGTCCGGTTTTGGATCCGATAACCCATTAACAGCCCCGACCAATGGCGATTTTCCATGTGTAAAATCATCATTGGCTGGAGGAAACACGTGTCGGCTCACCGTTGGGACAGATGTCATCCACTCATTGGACCCAAAGCGCCTATGATACATCGACACGTGGCACGGCCCAACAGAGGCTCGTTCCTATGAAAAGGCCAGTCCATTTGACTTGGTCAAAAGGTGGCGGACCGGCCCACGGCAAGCCTGTTAATGGCCTGTTCGCATATAGCCCATTTACAGCCCACTAACACATGGCCCATTTACGACCTATCCGAATTAGGTCAAGTAGCGTCATCTGGGCCGTCCAATATAATTCCAACCCGTTTTAACTTCTGGCCCATGTATGGCCCATGACGTCTTTTGGCCCATATGAGGCACTTAGTAACCCTCGACCCATTAACGGCACGTGGTGAAACTGGCCCGTAATGAACAGTGTATCACTTTATACCCATTAACGGCCCATTATTCCGTTGCGCCGTTTCCAGCCCATGTTATCTTTCGGCCTTCTCAGGGCCCATTTATTCTTGGTTCATTTCCAGTATCGGTTTACTTACGGCCCGCTACTATCATTTTTTGCTTGTGGGCCAAATTCAGCCCATCGTTACAGTCGGCCCGTTTGTGGCCCATTAATATGTTGGGCTGTTTTCATAGCGTCATCAAATATGGCCGATTAATGACGGCCCGTTATGGTCGGCCCATGAACGGACGATTTCAACTCTAGCCCATTTACGGCCATAATGTGGTCTGTTGTTGGCCCATGTTTGGCCAACCGATCATAAGGCCCGGAGAAGGCCCATTGATGATACGACCCGTAGAAGGCCCATTGTGTCTACGACCCGTATAAGGCCCATGGTTTCTATGCCCCGTAGAAGGCCCATTGTTTCTACGGCCCGTAGGAGCCCCATGTTAACTATAGTAAATATCTGGCCCATGGTTATTGTGGGAAAACAAGTCCAGAACTGAAACCACTTCAGAAGAGCTCAAGAAACAATATCCTGGGTACCCATAATCCTGGCAAGATGCTTAGGAAGCTTATTAACTTTCTTTTGTTTGGTGCTTAAATCCTCTAGCACTTTTTGTTGCACCATAAAGTATGTATCTGAATTCTGCAGGGACTTCCTCAGTCCTTCGGCTTCCTGTCGCATAACATATGATCGATGTCTTTCAACTTGAAGTTGAGACTCAAGAAGCCGAACTGATTCAAGCAGCCAGTTCGAAGAGCTGGTGCCAGCAGTAGTAGCCAGTAACTCGAACACTACATCAATACAGAACTTTGGGGTTGTCTCAATGTCTTCAATATAGTTTTTACCAGCTTTTTGGAGACCAACAGGGATGTCTCACTATCTTGAACCTTATCTGCATTACTTCCTTTACCATTGCATAACGGGGCACTCTTCTCCAATATTCTATCCGCGTTCTGAAAGAGAAACAAACAAACACATCACATGTTTACAATGTAGTATATGAAACTCATTTTGGTAAATCAATTCAGTAGTAAGGTGGACAGGATAACAACATGAAACAAACATATATCTATGTAGTATGGTCACTGTATGGTCTATATCATTCTAGTTTATGTTGCCAAATCAAGATAGATACAGTTCGAATCATATCTATTTAAGACAAAGCAGTATAGACAGAATATAAGTGTGGGAAACTACACAACAATAACAACACTTGCAATGTGCATGGCATGAGAACATAACTGTTTATTCAATTGAAACTGAAATCAACATAGAGCAAGTTACAACAGCAAACACGTTAAAGAAACAGATTTAAAACATACCTGTTGCGCCATTGAAGTTTCAATTGCATCCTTCAAATTTGAAATTAGTTGGTATGAGTAAATACATAGATGCAAGAGCAAAGTAGTATGAACCATAGCTACGGGACCTGACCTGAGAACAATTCTTCTTCTGCTTTAAGCATTGACTTGGGGTTCGGAGTGGTGGTCCTCATGCTTTGGGCACTGCAGTTGCCTTACTAACTGCTCGTGTTTGGTTGCTCTGTGGTGGAGACGGTGCTATATCAACAGGAACTGGGTTACTATCTGCTGGGGTTGGGGTTAGAAGGGGTGTAGCTGGTTCTCTGTCCAACTGGGTAGGGGTACAATCTGTGTGAGTCTGGGTTATGTGTGGTGGGGCTGGTTCTTGGGCAAGTACAACCGTGGTTCTATCTCCATCGACAAGTAGCATGACCTTTTCTGAAGACCGTGTTTTTACTCCCACAGATACTGCCATCACCCCCTCCAATTGAAATGGCTGATAAACAAGAAAAGTAATTGAATGTACATGCATTGTAAGATAGACAGGTGCAATGGATAGTAGGGAAGAAAACAGGGCATGAAATAATTCACATTTATGTGGTCTAACCAAACAGAATAGCGGGACATAATTTCACATATATGATGGCTAATTAAACAGGATAGCATGACACAATTTCACATGTATGATGGTTAACTAAACATGATAGAATGACACACTTCAAAATATGATGACTATGTAAATAGGATGGCATGATATAACTATACGATGTGTCTATTAAAGTGGTTGGCATGCCATAAATCATAAACATGCCGTTGATGGAAACATGATGGCATGATATAATTCACGGATAGAATGACATAATTCAAAATATGATGACTATGTAAACATGATGAGATGATATAACTATATTATGTCTTTAGAAAATGGGTTGGCATGCCATAATTCAGATACATGCTGTCTATGTAAATTTCATGGCATGATATAATTCAAATATATGATTTATATACTAATGAAGTGAGCAGAGGGCAATCGCATATATGATGTGTCTACTAAGGAGATGACATTCAATATCGTGTATATGATGTAAAAACTAAGCATTGCAATACAACATATGCATGATATGAGTAATATAACCCTGCCAACTTTGAGCATACACCTCAGGGGGATAATAGGACTGGTCATCTGCCTCTGAATCCTCCTCTGAAGAGCTATCTGTAACCAACAAGATATCTGCTTCAGCAGGTAGCATTGTCTGCTCTGAAGACCTTGTTTTCACTCTAGATTTCTCCATCACCAATTCAAATGGCTGATGCACAGGAAGAGCAGTTGAATATACAAATATTGTCGACAAAAGCAATGAGAAATACAAAAAAAGGACGACATGATATAATTCACATATATGACACTTGGCTAAACAACATGGCATTGCATAATTCACATATATAATGCCTTGCAACAAGATAGCATTGCATAATTCACATATATAATGTCTTGCAACAAGATGGCATTGCATAACTCACATATATGGTAATTAGACACTAAACAGGTGGCATTCACACAAAGCATGTCTAAACTAAGCAAATGACATAGCAATGCAAGATACCATACGCATGGTATGAGCAACATAACCCTGCCAAGTTAGAGCATGCACCTTGGGGGGGGGAATAGGACTGGTCATTTGTCTCTGAATCCTCCTCTGAGGAGCTATCTGTAACCAGCAAGACATGCGCTTTGTCAGATAGCATTGTCTGCTCTGAAGACCTTGTTTCCACTCCAGATTTTTCCATGACTGTGCCGAATGGCTGATGCACAGGAAGAGTAATTGAATGTACTAAAATTGTTGACAAATTTAACACGTAATAAAAAAATGATGTCATGATATAATCCACATATAAGATGACTGGCTAACCAGGGTGGCATTGCAAAATTCACATATATGATGCCTGGCTAAACAAGATGGCATTGCATGATTCACATATACGATAAAGAAACTAAACAGATGGCATTGATACAAAGCATGTCTAAACTAAGCAGATGACATCTTTGATGTATACAGTAAGCAATGCAAGGCACCATATGCATGATATTACCAACATCAACATGCCAAGTTAGAGCGAAGACCTCATGGGGTAAATAGGAGTGGTCTTCTGCTTCTGAATCCCCCTCAGAACAGTTATCTTCCTCTTGATTACGATCCGAAATGGGTGGAGGGGGGCTGCCTTTGCGTCCAGCATGGAGCGACGTCTGCATGAAATTTTATTGCTATGCAAGGCTCATCTCTTTTGCTCTACATGTTCAGTTCCATTGTGTACAATAACTGACATGCATAGGAATAAAACATAGTGAGATTTATGTAAGGAGTGCATGCACAAATCCAGAGTGATGGTAGCAAACTATGGATAGACCCAAAAGCAATGATAGCAGGCAGATAATAGCTTTAGTTAAAAAATACAGATAATGGCTCCTTTAATGTTTGTTTGCACCCAACATGAAAATCATAGTAGACACCCGAGATTAACCAGATAGTAGACAGATAGTACTGATTGCTGCCCCAATATGTACCCCACAACCATTTAAAAACTCAAGTTTCAACATAAGTTTGGACCTGAATCGGAGCCTAATAGGTGAACACGGTGATAAAGTAGCATCTCATCATATTAAGCGATGCATAACGTAAGCAGACACGAAAGAGTGCGACCTCTCTTCCGGACCCGTGTAGTCCTCAAGGTCATCTGCTCAGTTGATGATGGTAATGCAGTTGTTGTGGCTGCCGGCGGCGGGGAAGAAGATCTGAGGCGGCGAAAGACAGTCTGGAGAGCGAATTCCTACTGTGGTGAACCCTTCCGTCGTTGGAGCAGCTGAGCTGGGGTGGAACACAGCACCGCAGGAGCAGGACAAACCACACAAGGTTTTCTTTGACACATATATGTAACAGAAGTAATTGTGTAAGGGCTTGTTTGAATTTGAGGATTCTAACAATGCAGGGATAGGAAATAGACAGGAATAGGATAGGAATGCAGCTGCAAAATAGAGAATTTAAAAACACAGGATTTCTGCCAATCTGGGTGTTCGGTTCACAAGAATTGGAAGAACACAGGATGCAAAGAAGCATGGTGAGATTAAGTCAAACCACAAGAAAATGTACGGTTATAATGCTATTATGCTAATATCTCTTAGTCTTGTGCTTCATGAATAGGAATTTGAAAAGGAGGACAAGTGGAAATTAAAATTCCTACAGTTTTTCTTTCAAGGAGACACTAAAGGAACACATCCTACAGTTTTCCTTTGCTCCATTACTTTGCACCAAATTCATGAAAAGTAGTACCATAGGAAACCTCCCAATTCCTTTGTTTTTCATTCACTTTTCCTTTCAAGCACTAGCGATTCTAGTAGGCAGGCTTGAGCAAGGAAAAGCCTACACTAAAAATGTTTTTGTGCTACTTCTATTACTTTGGACCCAGGCCACTGCCCTACTAGCTCAGCTCCCAGGGCCATCGACAAATGCACAACTCAAATGCGCAGAGATAAATAATGATGGCGTTCAAGAGAGTCCATCATGGATAGCTAAGTTGCCTGGTACCTCACTGCTTGTCATATAGTAGGATAAAATAATCGTATTTCCCGTTACTCCGTGTGCTCAGTGGATAATATATATAACATGTAGAGTAAAAAAAGAGATGCAACAAGTGTACAACCTCTTTGGTGAAGCCATGTCGATCTCAGCATGATTGGGTTGGCCGGTGAGGATGCTCCGACTGACTTGGCTGTCGGAGGAGGGGAAGAAGATCTTAGGCGTATGGAGATGGAGCCCGAGGTACCGCTCTGCTGTGATGGAGGGTTTCGTCATTGAAGCAGCTCCGGTGAGTTGTACGACGCCGAGGCTGAAGCAGGACAAGAGAGACAACATTAACCTGAGTGGAATTCTAATAGAATCTCCAATAGATGACGTAAAATACATAACCACAAAGTGCTAGATGTAAAATACATCAGCCGCTCATCTCTGAACTTAACTGTCGAAACTGAATTTAACTGTCGAAACTGAATTTTGCTGTCGAAACTGAATTTTGTTGTCGAAACTGAACACACTAGAGGTGAGGCTACACGTCAGTCGACTGACTTTTTCATCTCTGGTCAGTCGATTTTGCAGCCATTGGATACGAAATCAAGGGCCTGCAGTTCATCTTCAACCTCCACTCCCCTGAGCCGCCAGCCACCACCGGCCAAACAGCCGCCCCCCGTCGCCCACGGCCGGCGGTGCGCCGCCCCGCCCGCCCCGAAAACACTCCCCGCCGCCCCTGCCATCCCTCTAGCCCCCCCCCCCATGCCGAGCTTTTTCTCCGGCGATCCCCACGCCACCGCCCCACCCTGAACCCTAAGATAGATAGTGAGGTACCTCTCCGGCGAGCCCCCCTCCTTGTTGCGGCTGGTTCTTCCTTATCTCCGGCGAGCCCCCCACCCCCTGAAAATTGACTGACCCAAAAGTCGATTCAGTCGACTAAAGTGTAGCTAAATCGGAGCAGCATCACAAGCAAGAGCAAGAGCGAGAGCAGCAGCGCGAGCAAGAGCAAGAGCAAGAGCAGACAAGGCAGGGGACCGAGAGCAAGAGCAGAGCAGCAGCGCGAGCGAGAGCTAAAGCAGCATCAGCTCCTACTGATATGGGCGTCGCCGCCGAGGGAGCGACGCCATGGAGGAAGTGGCCGGCGACACTGCCGTGGATGGAGCCGCGCCGTGTCGGCTCGGGACCGAGCGCCGGCAGCACCGTGAGATCGAATCAAGAAGAAAATGCGGTGATTAGTGTACAACCTCTTTGGTGGCGCCGATTAGGCCACACCTTCATCCGAGGAAACGGTGATGATGATGCTCTTCCGGTGGTGCAGGTGAAGACGGCGGTGTGAGAATGGAGGTGGCGCGAAAGACGAGGGGAACACCAGGGCAGCTCCTTGGAGGTGGAGGACGGGGTGGCTAAACCGGCGGGACGACCAGATCGACAACGGATCCTCATCCGGTACGGTGGATGAGGGACGTCGAGGTGTTGCTGTGGACGACATCGTCAGGGAAGAGGCTCCGGTTGGGTGGCCGACGGAGGAGGGTGTGGGACTTAGTGGGTTTTCTCGGCCTCGGTGTACGAATGGGTGGACAGATGGGATGGGAGTGGGGAACCATGGTTTAGGGACGCGCTTGTCCAAAATGTGGGGTAAGTTACGAAAGTACCCCCACCGATTTGAGGCGGTTCTTTCGGTTCAGGGGTATCACGGGCATTTCGCGTGTCAGGATTTCACAGGAGGTGGGAGTTTTTTGCGCGCATTGTAATTTTGGAATAGCAAGGCGCGGGTTGAGATGGAGGGTGTTGTCGGAGCACAACGAGACAAAGATATATCTTAAATATTTCGGGCTAACAAGGCGTGGGTCGAAATTTCTGGACAAGCCTAACGTGTACTGTACCAAATCAATACGCACTACAAATGTCATTCAAAACTTTGAATTCATGTTATGTTAAATTAAAATATTTCGCTACGTGTATAATGCATGCAACCTACTACTCAAATGAACGTTTTAGTGCATTCCAAACGTATATACTACCACTTCAATATTCGTTTCTCTATTTGAATAAGATCTACAATAATGATTGTTGTGAAGTCAAAGCATTTGAATTCGTTTCTCTGTTTTAATAAGATCTACAATCATCATTATTGTCAAGTTAAACCATCATTTGTGTATTATCTTCATAGCACACCACATGATTAGTCTCGAGTTACATATGAACTATGTGTACTATATGAACTCGAACTCAATTTTTTGAATCCATTTTATGTTGATTTCAAATCATAGTACATTTCAAGCTCTAGCTAGATCTTCATAATCTAAACCATGTCTCATATGTATAATGTGTTTATCACATTATGTATGGTGCCCCGCCCCCTACGCCTACAAGTATTTAGATATGAGTTGCAAACACCACACATTACCACAAATTCAAATAAAATGTGAGAATGTTCGATATATAGTATTGTTTAGATTGTTTGATATTTAGTTGTAAGCTGCAAATGCCACACATTATCACAAATTCAAATAAAATGTGAGATTGTTCGATGTATAGTATGGTTTAGATTGTTCGACATTTAGCTGTGAGTTGCAAACGCCATGCATTATCACATTATGGTATAACATGTGCAAAACCACAACACGTGTATCACCGCTATATTCATGCATGCATATGTTTAAAACACTATGATCTCCTATTCAAATATATGAATCCACTTTCATATCAAATTATGATCTTTGTTAGTCTCTTACACCCACACAATCCTCTAACCTTTGTAGCTACCACTAACTTTCTCTCGTGCATGCACACGCCCTCCTCGCCCTCCCCCTCCCTCGGCATTCTATCCATCGCGCACATTCATTTTTTTCTTTAGGTCGTTCTCCCATATTCTCCACAACTCCTTTCCGACACACACCGATTGATAAACCTCTCCAGCGATGTCTGCCAACAACATACACACGCACCTTCAATCTCCTCCTTTATGTGTCCTTTGCCTCGTGTCTCTCATACGGTCCCACACACGTGTAAACTCTCGCCCCTCTTTTCATCGATCTCACAACCGCACACTCCTCCCCCTATCTAGCTAGTAGCTGGGCCTCTCGCACCACCTCCTAACTCCATTCTCTCTGTCTATCCGTCTCGCCGGGCCTTATTTGCCTCTAACAAATGGACGTACATCGACCAATCTCCCGCTATACATATAGCTAGCTAGGTCCTTATAACTCGTTATTCCCCATGCGTCGATTGATCTACCTCATTAGTTATGTCTCTCCCTTCCTCCGACAAACAACAATTGATCTACCGATCTAGTTAGGTTTGCTTACCAAACACATGGTTCCCCTTCATCATCCATGGATGCGTCCCAACAGATCTATCACGCACATGCACAAACAGAAACACATCCCCACTCTTATTGATAATATTGTAGTTCCACCCTCAGTTTGTATAGTAGGCCTCTCCCACCATCTTCGAGAAGCAACTCCATCACCCATCCAGCACTCTACCCCTCTCCCTCCCTCTCTCTCCTCTCTCTTTTTGTCCCATCCTATTTCCCGTCCTTCAGTTGTGTATGGATGTCGACCGATCTCCCTCAAGACATAGCTGGGTCTCTCCTTCTCAACACATACACGAGTCATTCTACCTCTATAGTTAGGCATCTGCCTACCCCACCCCCCTCCCCCCCACACACACACCGATACATCGAGCGCTCTAGTCATGTCTCCCTGCCACACACAAACTTGACTTGTGCCCTCTGATGTTCTGGTAGGTCAGTCGCCCTATATATTTGACTTGCACACAGACAATTTTGATGGCTCTCTTAATCGATCTCGCACCCACCCAGTTGATCCTCTCTTGACTCTATAGATATCTATGACCCCTCCCTCTCTTCTCATGGATCGCCCGACCCTCTCTATATATGATATGGATAGGCCTCCATTTCACACACATTGCATGCAAAATTTTGTTTGAGATGTCATCGACACATATTCCCACAAATACATTCACGAAATCAACCTCCCCCCCCCAAAACAAAAAACACTCATGAACGCACAAGCCATTTGTCTAGGTTTGTATCTCTCACACACACCCATGTAGGTGGTGGACGTGCACGAAGAGAAGAGGTGCACGCATGGCGCACGTACTCCCGTCTCTTTCCCAACCACACACGCACGGGTACACGGTGGAGCTCATTTCTGTACGAAAAGGCAGCCCTCGTGGTAATTTGACACGTGTACTGGTTGTCCACTAGATGGAGGGAGGATCGTCTACCACAGGTAAACCAACAAATTGCGACTTGACGCATTATGTTAAAAAAGAGGCAAACCATGTGGGGCCTACCTTAGAGGCAAGGCTCTATACACTGGAGTACTTTTGATGTGTCCCGTCAACTCACATAACAAGGATAAGCTTGCTTAGTACGCCGTCTCCCCCGCCCACTGGCGCGGTGGCTCGCAGGATGAGGTGAAGCTTGCTTACTAGTAGTAGTATTGTACGCCTTACGCCCGCTCCCTCGCCCACGCGCGCGGTGGCTCGCAGGACGAGGAGAAAATTTTACTACTCCCTCCGTTTACTCCTCATCCCTACTACCTTGGTTAGAGAGATTATCATATTGTTTGGAATATATATGTCCTTTAGTAGATTTCAATATGAACAACTAGTACATACTCCAAACATTGATGTATACAAACGTATTTTAGAGTTTAGATTCACTCATTTTGCTCCATATGTAGTCCATATTGAGGCCCTGTTTGGTTCATAAGTCCTAGGACTTTTTCTAGTCCCAACTAAAAAGTCCCTACTCCTTAAAAAGTCCCTCCCTGTTTGTTTTTGGGGACTAAAAAGTCCCTATTCCCTCCCTAGAGGTTATTGAATGACCATGTTACCCCTAGTATACAGAAAAATAACAACCAAACAACACCATGGGGCGGCTGGGCAATGGGTGCAGGGAGGGGCATTGTTGGAAAAGTCCCAAAAAAGACTCTCCTTGAGAGTCTTCTTCATTAAGTCCCAAAAAGTAAGTTTTAGTCCCTAGTAGTCCCTCCTGTTTGGTTAAAAAGTCCCTAAGAGGGACTTTTTTCTAGTCCCTACACTAAAAAGTCCCTGGAAACAAACACCCCCTACATAAAGTTGAGACACTTATTTTGGAACGGAGGGAGTACATATTTGCTATGATCTGTCAATCATTGAGATGCAATAGCATGCATGTTTGTCTCCTTTGTATTTAACGAAATGTTGCAACGGGCAACCTTGGACGCAAGATACATGTAACAAAAGCTGGAAGCTTCATAGCATTGTACCATCTCGCTGATAAATTACAGTATGTACTATACTAGTACTTCCTCCGTTCCTAAATATAAGTCTTTGTAGAGATTTCACCATGAACCACATACAGATGTATATAGATGCATTTTAAGTGTAGATTCATTCATTTTGTTCCATATGTAGTCCACCTAGTGGAATCTCTACAAAGTCTTATATATTTAGGAACGGAGGGAGTACTATGTAAAGATTCAGGTGTCGCACGGTGTCCAGAAAATATGGTGATAGTGTGAGGTGGGCCATGTAATCACTGAGCCTGCGTGTTTTCACTGCTCTTGCACTCCTCCGCCATAAGAATGGAGAAAATTGTAATCTAGTAGTACCTCCTTTCGCCGAAAGCGTGGGACATCCAACAGTCCTACCACCTCAGTAATAATGACCAATGAGCCGTTAAATCACATAGACCCAACAGTAAGTTGGACGGACGAAGCAACCATCACTCTTGAATCCGCTTCTCCCATCAACGTAGGCACCAGTGAGAGGTCGCGTCCGCTCTGCCCGGGCATGAATGCGGCACCGATTTTGTGGAGCGGCGCTGACCGTTTTGAGCGGGAAGCGTGCGCGGGAGATGGAGGGGCTTTGGGTGGGCCAGGCTGGTCAGGAGCGGGCATGGCAGCTGTCCGCCTGTTGATGAAGCTATGTACCTAGGGTAGGGTCATAGGCCTGACCTAGACACCCTCCCCTAGGACATCACCCTAAAGTCAGAAGCGTTCAAGGGATACCATCATCCACTCGACAGAAGCATTCCACTCGGAAGACTCAATGTCACTCGACCATAGAAATAATCACTCGACAGACAGAAGATCGAAAGCCACTTTGAACAGCAATGGTCGGACGTTTACTCTGTAGACTTAATGGTCATTTATGTCACTTTATAGCTAGCGTTACCAGAAACGCCCCATCTTTATGTACCTTAAAACCCTATGTAACTGAGGGCGGGAGGGGCCCGGCGAACTCTATATAAGCCACCCCCTCCTCAGGGACAAGGGCTCGCACCCCCTGTAACACCACACACATATAATCCAGTCGACCGCCTCCGGGCACCGAGACGTAGGGCTATTACTTCCACCGTGAAGGGCCTGAACTCGTAAATCTTGTGTGTACAACTTCGCCATAGCTGGGATCTTGCCTCCTCATACCTACCCCATTCTACTGTCAGTCTTAGAACCCCGACAGTTGGCGCCCACCGTGGGGCAGTTGTCTTAGCGACTTTTTGGTGAAGTTGCGATTTTTCCGATTCCCATCATCATGGTTTTCGGCGGTGGATTGGCTGAGGGCCGCGAGATTCGTCTCAGCGTGCTCGTCTTCGTTGCTGACGACTCCGCCTGGCTTCAGGAAGCTCCCCTCGACGTCGAGGCGCTCCCCGTCCATGGAGCGACGCACTTTCGCGCGTGCACTCGCGGCGTCCTTCTCCGGCAGCCATCGACCCAATATCGGTCGGCTCCCGTGGTGTCCTCGCTCCCCGCTGTTCGCTGACGCAAGCGATCTGGTCGGTCGCGGCTTCAGCGATGGGTGAAACACGAGGTGGCTTGCCAGTCGACCACCCCACAAGTCGCGGCAATGGAGCCCAACGAAACTCTCTACGGCATGTTCGACCCGTCGACTGGCTCCGTCAAGACCGCATCCGAATGCGATAGCAGCGATCCTGCGGCTGAAGTCTTGATGGTCGACGGACCACATAGTCCTCCTGGCTTCCGCCGCGACGACGGCGGTGATGGTGGTGGTGATCCGTCACGCATTCAATAGGGGTACCGTCCGGAACCCCTTTCTTCGCGGCAGAGAGAAGAGCTTCGCCGCCGCAACATGGATGCGCTCCACACGCCCATCGTTGCGGAAACCTCTGAGGCCCGGGCCTTGGAGGAGGCGCACCTGGCCAACTTGGCTGAGCGCACTCGACTGGAGAACCTTCAGCGTGCACTCGATGAGCGTGCTCGACAGCGGGTTCCTGAGTCCAGTCGACGACAGCTTTTTCCGCCTCAACATTAGGTATACAGCACTCCGATTCAAAATCTCACAGCTACAGCCCGTATAGCAGAGTCAATTCATCCTTCCCAGTCGGAGGCTGGCAGAGGTTTGATGCAGATCTGGGCCTTACTCTGGGTAGCAGGAGAGCAGAACACAGCAGTGTCTCAGTTGCAGAATCGGATTCATAATAGATCTGTGATGGCAGATACAGTTCAATCAGCCCACAGCCCAAGGTCGCCCCCGCGGCGTGAGGAACGTGGGCACCGGCAGGATCAGTACAGAAACCACGAGAAGTATGATCACCGACTCGGTCGTGATGACCGTCGTCGAGTGCCCACACCTCCTTCGAGCAGTGGATCATATGTGCCTTGGCAATATGATAACAAACGCCCTCACAGTGGCGAGCGAAGAATACCAGTCGACCCAAGGGAGCCAGGCTTTGATGCGAGATCTATTCTCATTCAAGGTCTAGTTGACAGGAACAGAGCACACAGGAGGGCCTTGATAGAGATCACTCGACTGGCAGCAGAGTTCATGTTTCAGGTCCAGAGTGTTTCAGCAGAGCCAACAGAGCCGCGGTGATTCCTCCCAACTTCAGGTTGGCGACTGGAGTCGAGAAGTTCACTGGTGAGTCCAAGCCTGACACTTGGTTTGAGGATTACCGAGTGGCTGTGCAGATTGGTGGCGGCAATGATGAAGTGGCCATGAAGCATCTTCCTCTGATGTTGGAAGGTTTAGCCAGAGCATGGTTGACTCAGTTAGCCCCAGGCAGTATATTCAGTTGGGAAGAACTTGCCCGAGTGTTTGTTAGAACTTTTGAGGGTACTTAGAAGCGTCCAGCAGGGTTAACAGAATTGCAGCATTGCATGCAAAAGCCGAATGAGACTCTAAGAGATTACATTCAGAGGTGGACCACTTTGCATCACACAGTGGAAAATGTATCCCAGCATCAAGCAGTTTGTGCCTTCAAGGAAGGCGTTAAATATCGAGAACTAGTCCTAAAATTCAGTCGGACAGGAGATATGTCTCTGACTCGGATGATGGAAATAGCCACTCGGTACGCTAACGGGGAAGAAGAGGATCGACTCCGCAGTGAAAGAGCAAACCAGTTGGTCAGGACACCGGTGGAGGCAATTCCAATCGGAAACAAAAGCATAAAGATGAGCCTGCAGGACCTGGTGAAACTGTGGCAGTGATTCAAGGAAATTTTAAAGGGAAACCTAAGGGGCCCTGGACCCCCAAGAAAGTGAAAGATCAAGCCGGAAATGATGTGTTGGATTTGCCATGTCACATTCACACCAAGAAAGATGAAGAAGGCAATCTGATTTATCCTAAGCATACCACTCAACAGTGTCGGGTTTTGATCGAGCAATTCCGAGAGAAACAACCTAATGAGAAGGAAAAGGAATCAGACAAGGATGAGGACAAAGAGGAAGATGATGGTTTTCCCAATGTCAATTCCACCCTAGTGATTTTTGCTGATCTTGAGAGCAAAAGTCGACTAAAAGTGATCAATAGAGAAGTGAATATGGTTGCTCCGGCAACGACGACATACCTGAAGTGGTCACAAATAGCTATCACATTCGACCAGTCTGACCACCCTGCTCGCATAGCCACTCCAGGGAGGCAAGCGTTGGTGGTCGACCCAGTTGTTGGGGGTACTCGATTGACCAAAGTATTTATGGATGGTGGCAGTGGTTTGAATATTCTTTACGCTGAAATCTTGAAAGGCATGGGCATTCCGATGTCCAAACTTAGTGAGAGCAACATGAGCTTTCACGGCGTCATCCCTGGCAAGAAGGCTGAATCACTCGGAAAGATAACCCTGGATGTGGTTTTCGGTGATTCAAAGAATTACCGTAAGGGAAAAGTTGACATTTGAAGTAGTGGATTTCCAAAGTGCTTATCATGCTATTTTGGGGAGGCCTGCATACGCGTGTTTTATGGCTCGGCCATGTTACGTGTATCTCAAGTTGAAAATGCCTGGTCCCAAAGGAGTGATCACGGTCACTGGCAATCGGCAGAAGGCAGAGGAATGCTTCCAGAAGGGTTCTAAAATTGCCGATGCACAAATGGCAGCAATTGAAATGCAAGAGTATCAGAAACATGCATATCTGAGTGATTTGTTGCGAGCCAAGAAGCCTGCCACAGATTCTGCATTTCAGTCGTTCGGTGAAACAAAGCTGATTCATATTCACCCGACCGATCCTAATGTTGCTCCTACTCATATCTCAACATCACTCGACAGCAAATAGGAAGAAGCGCTCATCCAGTTCCTCCGTGAGAACCGGGACATCTTTGCATGGAAACCTTCTGACATGCTGGGTGTACCCAGGGGACTGGCTGAGCACCGTTTGCGAGTCGACCCGAAAGTGAAGCCAGTCAAGGAACATCTTAGACGGTCTGCCGTACAGAAGAGAAAAGCAATTGGCGAGGAAGTGGCTCGACTCCTAGCAGCTGAGTTCATCTGAGAGATTTGTCACTCCGAGTGGCTCGCCAATGTTGTCATGGTCCCCAAGAAGGACGATTCACTTCGTATGTGCATTGACTTCAAGCATATCAATCGGGCCTGCCCAAAAGATCATTTCCCTCTCCCCCGGATCGACCAAATCGTCGACTCGACTACGGGGTGTGAGCGTTTGTCTTTTCTAGACGCCTATTCCGGGTATCATCAGATCCAACTGTATGGACCCGATGAGATAAAAACATCTTTCATCACTCCATTCGGGTGCTTTTGTTATGTCACCATGCCATTCGGTCTCAAGAACACTGGTGCCAGATTTATGAGGATGATTCAGAAGTGCTTGATCACTCAAATCAGTCAGAATGTGGTAGGATATATGCACGACATTGTGGTCAAGTCGCGTAAAGGTTCCGTCCTGCTGACTGACCTCGCTGAAACCTTTGCCAACCTGAGAAGGTACGATATCAAGCTTAATCCGTCAAAATGCACATTCGGAGTTCCTGGAGGGAAGTTACTTGGTTTCCTCGTTTCCGAACGAGGGATCGACGCGAACCCAGAGAAAGTTGGGGCCATACTCCGAATGAAACGCCCTGTGCATGTGCATGATGTTCAGAAGCTTACTGGTTGTTTGGCCGCCTTGAGTTGATTCATCTCTCGCCTCGGTGAAAAGGCATTGCCTCTTTACCGATTGCCGAAGAAATCTGATAAGTTCGAGTGGACTCTTGAAGCTGATGCAGCGTTTGTAGAACTCAAAACCCTGCTTTCCACCCAGCCGGTACTTGCTGCCCCAATCAGCAAAGAGCCTTTACTGCTTTATATTGCAGCCACTGGACAAGTTTTCAGTACAGTACTTACGGTCGAGCGGGAAGAAGAAGGAAAAACCTATAAAGTTCAGCACCCAGTGTACTATATTTCTGAAGTCTTGACTCCATCCAAGCAAAGATATCCACATTATCATAAGCTTGTTTATGGAATTTACATGACCACAAAGAAGGTTGCACATTATTTCTCTGATCACTCCATTATAGTCGTCAGTGACGCACCACTGTCAGAAATTCTAAACAACAGAGATGCAACTGGTCGAGTGGCAAAGTGGGCGATTGAACTCCTTCCCTTGGATATCAAGTTTGAGGCAAAGAAAGCTATTAAGTCCCAGGCAATAGCAGATTTCCTCGCCGAGTGGGTCGAGCAGCAACAACCGACTCAGATCCACTCGGGGCATTGGACCATGTTCTTTGATGGATCCAAGATGCTGAACGGTTCTGGTGCTGGGGTGGTATTGGTATCCCCTCAAGGAGACAGACTTAGCTATGTTCTTCAGATCCATTTTGATTCCTCCAACAACGAAGCTGAATATGAAGCACTTTTGTACGGGTTGTGTATTGCCATTTCACTCAGCGTCTGTCGCCTAATGGTCTACGACGACTCAGATTTGGTGGTTAATCAAGTAATGAAGGAGTGGGACGTTAGAAGCCCGGCTATGATTGGCTATTGTAATGCAGTGAGAAAGTTAGAAAAAAAGTTTGAGGGGTTAAAGCTCCATTAGATACCCCGACTGAAAAATCAAGCAGCTGATGATTTGGCAAAGATAGGCTCCAAGCATGAGCTATTCCCAGTAATGTGTTCTTGGAGCATCTTCACATGCCGTCCGTCCAAGAGGATCCCTTCACGGAGGAGCTCCCACAACCTAAGAGCCCTACTGATCCGACTGAAGTTGAAATCCCAGCCGTGGTCGACTTGGTCATGGAAGTTTTGGTCGTCATACTGTAGGATCGAAAGTATGTCTAGAGGGGGTGATTAGACTACTTGACCAAATAAAAACTTATCCTTTTCCCAATTTTAGTTCTTGGCAGATTTTAGCAACTTTGGACAAGTCAAGCAATCTTAACACAATTCAAGCAAGCATGCAAAAAGTATATGAGCAGCGGAAAGTAAAGCATGCAACTTGCAAGAATGTAAAGGGATGGGTTTGGAGGATTCAAACACAATAGGAGACACGGATGTTTTTGTCGTGGTTCCAATAGGTGGTGCTATCGTACATCCACGTTGATGGAGACTTCAACCCACGAAGGGTAACGGTTGCGCGAGTCAACGAAGGGTCCACGAAGAAGCAACCTTGTCTATCCCACCATGGCCATCGCCCACGAAGGACTTGCCTCACTAGCGGTAGATCTTCACGAAGTAGACGATCTCCTTCCCCTTACAAACTTCTTGGTTCAACTCCACAATCTTGTCGGAGGCTCCCAAGTGACACCTAGCCAATCTAGGAGACACCACTCTCCAAGAAGTAACAAATGGTGTGTTGATGATGAACTCCTTGCTCTTGTGCGTCAAATGATAGTCTCCCCAACACTCAACTCTCTCTCACAGGATATGAATTTGGTGGAAAGACGATTTGAGTGGAAAGCAACTTGGGAAGGCTAGAGATCAAGATTCATATGGTAGGAATGGAATATCTTGGCCTCAACACAATTGTAGGTGGTTTTCTCTCAGAAAAAGTAAGTTGGAAGTGTAGGTTTGTTCTGATGGCTCTCTCCATGAATGAAGAGGTGGTGGCGGGGCATATGTAGCCTCCACACAAAATCTAACCGTTACACACAACTTGCCAATCTTGGTGGGACCGAATAGTTAAACTCGGTCGGACCGATTCCGCAAAGCTAGTGACCGTTAGGGTTTTCGGTGGGACCGACATGCAACTCGGTAGGACTGATATGATTAGGGTTAGGGCATCACGTAATCTCGGTGAGACCGATTACACAAATTCGGCGAGACCGATTTTTGTAATAAGCTAACCAGAGAGTTGGTCAGGTAAACTCGGTGGGACCGATCGCTCATTTCTGTGAGACCGAAACATTACGAAGGGAAAACAGAGAGTTTATATTGCAATCTCGGTGTGACCGATCGCTCATCTCGGCGGGACCGAAACGTTATGAAGGGAAACAGAGAGATTACAATCCCATCTCGGTGAGACCGAGATCCCTATCGGTGAGACCGATTTGCCTAGGGTTTGTGGCAGTGGCTATGACATTTGAAACTCGGTGGCGCCGGATACATAGAATCGGTGGGGCCGAGTTTGACTTTTGGTTTAGGTCATATGTGGATGTGAGAAAGTAGTTGAGGGTTTTGGAGCATATCACTAAGCATTTTGAGCAAGAGCCTCATTAAGCAACACCTCATCCCTCCTTGATAGTATTGGTTTTTTCCTGTAGACTCAATGTAATCTTGGATCACTAAAATAGAAAATATAGAGTCTTGAGCTTTGAGCTTGAGCCAATCCTTTATCCTTAGCATTTTGAGGGGTCCACTTTTCTCATCCATGCCATGCCAACCATTGAGATTTCCCGAGATATTAATCTTGAAATAGCATTAGCTCAATGAGCTATATGTTGTTAGGAATTACCAAAACCACCTAGGGATAGTTGCACTTGCAATCTCCCCATTTTTGGTAATTGATGACAACATATAGATCAAAGCTTCGACAAATGATAATAAGAGTGAAAAACATTGTTGCTTTGAGAAGTATTTGAAAAGCAAGAGCACCCCCTAAATTTGTGCATAGTTTAAGATTTGCTTTGGACTGCAAATGCACAATGAGTTAGGAACATGGGTTACTCTTCCACGTCACATACATCTTGGTGGAGCGCTCAAAATGATAATAATGAAATACATGCACTCATCACCAAGCGAAGTGAATGATCATATAAAAGGATAATGTCGTCCAACAAGCATTAAGGTGGCATATGATCAAACACATGATCATCCAAGTATCACACAAAAGCATAAAGTATCGCAAACAAGCAAATAAACAAAGTTCAACCACCAGACAATAAGAGAGAATAAAAAGCAACACTCTCTCTCGAAGCCTATGATTTTTACATTTTCTCCCCCTTTGGCAACAAGTTACCAAAAAGTTCATTAAAAATGCATAGTGCTAGATCGACTCTCAGGCTTGGTCTTCAGGTGGTGGTGTAGATAACACGCCAAGGATGAATGCATCAATTGATGTAGATGGAGCTAGTGGAGTGGGTGCTGGAGCTGGTGGCACTGAAGCTATAGCTGGTGCAGATGAAGTTGCTCAGGTGTCTGTGACAGGCACTACAGCAGATCTCTGTCCTCTGGGCACTCTAGCAAAAGTATCAGTGGAAGACTTGCCCTTCTTCTCCTAAACTTCATCCTGAAGTTTCTCAACAACTGACTGGATCTCAGTGACCTTCACATCTAAGTCATAGAACTTCTACACCATGATCCTCTCCAAGCTCTCCTGGTTTTGAGTCAGGGTAGCCAATCCCTTCTCAATCCTCAGAGTGGAGGCAATCAAGTAGCCAAGCTGATCTTGCTTGCTCTTCATAAGATACTGAGATGCCTCTCCAGTGGTTGGCATCTTTGCAGCCTTTTTAGCCCTTGCCTTCTCCCTCTTGGCTTGTGCTTGCACAGAAGATGGTTCCTTTTCATCCATCACCACAGTGTTGCCCTCAAAGTCTGGGTAGATGGGCATGTGTTCCTTGTCCAGGATATATGTGTCAGTGCCATCTTGGAGTTGATTAGCTCTTGTATCTGTGGGGCATACCCACAACTCCTCTTCTGATCTGCAGCTGTTCTCTTAATGTTTTCCACAATTAGGCTCATGACCTTGAACTTTTGAGGCACATCAAATATGTGAAGCAAGTTAATTGCATGGCCTCTAATCATCTTGTGATCACCTGACTTTGGAAACAGAGTGTGCCTGAGGATCCAGTTGATCGTTGGCAAACCTGACAGAAGGTAATGTACTGATCCAAACTTGTGTGTCTCAAGAGCAGCATCTGGGATCTTCTTGGCATAGACATCCAAGTCATCTTCACTCTCCTTAGGAGCATTGATCAATTTTGCCCATTCTTCAACCGTTGACTGATACCTCGTACCTTCAGACATCCAGACAATCCTTCCATCTGGGTAGAAATGAGCTGTGGAGTAGAACTGCATAATGAGCTCATCATTCCACTTTGTGAGCTTTTGAGCCACAAACTTACCGACTCCACATGTCTTGAAGCTGTCCTATACACCAGGGAAGTGATCTTCATTTTCCTCAATGAATTTCCAGTCTACCCATCTCATGTCACACACTATGGGCTTCTTGTCAAGTAAGATAGTCTCATAGAAGTCCTGTTGTTCCTTTGTATGGAACATGTAGTCCATAGCAGTCCTTCTCCTGGTGGCATATGGATCAGACTCTCTCCACAGCCTTAAACCTGAATCCTTCCTGATTTTCATGTTCTCTACAATTGGGTGAGCATCATTGTGATCTAGAATTTTGGGCTTCAACTTTCTTAAAATGACAGAATCATCTTCTTCTTCAGCAGCTTGAGGCACTGGGGCCTTGTTCTTCTCCTCAGCAGGGATGTTCCTGGTGCTCCTCTTGGGTTTTGGCTTTGGAGCTGGAGCAGTAGCCTTAGGAGCAGTTTTGGGCTTAGATGGAGCATCCCCTGCCCTTATAGCATCTCCCATAAGCTTTTGAGCTTTGGGTGCTGGTGCTGCATCCTCTTCCTCTTCCTCTTCTTCAGAATCTCTCATTATTGAAGATCTGCCAAGCACTCTGGCAGTGGTCTTCTTGACCCTTTCTTTCCTTTTCTTGCCTTCTCCAACTGCCTCTTCTGATGGCTTGGAGGTTTCAGTAGTGGATGCTCTGGCTTTTGACATAGGCACTCTCTTGGTAGGAACCTTTTGCTTCATTCCTGGCTTAGTGGCAGCAGTTGTGCCATATTCCTTTTTTAGGACTTTCCTTTTTGAGGTGGCCTCTTCCTCAACAGCCACATAGTCCTCATCCTCAGAATCTGAGGTTCTCTTCTTCCTGGTCCTAGTGGCTGCCTTAGGCAAGTTGCTGGGTGTACTTATGCTTCCTTCATCAAAGCTGCTAGAGGGACTAGTGCCCTCACTCATGTTCACTTGCTCCTCAGACTTGTTCTGACTGTCACTCTGATCTGACATGATGCAAACACTGACAGCAGACCTCGTGAATAGATTATAGATGAGGTAGATTTGAGAAGCATCACAAAGTACATAGGTTTTTGCAAAAGAATGAGTTAAAAACTTAGTTTTAGTTTTCCACAGAAAGCATTTCGGATCTACCAATTTGCATACTCGGTGATACCGAAGCAGCTTTTGGAACCTAAACTAGTGAAATTGGTCAGACCGACTCACAGTTCGGTGGCACCGAGACTGCTAGAGTTTCACAAAGTATTGAACTCGGTCACACCGACTTTCAATTCTTGGTCAGACCGAGAACCACATGTGCAATGGCCTTAGCCAAATTGGTGGAACCGATTTCAACAACTCGGTCAGTCCGAGATGGTTTCGGCGGAAACCTAACCCTAAATTTTCAATCCACGACTAAACTACGGAGTGATTTCGCTGGATAGAATGATCTCAATCGTGGCAAGATACATGGCAAAACAATGTGCTAAGAATCGGAGGGGGGAATAGCACAAGGATCAAGCACATACCCTAGTGCGGTGATGGACTTGCTACGACGGCAACGGCGAAGATGATTCCCATTGACGGCGGCGGAGACCAGTGGCGGGAGGCAACTGGTGATGAGGAGGACGATCCGGAGACCCAGGGAGGCAGAGCAGGCTGAGAGCGGGTGAAGGGATTCGGAAAATTTTCCAAATTTTGGCCCGGGGATATATATAGCCTGACCCTGTTGGTGTGACCGAGTGGAACAACTCGGTGGCACCGAGATTCATAACTGCAAGCAGTTACTGAAACTCGGTGTGACCGAAAAGTTCAAATCGGTTGCACCGAGATTGAAAACCTAGATCGACTTAGTGATCTCGGTATGACCGAAATGGATGAATCGGTCAGACTGAAACACACAAAGAAGTTTTGGATTTTCAAGTCTATGATGAATCGGGGACTCCGAGTGCTCCTCACACAGTGTGGTTCGAATCTGACTTGATCAAACTTTGTGATGTAGCATGAATAGAGTTTGAGATGAGAAAAACATAGATAGCTAGAGAAGGTTCTTAGGCATTCTTGTCCATCCACTTGGCAAAAGAAAAAGGAACCAAACAATCAAAACAACAAGTGGATGTCCTCGAATGAGTAAATTATGCAACCAACATGCTCACACAATAAAATGGCAAATGAAATATGTGGCAAAACATGCACAACCAATTCTAGCATCTATCAAGCAATTGGCGATGACTAGGTCATGTATATATATGAGTATATTGACTTAGGAGTCAAATGAGAACATTTGATCATAGGTCATACTCATCGTTTAAGCACAAATGGGGTTACCATTTTTACATAAAGCATTATTGTGTTCACACCTTTAGAGTTGCTTTAGCTCAGTTTTAGAGTAAAGCTCCCCCTAGATGTGAGATCCCCCCTAAGAGGGATGAACTAACCTTGGGTTTTGTCGATGATGACTTCATGTAGGTGTTGAAGATGTGGATGCTCAATGTGGATGTAGATCATTTGGATCAATCCTTTGGAGTGAGTTGCACTTTCAATACCTACACGGGTTAGTCCCACAAGGAACAAACAAGGATATCCATAGACATAGAGTGATGCACACACAAGATGTTGTCTATGAAAGCATTAGGTTACCTTGTCCCTTGTCTTACCAACAAGAGGGTTTGTGACTCTTTGAACTAGTGCAAGATGTGGAAGTTGATTGCACTTGTTCTTGCCAAAATGATAAGAGTGAGGTATGTTGGCGGAGTCACCCTCAAGAACTCTCTAGTTCTTCTTCTTTGGGATCCACATCATCTTGATGGGAATCCTTGGAGTTGTAGTTGTACTTGATGAGGTAGAACTTGATGTAGTCTTGGGAACCCACTTGACCAAGGCCTTGGGTGCTTCTTCAAATGCATCAATTTCCTCTTGAAGCTTATCCTTGCATTTTTGCTTGTGGTCTTGTGGTGGAAGATCATCTTGAGCTTGTGTCCCTTTGAAGGAAGTAGGATCATACTTCTCTTGTTGAGGAACAAACTTCGTCTTGGGGTATTGATATTCTTCCCACTCAACTCCATTGGCATTGAACTTTCGTTCAAAACCAACACCTTGGTTCTTCCGGTGACTTCCTTGCTTGCATACAATTTCCTCGAATTGCTTACTCCCGGCAAGGCTTTTGTAAACACCTTTCTCTATAATTCCCTTCAATAAGCTATTTTCTTGCTCAAGTGTAACTTGGCTAAGAGAATCATTAGTGGAATCAAGAGAACTACTAGAAGCAACAACATTAGATTTAGCATGATTATTGTTACTACTAGAGGAAGAATCTTTCTTGTTCTTGTTACTAGACTTGACTTGAGGCATGTAAGTGGATAAGAGTAAATGCTTGGCAATGTAAGAAGAACTTTTCTTGCGAAGATCATCATTGATTGCCTTTAAGAACTCATGCTCTTGCTCAAGGTTGAGCTTTTCAAAACGTAATTTCTCATGAGTCCTTAAAAGTTCTTGATGCTCTCCTAAGATAGTTTAATGAGCTAACTTAAGAGTGTTTAGTTCTTTAGTTAGAAACTCAATCTTCTCCTTATCATTGTCATTCGTTTTATCTTGATTAGCATGATTAATTGACGTTTCATCATAGTATTCATCACTAGAGTTGTCAACAAGTAAATCATTATCACCTAACAAGTCATCTTCATCACTATTGAAATCAACATACTCGGGGTGTGATACCTTTGGTGCTTTAGCCATGAAACATCTTCCAAGTCCTTTATTTGGTGAATCAAATATGTCGTAGGAGTTGGTTGACACAAGTGCTAGACCGGCAACACCTTTATCTTGAGTATATTCGGAGTCAGAGTGATAGCTTCTCTCGGAGTGATTGTCGGAGTCAGAGCCGGATACCCATTCACCAACATGAGCTTGATGTCTTTGTTTTGTGTAGCTCCTTGATGACTTGTCCTTCCTTTCTGAATCTTTGCTTCTCCGGGATGTTCTTCATTCATAACGATCATCTCTACTCCTCTCTCTTGATGGTGATTCTTCTCTTATTTTGTAGGGTGCCGTACACTCATTGGAATAGTGTCCGGGCCTTCCACAATTGTAGCAATTTCGCTCTCGACTAGAAGATCTTTTGTCATTGTAGGACCTTGACTTGGAACTTCTCTCTTTGCTTCTAATCTTGTAGAACTTGTTGAAGTTCTTCACCATTAGGCTCAATTCTTCATTGAAGGTTTGTTTCTCACTTGATGATGCGGGAGCTTCACATGAGGCTTTGTAAGCACCACTTGACTTGTTATGGAGCTCCTCCTTATCCTTGAGTGACATCTCATGAGCAACAATTCTTCCAATGACTTCCGTTGGCTTGAGATCTTTGTAATTGGGCATCATTTGAATCAATGTGCAAACGGTATCATATTTTTCGTCCAAAGCTCTTTGGATCTTCTTGATGATGAATTTGTCGGTCATCTCTTCACTTCCTAAGCCGGCGATCTCATTTGTGATAAGAGCAAGCCTAGAGTACATTTCAGCGACACCTTCACCATCCTTCATTTGGAACTTGTCAAGTTGACTTTGAAGCACATCGAACTTGGATTCCTTGACGTAGTCGGTACCTTCGTACATATCAATCAAAGTGTCCCAAATTTCCTTTGCATTCTCGAGACGGTTGATTTTGTTGAATTCTTCGGGGCATAATCCGTGGAAGAGGATATCACAAGCTTGAGCATTGTATTGCAGCAGCATCAACTCTTCCGCGGTAGCTTCTCGATTCGGTTCTCTCCCATCAAAGAATTGACCTTGCAAGCCAATACACACAATTTCCCATACGGCGGGGTTATGTCCAAGAATATGCATTTTTCATCTTATGCTTCCAACTAGCAAAATTAGTACCACAAAGTAAGGACCTCTATGGTGGTAATTTCCCTCGATAGACACCATACTCTCGTAGGTTGTGAAACCAAGGCTATGACTTCCAAAAGCTATGAAAATCAAGGCAAATGGAAACCTGGCTCTGATACCACTTGTAGGATCGAAAGTATGTCTAGAGGGGGGGGGGTGATTAGACTACTTGACCAAATAAAAACTTATCCTTTTCCCAATTTTAGTTCTTGGCAGATTTTAGCAACTTTGGACAAGTCAAGCAATCTTAACACAATTCAAGCAAGCATGCAAAAGAGTATATGAGTAGCGGAAAGTAAAGCATGCAACTTGCAAGAATGTAAAGGGAAGGGTCTGGAGGATTCCAACGCAATAGGAGACACGGATGTTTTTGTCGTGGTTCTGATACGTCTCCAACGTATCTATAATTTTTGATTGCTCCATGCTATATTATCTACTATTTTGGACTATATTGGGTTTTATTTTCCACTTTTATATTATTTTTGGACTAACCTATTAACCGGAGGCCCATCCCAGAATTGCTGTTTTTTGCCTATTTCAGTATTTCGGAGAAACAAAATATCAAACGGAGTCCAAACGGAATAAAACCTTCGGGAACGTGATTTTTCACCGAACGTGATCCAGGAGACTTGGACCCTACTCCAAGGAGTCAAAGAGGCGGTCATGAGGGTGGGGGGGCGCCCCCCTAGGGCGCGCCCCCTGCCTCGTGGGCCCCTCGATGCTCCACCGACGTACTCCTTCCTCCTACATATACCTACGTACCCCCAAACGATCAGAACAGGAGCCAAAAACCTAATTCCACCGCCGCAACTTTCTGTATCCACGAGATCCCATCTTGGGGCCTGTTCCGGAACTCCACCGGAGAGGGCCGTCATCACGGAGGGCTTCTACATCATCATAGCCTCTCTGATGAAGTGTGAGTAGTTTACCTCAGACCTTCGGGTCCATAGTTAGTAGCTAGATGGCTTCTTCTCTCTTTTTGGATCTCAATACAAAGTTCTCCCCCTCTCTTGTGGAGATCTATTCGATGTAATCTTCTTTTTGCGGTGTGTTTGTTGAGACCGATGAATTGTGGGTTTATGATCAAGTCTATCTATGAATAATATTTGAATCTTCTCTGAATTCTTTTATGTATGATTGGTTATCTTTGCAAGTCTCTTCGAATTATCCGTTTGGTTTGGCCAACTAGATTGGTAGTTCTTGCCATGGGAGAAGTGCTTAGCTTTGGGTTCGATCTTGCGGTGTCCTTTCCCAGTGACAGAAGGGGCAGCAAGGCACGTATTGCATCGTTGCCATCGAGGATAACAAGATGGGGTTTATTTCATATTGCATGAATTTATCTCTCTACATCATGTCATCTTGCTTAAGGCGGTACTATGTTTTTAACTTAATACTCTAGATGCATGCTGGATAGCGGTCGATGAGTGGAGTAATAGTAGTAGATGCAGAATCGTTTCGGTCTACTTGTCACAGACATGATGCCTATATACATGATCATGCCTAGATATTCTCATAACTATGCTCAATTCTGTCAATTGCTCAACAGTAATTTGTTCACCCACCGTAGAATACTTATGCTCTTGAGAGAAGCCACTAGTGAAACCTATGGCCCCCGGGTCTATTCTCATCATATCAATCTCCATCACTTTAATCTTGTTTTGCTTTTTACTTTGCCTTTTACTTTTCACTTTGCATCTCTATACCAAAAATACCAAAAATATTATATCTATCAGATCTCACTCTCATAAGTGACCGTGAAGGGATTGACAACCCCTAATCGCGTTGGTTGCGAGTAGCTATCGTTTTGTGCAGGTACGAGGGACTTGAGCGTGGCCTCCTACTAGATTGATACCTTGGTTCTCAAAAACTGAGGGAAATACTTACGCTACTCTGCTGCATCATCCTTTCCTCTTCGGGGAAATCCAACGCAAGCTCAAGAGGTAGCAAGAAGAATTTCTGGCGCCGTTGCCGGGAAGTCTACGCAAAAAGTCAACATACCAAGTACCCATCACAATCCCTATCTCTCGCATTACATTATTTGCCATTTGCCTCTCGTTTTCCTCTCCCCCACTTCACCCTTGCCGGTTTATTCGACCTCTCTCTCTCTATCCTCCCTCTCTATTTGCCTCTTTTTGCCCGCTTGCCTCTTGTTTGCTCGTGTGCTAGTTTGCTTGCTTGTCGTTATGTCTGAAATTGGGGAAGTTATCGCCGATATGGGTGATAACAATATCATGGAAAATTCTGATGCTCTTGCTGAAGAACCCCCTACCTACCATACAAAAATATTTCGAATCGGTAGTGGTAATATTATTGGAAAAGGAGTTATTCAAGATTTCTGTACTTGTGCCGGTGCTTTGCCCTCTATGGGCGGTTCTATTCTCCATAGAACTAGTAGTCTTGCGGACGCTATTGCCATGCTTATCGTTGAACTTGAAAGGCAATTTATGCATATGCACCCATCTATACAGAGAGTTTTCCTAGAATTTTCTAATATCGAGCATTCCTCTGTTAAGCGTGCCGCTACTATCTTTTTGGCTCATGAATTCAGATTTATAATAAAAGAAGCCAAAGAAATCTTTGCGCACTATAGGGTGGACGCTGGTCGTCCTCCCATAGAATCTATCCTCTTCGATCAAGAAGAAATTATGCGCTTTCAATCTCTTGACTATGTTGCTTTTAATGAAAACCTTAGAAAAAATGTGCCAATCAATATTTTAATTGATAGAATCTCTGAACTTAATAATGATTTGGCTATTTGAAACAATGAGCTAGGATGCTCTCTTGAGTTTAGGCTCACAAGGTTCTGTCAAAAGAATGCTTATAACGATGAATTGGTTGTGCAATACGAAGGGCCGAAAGAGGAACCTATACCTCCTAAAATTGATCTTGGGGACCTCTATCCTATAAAATTTAGCCCTTTTGATTACTTTTGCTTGCCTCAAAGAAAACTTGCTGCCGAACGTAGAGAATATGAAATGAGTTTCACCGATCTATCTTATTACTATGGCACAACCTAGATCTATCCTCGCTTTTATGCCTAGTTAGGGGCGTTAAACGATAGCGCTTGTTGGGAGGAAACCCAATTTTATTTTTATTCCTTGATTTTTGCTCCTGTTTAGTAATAAATAAATTATTTAGCCTCTGTTTTGTTGTGTTTTTTGTGTTTAATTAGTGTTTGTGCCAAGTAGAACCGTTGGGAAGACTTGGGGAAAGTCTTGTTGAACTTGCTGTAAAAAACAGAAACTTTAGCGCTCACGAGAACTGCTGTCATTTTCATTTGAAGAGTGCTATTTAGTTAATTCTTTTTGAAGATGATTAATATATAAATTCCTCACGTACAGCAATTTATTTTAGAATTTTTGGGGTTCCAGATCTTGCGCTAGCTACAGATTACTACAGACTGTTCTGTTTTTGACAGATTCTGTTTTTCGTGTGTTGTTTGCTTATTTTGATGAATCTATGGTTAGTAAAATAGTTTATAATCCATATATAAGTTGGAATACAGTAGGTTTAACACCAATATAAATAAATAATGAGTTCATTACAGTACCTTGAAGTGGTCTTTTGTTTTCTTTCGCTAATGGAGCTCACGAGTTTTCTACTTTAAGTTTTGTGTTGTGAAGTTTTCAAGTTTTGGGTGAATTCTTTTGATGGATTATGGAACAAGGAGTGGCAAGAGCCTAAGCTTGGAGATGCCCATGGCACCCCCAAGATAATCCAAGGACACCAAAAAGTCAAAGCTTGGGGATGCCCCGGAAGGCATCCCCTCTTTCGTCCACTTCCATCGGTAATTTACTTGGAGCTATATTTTTATTCACTAACATGATATATGTTTTGCTTGGAGCGTCTTGTATTATTTTTGTCTTTGTGTTTTAGTATGCCACAATCATCCTTGCTGTACACACCTTTTGAGAGAGCCATACATGAATTAAAATTTGATAGAATACTCTATGTGCTTCACTTATATTTTTTTGAGCTATGTAATTTTGCTCTATGAGCTTCACTTATATCTTTTGAGCGTTATAATTTTGCTCCGTGTGCTTCACTTAGATCTTTTAGAGCATGGTGGTGGATTTGTTTTAAAGAAACTATTGATCTCTCATGCTTCACTTAAATTATTTTGAGAGTCTCTTAATAGCATAGTAATTTGCTTAATAATAATATGCTTGGTATTCAAGATTTGTGAAACTTTCTTTTGAGTGTGTTGAATACTAAGAAAAGATTGAAGCATGATAATTGTTTTGAGATATGGAGGTGATAATATTAGAGTCATGCTAGTTGAGTAGTTGTGAATTTAAAGAATACTTGTGTTAAAGTTTGTGATTCCCGTAGCATGCACGTATGGTGAACCGTTATGTGATGAAGTCGGAGCATGATTTATTTATTGATTGTCTTCCTTATGAGTGGCGGTCGGGGACGAGCGATGGTCTTTTCCTACCAATCTATCCCCCTAGGAGCATGCGCGTAATACTTTGCTTTGATAACTTCTAGATTTTTGCAATAAGTATATGAGTTCTTTATGACTAATGTTGAGTCCATGGATTATACGCACTCTCACCCTTCCACCTTTGCTAGCCTCTCTAATACCGCGCACCTTTCGCCGGTATCATACACCCACCATATACCTTCCTCAAAACAGCCACCATACCTACCTATTATGGCATTTCCATAGCCATTCTGAGATATATTGCCATGCAACTTTCCACCGTTCCGTTTATTATGACACACTCCATCATTGTCATATTGCATATCCGGTACACCGCCGGAGGCATTCATATAGAGTCATATTTTGTTCTAAGTATCGAGTTGTAATTGTTGAGTTTAAGAAAAATAAAAGTGTGATGATCATCATTATTAGAGCATTGTCCCAGTGAGGAAAGGATGATGGATACTATGATTCCCCCACAAGTCGGGATGAGACTCCGGACGAAAAATAAATAAAAGAGGCCAAAGAAGCCCAAAAAAGAGAAAGAAAAGAGGCCATAAAAAAAGAGAAAAGGCCCAAATAAAAAATGAGAGAAAAAGAGAGAAGGGACAATGTTACTATCCTTTTACCACACTTATGCTTCAAAGTAGCACCATGATCTTCATAGTAGAGAGTCTCTCATGTTATCACTTTCATATACTAGTGGGAATTTTACATTATAGAACTTGGCTTGTATATTCCAATGATGGGCTTCCTCAAAATGCCCTAGGTCTTCGTGAGCAAGCAAGTTGGATGCACACCCACTTAGTTTCTTTTGATGAGCTTTCATATACTTATAGCTCTAGTGCATCCGTTGCATGGCAATCCCTACTCACTCACATTGATATCTATTGATGGGCATCTCCATAGCCCGTTGATACGCCTAGTTGATGTGAGACTATCTTCTCCTTTTTGTCTTCTCCACAACCACCATTCTATTCCACCTATAGTGCTATATCGATGGCTCACGCTCATGTATTGCGTGAAGATTGAAAAAGTTTTGAAAAAGTTAGAGTATGAAACAATTGCTTGGCTTGTCATCGGGGTTGTGCATGATTTAAATACTTTGTGTGGTGAAGATAGAGCATAGCCAGACTATATGATTTTGTAGGGATAACTTTCTTTGGCCATGTTATTTTGAGAAGACATAATTGCTTTGTTAGTATGCTTGAAGTATTATTATTTTTATGTCAATATAAATTTGTCTGAATCTTTCGAATCTGAATATTCATATCACAATTAAGAAGATTTGCATTGAAATTATGCCAAGTAGCACTCCGCATCAAAAATTCTCTTTTTATCATTTACCTACTCGAGGACGAGCAGGAATTAAGCTTGGGGATGCCTGATACGTCTCCAACGTATCTATAATTTTTGATTGCTCCATGCTATATTATCTACTATTTTGGACTATATTGGGCTTTATTTTCCACTTTTATATTATTTTTGGGACTAACCTATTAACCGGAGGCCCAACCCAGAATTGCTGTTTTTTGCCTATTTCAGTGTTTCGGAAGAAACAGAATATCAAACGGAGTCCAAACGGAATAAAACCTTCGGGAACGTGATTTTCTCACCGAACGTGATCCAGGAGACTTGGACCCTACTCCAAGGAGTCAAAGAGGCGGTCACGAGGGTGGGGGCGCCCCCCCTAGGGCGCGCCCCCTGCCTCGTGGGCCCCTCGGTGCTCCACCGACGTACTCCTTCCTCCTATATATACCTACGTACCCCCAAACGATCATAACATGAGCCAAAAACCTAATTCCACCGCCGCAACTTTCTGTATCCACGAGATCCCATCTTGGGGCCTGTTCCGGAGCTCCGCCGGAGAGGGCCGTCATCACGGAGGGCTTCTACATCATCATAGCCTCTCCGATGAAGTGTGAGTAGTTTACCTCAGACCTTCGGGTCCATAGTTAGTAGCTAGATGGCTTCTTCTCTCTTTTTGGATCTCAATACAAAGTTCTCCCCCTCCCTTGTGGAGATCTATTCGATGTAATCTTCTTTTTGCGGTGTGTTTGTTGAGACCGATGAATTGTGGGTTTATGATCAAGTCTATCTATGAATAATATTTGAATCTTCTCTGAATTCTTTTATGTATGATTGGTTATCTTTGCAAGTCTCTTCGAATTATCCGTTTGGTTTGGCCAACTAGATTGGTAGTTCTTGCCATGGGAGAAGTGCTTAGCTTTGGGTTCGATCTTGCGGTGTCCTTTCCCAGTGACAGAAGGGGCAGCAAGGCACGTATTGCATCGTTGCCATCGAGGATAACAAGATGGGGTTTATTTCATATTGCATGAATTTATCTCTCTACATCATGTCATCTTGCTTAAGGCGTTACTCTGTTTTTAACTTAATACTCTAGATGCATGCTGGATAGAGGTCGATGAGTGGATTAATAGTAGTAGATGCAGAATCGTTTCGGTCTACTTGTCACGGACGTGATGCCTATATACATGATCATGCCTAGATATTCTCATAACTATGCTCAATTCTGTCAATTGCTCAACAGTAATTTGTTCACCCACCGTAGAATACTTATGCTCTTGAGAGAAGCCACTAGTGAAACCTATGGCCCCCGGGTCTATTCTCATCATATCAATCTCCATCACTTTAATCTTGTTTTTCTTTTTACTTTGCATTTTACTTTTCACTTTGCATCTCTATACCAAAAATACCAAAAATATTATATCTATCAGATCTCACTCTCGTAAGTGACCGTGAAGGGATTGACAACCCCTAATCGCGTAGGTTGCGAGTAGCTATCATTTTTTGCAGGTACGAGGGACTTGAGCATGGCCTCCTACTGGATTGATACCTTGGTTCTCAAAAACTGAGGGAAATACTTACGCTACTCTGCTGCATCATCCTTTCCTCTTCGGGGAAATCCAACGCAAGCTCAAGAGGCAGCAGGTTCCGATAGGTGGTGCTATCGTACATCCACGTTGATGGAGACTTCAACCCACGAAGGGTAATGGTTGCGCGAGTCCATGGAGGGTTCCACCCACGAAGGGTCCACGAAGAAGCAACCTTGTCTATCCCACCATGGCCGTCGCCCACGAAGGACTTACCTCACTAGCGGTAGATCTTCACGAAGTAGGCGATCTCCTTGCCCTTACAAACTCCTTGGTTCAACTCCACAATCTTGTCGGAGGCTCCCAAGTGACACCTAGCCAATCTAGGAGACACCACTCTCCAAGAAGTAACAAATGGTGTGTTGATGATGAACTCCTTGCTCTTGTGCTTCAAATGATAGTCTCCCCAACACTCAACTCTCTCTCACAGGATATGAATTTGGTGGAAAGAGGATTTGAGTGGAAAGCAACTTTGGAAGGCTAGAGATCATGATTCATATGGTAGGAATGGAATATCTTGGCCTCAACACAAGTGTAGGTGGTTCTCTCTCAGAAAAAGTAAGTTGGAAGTGTAGGTTTGTTCTGATGGCTCTCTCCATGAATGAAGAGGTGGTGGAGGGGTATATATAGCCTCCACACAAAATCTAACCGTTACACACAACTTGCCAATCTCGGTGGGACCGAATAGTTAAACTCGATCAGACCGATTCAGCAAACCTAGTGACCGTTAGGGTTTTCCGTGGGACCGACATGCAACTCGGTAGGATCGATATGATTAGGGTTAGGGCATAACGTAATCTTGGTGAGACTGATTACACAAACTCGGTGAGACCGATTTTGGTAATAAGCTAACCAGAGAGTTGGTCAGGTAAACTCGGTGGGACCTATCGCTCATTTCGGTGAGACCGAAACGTTACGAAGGGAAAACAGAGAGTTTACATTGCAATCTCGGTGGGACCGATCGCTCATCTCGGCGGGACCGAAACGTTACGAAGGGAAACAAAGAGATTACAATCCCATCTCAGTGAGACCGAGATCCCTATCGGTGAGACCGATTTGCCTAGGATTTGTGGCAGTGGCTATGACATTTGAAACTCGGTGGCGCTGGATACATAGAATCAGTGGGGCCGAGTTTGACTTTTGGTTTAGGTCATATGTGGATGTGAGAAAGTAGTTGAGGGTTTTGGAGCATATCACTAAGCATTTTGAGCAAGAGCCTCATTAAGCAACACCTCATCCCTCCTTGATAGTATTGGCTTTTCCTATAGACTCAATGTGATCTTGGATCACTAAAATAGAAAATGTAGAGTCTTGAGGTATGAGCTTGAGCCAATCCTTTGTCCTTAGCATTTTGAGGGGTCCACTTTTCTCATCCATGCCATGCCAATCATTGAGCTTTCCTGAGATATTAATCTTGAAATAGCATTAGCTCAATGAGCTATATGTTGTTAGGAATTACCAAAACCACCTAGGGATAGTTGCACTTTCACATACCCGATTGGACAGTGTCGTACATCGCGTATATTCTCAGGAAAGAGCTCCCGGAGGATGAAGAAGAGGCCCATTAGACTGTCCGTCGATCTAAAGCTTTCACAGTAATGGGTGGACAACTTTACAGAGAAAGTGTTACTGGAGTTGCTCAGAAGTGCATAACACCGGAAGAAGGTCGGGTGATCCTCAACGACATCCACTCGGGGACCTGTGGTCACCATGTGTCCTCTCGGACCATTGTGGCTAAAGCATACCAAGCGGGATTTTACTGGCCACGAGCAAATGAAATGGCAAAAGATATAGTCGACAGATGTGAAGGTTGCCAGTTCTACTCCAACATGTCTCACAAGCCTGCATCGGCCCTGAAGACCATTCCACTCGTCTGGCCCTTTGATGTTTGGGGATTAGATATGGTTGGACCTGTGAGGACTGGCAAAAGTGGCTTCACCCATGTGCTCATAGCAGTCGACAAGTTCACCAAATGGATTGAAGCCAAGCCTATCAAAAACCTCGAAGCAAGTACTGTTGTCAGCTTCATCAGAGAGTTAACATTCAGATATGGTGTCCCACACAACATCATCACAGATAATGGGTCGAACTTCGATTCTGATGAGTTCAGAGCCTTTTGCGCTTCCCAGGGCACTCGGGTCAACTATGCTTCAGTCGCCCATCCCCAGTCGAATGGACAAGCTGAAAGAGCAAATGGATTGATTCTCAAAGGACTGAAACCCCGATTGATGCGTGACCTCAAGCATGCAGTGGGCGCCTGGGTTGATGAACTTCCATCAGTACTTTGGGGATTGAGGACAACTGCTAATCGGTCGACTGGCCAAACTCCATTCTTCCTAGTCTATGGGGCTGAAGCTGTGCTTCCGAGTGACTTGCTTCATAATGCCCCACGAGTAGAATTCTTCTCAGAAGCCGAAGTAGAGCAAGCCCGTCAGGATGCTGTTGACCTTCTGGAAGAAGAAAGAGAGATGGCCTTGATCCAGTCGACCATCTATCAGCAAGACCTGCGTCGATTCCACGCCAAAAACATGAGAGATCGAGCATTTCAAGAGGGAGACCTGGTTCTTCGAGTGGATCAGCAGAAACCACACAAGCTCGTCCTGCTTGGGAAGGCCCCTTCATCATCACCAAAGTGCTTCACAACGGGGCTTATCACCTCTACAATGTGGAGCACAATAAAGACGAGCCACGCGCTTGGACTGCGGAGCTGCTCCGCCCCTTTTATACTTACGCATTCGGATTGTTGAGATGTAATAAGAAATACATTCTAGTTTGATTATCAAAGACACAGTTTCACAGTCTCCTAGATGATTGTTATTCCTTTTTTAAGTGTTCTAAATCCCCTAGTGGGTGCCTTAGCTGCGAATCCGCTTTGCCTAAGTTCCAAAAAAGAAAATCATACCGAGTGATGAGCAGGTCTCTCACTCGGGGTCTTAGCTGTGAATCCGTTTCGCCTAAGTTTAAAAAATGCTACCAAGTGGAGATCAACCTTCCCACTCGGGGGCTTAGCTGCAGTCCAGTACTCGTCTATGTTTTAAAAAAATCCCGGTGGGCCAGGGTAGTCAAACTCGTGCTTGGCAGCGGGTCGGTCCAGCAGCCGGACATGCTGGCTCGCCAGCTAGCTTGCCGAGCTGAGCGACGACAATCAAACAATGGACATAGCTTCCGACCAGGAGCCGACGCCACTGTCCAAGCCGGTTCATGCCATGTTCACCATAGAGCAGGTGCGACCGCACTTCGACGCCCTAATGGTGGAAGAGCTACTAGCGCAGGAGGACCTATGTTGCAACCTCCATCTCCTCAACGAGCACCGGTGAACAAGTGAACGACAATGCCGTCATGGACATGTGGCCCTATGATCCTGGCTTCTCGAATGAGCAGTGGGCGCTGTATCAGACCATCTGTAGGGCCCGCGAGGCCCTCTCCATCGTCCTTCGAGTTGTTGTGCTCGCCGTGGCGCCACCGTCTCATGTTGTCAACATGGTCAATGGACATGAGAATGAGGAGATGACTTTATTTGGAGAGGATGGCAGCGGGGACCCACCATGGCCTGTCACAGCCCTAGAGTACCTGAGTGAAATAGTTGCATCTGCACTCATCCCAAGTCAGTTATGCATGTGCGAAGTATACATTGGTTTGTGAGATTAGCTACCTCCATTACAAATGTATTTCCTAGCACGCCAAGCCACTGATTGACTTGTTCAAGGATAATAAGTTCTAAGTGCTAGTCCTGAAGGTACCAGACGGATTTGTACAGGATTTTGTTATCCTCGATGTTGGTTCCCAACCAGAACTCGGTAGTGTTTTATTATAAGACTGCCATGTGGTCATGCTTGTCTAGGACAGTGTGTTCACAGGAGTGTAGCAGAACCCGCTCATGTTTTGGAGCTTGCTATCGCAGTTGTTCTCCCGAGAGTCTCGCAACGTTACCTCATCGATTTGTGTTGCAACTTTCCTTTTCAGAATGTAAGTCTGAAGTATCCTGCTTCTAACCAGATTCGAATCTCAGGCAGATATGATGGTTGGAACATTCCCAACATTTGCATTTTGTTCCCAGTTTGCACCCCATCGTGTCAATTTTCCATGGGATGTCCTTCTCGGTAGTTGCTATCCAGGATCATCTTCAAAAGTGGTCCTGTCATGGGTCCCCTCCATTTCCGGTGATAAGCAAAAGTCATCCATTGCGTTACCTTCAACAAGGTAGTCCACATCGTCCATTCTAGTCCAGGTATGCCATTCCTTCGAACTCCTTCAAATGATCGATTGTGATTGCCTTAGGCTAGTATAAAGAGTCTCAATGATTTCTAAATCAAAAGTAATTCTTTTTGCCACTTAAGGGAATAATTCTACGAGTCACCTTTCCTAAGGTGCCCCGTTATGGAATCATAGCAATTAACTCCTCGCTACTCTGACTTCGTCCACCATCTTCTTAGGTGTGGAATTGTTGCCTAAGAAATTGAACTTTCGCCATCTGTTTCTTCCATCCCTCTCTATGTGTGTTTTGTGTCTCAGTTCGAGAGATGTTACTACATCTCATTCCATGAGTTGATCATGATTTTCTTGATCTTCATGAAGATCGAATCCTGTAGAGCTTCCCTCTCTTTCCCTTGTTGTGTTGGGTGAAGATCTCGAAAGCAAAGATGTCATGATTAATATGATGCAATGAATCAACATCTTCGAGAAGAGCAGTTGGATCAAGAAGATTGTGTTAGTTGGTGCCCCCTCTGTCTTCTTACCTCACGACCTGAATCTCGGGACGAGATTCTTATTTAGTAGGGGTGAGTTGTCACAGCCCTAGAGTACCTGAGTGAAATAGTTGCATCTGCACTCATGCATCATGTCTAAAATTTCTGAAAGTTGAATTGAGGTTTGTTGAAACCCTCAGAAACCAGTTCAAAAATAATCAACATTTAATTCTCATCAAATGAGTCGAAGGAAATGTTTCTATTATCCTGTGAAAATATTGGTAAGAGGTAAAATTCAAACCAATATTTTTGGAGTCACAGAAATATTTATTTTGGGCATTTGAATTAAATCATAATGTATTTGAATTGGCTTTATTTCTGTTATAAAAGAAATACATGCCCAACAATTCTGGACATTATTGTGGGGCTCTAGAATAATATCTCTAGTCCATACAATAATTTACAGAAGCAAATAAATTTGTTTAGTACTCCTACTAAATCAAAACGAACAGAACAAAAATAGAAAACAGCAACAATTTTAAAAAAAGAGGCAGAGGAATTACCTGGGCCGGCCTACCTGGTCCAGCACTATAGCTGGCAGCCCAGCCTAGTAGCGCAGCCCCTGTCGTCTTCTCCGCCGCGCCAGGAGGACGAGCGCGTGGCCAGCGCACGCGAGCACGCGCCTAGGCCACCTCCTGCCTCCCAGCTTCCTCCCGCGGTTCCCTAGAGACGCCACGCACCCCCCAGGCCCCTCTCAGTCCCTCTCGTGCTCATCCCTTCCTCTGCCGCCCTTTCTCTCCCACGACCAAACGCCACCGTCGCCGCCGCTCGCTGCCACCACGTCCACCGGCTGCCCCTCGCCCCGTGACCGTGACCAGAAGCTCCGCCATCGATCACCACGCCCCTAAGCCGAAGGAAAGGAGCCGGAGGGCTCTGCTTCATCGCTAGCATCCTCGTCTTCCTCCTCGGCCGCCATGGATCTTCGCCGACGATTCTTCGCCGTCTCCGCCTCCCCAAGCTCGCCGTCTGCTTCTTCCAAACCGCTATGAGCTGACGCATCGAATCCCCCATCTCTCCTGCTCTCTCGTGCCCTCTATCTTCCTTGCCTGCACGGGCCGAAGCTCGCCGTCACACGGCCTCGTCGCTGTCATAGCCTGAGCTCGAACCAGTAGGGCCTGAGGATGCTACCGTCCTCCTTGCGCTCCCAGATGGCCGTAGGAAGCTTCAGCTTGCTCACCCGTGCTCCGTAGCCTCCTCCCCATTGAGCCTGTGTGTGCGCCGCCGCGCGAGGTCGTCGTCGGCATCGTTTCCGGCTACCCCGCGCCCTTCTACCACTTTCAGTGGATGCGCGCGAGTGCGCTCTCCCGCCTGGTGAGCTCGGGTGGTCCTCCCGCGGCCTCCTGAGCGGACACCACCGCGGTTACAGGTCGCCGGTGTTGAACTCCGACAACACCGACGCGGCGCCGTCATTAGCACCTAACCACCTGCTAATAACCCTGCTAACCAACCAACAGCCATTGACACATGGGACCCACACCCTAATTAACCCCGGGTTTTATTTCTTGTTTAGTTTAGATTAACCCAGCGGGACCCATGCGTCAGGGTTGACCGGCTGACATGGCAGTTGACCAGGGCCACCTGTCAGCGACACTAACTGGCGCTGAGTCACTGACCAGTGGGTCCCATGTGTTAGGTTTGACTCTGGCCGGCCCCGTTGACCGCTGACGTCACAGTGACGTAGTTAATTATTTTCTAGATTTATTCTTTTTCAGAAAATTCCATAAAATAGTATAAACTTCTAAAAATCATAGAAATTCAACTGTAACTCCAAATGAAATAAGTTATATATGAAAAATTATCAGAAAAATTCAAGGAATCTGTTTATGGAGTTTTCATGCATATTTGAGCAAGTTTACTTTGCTGTTTAGGACAAACTAATTGAATGGCATTTAAGAAAGCACATATGGAGTTTGAATTTGAACCTAGTGTACAAACCAACTCCATTTAACTTGTTGCTAGTTGCATTAGGCCAATCAACAGCATATTTCCATGTCACATTCATGCATCATATTGTTGCATTGCATTGATTGTGTCCTTCTCTGTTTGCCGGTAACCGTCCCCTCTCAGATGATGATGTTTCCGACGACGTGATCGATGACACCGATGAAGAACTATATTATCTTCAGAAGTGCCAGGCAAGGAAAACCCCCTTGTTCATTCCGATACAAACCCACTCTCTCACTCCTGCTCTCTTTTACTGCATTAGGACAATAACGATTCAACTATTACAGGCTGCGGTAGTTGAACCCCTTTCCTTTGCATGACATAGCATTGCCACAGTAAATAGATGAAACCCACTAGCATGAATAGGAGTTGTTTGAGCCCTGATGTGCCTACTCATTCATGTTTGCTTGTCATGCCTGCTACTGCTTAGAGTTGTGTCAGGTCTGATTCATCGGGGATGAATTGGAAAGTTGTGGACATGTCCTACTGTGTGTGAGCTAAGTGTGTGAACACGTTTTGGTAAAGGTAGCAGTGAGAGGCCATGTAGGAGTACATGGTGGGTTGTCCCATTGAAACCGTTCTCAGGAACTAAGTTCCGTGTTTGTGATCCATGAAACAGCTACTACCACACATTGGGCCCTGAAATATGACCCCGCTCGACTTACTGACCCCTCTCGTCCTCTGTCCAGGAGTTGCCACTAGTTTCTAGTGTTTATAGGATATGTGTTGGCGGCCGTGCATAGCACTGACCATAGGGGTGGGCTATGATGCGGTAGATACACTGTGGCCGGGTATGCCGGGCGCCCGTTTGGCGTCTCGGGACCCTGTACACATCGTTTGGGGCTGTTGAGGACACCCCGGCCGGATATCCTTGCGGATGGAACCTGAATAGGCGATAAACCTGGACTAGAGACTTGTGTGGTTAGTCAGGTCGTGGTCTACACCCACGTCGGCTTTCGCTTGAAGTCTGCCGAGCACATGTTGTGTGCAGACGCTAAGTAGTGGAAACATGTGTGACGAAGTACACCCCTGCAGGGTATAAAACTATTCAAATAGCCGCGTCCGCAGTAAAGGACTACTTGGTTGCCTATACAATTCATAGACAAGTGAAAGTGGATACTCTAAAATGCGCAAGATAAGCGTGAGTCCTATGGATGGCGTTCTCGTAGGGAGACGGGAGCGGATCCATAGTGGTGTATTGATATGGTGAATATGTGGACTCGTGTGCGCCACCTCAAAAGAGTTACTTGCAGTCGTAGTTTAAGATAGCCACCGAGTCAAAGCTGGCTTGCTGCAGTTAAACCCCACCACCCCCCTGTTGATACCGATGCATATGTAGCTAGTTCTAATGTAAGTCTTGCTGAGTACTTTTGTACTCACATTTGCTTAATTTATGTTTTGCAGAGAGACTTCAATCTCGCTAGTAGTTTCGTGTGGACTTCGACGTTTAGCCTGATACCTCAGCTACGATCTTGTGCCCTCGGCAGGATCTGGTAGATAGTCAGGCTTCTCAACCTTTTTCATTTGTAGATGTCTGTACTCAGACATGTTAAGCTTCCGCATGTGCTTTGATTTGTATGCTATGATTGTTGGGTCATGAGACCCATGTTTGTAATATCTAGCTCCTCGGAGCCTAATGAATAAATATTTGAGTCGTAGAGTTATGTTGTGATGCCATGTTGTATTTACACATATCGCGCATATTGTGTGTATGCTTGAAATGCTTGGTATGTGTGGGATCCGACAATCTAGTTGTTTATCCTTGGCAGCCTCTCTTATGGGGAAATGTAGTCTAGTGCTTCCATGAGCCATAGTAGTCCGCTACAGCCCGGTTCACCGGAGTCCTGCTAGCCCAGCACTACTGCTCAGGACACTTGACTGGCCGGCATGTGTTTCACTTGGTTCTTGTGTCTGTCCCCTCGGGGAAATGTCACGCGGTGACATCCGGAGTCCTGCCTAGCCTGCTACAGCCCGGGTTCCCGGAGTCCTGTTAGCCGAGTGCTACAGCCCGGATTCACATGCTTCTGACCGACATGCTCGATGTGATTCATGTATGCATGTCCCCATAGGTTGGTGCCGCTTTGGGTTCACGACTAGCCATGTCGGCCCGGGTTCCCTGTCATATGGATGCTAGCGACACTATCATATACGTGAGCCAAAAGGCGCAAACGGTCCCGGGCCATGGTAAGGCGACACCATGGGAATACCGTGCATGAGGCCGCAAAGTGATATGAAGTGTTACCGGCTAGATCGATGTGACTTGGAATCGGGGTCCTGACATGGCCATAGTCGCACGTACGCAAGTGACTCCTTATTAGTATATAAAACTATAATATTTTTTGCTTCCTCCTGGTTTCCTGACATCACGGTCCCACACCATTGTCAACCTATGTAGTCAATAAACGAGAGAATTGCACAAGAAGCGGCCGACAGCTGGGACCAAGCAGCTCGAGTTGTATTTGTGTTTTTGAGGTGTGAGCACTGTAGAGTTTTTCTTCAGCGATGTTTAGCCCAGATATTTATTTTTCTCCTTTGAACAACAACGAAAACATCACTGCAGGTATTAAATGGGCGGGTTGTGGCCCGTCTAGCCCAGGCCAGATATCTAGCCCAGATATTAATTTTTTTCAAGCTGAAAATGGCTAGCCCAGCTATACTTTTTTTTAGGAATACCCAGGCAAGGTCAAGTTGTTATTCTCCGCCCCGCTGGGTTACAAATCTTTCCTAGGAGGGATGCATTAGGCTTAACAAGAAAATGGGCTTTAAGAAATAATAAATGGGATGTAATTATAAAAACTGGGCAGTAACTATAAAAAATGCACCAAACACGTAATTACTTTATAAAATATTATTTTTAGATATTGAAAATTTTAATTTCAATAATTGTTGCGACCGCAATGTTTCATTGGATTTTTACATAATATAAATTTATATTGAAATTATATTTAATCTGACTAGAAATTTCGGGAAAAAAATATTTCGGATCCCATCAAAATGTGGGAAATTTTATTGAATTATGTTTTGAACGGTTGGTTGAAATGGGTGTACTTTTAACAAACTGTAATGGGCTGTAGTAAATTACATTAGAATTCAAAAATTAGCTGCACATTCTTACAAATCTCAAATGGGCTATAAGTTCTCTGCCACACACTTGTGGCCTTACTAAGTTGACGCGTCCCCTAAAAAAAGACTGGACGCATATGCAAGGCTTTGTCAACTTATAGTCAACACATGGTTCTAACAGCAGTGGCCGTTGGATGTCCATTCAACGGATGTCGTGCTTCTTCTTCGATCTCGGATATTCTAGCTTCACCCGCCCAAAAAATGATTCCTCCCCCTGACATCTGGGGCGCACCATTTCGGAAGCTGACTGATACGTCTCCAACGTATCTATAATTTTTGAATGCTCCATGCTATTTTATCTACTGTTTTGGACATTATTGGACTTTATTATCCACTTTTATATTATTTTTGGGACTAACCTATTAACCGGAGGCCCAGCCCAGAATTGTTGTTGTTTTTTGCCTATTTTAGGGTTTCGAAGAAAAGGAATATCAAACGGAGTCCAAATGGAATGAAACCTTCGGGAACGTGATTTTCTCAATGAATAAGACCAGAGAGACTTGGACCCTACGTCAAGAAATAAAACAGGAGGCCACGAGGTAGGGGGCGCGCCTGCCTACCCTAGGCGTGCCCTCCACCCTCGTGGGCCCCCTGTTGCTCCACCGACGTACTCCTTCCTCCTATATATATCCACGTACCCCCAAACGATCAGATACGGAGCCAAAACCCTAATTCCACCGCCGTAACTTTCTCTATCCACGAGATCCCATCTTGGGGCCTGTTTCGGAGCTCCGCCGGAGGGGGCATCGATCATGGAGGGCTTCTACACCAACACCATAGCCTCTCCGATGAAGTGTGAGTAGTTTACCTCAGACCTACGGGTCCATAGTTAGTATCTAGATGGCTTCTTCTCTCTTTTTGGATCTCAATACAATGTTCTCCCCCTCTCTTATGGAGAACTATTCGATGTAATCTTATTTTTGCGGTGTGTTTGTTGAGACCGATGAATTGTGGGTTTATGATCAAGTCTATCTATGAATAATATTTGAATCTTCTCTGAATTCTTTTATGTATGATTGGTTATCTTTGCAAGTCACTTCGAATTATCAGTTTGGTTTGGCCTACTAGATTGATCTTTCTTGCAATGGGAGAAGTGCTTAGCTTTGGGTTCAATCTTGCGGTGTCCTTTCCCGGTGACAGTAAGGGCAGCAAGGCACGTATTGTATTGTTGCCATTGAGGATAACAAGATGGGGTTTTCTTCATATTGCATGAGTCTATCCCTCTACATCATGTCATCTTGCTTAAGGCGTTACTCTGTTTTTAACTTAATACTCTAGATGCATGCTGGATAGCGGTCGATGAGTGGAGTAATAGTAGTAGATGCAGGCAGGAGTCGGTCTACTTGTCTCGGACGTGATGCCTATATACATGATCATACCTAGATATTCTCATAACTATGCTCAATTCTGTCAATTGCTCAACAGTAATTTGTTCACCCACCGTAGAATACTTATGCTCTCGAGAGAAGCCACTAGTGAAACCTATGGCCCCCGGGTCTATCTTTATCATATTGATCTCCTACTACTTAGTTATTTACTTTGCCTTTATTTTACTTTGCATCTTTTATCATAAAAATACCAAAAATATTATCTTATCATATCTATCAGATCTCACTCTCGTAAGTGGCCCTATAGGGATTGACAACCCCTATTTGCATTGGTTGCGAGGATTTATTTGTTTTGTGCAGGTGCGAGGGACTCGCGCGTAGCCTCTACTAGATTGATACCTTGGTTCTCAAAAACTGAGGGAAATACTTACGCTACATTGTTGCATCATCCCTTCCTCTTCGGGGAAAACCAACGCAGTGCTTAAGAGGTAGCAAGAAGGATTTCTGGCGCCGTTGCCGGGGAGGTCTATGCAAAAGTCAACATACCAAGTACCCATCACATACCCTTATCTCCCGCATTACATTATTTGCCATTTGCCTCTCGTTTTCCTCTCCCCCCACTTCACCCTTGCCGTTTTATTCGCCCTCTCTCTCTATCCTCCCTCTCTATCTGCCCCTTTTTGCCCGCTTACTTTTTGTTTGCTTGTGTGTTAGTTTGTTTGCTTGTCGTTATGGCTAGTCCCTTATCTTCTCTGTTATCTCCTGAGAATGAAATTCTAAATTTTAAGCAAAAGGAGGGAGAAAATCTAAAAGATGTTTGGTATAGAATCTGTAATGCTCAAAATAGATCTACTAGGAAGCAATCTACTTCCGTTCTCCTTCGCAATTTTTATGTAGGCATTATTCCTTGGCACCGTTATGTTTTTGATACTATTACCGGAGGGAATTTTTTGGGTAGCCATACTTTTGGTTCTTATAATGCTATGTTAGATTTATTTGGCTCACCCCCTCTATTGGTTAATGGAACTATATTAACTTTGGAGCATGTAATGCAAAGGCTTGAAATTATTGAAAATAAGGTTGCTACCGTAGAATTAATTGAAAATTTGGATAAAAAGATCCACAACCGAATCTCTCAATATGGATCTAAAGTAGGAGTTACTTTGAAATATATTAAAGAAAAGGAACCCATAGTTAATTAGAAAATAAATCACGATTCCGTTAGGATCGATAAACTTGAGAATATTATTACTAACTTGGGAACCGATTTTTCTCCCGTAAAGAACACTCCAAGTCCTTCCACTAAAGTTGCCAAGCTTATGTACGTTCCTGTAACATCCCAAATTTTCAATTTGGAATGTTATACATTAGATCATCATGCATATCATATTTTATTTTGCTTTTGGTTTTGATCCTAGAAAATCCTAAGCAACTCAAGAACCCACGGAGAGAGTTGGGGATTTCGTTATTTACATATTTGAGTTTTCTCAAATTTTGTAAACAGGATCACTTGATTTTATTTATTTTATCATCAATTATTTCTATTACAAAAATATGAGAGAGGGAATAAAATGACTTTCCCAAAATATAGAAATATTGAGGATTTAATAAAAAAATCAAATAAGATTTATTTCGGAGTTTTTCAGTATTTTTATTTGAATTTAGGAAAAATGCGCGTTTTTCAAAATTGCATTTAGGGCCCAGATAAATGTTCACTTTATCGGGCTTGATTTTAGAAACCCGGGAAAATTTATTTCATGATTTTTGGAGTCCGTTTAGTATTTCTTTTTATTTTTCTTCCGAGCATAATTATATAAAAAACGAAACCGACTATGGGCCGTACCCGAGCGGGACTCCGCCCGGGGGCGCCTTTATATAGCACCGCACCCGAGCCCCAGCCCATAGCCCACGCCGCGCCTGAAACCCTAGCCGCCGCCGCTGCCGGACCCGCCGCCGACTCGCCGGAGTTGCACGCCGCCCGAGGTTCGCCGCCGCCTCGAGTTCCATGCCGTTGAAAAAAATTCTTTTTCTGTTTGTCGTCTTTTTTGCTTTTTCATCAGATTTTCCGCGGTTATTTTCTGATCGAGATTTCTGATCCGATTTTCGTTTTAGTATAACTTTTCGCTCGTTTATCAGGATCAGGCGATTCAAGTGCCTGAAGTTTCGTCTCGAAACCCTCTTTCCGAATAATCAACTTAAACAAGTTTTTGCTACTGTAAAATTTGCCCTAGATCCAGATTACTAGAACGAAGTTTTTTTCTTTCGCCGTTTGATTTTCTTAGCTTCGTTCGATTTGATTCTTTTTGCAAACCAGGGTTCTTAAGTTGAACTTTCTGGTTAGATCTTCTATTTGAGTTTTACCTGTGCATTAGATGAGTACTTATTGTATGCTTGTTTGTTTGACTGCGATAGAATACCCGGAGTGCGCCGCCTGTTACTTTGAATCTCTAGGTTTCGCGGATCATCAGCAAGGCAAGTAACACTTTGATCATACTTTTTTATACAACCCAGTTTTATTGCATTAGATCAATCCTCACACATTGCATGATTAGGATCTAATTAAATTGTGGGATGGGAAGTAGATGAGGTAGTACCTATTACCTGTTTATGATCAAACCTTTGGGAGTTACTTCTGCGTTTGCTTATTATGCCATGCTGTGCTAGTAGACGTGGATTGGGTGAGTGATATCCATGACAGATGTGAGACTGTTAATTAAGGGTTTATCTAAGGTGGCAACCTAAACACACATCTGGGTGGATTGAGGCACCTGGGTAATCCAGGACTTGCCTGTTTTTCTTTTGGACCGCCACCCAGGCTCAAAGGGATCATGAGATTATTCATACTAGAAACTTCCGTGTGCAGCCACAAGCCATTATGGGCTCTGTCATAGTTGAGTAAGTCGTGCGAACTCTTACAGGGTAGACTAGCAGATGTAGGGGAAAGTAGGTGTACCGGTCTATCCATCGTAAGGTGCTAGCGCTTCTGAAAGACTGTGTCTCAGTCATCCGTTTCTCAAACACCAGGTAGTGCGAGAAATCCAACGGAGGCGATCGAGTCTTCTGGGGAAAAGTGCGCAAACCTCTGCAGAGTGTAACAAACTAATCATGGTTAGCCGTGTCCCCGGTTATGGACATCTTGAGTATCTAGTACCTGGATTATCATGTGAATCTCAACATGTTACTCTAAAGTTAATTTTGTTGGGTTTAATGATGTTACTTTAATTGGGATTGAGAATGCTGTCAACCATTCTCAATGTTTAACAACCACCATGATAGTAATTAAATTTATTCCTTTGAAGTAGGGAAAAATTGGCTTTACGCAAAAACTGTAACCATAGAGCTTTCCACCAGCCAAATATGCATATAGTATAGCTGTTTCATTCCATTACTCTCTATGTGTTACCTTGCCAGCATATTCCATGTGCTGACCCGTTTTCGGGCTGCAACGTTAATGTTGCAGACTTTTCAGACGATGATTAAGGAGTTTTAGGTCGTGGTTCTATACTCAGTGATGCCGTTGGAGTTGATGGACTCACTTATCTTCCAAGCCTTCCGCTGTTATCGTTATTAGATGGCCTTAAGCCATATTTATTATAATAAGTTCTCTTTTGAGACACTCGATGTAATAAGTGTGTGATTGCTACTCTGCTATAAATCCTTCGAGTACTGTGTGGTGTCAGCATTACTGATCCAGGGATGACACCGGAGCACAGAGATCAGACTGTTTGAGGTCTGGTCGCTACAGAGATGGTATCAGAGCACACGCTGACTGTAGGACACGACCACTAAGCTAAAGACCTAGATCACTACTCACTCTCTTCTCTTCTGACTTCTCATCTTTTCTACTCTTTAGGATGGCGGATGCAAGGAACAAGTTCACACAACCAGATGAAGATACACCCTTTGGACGCCACTTGAAGGAAGTCACTAGATACCTGAACATAGGAGTACCAAGCTTCACGGGAACCTACAACGCCACTTTACCTGAAGAAGAGCGCTGGATGCTTCAAGTTCAAGTTCCAGGAAGGACGTTCATGCCAGTCACTGAGCCCATAGAGTTTTCTTTTGATGCACCAACTTGGAGTCTAGGAAAGAGTATGGCAGCTCACATCACCATGGGACGCATTGGAGAAGTCTACCGCAAGGACCTCAAGGATACTATCTACCAGATTTGTGGGTGCCGAGATGAACACTGGGAGATGATCAGCACCAGGAAAGATAGATCAATTGCAGATTTTATCCAGGAGTTAAACCATCACATTCGACGACAGGAGAATCAGATGTGCGCCGACATGATAGATCTAAAGAAGGCTAAGACTAGAATCAAGGAACTGGAGGAAGAACTCAAGGCTACACGTGAAGATTATGAAGAAGAAATTGAAGTATTGGTGGAGAAGAATGACGACCTGATCAAGAAGATTGGAATATTTATGGGAGGCCCAACACCAGTAGATGAAGACGAAGAACCCAAGGAGATTAGCCCGGAAGACTACATCATCATTGACGGCACCGAGTCGGAAGCAGATAGTAGCGATGATGACTATGTTGATGAAGCAGGAGCAGATATCGTGGAGTCTACAACCGTAGAATATTTCTAGTAGACCACCTCATCAGTAGTAGTAGTCCACCATGTAAATATAGTAGTCCGAGCACTTTTGCGATAGTTAGATCGATTGTATGCCTTTGTTTGATTGAATGAAGTGAATTGTTTGCTTTTGCCTCATGTGCATATGGATAGTGCTTTCTCATTAGACCCCCTCTATTCTTATATCTCATCTTTTCTAAACCCTCAGAGGCCTCCGAGACATGACCCCGGATTTGCCTTTCCGTCGGAGCTCACTCAGTTGATCCAGCAGCAGAACACCTTGATACAGTTGCTAGTTCAGAATCAGAATCAAGGGAACAACAACAACAACCCACCACCACCACCACCACCTGTTGACCACTTAGCCCGTTTTCTTAGGCTAAATCCGCTGGTGTTTTCCAGTAGCACCGAGCCAATAGTAGCAGATGATTGACTCTGCAAGATAGCTAGGGAGTTGACCACAACAGGATGCACAGATGCGGAGAAGGTGAAGTTTGCCGCACATCAGTTAGAAGGACCCGCAGCATCCTGGTGGGAGAATTTCACAGCCACCTTCCCAGTCGACACTGTCACATGGGACCAGTTTCAGCAGGCTTTTCGTACTGCCCATGTTTCAGCAGGAGCAATGGCCATGAAGAAGCGTGAGTTTTGTAACTTGCGCCAAGGAGGACGGACAGTTGGCTAGTATGTGGAAGAGTTTAGTAAGCTAGCACGTTATGCCCCAGATGACGTTGCTACGGATGCAGCTAAGCAGGAGAAATTCCTGGAAGGATTGAATGATGAGTTGAGTATGCAGTTGATGGTAGCCACCTTCAACAACTACCAGGAGTTGGTAGACCGTGCTCTTATGATTGAAGGGAAGCAGCAGCAAATTGAGAACCGCAAGAGGAAGTATGGACAAGGAAAGTATAATTCAGGAGCCCAGCAGAAGCCACGTTTTACCCCTAGACCGGGAGGACATTTTCAGCATACCCATGGAGTAGGTAGCTCGTACAATCACAATGGCACCAAAAATGGCAATGGGAATGGAGGAAGCAATGGACAGAACCACAACACCCCATCAACCCCAGCCAAAAGAGATCTGAGTCAAGTCACCTGTTTCAAATGTTCCAAGACCGGGCATTATGCCAATGAATGCCCTGAAGGCCAAGACGGCAATGGAAGCTCTGGAAAGAAGCCGAACCCTTTCAACAGGGGACATGTGAACCACGTTAATGTGGAGGAGGTTGAAGCTCAGCCCGATGCAGTAATAGGTAAGTTTTTGGTTAAGTCATTTACTGCACTCGTTCTTTTTGATACTGGTGCATCGCATTCATACATATCAAGGGGATTTGTGGAAAAGTATAACCTGCCCACTAGGGTTCTTAAAACACCTATGCTTGTAAGCTCGCCAGGAGCAGAGTACATGGCCAGTCAAGGATGTTTTCAAGTGCCATTAAGTATAGGAAGGTATGTTTTCCCAACGGATTTAATTATTCTGGAATCCCAAGGTTTGGATGTGATTCTTGGAATGGATTGGCTGTCGATGTATGGAAGAAACATCGATTGCGCCAGTAAGACAATTTTGCTCACAATGCCCGAAGGAAGAAGGATCAAGTATGTATCCCGACATACGCCAAACAGGACACAAGTAAATTCCTTATCAGGAGTTGTGCAGGAGGAAGTACCAATGGTAAAGGATTTTCCTAATGTATTTCTAGAAGAGTTGCGAGGCATGCCACCGGATAGAGACATTGAGTTTTTGATTGAGCTTTTGCCAGGCACTGGGCCAATATCAAAGAGACCATATAGGATGCCCGCAAAGGATTTAGTGGAAATTAAGAAGCAGATTAAGGAGTTACTGGATAAAGGTTACATTCGCCCAAGTTCTTCGCCTTGGGGATCACCAGTACTTCTAGTGGAGAAGAAGGATGGATCGTTAAGAATGGTTGTTGATTATCGAGGATTGAACGAAGTAACAATCAAAAACAAGTACCCGCTACCAATGATCAATGATCTGTTTGATCGATTGCAAGGGGCTAAAGTGTTTTCCAAGATCAATTTGCGATCAGGGTACCATTAGTTGAAGATTCGAGAGCAGGGCATACCTAAGACAGCATTCACCACAAGATATGGACTGTATGAGTATACCGTTATGTCATTTGGTCTGACTAACACGCCTGCCTATTTTATGAACATGATGAACAAAGTGTTTATGGAGTTTTTGGATAAGTTCGTCGTAGTGTTCATTGATGATATCCTGGTATATTCGAAGAATGAAGAGGAGCATAAGGAGCATTTGCGTTTGGCACTTGGAAAGCTCAGAGAACATCAATTATATGCCAAGTTCAGCAAATGTGAGTTTTGGTTGAAGGAAGTTGGATTCCTCGGACACTTTATATCCGGAGAAGGTATAGCAGTAGATCCCGCTAAAGTTGAAACCGTGACCAAGTGGGAAGCCCCAACAACAGTTGGAGAGATCCGGAGTTTTCTGGGACTCGCAGGATACTACCGGAGATTTATTGAGAATTTCTCAAAGATTGCGAAGCCTATGAGGGAGTTGCTGAAGAAGGATACTAAGTTCAAATGGACTGAGGAGTGTGAGGCTAGTTTCCAGGAATTGAAGAAACGCTTGGTTACCTCACCGGTGTTGATTTTGCCAGATCAAACCAAGGATTATGAGGTGTATTGCGACGCTTCACGTCAAGGACTTGGAGCAGTGCTTATGCAGGAAGGGAAAGTTGTTTCCTATGCTTCACGACAACTGAAGCCTCACGAATTGAATTACGCTACGCATGATTTGGAGTTAGCAGCCGTAGTGCATGCATTGAAGACATGGAGACATTTCCTCATTGGAAATCATTGTGAGGTGTACACGGATCATAAGAGTTTGAAGTACATTTTCACGCAGAAGGAGTTGAACCTCAGACAAAGGAGATGGTTGGAGCTCATCAAGGATTATGATATGAAATTACATTACCATCCCGGAAAAGCTAATGTAGTAGCTGATGCATTAAGCCGCAAGAGCCATGTCAATACTTTAATGACGGGAGAAATACCCAAGGAGTTAGCAGAAAATCTTCGTGAACTATGTGTGGAAATAGCTCCGAGAGGCTATGTAGCCGCATTGGAAATTCAGTCAACTTTGATGGATAGAATCAGAGAAGCTCAGAAAGCTGACAAAGAGATTGCCGCTATAAAGGAGAAAATGAGCCAAGGAAAAGCTAAAGGATTTCATGAGGATGAGCATGAAACCCTATGGTTTGAAGACCGTGTTTATGTACCCAATAACCCAGAAATCAGAAAGATGATTCTGCAAGAGGCACATGATTCACCGTATTCGATTCACCCAGGAAATACCAAGATGTATTTGGATTTGAAGGATATTTTCTGGTGGACCGGAATCAAGAAAGAAATAGCAGAGTATGTAGCAGTTTGTGATGTATGCCAGAGAGTAAAGGCAGAGCATCAGAAGCCAGCAGGACTGTTGCAACCATTGTCGATACCTGAATGGAAGTGGGATAAGCTAGGCATGGATTTTATCACGGGATTACCAAGGACTCGTTCAGGCTATGACTTGATTTGGGTTGTAGTCGATCAATTGACAAAGGTAGCTCATTTCATCCCAGTAAAGACCACTTACACCAGTGCTAAGTTGGCAAAGATATACATGACCCGGATCGTATGTTTGCATGGAGTTCCGAGGAGTATCGTATCAGATAGAGGAACCCAGTTTACCTCAAAGTTCTGGAAGCAGTTGCATGAGATTTTGGGTACTAGGCTAGAATTTAGTACAGCTTTTCATCCGCAGACAGATGGACAAACCGAGACAGTCAATCAGATTTTGGAGGATATGCTGAGAGCTTGTGCGCTAGATTATGGATCTAGTTGGGACGATAATTTGCCATATGCAGAGTTCTGTTACAATAATAGCTATCAGACCAGTTTGAAGATGGCCCCTTTCGAAGCTCTGTACGGAAGGAGGTGCAGGACACCGTTGTCATGGGACGAAGTTGGAGACCGCCAGTTGTTTTGACTAGATCTGATTAAAGAGTCTGAATAGAAGGTGAAGTTGATTCGCGATAGGCTCAAGGTAGCCCACTCCAGGCAGAAGAGCTACGCGGATTCTAAACGCAAGGAGACAGTTTATGAAGTCAGAGACAGAGTTTATCTTCGAGTATCCCCACTTCGAGGGATTAAGCGCTTTGGAGTTAAGGGGAAGTTAGCACCACGATTTGTAGGGCCATATAGAGTTTTGGAGCATATGGGAGAAGTGGCCTACAAGTTGGAATTGCCAGAAGGATTGACAGGAGTTCATGATGTGTTCCACGTTTCTCAGTTGAAGAGGTGTCACGCGGAGATGGCTGACATACCTTTGAGAGACACAGTGCCATTGGAAGCAATTCAGTTGGATAATAATTTGACCTATGAGGAGAAACCAGTTAAGATTCTCGAGTTTGCCAGCCGAGTCACTCGCAGCAAGGTTATCAAGTTTTGCAAAGTTCAGTGGAGCCACCACACGGAGGATGAAGCCACCTGGGAGCGAGAGGAAGATTTGCTCAAGGACCACCCTCACCTATTTTCTATCCAACCCGAATCTCGAGGGCGAGATTCATCTTAAGGGGGTAGGTTTGTAACATCCCAAATTTTCAATTTGGAATGTTATACATTAGATCATCATGCATATCATATTTTATTTTGCTTTTGGTTTTGATCCTAGAAAATCCTAAGCAACTCAAGGACCCACGGAGAGAGTTGGGGATTTCGTTATTTACATATTTGAGTTTTCTCAAATTTTGTAAACAGGATCATTTGATTTTATTTATTTTATCATCAATTATTTCTATTACAAAAATATGAGAAATATTGAGGATTTAATAAAAAAATCAAATAAGATTTATTTCGGAGTTTTTCGGTATTTTCATTTGAATTTAGGAAAAATGCGTGTTTTTCAAAATTGCATTTAGGGCCCAAATAAATGTTCACTTTATCGGGCTTGATTTCAGAAACCCGGGAAAATTTATTTCATGATTTGGGAGTCCGTTTAGTATTTCTTTTTATTTTTCTTCCGAGCGTAATTATATAAAAAACGAAACCGACTATGGGCCGTACCCGAGCGGGACTCCGCCCGGGGGCGCCTTTATATAGCACCGCACCCGAGCCCCAGCCCATAGCCCACGCCGCGCCTGAAACCCTAGCCGCCGGCGCCCTAGCCGCCGCCGCCGCCGCCGCCGGACCCGCCGCCGACTCGCCGGAGTTGCACGCCGCCCGAGGTTCGCCGCCGCCTCGACTTCCGTGCCATTAAAAGAAAATTCTTTTTCTGTTCGTCGTTTTTTTTCTTTTTCATCGGATTTTCCGCGGTTATTTTCTGATCGCGATTTCTGATCCGATTTTCGTTTTAGTATAACTTTTCGCTCGTTTATCGGAATTAGGCGATTCAAGCGCCTGGAGTTTCGTCTCGAAACCCTCTTTCCGAATAATCAACTTAAACAAGTTTTTGCTACTGTAAAATTTGCCCTAGATCCAGATTACTAGAACGAAGTTTTTTTCTTTCGCCGTTTGATTTTCTTAGCTTCGTTCGATTTGATTCTTTTTGCAAACCAGGGTTCTTAAGTTGAACTTTCTGGTTAGATCTTCTATTTGAGTTTTACCTGTGCATTAGATGAGTACTTATTGTATGCTTGTTTGTTTGACTGCGAGAGAATACCCGGAGTGCGCCGCCTGTTACTTTGAATCTCTAGGTTTCGCGGATCATCAGCAAGGCAAGTAACACTTTGATCATACTTTTTTATACAACCCAGTTTTATTGCATTAGATCAATCCTCACACATTGCATGATTAGGATCTAATTAAATTATGGGATGGGAAGTAGATGAGGTAGTACCTATTACCTGTTTATGATCAAACCTTTGGGAGTTACTTCTGCGTTTGCTTATTATGTCATGCTATGCTAGTAGACGTGGATTGGGTGAGTGATATCCATGACAGATGTGAGACTGATAATTAAGGGTTTATCTAAGGTGGCAACCTAAACACACATCTGGGTGGATTGAGGCACCTGGGTAATCCAGGACTTGCCTGTTTTTCTTTTGGACCGCCAACCAGGCTCAAAGGGATCATGAGATTATTCATACTAGAAACTTCCGTGTGCAGCCACAAGCCATTATGGGCTCTGGCATAGTTGAGTAAGTTGTGCGAACTCTTACAGGGTAGACTAGCAGATGTAGGGGAAAGTAGGTGTACCGGTCTATCCATCGTAAGGTGCTAGCGCTTCTGAAAGACTGTGTCTCGATCATCCGTTTCTCAAACACCATGTAGTGCGAGAAATCCAACGGAGGCGATCGAGTCTTGTGGGGAAAAGTGCGCAAACCTCTGCAGAGTGTAACAAACTAATCATGGTTAGCCGTGTCCCCGGTTATGGACATCTTGAGTATCTAGTACCTGGATTATCATGTGAATCTCAACATGTTACTCTAAAGTTAATTTTGTTGGGTTTAATGATGTTACTTTAATTGGGATTGAGAATGTTGTCAACCATTCTCAATGTTTAACAACCATCATGATAGTAATTAAATTTATTCCTTTGAAGTAGGGAAAAATTGGCTTTACGCAAAAACTATAACCATAGAGCTTTCCACCAGCCAAATATGCATATAGTATAGCTGTTTCATTCCATTACTCTCTATGTGTTACCTTGCCAGCATATTCCATGTGCTGACCCGTTTTCGGGCTGCAACGTTAATGTTGCAGACTTTTCAGACAACGATTAAGGAGTTTTTAGGTCGTGGTTCTATACTCAGTGATGCCGTTGGAGTTGATGGACTCACTTATCTTCCAAGCCTTCCGCTGTTATCGTTATTAGATGGCCTTAAGCCATATTTATTGTAATAAGTTCTCTTTTGAGACACTCGATGTAATAAGTGTGTGATTGCTACTCTGCTATAAATCCTTCGAGTACTATGTGGTGTCAGCATTACTGATCCAGGGATGACACCGGAGCACAGAAATCAGACTGTTTGAGGTCTGGTCGCTACAGTTCCTAAAAATAAGGGTGAATCCTCTAGTAAGGATGCGGATCTCAAATCTATAAGTATTCATCCCAATCTTTTTGCTATCATTAAGGAACCATTTGTTACAAATGAATTTTTCGATCTTGTGCCTGAAAGTTTGATAATTAATAAAAAGAAAGAAATTTCTAAAGAAGGTAGATGCCTCATTGAAGAATTGCCTACCAAAGATGGCAATACCTAGATCTATTCTTGCTTGTAATGCCTAGCTAGGGGCGTTAAACGATGGCGTTTGTTGGTAGGCAACCCAATTTTATTTTTATTCCTTGCTTTTTGCTCCTGTTTAGTAATAAATAATTTATCTAGCCTTTGTTTTGGTTATTTTTTTGTGTTTAATTAGTGTTTGTGCCAAGTAGAACCGTTGGGAAGACTTGGGGAAAGTCTTGTTGAACTTGCTATAAAAAACAGAAACTTTAGCGCTCACGAGAACTGCTGCCATTCTTATTTGGAAAGTGCTATTTAATTCATTATCTTTTCAGATGATTAATAGATTAATTCCTCACGTCCAGCAATTTATTTTAGAATTTTTGGGCTTCCAGATCTTGCGCTAGCTACAGATTACTACAGATTGTTCTGTTTTTGACAGATTCTGTTTTTCGTGTGTTGTTTGCTTATTTTGATGAATCTATGGCTAGTAAAATAGTTTATAAACCATAGAGAAGTTGGAATGAAGTAGGTATAACGCCAATATAATTAAAGAATGAGTTCATTACAGTACCTTGAAGTGATCTTTTATTTTCTTTCGCTAACGGAGCTCACGAGATTTTCAACTTTAAGTTTTGTGTTGTGAAGTTTTCAAGTTTTGGGTAAGATTTGATGGATTATGGAACAAGGAGTGGCAAGAGCCTAAGCTTGGGGATGCCCATGGCACCCCCAAGATAATCTAAGGACACCTAAAATCCAAAGCTTGGGGATGACCCGGAAGGCATCCCCTCTTTCGTCTACTTCTATCGGTAACTTTACTTGGAGCTATATTTTTATTCGCCACATGATATGTGTTTTGCTTGGAGCGTCTTATATTATTTGAGTCTTTGCTTGTTAGTTTACCAGAATCATCCTTTCTGTACACACCTTTTGAGAGAGCCATACATGATTTAGAATTTGTTAGAATACTTTATGTGCTTCGCTTATATCTTTTGAGTTATATAATTTTGCTCTAGTACTTCACTTATATATTTTAGAGCACTGTGGTGGATTTGTTTTATAGAAAATATTGATCTCTCATGCTTCACTTAGATTATTTTGAGAGTCTTAAATAGCCTTGTAATTTGCTTAAAATCCTAATAAGCTAGGTATTCAAGAATAAAAATTCTCTTATGAGTGTGTTGAATACTATGATAAGTTTGATACTTGATAATTGTTTTGAGATATAAAGATGGTGATATTAAAGTTGTGCTAGTTGAGTAGTTGCGAATTTGAGAAATACTTGTGTTGAAGTTTGTGATTCCCGTAGCATGCACGTATGGTGAACCATTATGTGATGAAGTCGGAGCATGATTTATTTTTTGATTGCCTTCCTTATGAGTGGTGGTCGGGGACGAGCGATGGTCTTTTCCTACCAATCTATACCCCTAGGAGCATGCGCGTAATACTTTGCTTTGATAACTTGTAGATTTTTGCAGTAAGTATATGAGTTCTTTATGACTAGTGTTGAGTCCATGGATTATATGCACTCTCACCCTTCCACCTTTGCTAGCCTCTCTAATACCGCGCACCTTTCGCCGGTATCATACACCCACCATATACCTTCCTCAAAACAGTCGCCATACCTACCTATTATGGCATTTCCATAGCCATTCCGAGATATATTGCCATGCAACTTTCCACCGTTCTGTTTATTATGACACACTCCATCATTGTCATATTGCTTAGCATGATCATGTAGTTGACATCGTATTTGTGGCGAAGCCACCATTCATAATTCTTTCATACATGTCACTGATGAGTCATTGCATATCCCAGTACACCGCCGGAGGCATTCATATAGAGTCATATTTTGTTCTAAGTATTGAGTTGTAAGAAAAATAAAAGTGTGATGATCATCATTATTAGAGCATTGTCCCAGTGAGGAAAGGATGATGGAGGCTATAATTCCCCCACAAGTCGGGATGAGACTCCAGACGAAAAATAAAAAAAGAAAAAAAAAGAAAAGAGGCCATGAAAAAAGAGAGAAGATGCCCAAATAAAAAATGAGAGAAAAAGAGAGAAGGGACAATGTTACTATCCTTTTACCACACTTGTGCTTCAAAGTAGCACCATGATCTTCATAGTAGAGAGTCTCTCATGTTATCACTTTCATATACTAGTGGGAATTTTTCATTATAGAACATGGCTTGTATATTCCAATGATGGGCTTCCTCAAAATTCCCTAGGTCTTCATGAGCAAGCAAGTTGGATGCACACCCACTTAGTTTCCTTTTGAGCTTTCATATACTTATAGCTCTAGTGCATCCGTTGCATGGCAATCCCTACTCACTGACATTGATATCTATTGATGGGCATCTCCATAGCCCGTTGATACGCCTAGTTGATGTGAGACAATCTTCTCCCTTTTTGTCTTCTCCACAACCACCACTCTATTCCACCTATAGTGCTATATCCATGGCTCACGCTCATGTATTGCGTGAAGATTGAAAAGTTTTGAGAATGTCAAAAGTATGAAACAATTGATTGGCTTGTCATCGGGGTTGTGCATGATTTAAATATTTTGTGTGGTGAAGATAGAGCATAGTCATACTATATGATTTTGTAGGGATAACTTTCTTTAGCCATGTTATTTTGAGAAGACATAATTGCTTTGTTAGTATGCTTGAAGTATTATTATTTTTATGCCAATATGAACTTTTGTCTTGAATCTTTCGGATCTGAATATTCATACCACAATTAAGAAGAATTACATTAAAATTATGCCAAGTAGCACTCCGCATCAAAAATTCTTTTTTTATCATTTACCTACTCGAGGACGAGCAGGAATTAAGGTTGGGGATGCTTGATACATCTCCAACCTATCTATAATTTTTGATTGCTCCATGCTATATTATTTACTGTTTTGGACATTATTGGGCTTTATTATCCACTTTTGTATTATTTTTGGGACTAACCTATTAACCGGAGGCCCAGCCCTGAATTGATGTTTTTTGCCTGTTTTAGGGTTTCGAAGAAAAGGAATATCAAACGGATTCCAAACGAAATGAAACCTTCAGGAACGTGATTTTCTCAACAAATAAGACCACAGAGACTTGGACCCTACATCCAAAAGGAGGAGGCCAGAGGTAGGGGGCCGCCTGCAGGCGCGCCTCCACGCGTTGGGCGCCTTACGTGTGTCCACTGATGTCTCCTTCCGTCCTAAGAATATTACCCCAAAGATCAGAATGAGCCAAAACCTATTCCAGTCGTAATCTGTACATGAGATCCCATCTGGGGCCTGTTCGCGGCAGCCAACCGCCAGAGGGGGACGATACGAGGCGTCTTCTACCAACACCATAGCTTCTGCGATGAAGGTGAGAGTTTACCTCAGACACTTCGGGTCCATAGTTATTAGCTAATCCTTCTTCTCTCTTTTTGGATCTCAATACAATGTATACTCCTCCCTCTCTTGTGAGAACTATTTGACATGTAATTTCTTTTGCGGTATGTTTGTTGAGACGATGAATTGTGGTTTATGATCAAGTCCATCTATGAATAATATTTGAATCTTCTCTGAATTCTTTTATGTATGATTGGTTATCTTTGCAAGTCTCTTTGAATTATCAATTTGGTTTGGCCTACTAGATTGATCTTTCTTGCAATGGGAGAAGTGCTTAGCTTTGGGTTCAATCTTGCGGTGTCCTTTCCCGGTGACAGTAAGGGCAGCAAGGCACGTATTGTATTGTTGCCATCGAGGATAACAAGATGGGGTTTTCTTCATATTGCATGAGTCTATCCCTCTACATCATGTCATCTTGCTTAAGGCGTTACTCTGTTTTTAACTTAATACTCTAGATGCATGCTGGATAGCGGTCGATGAGTGGAGTAATAGTAGTAGATGCAGGCAGGAGTCGGTCTACTTGTCTCGGACGTGATGCCTATATACATGATCATACCTAGATATTCTCATAACTATGCTCAATTCTGTCAATTGCTCAACAGTAATTTGTTCACCCACCGTAGAATACTTATGCTCTTGAGAGAAGCCACTAGTGAAACCTATGGCCCCCGGGTCTATCTTTATCATATTGATCTCTTACTACTTAGTTATTTACTTTGTTATTTACTTTGCCTTTATTTTACTTTGCATCTTTTATCATAAAAATACCAAAAACCTTATCTTATCATATCTATCAGATCTCACTCTCGTAAGTGGCCCTATAGGGATTGACAACCCCTATTTGTGTTGGTTGCGAGGATTTATTTGTTTTGTGCAGGTGCGAGGGACTCGCTCGTAGCCTCCTACTGGATTGATACCTTGGTTCTCAAAAACTGAGGGAAATACTTACACTACTTTGCTGCATCATCCCTTCCTCTTCGGGGAAAACCAACGCAGTGCTCAAGAGGTAGCAGTGACCTGTGGGCCTACTAAGTTGATGCGTACCAAGGGCTTTGTCAACTTAGTCAATATAAATGATTCTAGCTGCAGTAATCATACGATGTCCATCTAACGACCGCCCTGCTTCTTCAACCTCTGGTCTTCTTGCTCCAGCCACCCAAAGCAGCGCCGGTCATGCCGCCTGCTCGTGTCTCCCGTGCTGTTGTGCGAGGGAACACCTTCACAAATACAACCTCTAGTGGATCCAATGTCAGGTATTATTCCCTAATAACCCACAATTTCCTTGTGCGCGGCAGTGACCCACAGCGTCATGAACCCTCTTCTCACGTACCGTCCACTTTCGATGGATCGCGTCGTTGACCATTTCCAGGCCTTGATACGTCTCCGTCGTATCTACTTTTCCAAACACTTTTGCCCTTGTTTTGGACTCTAACTTGTATGATTTGAATGGAACTAACCCGGACTGACGCTGTTTTCAGCAGAATTGCCATGGTGTTGTTTTATGTGCAGAAAACAAATATTCTCAGAATGACCTGAAACTCCATGGAACATCTTAGAAAAAATAATAAAAAATCCTCGCCAAAGATGAAGGACCAGGGGGCCCACACCCTGTTCACGAGGGTGGGGGCGCCCCCCTAGGGGCGCGCCCCCTAACTCGTGGGCCCCCTGGATGCCCTCCGACGCCAACTCCAACTCTATATATTTGCTTTCGGAGAGAAAAAAATCAGAGTGAAGAAATCATCACGTTTTACGATACGGAGCCACCGCCAAGCACTAAAACCTCTTGGGAGGGCTGATCTGGAGTCCGTTCGGGGCTCCGGAGAGGGGGATTCGTCGCCGTCTTCATCATCAACCATCCTCCATCACCAATTTCATGATGCTCACCGCCGTGCGTGAGTAATTCCATCGTAGGCTTGCTGGACGGTGATGGGTTGGATGAGATTTATCATGTAATCGAGTTAGTTTTGTTAGGGTTTGATCCCTAGTATCCACTATGTTCTGAGATTAATGTTGCTATGACTTTGCTATGCTTAATGCTTGTCACTAGGGCCCGAGTGACATGATTTCAGATCTGAACCTATTATGTTTTCATGAATATATGTGAGTTCTTGATCCTATCTTGCAAGTCTATAGTCACCTACTATGTGTTATGATCCGGCAACCCCGAAGTGACAATAATCGGGACCACTCCCGGTGATGACCATAGTTTGAGGAGTTCATGTATTCACTATGTGCTAATGCTTTGTTTCGTTTCTCTATTAAAAGGAGGCCTTAATATCCCTTAGTTTCCAATAGGACCCCGCTACCACGGGAGGGTAGGACAAAAGATGTCATGCAAGTTCTTTTCCATAAGCACGTATGACTATATACGGAATACATGCCTACATTACATTGATGAATTGGAGCTAGTTCTGTGTCACCGCATCCGGCATAATTATCCATCACTGATCCAGTGTCTACGAGTTTTCCATATACTAGTTCTCGCTTATTTACTTTCCCGCTGCTACTGTTACAATCACTACAAAATACCAAAAACATTACTTTTGTTGTCTTTACTTTTGTTGCCGCTACCACCACTATCATATTACTTTGCTACTAAACACTTTGCTGCAGATACTAAGTTTCCAGGTGTGGTTGAATTGACAACTCAGCTGCTAATACTTGAGAATATTCTTTGGCTCCCCTTGTGTCGAATCAATAAATTTGGGTTGAATACTCTACCCTCGAAAGCTCTTGCGATCCCCTATACTTGTGGGTTATCAAGACAAATTTCTGGCGCCGTTGCCGAGGAGCATAGCTCTATTCTTTGAGTCACTTGGGATTTATATCTGCTGGACACTATGAAGAACTTGAGAGATCCAAAAACCAAGATCTATCCCTCAACTACGAGGGGAGGTAAGGAACTGCCATCTAGCTCTGCACTTGATTCACCTTCTGTTATGAGTAAGTTTGCGAGACCTACACCTGCTTCTGCTATTCGTCCCGATATGTCGCATGTTATTGATGATGCCACTTCTGCTATGCATGATACTTATGATGAAACTGCTTCTATGTCTGATACTACTGTGCCCCTTGGTGAATTTCTTGATGAACAAATTGCTAGGGCTAGAGAAAAAGAAATTATTGAATCTGAATATGATGATGATAGTGATGATGAAAATATGTCTGTTATTCCTGAGGGTTATCTTTTTGATATGGAATCTTCTGCTGCTATTTTAGCTTGCAAAGATATATATGAGCTTAAGAGGTTATTGGTTAAATGGAATAAAGAATCACTTAGAGATAAAATGAAACCTGACCCAGCTTTTGCTACTTCACCTATCTGTGTTCCTGATAAGGATTATGAATTCTCTGTTGATCCTGATATAATTACTTTGGTTGAATCTGATCCGTTTTATGGCTATGAATCTGAAACTGTTGCGGCACATCTTACTAAGTTAAATGATATAGCTGCCCTGTTTACTAATGATGAGAGATCGCGTTACTTTTATATACTCAAAATATTTTCGTTCTCATTAAAGGGTGATGCTAAGATATGGTTTAATTCTCTTGATCCTGGTTGTGTGCGTAGTCCCCAGGATATGATTTATTACTTCTCTGCTAAATATTTCCCTGCTCATAAGAAACAAGCTGCTTTGAGGGAAATATACAACTTCGTGCAAATTAAAGAAGAGAGTCTCCCACAAGCTTGGGGGAGGCTTCTCAAGTTACTTAATGCTTTGCCTGATCATCCTCTTAAGAAACCCGAAATACTTGATATCTTTTATAATGGACTAACCGATGCTTCTAGAGATTACCTGGATAGTTGTGCTGGTTCTCTTTTCAGGGAAAGAACACCGGATGAAGCTGAAATTCTATTGAATAATATGTTGACAAATGAAAATAATTGGGCACCTCCTGAGCCACCTCCTGAGCCAACCCCTGCTCCAATTACTGAGCCTATTCTTAAACCAACTCCGAAGAAGAGAGGTGTTCTATTTCTCAATCCCGAAGATATGCGAGAGGCAAAGAAATCTATGAAAGAAAAAGGTATTAAAGCTGAAGACGTTAAGAATTTACCTCCTATTGAAGAAATACATGGTCTTAATATACCGCCTGTTCAAGAAACATATGATCTCAATTCTTTATTTATTGAAGAACCTCGTGACCCCGATATCCCGACACAGGTAGTAAAGGTAAATTCTCTCTATAGATATGATAAAGTTGAAGTTCCTCCTACTAAAATTGTCAGTCAGTGCTTGGATGAGTTTGATAATTTTATGTTTAAGCAAGACGACTTCAATGCTTATTTTGGTAGACAATTAAAAGAAAATGCTTATATGATTAGACGCTTGGGTGATTATATGGCTAATATTAAAGGTGAACTTAAACTTGTTAGCAAACATGCTTTTATGGTTACCACTCAAGTAGAACAAGTACTTAAGGCCCAAAAAGAAGTGCTTGATGAAATGAATAGTAAGAAAAATGATTATGCTGTTAGAGTGGCTACTAGAACTGGTAGAATGACTCAGGAACCTTTGTATCCTGAAGGCCACCCTAAGAGAATCGAGCAAGATTCTCAAAGAAATAATATTGATATTCCTAGTTCTTCTAAAAAGAAGAAGAAGAAAAATGATAGAACTGTGCAAACTTCTAGTGAACCTATTGCTGAACCACCTGATAATCCAAATGATATTTCTACGTCTGATGCTGAAACACAATCTGGTAATGAACATGAACCTAATGAAAATATTAATGATGATGTTCATGATGATGATCAACCTAGTAATGATAATGATGTAGAAATTGAACCTGTTGTTGATCTTGATAACCCACAATCAAAGAATCAACGTTATGATAAAAGAGACTTTGTTGCTGGGAAACATGGTAAAGAAAGGGAACCTTGGGTTCAGAAACCCATGCCTTTTCCTCCGAAACCATCCAAGAAAAAGGATGACGAGGATTTTGAGCGCTTTGCTGAAATGATTAGGCCTATCTTTTTGCGTATGCGATTAACTGATCTGCTCAAAACAAATTCTTATGCCAAATATATGAAGGATATCATTACTAATAAAAGAAAGATACCAGAAGCTGAGATTTCCACCATGCTTGCTAATTATACTTTTAAGGGTGGAATACCAAAGAAACTTGGAGACCCCGGAGTACCTACTATACCTTGCTCCATTAAAAGAAATTATATTAAAACTGCTTTATGTGATCTTGGAGCCGGTGTTAGTGTTATGCCTCTCTCTTTATATCGTAGACTTGACTTGAATAAGCTGACACCTACTGAAATATCTTTGCAAATGGCTGATAAATCAACTGCTATACCTGTCGGTATTTGTGAGGATGTGCCTGTTGTGGTTGCAAACGTTACTATTTTAACGGACTTTGTTATTCTTGATATTCCCGAGGATGATAGTATGTCTATTATTCTTGGAAGACCTTTTCTTAATACTGCAGGGGCTGTTATTGATTGCAACAAAGGTAATGTCACTTTTCATGTTAATGGTAATGAGCATACGGTACACTTACCGAGGAAACAACCTCAAGTTCATAGTATCAACTCTATTGGAAAAATTCCATCGATTATATTGGAGGTTTTGAATTTCCTCTTCCTACTGTCAAAAGAAATATGATATACTTATTATAGGGGATGTGCATATCCCCGTTGAGGTAACTTATTGTTATTCGAAATTTCTCCGGTTTCATGATTATCGGAATGAGTTTGTTAACAAGACTTGATCAACCTTGTTAGTGGATTCTTTTTTATGAGCATGAGATGGATGAAACTAGAAGCACCACCTTCTGTACCTTCTCTTTATTTTCCGTCAATTAGTAGAAATAAAGTAAAAAATAGTATTTTTCTGTCTATTTCCTGACTTATCCGTGCAACATAAAAATATCCCGAAAATAAAAGTCCTCATAATGACATGCCAATTTAATATGATTTTTTCGGGAATATTTGAGAATTTACTGTGCAAAAATTACCGCGGGAGGAGCTGCCACCTGGCCACGAGGGTGGTGGGCGCCCCCCCTAAGGGTGCGCCCCCTGCCTCGTGGGCCCACGGTGGCCCTCCTCCACTTATCCCAGCACTCATCTTCTTCCTCTGTCTCACACAAACCTGAAAAACCAACTCAAGCACGAGTTCCAGCCACTTTTGCTGTGATTTTCGATCTTCTTGCTCAAAGCACCCCTCGCAAAACTGCTTGGGGAGATTGTTCCTTGGTATGTGACTCCTCCATTGGTCCAATTAGTTTTTGTTCTAGTGCTTTATTCTTTGCAAATTTGTGCTGCATAGGTGACCATGTTCTTGAGCTTGCATGTCAAATTTATATGGTTCCAAGTAGTTCTAATGCTTGATATAGGCTCTAGGCACTTGTAGGAGTAGTTGCTATCAGTTTTATTGAAGTTGGTTCACTTTTGTTTGAAGTTACTAAAAAATTCAGATTATTTCAGAAAAATAATGAGGAGATTTTTGAGGGGCTCATCGAGCCGAAGCTTAAAGGAAAAGGCACCGAAGCCTAAGTATAATTTGTCGCGCACCGCGGAGATTCAGGCATGTGAATGGCCTTTTGATGATTTCTTGAGAGCAGTCGGTATCTATGAAGATTTTCATGAATTGGCTCACAATGCAGGCCTCACCGCTTTCCTCCACGACCAATGCGATCAGTATCTCTTACTCACAAATACTTTTGTGCAAAACTTTCATTTTCATTCTAGGAACTCACCACCTACGGTGGAGTTTCATCCATATGATGAGCATAAGGAGATGTCACTTTATGATTTTTGTCGGATTTGTTTAGTCCCTTTTGAGGGCAAGACAGAAGAACCACATCATGATGATGTGGTTGGGTTTATTGATACTATCACTATAGGAGAAACTAGGAAGGTTTCCGATGCACGAATCACTAGCATACATATTCCTGTTTTACGTTAATTTGCATTATTTGCTAGTCGTTGTTTAATTGGACGTGGAAACTGTGGAAACCTTAGTATCCCTGATATAATTATTCTGCTCCATGGTTTATATAGTGATAACACTTTTAGTATGGGCGGTATTATTGCTAGACGGTTAAGTATGAACCGTACCAAAGGCCCCATCTTTGGAGGCATCTATGCTACACGCCTAGCCGTACATTTTAACATACCTATTAGGCATGCTGAGAAGGAAGAAAAGGTGCTGCCCCGTGTTTATGAAGATCATAAAAGTATGGTGGCACATGATTTTATTGTTAAGAATAGGGCGGGAGAGCTTAAATATCAATTGTACTTTAACAAACATCATCCTGAGACTATTATCCTGCCTGCTCCTTCTTTGTTTGATTTGACTATAGGCACGTACCTTGTTCTGTTGACGGCTATTCACGCCTACCGGAACCCTGCACCAGCCAAGGAGCCAGAACCGGAACCACAATTTGATCCTTCATGGCAGTCTAACTATCAATGGGATCCGGAGATGATTGCCAGCCGGTGGCAATTGGAGCCTTCTTCTTCCTCATCACAGTACGACCCCAACAACTATTATTATGGATATCCGCCAAGCCAGCCGTGGCCATAGACCAACTTAGGCCAAAAGCCTAAGCTTGGGGGAGTACGTATTTCTCACCGACATTACATTTATGTTCACACACACTCATTGCTAGATGTCGGTGCTCATACTTTTTCACTGTAATATCCATGCTAGTTTATTTTGTTTTTCCTACTTTCTTCTTGTGTGTTTGTTAAACCTTAAGAAAAACCAAAAAATTAGTAGTAGTTTATTTTTTTCTGCTGTAGTAGTAATAATTAAAAAGAAAACCGAAAAATATTTCCCGTTCCTCTTTTGCTTGTTGGGAGCTTTCCCGTGTAAATAGTTTTATTTCTTTTCTTTTCTTTGGGGGTCAGTAGGAGAAGACCATAATTAAATAGTTGAAGTGGCTCTTATTTGCATTATTGTTGATTTAACCGAGAGCCCATATTGCCTTGTCTTCTCCTGTTTATTGAATGCTCGCAGATTCCAGCTTAGTCCAATGCACGTACACTCTTATTATTATTCACATCATTCGGTCGTGCAAGTGAAAGCCAATTATGATGATATATGATGGGCTGACTGAGATGAGAAAAGCTGGTATGAACTTGACCTCTTTTGATTTTGTAAATATGATGAGTCCCTCGTTCTTGATTCAGCTTATTGTGAATAAACATGTTTGCAATGACAATTAGAGATCATAGTTGCTTGTGCCATTCTTGATTAGCTATGAGTTATAATGATTTACCTTGTGTGCTAACATGCTATTGCGATGATTATGATGTGGTATGATGGGGTGGTATCCTCCTTTGGATGATTTAAGTGACTTGACTTGGCACATGTTCACGCATGTAGTTGAAACAAAATCAACATAGCCTTCACGATATTTATGTTCATGGTGGATTATATCCTACTCATGCTTGCATCCAATGTTTATTAATTTTAATGCATGTACATGGCTGTTGTCGCTCTCTAGTTGGTCGCTTCCCAGTCTTTTGCTAGCCTTCACTTGTACTAAGCGGGAATACTGCTTGTGCATCCAATCCCTTAAATGCCAAAGTTATTCCAGATGAGTCCACTATACCTTCCTATATGTGGTATCTACCTGCCGTTCCAAGTAAATTTGTATGTGCCAAACTCTAAACCTTCAAATAAATATTCTGTTTTGTATGCTCGAATAGCTCATGTATCAACCAAGGTTGTCCTTATATTCCGTGTTAGGCGGGTTATTCTCAAGAGGAGTGGACTCCGCTTCTCACTCACGAGAAAATGGCTGGTCACCGGGATGCCCAGTCCCATGCTTTATGCAAACTAAATCAAAATTAATTGCAAACAAAACTCCCCCTGGGACCTGATGTATGTTGGAGGCACTCGTTGTTTCGAGCAAGCCATGGATTGATGCTTGTTGGTGGAGGGGGAGTATAAACTTTACCATTCTGTTTGGGAACCGCCTATAATGTGTTTAGCATGGAAGATATCGCCATCTCTTAGTTGCTACGTTGGCAATGAAAGTATACCGCTCAAAATACAATTTATCTCTATTTCAAAAACCGAGCTCTGGCACCTCTACAAATCCCTGCTTCCCTCTACGAAGGGCCTATCCATTTACTTTTATGTTGAGTCATCACCCTCTTATTAAAAAGCACTAGCTGGAGAGCACAGCTGTCATTTGCATTCATCATTATTAATTTATATTGGGTGTGACTATGATTGGATCTCTTTTACCATGAATTACAATGTCTAGTCAGTCCTTGATCTTTAAAGGTGCTCTGCATTTATGTTTTGCGGTCTCAGAAAGGGCTAGCGAGATACCATCTTGTTATATCATATTATGATTGTTTTGAAAAAGTGTTGTCATTCGAGATTTATTATTATGGCTTGCTAGTTGATTATGCTATTGATATGAGTAATTATGAGACCTGAGAATTATTGCAAATGTGGTTAGTTATGATCTATGCTGAAAACTTGAATGCTGGCTTGACATAGTTACAACAACAAGAGCAAACAGAGTTTGTAAAAGTTTTTCTTTCTATCAGTCTGTCAACTGAATTGCTTGAGGACAAGCAAGGGTTTAAGCTTGGGGGAGTTGATACGTCTCCGTCGTATCTACTTTTCCAAACACTTTTGCCCTTGTTTTGGACTCTAACTTGTATGATTTGAATGGAACTAACCCGGACTGACGCTATTTTCAGCAGAATTGCCATGGTGTTGTTTTATGTGCAGAAAACAAATATTCTCGGAATGACCTGAAACTCCACGGAACATCTTAGAAAAAATAATAAAACATCCTCGCCAAAGATGAAGACCAGGGGGCCCACACCCTATTCACGAGGGTGGGGGCGCCCCCCCCCCCCCCAGGGCACGCCCCCTACCTCGTGGGCCCCCTGGATGCCCTCCGACGCCAACTCCAACTCTATATATTTGCTTTCAGAGAGAAAAAAATCAGAGAGAAGAAATCATCACGTTTTACGATACGGAGCCGCCGCCAAGCCCTAAAACCTCTCGGGGGGGCTAATCTGGAGTCCGTTCGGGGCTCCGGAGAGGGGGATTCGTCGCCGTCGTCATCATCAACCATCCTCCATCACCAATTTCATGATGCTCACCGCCGTGCGTGAGTAATTCCATCGTAGGCTTGTTAGACGATGATGGGTTGGATGAGATTTATCATGTAATCGAGTTAGTTTTGTTAGGGTTTGATCCCTAGTATCCACTATGTTCTGAGATTAATGTTGCTATGACTTTGCTATGCTTAATGCTTGTCACTAGGGCCCGAGTGACATGATTTCAGATCTGAACCTATTATGTTTTCATGAATATATGTGAGTTCTTGATCCTATCTTGCAAGTCTATAGTCACCTACTATGTGTTATGATCCGGCAACCCCGAAGTGACAATAATCGGGACCACTCCCGGTGATGACCATAGTTTGAGGAGTTCATGTATTCACTATGTGCTAATGCTTTGTTCCGGTTCTCTATTAAAAGGAGGCCTTAATATCCCTTAGTTTCCAATAGGACCCCGCTACCACAGGAGGGTAGGACAAAAGATGCCATGCAAGTTCTTTTCCATAAGCACGTATGACTATATACGGAATACATGCCTACATTACATTGATGAATTGGAGCTAGTTCTATGTCACCCTATGTTATGACTGTTACATGATGAACCGCATCCGGCATAATTATCCATCACAGATCCGGTGCCTACGAGTTTTCCATATACTGGTTCTCGCTTATTTACTTTCCCGCTGCTACTGTTACAATCACTACAAAATACCAAAAACATTACTTTTGTTGTCTTTACTTTTGTTGCCGCTACCACCACTATCATATTACTTTGCTACTAAACACTTTGCTGCAGATACTAAGTTTCCAGGTGTGGTTGAATTGACAACTCAACTGCTAATACTTGAGAATATTCTTTGGCTCCCTTTGTGTCGAATCAATAAATTTGGGTTGAATACTCTACCCTCGAAAGCTCTTGCGATCCCCTATACTTGTGGGTTATCAGGCCTCACCGTCGTCCACCGCTGTGGTGCTCTCGGTGCGGCGTGGTCAATGTGGTCAACGACTGACTTCCATCGGAAGAGTACTGTACGTGGAGAGGCTAACAGTTGGGTCCACGGCAGCCACAAGGAAGTGCCTCCTTATTACGAGCAAAATAATTATTCCTCCACCTGACAGTAGGGACCCATCGGACGGGTCACCGTATTTCGTGAAAAAAATGTTTCCCCCCTGACTGCTGGGACCCACCAGCTACATCTTTGCATGCAAGGAAGTGCGTCCGAAAAAAAATGATTCGCCCCCCTGACTGGTGGGACCCACCAGCTATATCTTCGCATGCAAGGAAGTGCCTGATAGTCAGGACCAACCTGGTTGAAGCATATGTAGCGTTGTCATTCTGGTCGCGAACGTGTACGTACATACTAGTCGATGTAGAGGCGCACACGTAGCATGTACACGTACGTACAGCGGCCAGTGTGTAAGAAAGAAAATACGGCCACGTACGTACATACGGACGAGGTCTCGAACGCCTACTCGCGCATACGTACGTTCAGGCCTCGTGTACATGGCTGGGTCGGAACGGAGAAACAACGTCGTCGTCGTGTTCATGGGGAGCCAACCGGCTGGGTCGGAATGGAATGCGTCGCTGTGTTCATCGGGAGGGCTTGGACGGAACAGCCGATGGAAATGAGGCCTGGCGTACCGCAGAACGGAGGAAACGGCCTTGTGTTCGACCGACCACGGTTGAAATGGGATCCTATTCATCGGGAGGGGTCTGGCGTACCGCAAAATGGAGGAAACAGACCTCCTACGGTCGAAACGGGGGTCCTGTTCATCGTGAGGGGCGTGGAGTCCCGCAAAATGGAGGAAACGGACTTGTGCTGGAGCGCTACGGTCGAAACAGGGGTCCTGTTCATCGGGAGGGGTGTGGAGTACCGCAAAACGGGACTCCACGGGATACTGTTCATCTCCACCGTCGACCCCCTCCAGCCTCCACAGGCTACTATTCATCCACCGCCGACCTCCTCCAGCCTCCACCCGCGACTGTTCATCCACGGGCTCCTGTTCATCCAGCCTCCACCGCGCGCTACTCCACCGGCTACTGTTCAACCAGCCCTCTCCATGGGCTCCTATTCAACCACCCCTCCACGGGCTACTGTTCATCCAGCCCTCTGATACGTCCATTCTGCATCATGCTTTTATATCGATATTTATCGTATTATGGACAGTTATTTCACTATATGTCACAAATACGTATGGCTATTCTCTCTTATTTTACAAGGTTTACATAAGGAGGGAGAATGCCGGCAGCTGGAATTCTGGTCTGGAAAAGGAGCAAATATTAGAGACCTATTCTGCGCAACTCTAAAAGTCCTAAAACTCCACGGAACGTCTTAAAAGAAACAAAGAAAAATCCACGCCAAAGATGAAGGCCAGGGGGCCCACACCCTGCTCACGAGGGTGGGGGCGCCCCCCCTAGGGCGCGCCCCCCTACCTCGTGGGGCCCCTGGTGGCTCTCCGACGCCCATCTTCTCCTATATGAGGTCTTTCAATGAGAAAAAAAAATAAGTAGGAACTTTTCGGGAAGAGACTCCGCCGCCACGAGGCGGAACCTTGGCGGATCCAATCTAGAGCTCTGGCAGAGCTGTTCTGCCGGGGATACTTCCCTCCGGGAGGGGGAAATCATCACCATCGTCATCACCAACGCTCCTCTCATCGGGCGAGGGCAATCTCCATCAACATCTTCACCAGCACCATCTCATCTCCAAACCCTAGTTCATCTCTTGTATCCAATTCTTGTCTCAAAGTCTGGGATTGGTGCTAGTAGGTTTCTAGTAGTGTTGATTACTCCTTGTAGTTGATGCTAGTTGGTTTATTTGGTGGAAGATCATATGTTCAGATCTTATATGCATATTATTACCCCTCTAATTATGAACATGAATATGCTTTGTGAGTAATTACGTTCGTTCCTGAGGACAAGGGAGAAGTCTTGCTATGAGTAGTCATGTGAATTTGGTATTCGTTTGATATTTTGATAAGATGTATGTTGTCTAGCCTCTAGTGGTGTTATGTGAACGTCGACTACATAACACTTCACCATTATTTGGGCCTAGAGGAAGGCATTGGGAAGTAATAAGTAGATGATGGGTTGCTAGAGTGACAGAAGCTTAAACCCTAGTTTATGTGTTGCTTCGTAAGGGGCTGATTTGGATCCATATGTTTCATGCTATGGTTAGGTTTACCTTAATACTTTTGTTGTAATTGCGGATGCTTGCAATAGAGGTTAATCATAAGTGGGATGCTTGTTCAAGTAAGAACAGCACCCAAGCACCGGTCCACCCACATATCAAATTATCAAAGTATCGAATGCGAATCATATGAACGTGATGAAAACTAGCTTGACGATATTCCCATGTGTCCTCGGGAGCGCTTTTCCTATTATAAGAGTTTGTTCCGGCTTGTCCTTTGCTACAAAAGGATTGAGCCACCTTGCTGCACTTTATTTACTTTTGTTACTTGTTGCTTGTTACAATTTATCTTATCACAAAACTATCTGTTACCACTTACTTTAGTACTTGCAGAGAATACCTTGCTGAAAACCGCTTATCATTTCCTTCTGCTCCTCGTTGGGTTCGACACTCTTACTTATCAAAAGGACTACGATAGATCCCCTATACTTGTGGGTCATCAAGACTCTTTTCTGTCGCCGTTGCCCGGGAGTGTAGCGCCTTTGGTAGGTGGAATTTGGTAAGGAAAAAATTATATAGTGTGCTGAAATTTACTGTCACTTGTTACTATGGAAAGTAATTCTCTGAGGGGCTTGTTCGGGGTATCTTCACCCTGTCCAGTAGAGCAAATAGTTGCTCCTCAACCTACTGAACCTATTGAAAATGAAATTCCTTATGAGTATTGTTGGTGTCAAAACCGGCGGATCTCGGGTAGGGGGTCCCGAACTGTGCGTCTAGGCCAGATGGTAACAGGAGGCAAGGGACACAAAGTTTTACCCAGGTTCGGGCCCTCTCGATGGAGGTAAAACCCTACGTCCTGCTTGATTAATATTGATGATATGGGTAGTACATGAGTAGATCTACCACGAGATCAGAGAGGCTAAACCCTAGAAGCTAGCCTATGGTATGATTGTTGTTGTGTATGTTGTCCTACGGACTAAAACCCTTCGGTTTATATAGACACCGGAGAGGGTTAGGGTTACACAAAGTCGGTTACAATGGTAGGAGATCTGCATATCCGTATCGCCAAGCTTGCCTTCCACGCCAAGGAAAGTCCCTTCCAGACACGGGACGGAGTCTTCAATCTTGTATCTTCATAGTCCAGGAGTCCGGCTAAATGTATAGTCCGGCCATCCGGACACCCCCTAATCCAGGACTCCCTCAGTAGCCCCTGAACTCGGCTTCAATGACAACGAGTCCGGCGTCCAGATTGTCTTCGGCATTGCAAGGCGGGTTCCTCCTCCAAGTACTTCATAGAAGATTTTCAACACAAAGATAGTGTCCGGCTCTGCAAAATAAGTTTCCACATATTGCCATAGAGAGAATAATATTTACACAAATCTAATCTGCTGACGTATTCCGTAGTGTGACACACCACGGCCAAGCCTTTATCCGAGTCGTTTCGTTATCCCACCTCAGCGCGTCATGCGAGGCGGTTTCCTTGGCACGTCTTGTTAAAGCAGAGATCGTGTCCCCTTATTCCGGGATTCTCATCAATACGGACGTGGGTAACCCAACCGTGCCATTGATTACGGCGCTTGGAGATAAGCGAGTTTCACCAGGCTGGTGGGGGCACGTAGTTGCGTCCACCCATATAAGGGGATAAGGATCCACTTTTTCACCTACGCCTTCTTCCTCCCTTGCTTATCCATTCTCGCGCACTAAAGCTCCAGCGCCCAAGTCCGCACTCCCCACCTCAACCTTCTCCAGCCATGTCCGGAGCGGGAGGCAAGTGGATGGTCTCCTCCATCACGGAGGGACACATCAAAAAACTAAGGAAGGCCGAATACTTGTCTAACAACATTGCATACCGGCTTCCCGAAAAGGGGCAGCTCATCCCCATCCCTAGGCCCCGTGAGAGGGTGGTGTTCCTCCCCCATTTCCTCCGCGGACTGGGCTTCCCTCTTCACCCGTTTGTCTGGGGGCTCATGTTCTACTATGGCCTAGATTTTCATGATCTGGCCCCAAACTTTGTCCTCAACATCTCGGTGTTTATCGTCGTGTACGAGGCTTTCTTCCGCATCCGCCCCCATTTCGGCCTATGGCTCAAGACTTTCAATGTCAAGCCAAAGGTGGTGCGCGGCAACCAGGCGGAGTGCGAAGGCGCCATGGTGGGCAAGATGGCCAACGTCTTATGGCTCGAGGGTTCCTTTGTGGAGACCCTGAAGGGGTGGCAATCGGGGTGGTTTTACATCATCGAGCCGCGCGACCCCGAATGGGTCGCAGCCCCCGAGTTCCGATCCGGACCCCCTACGCGGCTCACCTCCTGGAAGGAGACGGGCCTGTCATGGGGTAAAAAAGGAGAGCTGACCAGACTCCAAACATGCATCCAAACCTTGGTGGACAAGAAGCTCAAACTTGTCAACGTAGTCCAGGTTATGCTCATCCGCCTGATCCTCCCGTGTTAACAACGGGCTTTCAACCAGTGGGAGTTCAACCCGGCGTGGCACCAAACTCTGAGTAGGCTCTTCGACACGACGTACGAAGATGCCTGGAAGGTGCTTTTCAAGGGCGCCGAGGCCCCCGCATCCGCTACCTAGGATCGCGGATTCAGTACGCAGCGTCACGCTCATGCGGTAAGCTGTTTTTTCCTTTTACAGGGTATCGGTTTTTCATAGTTTGACTCCATGCGGGATCTAAGCTCCCTTACCTTTGATAGGATTGGCAGGTGAAGTCCGGACATATCAACTGTCCGGCTTCTTTGCCTGAAGGCCCAGCGGACGCTCGCTTGGCGAAGCTGCTGGCTCCGGCACCCTATGTGGTGCCGGAGAAGAAGGCCACGAAAAAGGCCACGGGGACTCGAAAGAGTGCCCGGTGCCAGGAGGTGTCAGAATCATCATCCGACGGTTCCGAGGCGCATTCCTCCCGTGAAGACGAGGAGGAAGAAGAAGAGACCTCTCTCCCTCCAGTGGGAGGAGAGAAGAAAAGGAAGGCCGACCTCTCTGGGGAGGCCAGAGGGTCCAAGAAGGGGAAAACCCTTCCTCCGGATTACTCCACCGACGCCGACGACGGCGGAGAGGAGTGGCTGCCCAGGGCCAAGCCCCTGGCAAAATCGTAAGTATCCGGATACCAGAGTAATTCATAGTATTCATTTATTGCACAGCTTTCCCTTATGTCGAATATGTTTATGCAGCCCACCCAAAGACCGACTCGACGCGTCGTCGAGCGGCTCACTGGACTCGTAGGATGTGAACTTGCTTCCAACGGCTTCCTCCCCCCGCCCTATGGACGACACCAAAGTGTTGTCCCAACAGGTTCCAAGCCGGGAGGAGGTGGTCCTGGAGGCGCCGCAAGGCGACCTCCCAGACTCCAGGAGTAAAGAGGATGAAACCCCCCAGGGCTCCAAGTCTGGCTCTAGGCCGGACACCGCTCCGGAACCTTCAAAGGTTCCAGAGTCCGGCGGGGGACCTTCTTCTAAGAGGAGCAAGCCCACCGTGCCGGTGACCCCCGTCCAACCTAAGGCGCCGGACAATCTGTTGGAGGCGCTCCAAGGCGCCTCCATCGACGAGGAGCACCGCACCATTATGAGTGTGGTGGTCCAGAAGGTTCAGTCCGCCAAGAGCGGACTGACTAAAGCTTGTACTAGCCTTCTAACAGGCTTTGATGTAAGTAAAGAATGTGTAAATAATATTACCGCATAGACAGTAGCCCCTGATGCTCTGTTTGGTGTTCGGGAAGAAAAGTCGAATAGAGGATCAAATAAAATTCGCAGGAGTCTAACATAAAGGAGTCAATATGCGTATGCAGGCTTCGCTGCTCGCGTCCGCCGCACTGACTGCGGAAGTGGACATGCTAAAGCAGAACCTCGAGCGGTCCGAGCAAGAGCTTAGGCGTGCCAAGAAGCAGCTCGAGGACAATGAAGGTAAGAAATACCTTGTTTAAATATATATAAAAAGGTGCAATTGCAAAAAATGACAGGATTATCGTGGCTATTATAGGGGCCATGTCTGAGGTGGCGACCCTTAAGCAAGCGCTGGTCGAGGCCGAGAAGAAGGTGGCCACGGAGCGCACCAAGTGGGAGAAGTATGAGGCCGAGGTTGGCAAGGTACGGCAAGAGCTCTAGGCTCTCATGGAAAAACATGAGAGTTTGGAGCTTGACTCAAAGACGCGAGTGTCCGAGCTTGCGGTGGCTATTGAAAATGCCAAGTCTGCCAAGGCCGAATCCCAGAAGACCCTCCAGAAGTTGGATGAGGTGAAGAAGATAGCGGCGGGTAAGGCATTCTTTATGCAAAGCAAACACATAAATGTGAGTTACTTGTTACTTACCCGAATCCGGAGCTCTCCAGGAGCGTTCGCAGATCTTCCCCGGAGTGTGTCCGATGCCGCCGCATTCTATCGAGCCGAGGAGGGAAGCTCGACAGAGAAGGTGTTCTGGTCTCAGTATGCTGAGGTGGGACACCCCGTGCCCCTGAGCGACCAGCTGAAGCAACTGGTCGAGCTCCACAAGGCGGCCGAACAGGCCATGAAGGGCCTCATAGTTTGGCTGTGGCCTGGAGGGGCTCTGCCTGGGAGCTATTTCGGGCTGGTGCAGCGGCTGGTGGAGGCCTGTCCAAGGCTCGAAGTCATCAAGCGCTCCGTCTGCATTGAAGGTGCCCGTAGGGCCCTTGCCCGTGCTAAGGTGCACTGGGCAAGCTGGATGCTGAGAAGCTTGTGAAGGATGGGCCACCGCCGGGGAAAGAGCATCGCAGGCCCGAGAATTATTATAAGGATGTTCTGAGGGTGCCTGCCTTGTGGCAGATGAATGTTCTAGGGATGTAATTTTTGAGTGAAACTTGCTCGTTTTGTCCTGTGCGCTGAAAACTTGTTCATATGCGCTACGCAATGCTATTGGAATTTAAAATATTACCTTCTGTGCGGCTGTTTATCAATTCTGAGAGATGGCAAGTCGTCGGCTTCTGCCCCCGTGCCGCTAGTGCTGGGGTGTTCGGGGATAAACCTGAGCGCTCTTTTTCCCATGTTTGGGTCCTTCGAGGGAGGCGCTCAGTCCAAAGAACAAGGCAATCGGGCTATAATGCGTGAACACTCTTACTTAGCCATAGAATTCTATAATTTTAAATTTCGGCTAAGCTCCTGGTATTCGGAAGACATCCACGCCTTGGCCGGACAGAGCCGGCTCCTCACTCTAAGCGGCATAAGTCATTAGGGACTCAAAAAACCTCTCGAACAGCGACCAGCTCTCGCTTCATCATGACAGTCAGTTTTAGCTTTCTCCAGTGAGGTGCTCGACCCAGCTCAACTGGGGCACAATCCCAGTGGTTCTCCTAGTGCTACCTTAGCCGATATAGCGGAACGTAAGGCACCAAAACATAGGAGCCGGGAAAACCCAACTATTGACCCAAGACATGATTCGGAGCCGATGCATATAATGCTATAAGTTCGGGGTGCCGCACTTGTTAAAGTGTTCGGGCTTCTCACACCATATTGAGGGGTACTAAAGCCCCTAGCGTATTTAGGCCATACCAAAGTGTACGGGTGCAATATGTTGTTAAGGAACATGTATATATATAAAAGAGTAATGCAAAAATAGACAAAAAGCTATGCACTATTTATTAAAGAGGGTTGCGATCAAAGCAGAACGATATAAATAATACGATAAGCAAAAGGTTGGACTATGTAACTTGTCCGTTCCAGGGGCAAGCTGCAGAATAGTATGCGAAACAGGTATACTGCTCGTGATAGAGACCACCTGGGAGTTCCGTAATGCGGCGTGGCTTGTCTGCTTCCCTGGTTCTTGCATCGTTTGTGCGGCAATTGAACTGCCAAACAGGCCTTCCGAAGTGTGGAGTCCTGAAAGTAAGAGAAAATTAAAAAATCGGCAGCCCCTGGTGCGGTTTAAGCCGTGTTTTGGGCGTGCCGTGATAGTGCCCCTTCCCCTGTACCCATGGTATTTCTAGAGCGTAGTTATGTACGCGAAGTACCGGTGTCGCATTTTTGCGAGGGCTGGGGTTGGGGCCGCATTGCTATGCCTGCTCAGATCATGCTAGGCGGTCTTGTTGTAGGTTACTTCGGGCGCGCTTGACGGTGTCCGGTCGTTTAATGGTCGGACTGGAGAACTGCCTGGAGAGGCTTCTTTGTACTTCCGCTGCAAGGGCCGCCGTGTGCTCCTCCATTCGGAGGGAGCGTTCGGTGTTTCCATTGACCGTAATTACTCCTCGAGGGCCTGGCATCTTGAGCTTGAGGTATGCGTAGTGCGGTACCGCATTGAACTTGGCGAATGCGGTTCGCCCGAGCAGTGCGTGATAGCCACTGGGGAATGGGACTATGTCGAAGATTAACTCCTCGCTGCAGAAATTATCTGGAGATCCGAAGACCACTTCAAGTGTGACTGAGCCTGTACAGTTGGCCTATACACCTGGTATTACGCCTTTAAAGGTCGTTTAGGTGGGCTTAATCCTCGAGGGATCTATGCCCATTTTCCGCACTGTATCCTGGTAAAGCAGGTTCAGGCTACTGCCGCCGTCCATTAGGACTCTAGTGAGATGAAATCCATCAATAATTGGGTCTAGAACCAATGCGGCGAATCCGCCATGACGGATGCTAGTGGGATGGTCCCTTCGATCAAAGGTGATCGGGCAGGAGGACCATGGGTTGAACTTTGGGGTGACTGGCTCTACCGCATATACGTCCCTTAACGCGCGCTTCCGCTCCCTTTTGGGGACGTGGGTTGCGTATATCATGTTCACCGTCCGCACTTGTGGGGGAAAACCCTTCTGCCCACTGTTGTTCGGCTGCCGGGGCTCCTCGTCATCATCACTATGCAGCCCCTTGTCTTCATTTTCGGCGTTTAACTTGCGTGCCTGCTTGAACACCCAACAATCCCTATTGGTGTGATTGGCCGGCTTTTCGGGGGTGTCATGTATCTGGCACAAGCGGTCGAGTATTCGGTCCAAACTGGACGGGCCCCTAGGATTCCTTTTGAATGGCTTTTTCCGCTGACCGGATTTAGAGCCTCTGAATCCGGCATTAAATGTCGTATCCTCAGCATTGTCGCCGTTAATGCGGCGCTTCTGCTTCTTGCGACGCGACCTGCCACTACTGTCCCTGGTATCCGAATTACCAGGGTTCTTGGTCATATTGTTGCTACGAGCAAGCCAGCTGTCTTCTCCCGCGCAAAAGCGGGTCATGAGTGTCGTGAGTGCTGCCATAGACTTCGGCTTTTCCTGTCCAAGGTGCCGGGAAAGCCACTCGTTAGGGATATTGTGCTTGAAGGCTGCTAGGGCCTCAGCGTCCGGACAGTCGACTATTTGATTTTTCTTTGTTAGGAACTGTGTCCAGAATTGCCTGGCCGATTCCTCTGGCTGCTGAATTACGTGACTTAGGTCATCGGCATCTGGGGGTCGCACATAAGTGCCCTGGAAATTGTCGAGGAATGCGGCTTCCAGGTCCTCCCAACAACTGATTGATCCTGTTGGCAAGCTGTTAAGCCAATGCCGAGCTGGTCCTTTAAGCTTGAGTGGGAGGTATTTGATGGTGTGGGAATCGTCGCCGCAGGCCATGTGGATATGAAGGAGATAATCCTCGATCCATACCGCGGGATCTTTTGTGCCATCATATGATTCGATATTTACGGGTTTGAAACCCTCGGGGATTTGATGATCCATTATTTCGTCTGTGAAGTATAGTGGGTGTGCGGCGCCTCTGTACTGGGCTATATCACGACGTAGCTCCAATGAGCTTTGTCTACTGTGTTCGGCCCTGCCGAATTTGTGGCCGGCGTGACGGTTGCCGTCTCGAGCCGTGGGGCGCCCATGCGATCCGTAGATCAATCTTGTCTGTCTTGCCTTGTCCTCCAACATATCTCGTAAGTCCAGCGCATATTCTCGTGCCTTGGTATGGGGTGCGGCTTGAGTGGAGGGCCGAGAGGCCTCTCTGTCGCGGCCACGAGGTGGCCGGTCGGCCACATCAAGTGCTTCCTCCTCTAATCGGGGTAGCAACTTGCGCTTTGGGTAGCTCTTGGAGGGGTGTTCGAGTTTATGCTCTTTGGCCGCAAGGACTTCAGTCCATCTGTCGACTAGCAAATCTTGATCAGCTCTTAGCTGTTGCTGTTTTTTCTTGAGGCTTCTTGCCATGGCCATAAGCCTGTGTTGAAAATGCTCTTGCTCGACGGGATCCTCTGGCACGACGAATTCGTCGTCGTCGAGGCTTGCCTCGTCTTCGGAGGGAGGCATATAATTATCGTCCTCGACCTCTCTGTCTGTCGCTCTCTCATGAGGGCTGGTTTCTCCATCCTCCTGTGCTAAATCTTGCCGGAGGGGGTTTTCTTCGGCACTTTTCGGAGTATTATTATCTCCCGTGCTGGAATCACCGTATTTGTTTTGGCGGGATTTTGAGCGGCGGCGCTGACGCTGGCGCTTAGGCTGTTTCTTGGAGGGGTCATCCTCCGCTGTTCCATCGCCATCTCCTTCTTTTGGGGTGTCCACCATGTATATGTCATATGACGAGGTGGCTTTCCAGGGCCTGATAGGCGTTGGTTCTTCATCAGCGTCCATACCGTCGATGTCTTCAGAGTCGAAGTCGAGCATGTCAGTTAAGTCGTCGACAGTGGCTACGAAGTGGGTGGTGGGTGGGCTTTGAATTTCTTCATCGTCCGAATCCCAACATTGCTGACCGTAGTCTGACCAGGGCTCTCCTAATAAAGAGAGAGACTTCAGTGTCTTCAGAATATCGCCGAGAGGCGAGTGCTGAAAGATGTCCGCAGCAGTAAACTCCATAATCAGTGCCCAATCGGATTCGATCGGCAGGGGCGCGGAGGGTTCGGAGTCCGGAGAGGAGTCCGGCTCCTTGGAATCACGAGTCTCACAGTGTGCGGGGCTGGTGTTCGGCTCGATCGCCGTTGGGATCGCAGCCCCCGAGGCGGCGTCCAACCATCCATCCTCGATCGGCGTAGTTGGCTCCGAATTAAGGGTCGAAGCCGATGCGGGTGCGGCCTCCAGGGCACTGTTTGGCGGTAGAGCTAGATCATGCTCGTCGTGACAGTGCGGCGCGCTCGGCAGTGGCTCGAATCCGTCGAAGATCAAGTTCCCGCGGATGTCAGTCGTGTAGTTTAAACTTCCAAATCTGACCTGACGGCTAGGGGCATAGCTTTCTATCTGCTCCAGATGGCCAAGTGAATTGGCCCGCAGTGCGAAGTCGCCGAAGACGAAGATCTGTCCGGGGAGGAAGGTCTCACCCTGGACTGCATCGCCATTGATGATCGTAGGAGCCATCAAGCCTGACGGCGATGACACAGAGGAACTCTCAATGAAAGCACCAATATCGGTGTCAAAACCGGCGGATCTCGGGTAGGGGGTCCCGAACTGTGCATCTAGGCCGGATGGTAACAGGAGGCAAGGGACACAAAGTTTTACCCAGGTTTGGGCCCTCTCGATGGAGGTAAAACCCTACGTCCTGCTTGATTAATATTGATGATGTGGGTAGTACAAGAGTAGATCTACCACGAGATCGGAGAGGCTAAACCCTAGAAGCTAGCCTATGGTATGATTGTTGTTGTGTATGTTGTCCTACGGACTAAAACCCTCCGGTTTATATAGACACCGGAGAGGGTTAGGGTTACACAAAGTCGGTTACAATGGCAGGAGATCTGCATATCCGTATCGCCAAGCTTGCCTTCCACGCCAAGGAAAGTCCCTTCCGGACACGGGATGGAGTCTTCAATCTTGTATCTTCATAGTCCAGGAGTCCGGCCATCTGGACACCCCCTATTCCAGGACTCCCTCAAGTATCCTGCGGGTATGATAGAAAAACTGCTAGCTAACCCTTTTACAGGAGATGGAACAAAGCATCCTGATGAGCACTTAATATATGTGGATGAAGTTTGTGGATTATTTAAGCTTGCAGGTATACCCGATGATGTTGCTAATAAGAAGGTCTTCCCTTTATCTTTGAAGGGAGACGCATTGATATGGTATAGGCTATGTGATGATATGAGATCATGGGACTATAAAAGATTGAAGCTGGAATTTTATCAAAAGTATTACCCTATGCATCTTGTTCATCGTGATCGCAATTATATATATAATTTCCGGCCTCGCGAAGGAGAAAGCATCGCTCAAGCTTGGCGGAGGCTTAAATCAATGTTATATTCATGCCCCAATCATGAGCTCTCAAGAGAAATAATTATGCAAGTTTTTATGCTCGGCTTTCTGAAAACAATCGCACCATGCTCGATACTTCTTGTGCTGGCTCTTTTATGATGAAGACTATTGAATTCAGATGGAATTTATTGGATAGAATTAAACGCAACTCTGAAGATTGGGACCTCGACAAAGGTAAAGAGTTAGGTATGACACCTAAGTTTGATTGTGTTAAATCTTTTATGGATACTGATATTTTCCGTAAGTTTAGCACTAAATATGGACTTGACTCTGAGATAGTAGCTTCTTTCTGTGAATCTTTTGCTACTTATGTTGATCTCCCTAAGGAGAAGTGGTTTAAATATCATCCTCCCATAGAAGGAAAAGTAGCTACACCTATTAAAGTTGAAGAAAAGACTGTCACTTATAACGATCCTATTGTTCCTACTTCTTATGTTGAGAAACCACCTTTCCCTGTTAGAATAAAGGATCATGCTAAAGCTTCAACTGTTGTTTGTAAAAGCAATATTAGAACTTATACACCTCTTGAGCAAGTTAAAGTAGAACCTAATGTTGCTATTGTTAAAGATCTCTTGTCTGATAATATTGATGGGCATGTTATTCAGTTCGAAGGTGAAACTGCTAGAATTGCTAAACCTTGTGCTAAGGATAAACATAGACCTGTGGTAGGCATGCCTGTTATTTCTGTTAAAATAGGAGATCATTGTTATCATGGCTTATGTGATATGGGTGCAAGTGCTAGTGTTATACTGATGTCTACTACACAACCTTCTTCTTGTAGACGTTGTTGGGCCTCCAAGTGCAGAGGTTTGTAGGACAGTAGCAAATTTCCCTCGAGTGGATGACCTAAGGTTTATCAACCGTAGGAGGCGTAGGATGAAGATGGTCTCTCTCAAGCAACCCTGCAACCAAATAACAAAGAGTCTCTTGTGTCCCCAGCACACCCAATACAATGGTAAATTGTATAGGTGCACTAGTTTGGCGAAGAGATGGTGATACAAGTGCAATATGGATAGTAGATAATATTTTTTGTAATCTGAAATAATAAAAACAGCAAGGTAGAAAGTGATAAAAGTGAGCGTAAACGGTATTGCAATGATGGTAAACAAGGCCTAGGGTTCATACTTTCACTAGTGTAAGTCCTCTCAACAATACTAACATAATTGGATCATAAAACTATCCCTCAACATGCAACAAAGAGTCACTCCAAAGTCACTAATAGCAGAGAACGAACAAAGAGATTATGGTAGGGTACGAAACCACCTCAAAGTTATTCTTTCCAATCAATCCGGTGGGCTATTCCTATAACTGTCACAAACAGCCCTAGAGTTCGTACTAGAATAACACCTTAAGACACAAATCAATCAAAACCCTAATGTCACCTAGATACTCCAATGTCACCTCAAGTATCCGTGGGTATGATTATACGATATGCATCACACAATCTCAGATTCATCTATTCAACCAACACATAGAACCTCAAAGAGTGCCCCAAAGTTTCTACCGGAGAATCACGACGAAAACGTGTGCCAACCCCTATGCATAGGTTCCCAATGTCACGAAACCCGCAAGTTAGTCACCTTAACATACATCAAGTGGCACGTGGTATCCCATTGTCACCACAGATATCCACGGCAAGACATACATCAAGTGTTCTCAAGTCTTTAAAGACTCAATCCGATAAGATTACTTCAAAGGGAAAACTCGATTCATTACAAGAGAGAAGAGGGGGGAAGAAACATCATAGGATCCAAATATAATAGCAAAGCTCGCGATACATCAAGATCGTATCATCTCAAGAACACGAGAGAGAGAGAGAGAGATCAAACACATAGATACTGGTACATACCCTCAGCCCTGAGGGAGAACTACTCCCTCCTCGTCATGGAGAGCACCGGGATGATGAAGATGGCCACCGGTGAGGGTTCCCTCCTCCGGCAGGGTGCCGGAACAGGGTTCCGATTGACTTTTGGTGGCTACGGAGGCTTCTGGTGGCAGAACTCCCGATCTATCTTGCGTTCTGGAAGTTTTAGGGTATATGGAGTTATATAGGTGGAAGAAGCACATCAGGGGAGCCACGGGGGCCCTACGAGGCAGGGGGTGCACCCCCCACCCTCGTGGGCAGCTCCCGTATCTTCTGACGTGGGGTCCAAGTCCATCAGGTGTGTTTCCTTCCAAAAATAACTTCTCCAGTTGATTTCGTTCCGTTTCGACTCCATCTAATATTCCTTTTCTTCAAAACACTGAAATAGGCATAAAACAGCAAATCTGGGCTGGGCCTCTGGTTAATAGGTTAGTCCCAAAAATAATATAAAAGTGGATAATAAAGCCCAATATTGCCTAAAACAGTAGATAATATAGCATGGAGCAATCAAAAATTATAGATACGTTGGAGACGTATCAAGCATCCCCAAGCTTAATTCCTGCTCGTCCTCGAGTAGGTAAATGATAAAAACAGAATTTTTGATGCGGAGTGCTACTTGGCATAATTTCAATGTGATTCTTCTTAGTTGTGGCAAGAATATTCAGATCCATAAGATTCAAGACAAAAGTTCATATTGACATAGAAATAATTATACTTCAGGCATACTAACTAAGCAATTATGTCTTCTCAAAATAACATGGCCAAAGAGAGCTATCCCTACAAAATCATATAGTCTGGCTATGCTCCATCTTCACCACACAAAATATTTAAATCATGCACAACCCCGATGACAAGCCAAGCAATTGTTTCATACTTTTGATGTTCTCATACTTTTTCAATCTTCACGCAATATATGAGCGTGAGCCATGGACATGGCACTATAGGTGGAATAGAATGGTGGTTGTGGAGAAGACAAAAAGGAGAAGATAGTCTCACATCAACTAGGCGTATCAACGGGCTATGGAGATGCCCATTAATAGATATCAATGTGAGTGAGTAGGGATTGCCATGCAACGGATGCACTAGAGCTATAAGTGTATGAAAGCTCGAAAAGAAACTAAGTCGGTGTGCATCCGACTTGCTTGCTCACGAAGACCTAGAGTATTTTGAGGAAGCCCATCATTGGAATATACAAGCCAAGTTCTATAATTAAAGATTCCCACTAGTATATGAAAGTGACAACATAGGAGACTCTTTATCATGAAGATCATGGTGCTACTTTTAAGCACAAGTGTGGAAAAAAGATAGTAGCATTGTCCCTTTTATTTTTTTTATTTTTTATTTGGCCTTTCTTTTTTTATGGCCTTTCTTTTTTTGGGACAATGCTTTATTGAATGATGATCATCACACTTCTATTTATTTACAACTCAATGATACAACTCGATAATAGAACTAAGTATGACTCTATATGAATGCCTTCGGCGGTGTACCGAGATATGCAATGAATCAAGAGTGACAACTATGAAAGAATTATGAACAGTAGCTTTGCCATAAATACTATGTCAACTACATGATCATGCTAAGCAATATGACAATGATGAGTGTGTCATGATGAACTAGATGGTGGAAAGTTGCATGGCAATATATCTCGGAATGGCTATGGAAATGCCATAATAGGTAGGTATGGTGGCTGTTTTGAGGAAGGTATATGGTGGGTTTAAGGTACCGGCGAAAGTTGCGCGGTACTAGAGAAGCTAGCAAAGGTGGAAGGGTGAGAGTGCGTATAATCCATGGACTCCACATTAGTCATAAAGAACTCATATACTTATTGCAAAAATCTAGAAGTTATCAAAGCAAAGTATTACGCGCATGCTCCTAGGGGGATAGATTGGTAGGAAAATACCATTGCTCGTCCCCGACCGCCACTCATAAGGAAGACAATCAATAAATAAATCATGCTCCGACTTCGTCACATAACGGTTCACCATACGTGCATGCTACGGGAATCACAAACTTCAACACAAGTATTTCTCAAATTCATAACCACTCAACTAGCATGACTCTAATATCACCATCTCCATATCTCAAAACAATTATCAAGTATCAAACTTCTCATAGTATTCAACACACTCATAAGAGAATTTTATTATTAATATTGTATACCTAGCATATTAGGATTTTAAGCAAATTACCATGCTATTTAAGACTCTCAAAATAATCTAAGTGAAGCATGAGAGTTCATCTATTTCTTCAAAATAAAACTACCACCATGCTCTAAAAGGATATAAGTGAAGCACTAGAGCAAATGACAAACTACTCCGAAAGATATAAGTGAAGATCAATGAGTAGTCGAATAATTATGCAACTATGTGAAGACTCTCTAACATTTAATAATTTCAGATCTTGGTGTTCTATTAAAACATCAAGCAAAGGAAAATAAAATGACACTCTAAGAATAGCAAACATCATGTGAAGAAGCAAAAACTTAGGATCGACCGATACTAACCGATAATTGTTGAAGAAAAAAGGTGGGATGCCAACCGGGGCATCCCCAAGCTTAGATGTTTGAGACTTCTTGAAATATTATCTTGGGGTGCCTTGGGCATCCCCAAGCTTGAGCTTTTGTGACTCCTTAATTCCTCTCATATCACGGTCTCCCTAAATCTCAAAAGCTTCATCCACACAAAACTCAACAAGGACACGTGAGATAAGTTAGTATAAACCATTGCCAAAACCTTATCATACTCTACTATAGAAAATCACTAAAATTATTATTCTACATTGCATACTAAATGCCTCTGCATATTTAATAGTCCTATCCTCAAATAGAATCATTAAAGAAGCAAACATATGCAAACAATGCAAACATAACAGCAATCTGCCTAAACAGGATAGTCTGTAAAGAATGCTGCAACATCCATACTTCCCTAACTCCAAAACATTATGAAAGAAAATTCTCACTGTAGTAAATTTATCAGATCTTAATATGCAAAATGTTTCAACATTTTATCACATTCTGACTTTTCTAGGGAATTATTGCAACAGCGGTAAACTTTCTGTTTTCAAACAGCAACATGTATACTTGTAACATAGGCATAGTAAAGGCTATCAATGCCACTTTTATTGAAATAAAGATGCAAAACATTATTATAAATAACAGCAAGAAAATCCTAACAAAATAAATTGACGCTCCAAGCAAAACACATATCATGTGGTAAATAAAAATATAGCTCCAAGTAAAGTTACCGATGAACGAAGACGAAAGAGGGGATGCCTTCCGGGGCATCCCCAAGCTTAGGCTCTTGGTTGTCCTTGAATATTACCTTGGGGTTCCTTGTGAATCCCCAAGCTTAGGCTCTTTCCACTCCTTATTCCGTAGTCCATCGAATCCTTACCCAAAACTTGAAAACTTCACAACACAAAACTTAAAGTAGAAAACTCGTAAGCTCCGTTAGTATAAGAAAATAAATCACCACTTCAAGGTACTGTAATGAACTCATTCTTTATTTATATTGGTGTTAAACCTACTGTATTCCAACTTCTCTATGGTTTATAAACTATTTACTAGCCATAGATTCATCAAAATAAGTAAACAACACATGAAAAACAGAATCTGTCAAAAACAGAACAGTCTGTAGTAATCTGAATAAAACGTATATTTATGGAACTCATAAAATTCTCAAATAAATTTCTGGACCTGAGTAATTTACCTATTAATCATCTTCAAAAATAATTAACTAAATATCACTCTCCAAATAAAAATGGCAGCAATTCTCGTGAGCGCTAAAGTTTCTGTTTTTTACAGCATGATCGCAAAGACTTTCCCCAAGTCTTCCCAGCGGTTCTACTTGGAACAAACACTAATTAAACACATAAAACCACATATAAATAGAGGCTAGATGGATTATTTATTACTAAACAGGAACAAAAATAAAGGAATAAAAATAAAGTTGGGTTGCCTCCCAACAAGCGCTATCGTTTAACGCCCCTAGCTAGGCATGATAATGACAATGATGCTCACATAAAGGATAAGAATTGAAACATAAAGAGAGCATCATGAAGAATATGACTAACACATTTAAGTCTAACCCACTTCCTATGCATAGGTATTTTGTGAACAAACAACTTATGGGAGCAATAATCAACTAGCATAGGAAGGCAAAACATGCATAACTTCAAGACTTTAAGCACATAGAGAGGAAACTTGATATTATTGCAATTCCTACAAGCATATGTTCCTCCCTCATAATAATTTTCAGTAGCATCATGAATGAATTCAACAATATAACCAGCACCAAAAGCATTATTTTCATGATCTACAAGCATAGAATTTTTATTACTCTCCACATAAGCAAAATTCTTCTCATTCGGGATAGTGGGAGTAAACTCAACAAAATAATTATCATGTGAAGCATAATCCAATTGAAAACTAAAATCATGATGACAAGTTTCATGGATATCATTATTCTTTATAGCATACAAGTCATCACAATAATCATCATAGATAGCAACTTTGTTCTCATAATCAATTGGAACCTCTTCCGAAATAGTGGAATCATTACTAAATAAAGTCATGACCTCTCCAATTCCACTATCATCAATATAATCATCATAAATGGGAGGCATGATTTCATCATAATAAATTTGCTCATCAAAACTTGGGGGACAAAAAATATCATGTTCATCAAACATAGCTTCCCCAAGCTTGTGGCTTTGCATATCATTAGCATCATGGATATTCAAGGAATTCATACTAACAACATTGCAATCATGCTCATCATTCAAATATTTAGGGCCAAACATTTTATAGATTTCTTCTTCTAGCACTTGAGCACAGTTATCCTTTCCATCATACTTACGAAAGATATTAAAAAGGTGAAGCATATGAGACAAACTCAATTCCATTTTTTTGTAATTTTCTTTTATAAACTAAACTAGTGATAAAACAAGAAACTAAAAGACTCGATTGCAAGATCTAAAGATATACCTTCAAGCACTCACCTCCCCGGCAACGGCGCCAGAAAAGAGCTTGATGTCTACTACACAACCTTCTTCTTGTAGACGTTGTTGGGCCTCCAAGTGCAGAGGTTTGTAGGATAGTAGCAAATTTCCCTCAAGTGGATGACCAAAGGTTTATCAATCCGTAGGAGGCGTAGGATGAAGATGGTCTCTCTCAAGCAACCCTGCAACCAAATAACAAAGAGTCTCTTGTGTCCCCAGCACACCCAATGCAATGGTAAATTGTATAGGTGCACTAGTTCGGCGAAGAGATGGTGATACAAGTGCAATATGGATAGTAGATAATAGTTTTTGTAATCTGAAATGATAAAAACAGCAAGGTAGCAAGTGATAAAAGTGAGCGTAAATGGTATTGCAATGATGGTAAACAAGGCCTAGGGTTCATACTTTCACTAGTGTAAGTCCTCTCAACAATACTAACATAATTGGATCATAAAACTATCCCTCAACATGCAAGAAAGAGTCACTCCAAAGTCACTAATAGCGGAGAACGGACGAAGAGATTATGGTAGGGTACGAAACCACCTCAAAGTAATTCTTTCCAATCAATCCGGTGGGCTATTCCTATAAGTGTCACAAACAGCCCTAGAGTTCGTACTAGAATAACACCTTAAGACACAAATCAATCAAAACCCTAATGTCACCTAGATACTCCAATGTCACCTCAAGTATCCGTGGGTATGGTTATACGATATGCATCACACAATCTCAGGTTCATCTATTCAACCAACACATAGAACCTCAAAGAGTGCCCCAAAGTTTCTACCGGAGAATCACGACGAAAACATGTCCAACCCCTATGAGGGAGTCCTGGATTAGGGGGTGTTCGGGTAGCCGGACTATACCTTCAGCTGGACTCCAGGACTATGAAGATACAAGATTGAAGACTTCGTCCCGTGTCCGGATGGGACTTTCCTTGGCGTGGAAGGCAAGCTTGGCGATGCGGATATTCAATATCTCCTACCATTGTAACCGAATCTATGTAACCCTAACCCTATCCGGTGTCTATATAAACCGGAGGGTTGTAGTCCGTAGGACATCAACTCCATATACAACAATCATACCATAGGCTAGCTTCTAGGGTTTAGCCTCCTTGATCTCATGGTAGATCTACTCTTGTACTACCCATATCATCAATATTAATCAAGCAGGAGTAGGGTATACCTCCATCGAGAGGGCCCGAACCTGGGTAACAACATCGTGTCCCTTGTCTCCTGTTACCATCCGGCCTTGACGCACAGTTCGGGACCCCCTACCCGAGATCCGCCGGTTTTGACGCCGACATTGGTGCTTTCATTGAAAGTTCCTCTGTGTCATTGCTTTTAGGCCCGATGGCTCCTTTGATCATCAACAACGATGCGGTCCAGGGTGAGACTTTTCTCCCCGGACAGATCTTCGTCTTCGGTGGCTTCGCACTGCGGGCCAATTCGCTTGGCCACCTGGAGCAGATCAAAAGCTATGCCCCTGGCCATCAAGTCAGGTTTAGAAGCCTAAATTACATGGCAGACATCCGCGGAGATTTGATCTTCGACGGATTCGAGCCACAACCAAGTGCGCCACATTGTCTCACGGGGCATGATCTAGCTCTGTCACCGAACAGTATCCCGGAGGCCGCAAACGCACCAGCTCTGACCCTTAATTCGGAGCCAGTTGTGTCAGTTGAGGATGAGCGGTTGCACGTCACCTCGGGGGCTGCAATCTCAAAGGCGATCGAGCCAAACGCCGGCCCCACACTCCGCGTGACTCACGACTCCGAGGATCCGGACTCCTCTCCGGACTCCGAACCCCCCGCGCCCCTGCCGATCGAATCCGATTGGGCGCCAATAATGGAGTTCACCGCCGCGGACATCTTTCAGCACTCGCCTTTTGGCGACATCCTGAATTCTCTCAAGTCTCTCGCTTTATCAGGAGAGCCCTGGCCGGATTACGGTCAGTGAGGATGGGATACGGATGATGAAGAAGTTCAAAGCCCACCCACCACCCACTTTGTAGCCACTGTCAACAATTTAACCAACATGCTTGACTTCGGCTCCGAAGACATCGACGGTATGGACGACGATGTAGCAGACGAACAGGAACCAGCACCTGTAGGACGCTGGAAGGCCACCTCGTCATATGACATATATATGGTGGATACTCCAAAAGATGGAGATGGCGATGGAATAGCGGGGGATGACACCTCCAAGAAACAGCCAAAGCGCCGGCGCCAGCGGCGCCGCTCTAAATCCCGCCAAAGCAAAAATGGTGATTCCGGCACGGGAGATAATACTACCCCGGATAGCGCCGAAGAACACCCACCACAGCAAGATTCGGCACAGGAAGATGGAGAAGCCAGCCCTCATGAGAGAGCGGCAGACCGAGAGGTCGAGGATGATAACTATATGCCTCCCTACGAAGACGAGGCAAGCCTCGATGACGACGAATTCGTCGTACCATCAGACCCTGCCGAACAAGAGCGTTTCAAACACATGCTTTTAGCCACGGCAAGCAGCCTCAAGAAAAAGCAGCAACAGCTTAGAGCTGACCAAGATTTGCTAGCTGACAGATGGACTGAAGTCCTTGCAGCCGAAGAGTACGAACTCGAACGCCCCTCCAAGAGTTACCCAAAGCGCAGGCCGCTACCCCGATCAGAGGAGGAAGCACCTACATCACCAGTGCATGACATGACAGACCGGCCACCTCGCGGCCGCGACAGAGAGGCCTCTCGGCCCTCCACCCAAGCCATGTCCCGACGCCGCTCAACTAAGGCACGGGAAAATGCGCTAGACCTGCGAGACGTACTGGAGGATAAGGCAAGATAAACAAGATCGATCTACGGATCACGCAGGCACCCTACGACACGTGACGATGATCTTCACTCCGGATACAACAAATCCGGCCGGGCCAAACACAACAGACATAGCTCTTCCGAGTTGCGTCGTGATATAGCCCAGTACAGAGGCGCCGCACACCCGCTATGCTTCATGGATGAAGTAATGGATCATAAAATCCCAGAGGGTTTCAAACCCGTAAACATCGAATCATACGATGGCACAACAGATCCGGCGGTATGGATCGAGGATTATCTCCTTCACATCCACATGGCACGCGGCGATGATCTACACGCCATCAAATACCTCCCGCTCAAACTTAAAGGACCGGCCCGGCATTGGCTTAACAGCTTGCCAGCAGACTCAATCGGTTCTTGGGAGGACCTAAAGCCGCATTCCTCGACAACTTCCAGGGCACTTATGTGCAACCACCGGATGCCGACGACTTAAGCCACATAATTCAGTAGCCAGAGGAATCAGTCAGACAATTCTGGACACGGTTCCTAACAAAGAAAAACCAGATAGTCGACTGTCCGGACGCAGAGGCCCTAGCAGCATTCAAGCATAACATCCATGACGAGTGGCTTGCCCGGCACCTGGGACAGGAAAAGCCGAAATCTATGGCAGCCCTCACGACACTCATGACCCGCTTTTGCGCGGGAGAAGACAGCTGGCTAGCTCGTAGTAACAACTTATCAAAGAACCCTGGTAATTCGGATACCAAGAACAAAAGTGGCAGGACACGTCGGAGTAAGCAAAAACGCCGCGTTAGCAGCGACAACAATGAAGACACGGCAGTCAATGCCGGATTCATAGGCTATAAATCCGGTCAGCGGAAAAAGCCATCCAAAAAGAATACTCAGGGCCCGTCCAGTTTGGACTGAATACTCGACCGCTTGTGCCAGATACATGGCACCCCCGAAAGGCCAGCCAATCACACTAACAGGGATTGTTGGGTGTTCAAGCAGGCAGGCAAGTTAAGAGCCAAAAACAAAGACAAGGGGCTGCACAGCAACGGCGAGGAGTAGCCCAGGCCGCCGAACAACAATGGACAAAAGGGCTTTCCCCCACAAGTGCGGACGGTGAACATGATATACGCAACCCACATTCCCAAGAGGGAGCGGAAGCGTGCGCTACGGGACGTATACGCGATGGAGCCAGTCGCCCCAAAGTTCAACCCATGGTCCTCCTGCCCGATCACTTTTGATCGGAGGGACCACCCCACTAGCATCCGTCATGGCGGCTTTGCCGCATTGGTTCTTGACCCAATCATCGACGGATTTCATCTCACAAGAGTCCTCATGGACGGCGGCAGTAGCCTGAACCTGCTTTACCAGGATACAGTGCGGAAAATGGGCATAGATCCCTCAAGGATTAGGCCCACAAAAACGACCTTTAAAGGCGTTATACCAGGTGTAGAAGCCAACTGCACAGGCTCAGTAACACTTGACGTGGTCTTCGGATCCCCGGACAATTTCCGAAGCGAAGAGTTAATCTTCGATATAGTCCCATTTCGCAGTGGCTATCACGCCCTGCTCGGACGAACCGCATTCGCAAAGTTCAATGCGGTGCCGCACTACGCATATCTCAAGCTCAAGATGCCAGGCCCTCGAGGAGTAATCACGGTCAATGGAAACACGGAACGCTCCCTCCGTACGGAGGAGCACACGGCGACTCTCGCAGCGGAAGTACAAAGTAGCCTTCTTAGGCAATTCTCCAGTCCGGCCATTAAAAAGCCAGACACCGCCAAGCGCGCCCGGAGTAACCCACAGCAGGACCGCCTGGCACGTTCTGAGCAAGCGTATCAATGCGGCCCCAACCCCAGCTCTCGCGACATAGCGAAACCAGTGCCTCGCGTACATAACTACGCCCTTGAAATACCATGGGCACAGGGGAAGGGGCACAATAACGGCACGCCCAAAATACGGCTTAAAACGTACTAGGGGCTGCCAGATTCTTTTTTTAATTTTTCTTACTTTCAGGACTCCATACTTCGGACGACCTGTTCGGCAATTCGACTGCCGCACAAACGATGCAAGATCCAGGGAGGCAGACAAGCCATGCTGCATTATGGAACTCCCAGGTGGTCTCTGTTACGAGCGGTATACCTGTTTTGAATACAATTCCGCGGCCTGCCCCTGGTCAGGACATGTTAAATAGTCCAATATCTTTTTGCTTATCGCACTATTTATATCGTTCGGCTTTGATAAATAGCCTCTCTATAAACAACGCATAGCTTTTTGTCTATTTTTCGCATTATCCTCTTTTCACATATATGTTTATTAAATGACATGATTGCACCCGTACACCATGGTACGGCAAACACGCCAGGGGCTTCAGTACCCCTCATTATGGTGTGAGAAGTCCATACACTTTCACAAGTGCGGCACCCCGAACTTATAGCACTATATGCATTGGCTCCGAATCATGATTTGGGTCAATAGTTGGGTTTGCCCGGCTCCTATGTTTTGGTGCCTTACGTTCCGCTATATCGGCTAAGGTAGCACTAGGAGAACCACTGCGATTGTGCCCCGGTTCAGCTGGGTTAAGCACCTCAGTGGAGAAAGCTAAAACTGACTGTCATGATGAGGCGAGAGACCGGTCGCTGTTCGAGAGGTTTTTTGAGTCCCTAAAGACTTATGCCACTTCGAGCGAGGAGCTGGCTTTGTCCGGCCAAGGCGTGGATAGCGCCCCGAACTCGGTCTTCCGAACTAGGGGCTTCGTCGAAATTTAAAATTATAGAGTTCTATGGCTAAGTGAGAGTGTTCAAGCATTATAGTCCGATTGCCTGGTTCGTTGTGCTGAGCGCCTCCCTCGAAGGACCCAACTATGGGAAAAAGAGCGCTCAGGTTTATCCTGAACACCCCAGCACTAGTGGCATGGGGGCAGAAGCCGACGACTACCATCTCTCAATTTTTTGATAAACGGCTGCACAGAAAGTAATATTTTAAATTCAATAAGCATTGCATAGTGCATATGAACAAGTTTTCAGCGCACAGGATAAACACGAGCGAGTTCATTCAAAAATCACATCCTTGGTACATTCATCCGCCACAAGGCGGGCACCTGCAAGAACATCCTTGTAGTAGTTCTCGGGCTTGCGATGCTCCTTGCCTGGCGGTGGCCCGTCCTTCACAAGCTTCTCACCGTCCAGCTTACCCTAGTGCACCTTTGCACGGGCAAGGGCCCGACGGGCACCTTCAATGCAGACGGAGTGCTTAATGACCTCGAGCCTCGGACAGGCCTCCACCAGCCGCCGCACCAGCCCGAAATAGCTCCCAGGCAGGGCCTCTCCGGGCCACAGCCAAACTATGAAGCCCTTCATGGCCTGTTCGGCCGCCTTGTGGAGCTCGACCAGCTGTTTCAGCTGGTCGCTCAAAGGCACAGGGTGTCCGGCTTCAGAATACTGAGACCAGAACACCTTCTCCATCGAGCTGCCCTCTTCAGCTCGGTAGAATGCGGAGGCGTTGGATACGCTGCGGGGAAGATCCGCGAATGCCCCTGCAGAGCTCCGGATTCGGGTAAGTAACAAGTAGTTTACTTTTATATTTCTGCTTTGCATAAAGAATGCCTTACCCGCTGCTATCTTCCTCATCTCCCCCAACTCTTGGAGGGCCTTTTGGGCTTCGGCCTTGGCAGACTTGGCAGTCTCAAGGGCCGTCGCGAGCTCGGATGCTTGCGCCTTTGACTCAAGATCCAAACTCTCATGTTTTTTCATGAGAGCCTGAAGCTCTTGCTGCACCTTGCCGACCTGAGCCCCAAGTCTGTCTCGCTCGGTGCGCTCCGCGGCCGTTTTCTTTTCGGCCTCAGACAGCGCCTGCTTAAGGGTCGCCACCTCAGTCGTGGCCCCTACAATAAGCAGTACAATCCTATTATTTTTTTTGCAATCACGCCTTTTTATAGGCACTTTTTCTGTAAGGTATTTCTTACCTTCTCTCTCCTCGAGCCGCCGCTTGGCAAGGCCGAGCTCTTGCTTGGTCCGCTCGAGGTCCTGCTTCAGGACACCCACCTCCGCAGTCAGTGCGGTGGTGGATAGCAGCGAAGCCTGCATACGCATATTGACTCTTTTTTGTTAGACTCCTGCGATATTTAATAGATCCTCTATTCGGCTTTTCTTTCCGAACGCCAAAAAGAGCATCAGGGGCAACTGTCTATGCGGTAATATTTTTACATATTTTTACTTACCTCGAAGCCTGTTAGAAGGCTAGCGCAAGCTTCAGTCAGTCTGCAGTGCGGGGGGAGACAGCGGGCGGAACTGAGTTCACGTCCGATGAGTCCAGGGAGCCGCCCGACTATTCGTTGAATTCGGCCCGGGGCGAGCTGCATAATAGCGTTCGACATTAGGGAAAACTGTGCAACAAAGTAACATCATGAGTTACTCTGATATCCGAACTTACGATTTCGCCGGACGCTTGGCCTTGTTTGGCCACTCCTCTCTGTCCTCTTCGGCGTCGGGGGAGTAGTCCGGCAGAGGGGTCTTCCTTTTCCTAGACCCCTCGGCCTCCCCCGTTGGGGCGGCCTTCCTCTTCTCTCCTCCCTTCGCTGGGGGGGGAGAATCTTCTTCTTCCTCCTCCTCGTTTTCATGGGAAGAGGGCGTCTCGGACTCGTCGGATGATGAGTGCGACACCACCACATTACGGGCACTCTTTCGAGTCCGTGTGGTCTTCTTCTTCTTGGCCTTCTTCTCCGGCACCACATAAGGCACCGGAACTAGCAGCTTCACTAGTAGAGCTGGGGCTGGGTCTTTGGGAAGTGGAGCCGGACAGTTAATCGGTCTAGATATCGCTCGCCAAGCCTGTCAAAGGTAAGGGAGTTTAGATCCCGCATAGAGTCAAACTATGAAAAAAGCTTAACATCCTGTAAAAGGTGAAGATAGCTTACCTCGCTAGCGTGACGCTGCGAGCTGTATCCGTGGTCCTTGGAAGCGGATGCGGGAGCCTCGACGCCCTTGAATAGCACCTTCCAGGCATCTTCGTACATTGTATCGAAGAGCCTGCTAAGGGTTTGGTGCTGCGCCGGGTCGAACTCCCACAGATTAAAATCCCGTTGTTGGCACGGGAGGATCCGGCGGACGAGCATAACCTGGATTACATTAACAAGCCGGATTGGCTTGTTCACCAGGGACTGGATGCATGTTTGCAATCCGGTCACCTCTTTTTCGTCACCCCACGACAGGCCCGTCTCTTTCCAGGACATAAGCCGCGTGGGGGGTCCGGATCGAAACTCGGGGGCTGCGATCCAGTTCGGATCGTGTGGCTCAGTGATGTAAAACCACCCGGATTGCCACCCCTTTAGGGTCTCCACAAAAGAGCCCTCGAACCATAGGACGTTGGCCATCTTACCCGCCATGGCGCCTCCGCACTCCGCCTGGCTGCCGCGCACCACCTTGGGCTTGACGTTGAAGGTCTTGAGCCAGAGGCCGAAATGAGAGCGGACGCGGAGGGAAGCCTCGCACACGACGATAAACGCCGAGATGTTGAGGATGAAGTTCGGGGCCAGATCATGGAAATCCAGGCCTTAGTAGAACATGAGCCCACGGACAAATGGGTGGAGTGGAAAACCCAGTCCGTGGAGGAAGTGGGGAAGAATACTACCCTCTCATGGGGCCTGGGGATGGGGAGAAGCTGCCCCTTTTCGGGAAGCCGGTGCGGGATGTCCTTAGACAGGTATCCGGCCTTCCTTAGCTTCTTGACTTGGCCCTACGTAGCGGAGGAGACCATCCACTTGCCTCCCGCTCCGGACATTGCTGGAGAAGGTTGAGGTGGGAAGTGCGGGCTTGGGCGCTGGAGCTCGAGTGCGCAGGAGATGGATAGGCAAAGGAAGAAGAAGGCGTAGGTAGAAAGGTGGATCCTTATCCCCTTATATGGGCGGATGCGGTTGTGCGTCCCCACCAGCCTAATAAAACTTGCTTGCCTGCCAAGCGCCGTGATAAATGGCGCGGTTGGGTTACCCACGTCCGTATTGATGAGAATCCGTAAAGGGGGTACACAATCTCTGCTTTGACAAGACGTGCCAAGGAAACCGCCTCGCAAAACATGCTGAGGTGGAAAAGTAAAAACGATTCGAGTAAAGGACTTGGCCGTAGTGTGATGACGCACTGCGGAATACGTCAGCAGATTTGATTTGTGTTTATATCATTCTCTCTATGGCAATATGTGGAAACTTATTTTGCAGAGCCGGACACTACTCTTGGTGTCTACAATCTTCTATGAAGGACTTGGAGGAGGAATCCGCCTTGCAATGCCGAAGACAATCTGCGCGCCGGACTCGTCGCCATTGAAGCCTGGTTCAGGGGCTACTGAGGGAGTCCTGGATTAGGGGGTGTTCGGGTAGCCGGACAATACCTTCAGCCGGACTCCAGGACTATGAAGATACAAGATTAAAGACTTCGTCCCGTGTCCAGATGGGACTTTCCTTGGCGTGGAAGGCAAGCTTGGTGATGCGGATATTCAAGATCTCCTACCATTGTAACCGACTCTGTGTAACCCTAACCCTATCCGGTGTCTATATAAACCGGAGGGTTGTAGTCCGTAGGACATCAACTCCATATACAACAATCATACCATAGGCTAGCTTCTAGGGTTTAGCCTCCTTGATCTCGTGGTAGATCTACTCTTGTACTACCCATATCATCAATATTAATCAAGCAGGAGTAGGGTATTACTCCATCGAGAGGGCCCGAACCTGGGTAAAAACATCGTGTCCCTTGTCTCCTGTTACCATCCGGCCTTGATGCACAGTTCGGGACCCCCTACCCGAGATCCGCCGGTTTTGACACCGACACCCTATGCATAGGTTCCCAATGTCACGAAACCCGCAAGTTGGTCACCTTAACATACATCAAGTGGCACGTGGTATCCCATTGTCACCACAAATATCCACGGCAAGACATACATCAAGTGTTCTCAAGTCTTTAAAGACTCAATCCGATAAGATTACTTCAAAGGGGAAACTCGATTCATTACAAGAGAGAAGAGGGGGGAAGGAACATCATAGGATCCAAATATAATAGCAAAGCTCGTGATACATCAAGATCGTATCATCTCAAGAACACGAGAGAGAGAGAGAGAGAGAGAGATCAAACACATAGCTACTGGTACATACCCTCAGACCCGAGGGAGAACGACTCCCTCCTCGTCATGGAGAGCACCGGGATGATGAAGATGGTCACCGGTGAGGGTCCCCCCCCTCCGGCAGGGTGCCAGAACAGGGTCCCGATTGACTTTTGGTGGCTACGGAGACTTCTAGCGGCTGAACTCCCGATCTATCTTGCGTTCTGGAAGTTTTAGGGTATATGGAGTTATATAGGCGGAAGAAGCACGTCAGGGGAGCCACGGGGGCCCCACGAGGCAGGGGGCGCGCCCCCCACCCTCATGGGCAGCTCCCGTATCTTCTGACATGGGGTCCAAGTCCATCAGGTGTGTTTCCTTCCAAAAATAACTTCTCCAGTTGATTTTGTTCCGTTTCGACTCCATCTGATATTCCTTTTCTTCAAAACACTAAAATAGGCATAAAACAGCAAATCTGGGCTGGGCCTCCGGTTAATAGGTTAGTCCCAAAAATAATATAAAAGTGGATAATAAAGCCCAATATTGCCTAAAACAGTAGATAATATAGCATGGCAATCAAAAATTATAGATACGTTGGAGACGTATCATATACCACATACTTTATACGAAGAAATTAAGAATGAAATTGCACCTGTTGAGTTAGAAGATATTGATGTCACAATTAAACTTGCCAATAGAGATACTATTTCACCAATTGGAATTGTTAGAGATGTTGAAGTCTTGTGTGGAAAAACTAAATATCCTGCTGATTTTCTTATTCTTACTTCCCCACAAGATAGCTTTTGTCCCATTATATTTGGTAGACCCTTCTTAAATACTGTCAATGCTACCATAGACTGCACTAAGAATGTTGTTACTGTTGGCTTGGATGATATGGTTCATGAGTTTAATTTCTCTAAATTTAGTAAACAACATCGTGAGGAAGAATTACCTAGTAAGGATGAAATTATTGGTATTGCTTCTATTGCCGTACCTCCTAGTGATCCTTTAGAACACTATTTGCTAGACCATGAAAATGATATGTTCATGAATGAAAGAAGGGAAATAGATGAAGTATTCTTTAAACAGGAACCTATTCTGCATCACAACTTGCCTGTTGAAATTTTAGGGGATCCACCTCCACCCAAGGGAGATCCCGTGTTTGAGCTTAAACCTTTGCCTGATAATCTTAAATATGCTTATCTTGATGAAAAGAAGATATATCATGTTATTATTAGTGCTAACCTTTCAGAGCATGAAGAAGAAAGATTATTGAAAACTCTGAAGAAGCACCGTGCTGCTATTGGATATACTCTTGATGATCTTAAGGGCATTAGTCCCACTCTATGTCAACATAAAATAAATTTGGAAGCAGATGTCAAACCAGTTCGTGATCCTCAACGACGTCTGAATCCTTAAATGAAAGAAGTGGTAAGAAAAGAAATACTAAAGCTTCTGGAGGCAGGTATAATCTATCCCGTTGCTGAGAGTGAGTGGGTAAGTCCTGTCCATTGTGTCCCTAAGAAGGGAGGTATTACTGTTCTTCCTAATGATAAAGATGAATTGATTCCACAAAGAATTATCACAGGTTATAGGATGGTAATTGATTTCCGCAAATTAAATAAAGCTACTAAGAAAGATCATTACCCTTTACCTTTTATTGATCAAATGCTAGAAAGATTATGCAAACATACACACTATTGCTTTCTAGATGGTTATTCTGGTTTCTCTCAAATACCTGTGTCGGCTAGAGATCAATCAAAGACTACTTTTACATGCCCGTTTGGTACTTTTGCTTATAGATGTATGCCTTTTGGTTTATGTAATGCACCTACTACCTTTCAAAGATGCATGATGGCTATATTCTTTGACTTTTGTGGAAAGATTTGTGAGGTTTTCATGGACGACTTTTCCGTCTATGGTTCCTCTTTTGATGATTGCTTGAGCAATCTTGATCGAGTTTTGCAAAGATGTGAAGAAACTAATCTTGTCTTGAATTGGGAAAAGTGCCACTTTATGGCTAATGAAGGTATTGTCTTGGGGCACAAAGTTTCTGAAAGAGGTATTGAAGTTGATAAAGCCAAGGTTGATGCTATTGAAAAGATGCCATGTCCCAAGGACATCAAAGGTATAAGAAGTTTCCTTGGTCACGCCGGATTTTACAGGAGGTTCATTAAGGACTTCTCAAAAATTTCTCGGCCTCTGACTAATTTATTGCAAAAAGATATACCATTTGTCTTTGATGATGATTGTGTAGAAGCATTTGAAATACTTAAGAAAGCATTAGTCTCTGCACCTGTTGTTCAGCCACCTGATTGGAACCTACCCTTTGAAATAATGTGTGATGCTAGTGATTATGCTGTAGGTTCTATTCTAGGGCAAAGAGTTGATAAGAAATTAAATGTTATTCATTATGCTAGTAAGACTCTAGACAATGCTCAAAGAAATTATGCTACTACTGAAAAAGAGCTTTTAGCGGTTGTATTTGCTTGTGATAAGTTCAGATCTTATATTGTTGATTCTAAAGTAACTATTCAAATTGATCATGCTGCTATTAAATATCTTATGGAAAAGAAAGATGCTAAACCTAGACTTATTAGATGGGTTCTCTTGCTACAAGAATTTGATTTGCATATTGTTGATAGAAAGGGAGCTGAGAACCCCATTGCAGACAACTTGTCTAGGTTAGAAAATATTCTTGATGACCCACTACCTATTAATGATAGCTTTCCCAATGAACAATTAAATGTTATAATTACTTCTCGTAGTACTCCATGGTATGCTGATTATGCTAATTATATTGTTGCTAAATTTATACCACCTAGCTTCACATACCAACAAAAGAAAAAGTTCTTCTATGATTTAAGACATTACTTTTGGGATGACCCACATCTTTATAAAGAAGGAGTAGATGGTGTTATTAGATGTTGTGTACCTGAGCATGAATAGGAACAAATCCTACGCAAGTGTCACTCTGAGTCTTATGGAGGACACCACGCTGGAGATAGAACTGCACATAAGGTATTGCAATCTGGTTTTTATTGGGCTACTCTCTTCAAGGATGCCCGTAAGTTTATCTTGTCTTGTGATGAATGTCAAAGAATTGGTAATATTAGTAGACGGCAAGAAATTCCTATGAATTATTCTCTTGTTATTCAACTGTTTGATGTTTGGGGCTTTGATTATATGGGACCTTTTCCTGCCTCTAATGGATACACACATATTCTAGTTGCTATTGACTACGTTACTAAGTGGGTAGAAGCTATTCCAACTAGTAGTGCTGATCATAACACTTCTACTAAAATGCTTAAAGAAGTTATTTTTCCGAGGTTTGGAGTCCCTAGATATTTAATGACTGATGGTGGTTCACACTTTATTCATGGCGCTTTCCGTAAAATGCTTGCTAAATATGATGTTAATCATAGAATTGCATCTCCTTATCACCCACAGTCTAGTGGTCAAGTAGAGTTGAGCAATAGAGCTCAAATTAATTTTGCAAAAGACTGTTAATAGGTCTAGAAATAATTGGTCTAAGAAACTTGATGATGCATTATGGGCTTATAGAACTGCATACAAAAATCCTATGGGTATGTCTCCATATAAAATGGTTTATGGAAAAGCATGTCACTTACCTCTCGAACTAGAACATAAGGCATATTGGGCTATTAAAGAGCTCAACTATGATTTTAAACTTGCCGGTGAGAAGAGGTTATTTGATATTAGCTCACTTGATGAATGGAGAACCCAAGCTTATGAAAATGCCAAGTTGTTTAAAGAAAAAGATAAAAAATGGCATGACAAAAGGATACAAAAGCGTGAGTTTAATGTAGGTGATTATGTATTGCTATACAACTCTCGTTTAAGATTTTTTGCAGGAAAACTTCTCTCTAAATGGGAAGGCCCCTATGTTATCGAAGAGGTCTATTGTTCCGGTGCCATAAAGATCAACAACTTCGAGGGCACAAATCCGAAGGTGGTAAACGGTCAAAGAATTAAACATTATATCTCAGGTAATCCCATAAATGTTCAAACCAATATTATTGAAACCGTAACCCCGGAGGAATAAATAAGAGACACTTTCCGGAACGTTTCAGACTCCGAAAAGGAATAGGTATGTGGTACGGTAATTAAAACGACTCCAAAACAATTTTTAAGGCAATATTTCTCCGTTTTGGAATATTTAGAAAAATAGAAAAATAAGTAGCAGTCCGGGAAGGACACGAGGGCCCCACGAGGGTGGTGGGCGCGCCCTACCCCCTTGGGCGCACCCCCTACCTCGTGAGCACCTCATGTGCCTTCCGGACTCTGTTTTCTTGCACGTTACGTATTTTGGTCGGTAAAAAATCATTATATAGCCTCCCGAAGGTTTTGACTCCCGTATCACGCAAACCTCCTCTGTTCTTGTTTCGATCTGTTTTTTGTTAGGGTTTTCCAGGCTAGGCATCATGTCGTCTCCCTCCTCCAACAACGGTGACAATGATGCTTGGCTAATGAAGATAGATCTGAAGAGGGAAGAACCCACGAGGGTCAACAAAGATGAAAGGATCAAGAAGGCCATGGAGGATCAAGCTCCAGCAGCAAAAGACACCCTCCAACTTGATCATAACCTTCTTACCCCAACTGAGATCGAAGCTTTCAAGATGATTGAGTTAGCTCGTATACAAAACAAATATCTCACACAAGAAAATATTTTGTTGAAGGAGCATATTGTTGCACTCAAGGGCATTATTCGCAAGCTGGAGGACCTCTTACGCTCAATGTGTGATTATCCGTCACCTCCACCTTCTTCACCGACAAAGGAGATATAATCACATGGGTATGGGCACTCCCCTTGGCAACTGCCAAGTTTGGGGGAGGTGCCCCGGTATCGTATCACAATCACAACTCCTATCTTTATCGTTTTTCTTAGTTCGATCATATTAGTAGTATCTTGATCTAGTAGAATAAAGTTTATGGCATGATCTAGTTTTGAGTTTTGCTTTATGATCCCTCTATGTAATCGAGTCCGTGAGTTATATATAATAAAGATTAGTGTTGAGTCAAGGGCTTGATTATTTTGCCATGATCTTGGGTGAATAAAAGAAAAGAGAAAAGGAATAAAAAGAAACAAAAAGTTCATATTGATCTTATTGAGAGTAATGACTTCACACAGAAAGAGTATGATGATTAAAAGTTGTTGGGAGTTGGCAGACATAGCTTTGGTCATTGTTGCAATTAATAGGAAGTAATAAGGAAAGAGAGGTTTTCACATATAGATATATTATCATTGACATCTTCTATGATTGGGAGCACTCATTAAAATATGACATGCTAAAGAGTTGATGTTGGACAAGGAAGACAACGTAATGAGTTGTGTCTTTCTTATATCTGAGATAAAGTATGTTTTCATGGATCCTCTAACATGTTGAGCTTGCCTTTCCCCCTCATGCTAGCCAAATTCTCAGCACCAAGTAGAAATACTACTTGTGCTTCCAAATATCCTTAAACCAGTTTTTCCATGAGAGTCCACCATATCTACCTATGGATTGAGTAAGATCCTTCAAGTAAGTTGTCATCGGTGCAAAGCAATAAAAATTGCTCTAAATATGTATGATTGATTGGTGTGGGAGAAATAAGCTTTATACGATCTTGTGATGTGGAAGTAATAAAAGCGACGGACTGCATAATAAAGGTTCATATCACAAGGGGCAATATAAAGTGACGTTATTTCGCATTGAGATTTTATATATCCAACCATAAAAGCGCATGGCAACCTCTGCTTCCCTCTGCGAAGGGCCTATCCTTTATTATTATCGTCTACCTTATGCAAGAGTCATGGTGATCTTCACCTTTTCTTTTTTATTTTATCCTTTGGCAAGCTCAGCATGTTGGAAAGAACATGATATATATATATATATATATATATATATATATATATATATATATATCTAATTGGATGTAGGGAAGCATGAACCATTATTGTTGACATTACCTTTGAGGTAAAAGGTTGTGGGGCAAAACTATAAGCCCCTATCTTTCTTTGTGTCCGATTAAAACTCCATAACCACAAGTATCGCGTGAGTGTAAGAAATTATGGAGGACTAAATGATAGTTGAGTATGTGGACTTGCTTTTTAGCTCTGACATAGACTCTTTCCGATGTTATGATAAATTGCAATTACTTCAATGACTGAGATTATAGTTTGTCGGAGCCCAATAAGGTTTATGATTTATACTCTTGCATTGTGAATAGATCATCACTTGAACATAAGTAATCATATGACAAAATCTATATATGTTGCTGTTATGAGAATAATCATGATGCCTTCATGTCCGTATTTTATTTTTATCGACGCCTCTACCTCTAAACATGAGGACATATTTATTGTTATCGGCTTTTCGCTTGAGGACAAGCAAGGTCTAAGCTTGGGGGAGTTGATACGTCCATTCTGCATCATGCTTTTATATCGATATTTATCGTATTATGGACTGTTATTTCACTTTATGTCACAATACTTATGGCTATTCTCTCTTATTTTACAAGGTTTACATAAGGAGGGAGAATGCCGACAGCTAGAATTCTGGTCTGGAAAAGGAGCAAATATTAGAGACCTATTCTGCGCAACTCCAAAAGTCCTGAAACTCCACGGAACGTCTTAAAAGAATTTAAGAAAAATCCATGCTAAAGATGAAGGCCAGGGGCCCACACCCTGCTCACGAGGGTGGGGGGCGCCCCCCCCCCCCTAGGGCGCACCCTCTGTTGGAAAAGGCAGTGCCTAGGAGGCGCTTAGGCACGCCTAGGCGCTAGGCAATGGCCAAACGCCTCGCCTAGGGCATAAATGGAGGTCTAGGCAGGGCAAGCAAGGAATTGCCTACCCAAGCAAGAAATCATGCCACATACTATACCGATATGCCAAACGGGTTATATTCCAATGGCAGTGGACGGTAATTAACTTATTTATATGGCCTAAACTAATATCAACACCCATATAATAATCGCAAATACACTACGAGTAAAAAAATATTACCGCCTAGGCCGCGCCTAGGGCTCTTAGGCATCGCCTAGGCACTAGGCGAAGGCTAATCGCCTCACTTACGCCTACCGCTTTTCCAACCTTGGGCGCACCCCCTACCTCGTGGGCCCCCTGGTGGCTCTCCGACGCCCATCTTCTCCTATATGAGGTCTTTCGATGAGAAAAAAATAAGGAGGAACTTTTCGGGACGAGACTCCGCCGCCATGAGGCGGAACCTTGGCGGATCCAATCTAGAGCTCTGGCAGAGCTGTTCTGCCGGGGATACTTCCCTCCGGGAGGGGGAAATCATCACCATTGTCATCACCAACGCTCCTCTCATTGGGAGAGGGCAATCTCCATCAACATCTTCACCAGCACCATCTCATCTCCAAACCCTAGTTCATCTCTTGTATCCAATTCTTGTCTCAGAGTCCGGGATCGGTGCTAGTAGGTTGCTAGTAGTGTTAATTACTCCTTGTAGTTGATGCTAGTTGGTTTATTTGGTGGAAGATCATATGTTCAGATCCTATATGCATATTATTACCCCTCTGATTATGAACATGAATATGCTTTGTGAGTAATTATGTTCGTTCATGAGGACAAGGGAGAAGTCTTGCTATGAGTAGTCATGTGAATTTGGTATTCGTTTGATATTTTGATAAGATGTATGTTGTCTAGCCTCTAGTGGTGTTATGTGAACGTCGACTACATAACACTTCACCATTATTTGGGCCTAGAGGAAGGCATTGGGAAGTAAGAAGTAGATGATGGGTTGCTAGAGTGACAGAAGCTTAAACCCTAGTTTATGCGTTGCTTCGTAAGGGGCTGATTTGGATCCATATGTTTCATGCTATGGTTAGGTTTACCTTAATACTTTTGTTGTAGTTGTGGATGCTTGCAATAGAGGTTAATCATAAGTGGGATGCTTGTTCAAGTAAGAACAACACCCAAGCACCGGTCCAACCACATATCAAATTATCAAAGTATCGAACGCGAATCATATGAACGTGATGAAAACTAGCTTGACGATATTCCCATGTGTCCTCGGGAGCGCTTTTCCTATTATAAGAGTTTGTTCCGACTTGTCCTTTGCTACAAAAGGATTGGGCCACCTTTCTGCACTTTATTTACTTTTGTTACTTGTTGCTCATTACAATTTATCTTATCACAAAACTATCTGTTACCACTTATTTCAGTACTTGCAGAGAATACCTTGCTGAAAACCGCTTATCATTTCCTTCTGCTCCTTGTTGGGTTCGACACTCTTACTTATCGAAAGGACTACGATAGATCCCCTATACTTGTGGGTCATCACCCTCCACTGTCTACTGTTTATACAGCCCTCCACGGGGTGGTCCTGTTCATCCAGCCCTCCACGGGGTCCTGTTCATCCAGCCCCAACCGGCTCGATCGATCGGGCTCCTGTTCATCCAGAGGAAACACCATGGGGTCTTGTTCATCCACCCCCACCAGGAACTGTTCATCCAAACCCCCCAGCAATGCTCACTGTTCATCCAGAGGCGCATCGATCGGCTTCAGTTAGCAGTAGTAGCGAAGGAATCGCTCGATCGGGTTCAGTTAACAGCCATCGATCGATAGCTCGGGTTCAGTAACACATAACCTGCAGTGCAATCGCTCGGGTTCAGTAGGCGAACGCCTCGCTCGGGTTCAGTTAGAGCCCAATGCCTCGTGCCCACGCGTGTGCGTGTACGAGAGAAATGAGCAATGCTTGGCCCCGACCACCCACCGTAACCGGGAACATCCCGATATTTTCCTCGCCCTCGCTTCTACCATGGTTTTTCCGTCATGGACGGCCCAAAGAATGTCATGCAGCTGCGTCTCCGGCCCGCCCATGACGAAAAGCCCATTTTCAGTCATGATTTTTTGGCATAGAAGTAGGAGCCCACCACATCTATGATGATACCGGGTTTTGTCACAATTATCGTCATAGAAATGTCATAAGTATGACAACAAAAAATTTCGTTCGGCCCAAAATGTCACGGATGTGTCTTTTTTTGTAGTGCCAAAAGGTTCTAACAAAGTGTGCAAGCTCCAGCGATCCATTTGTGGACCGGTGCAAGCCTCTTGGAGTTGGAATATACGCTTTGATAGTGTGATCAAAGCATATGGTTTTATACGGACTTTTGGAGAAGCCTGTATTTACAAAGAAGTGAGTGTGAGGTCTGTAGCATTTATGATATTATATGTAGATGGCATATTATTGATCGAAAATGATACTGAATTTCTGAATAGCATAAAAGGATACTTGAATAAGAATTTTTTAATGAAAGACCTCGGTGAAGCTGCTTATATATTGGGCATCAAGATCTATAGAGATATATCAAGACGCTTAATTGGACTTTCACAAAGCACATACCTTGATAAAGTTTTGAAGAAGTTCAAAATGGATCAAGCAAAGAAAGGGTTCTGCCTGTGTTACAAGGTTTGAAGTTGAGTCAGACTCAATACCAGACCACTGCAGAAGATAGAGAGAAAATGAAAGGTGTTCCCTATGCTTCAGCCATAGGCTCTATCATGCATGCAATGATGTGTACCAGACCTGATGTGTGCCTTGCTATTAGTTTAGCAGGGAGGTACCAAAGTAATCCAGGAGTGGATCACTGGACAGCGGTCAAGAACATCCTGAAATACGTGAAAAGGACTAAGGATATGTTTCTCATATATGGAGGTGACAAAGAGCTCGTCGTAAATGGTTACTTCGGTGCAAGCTTTGACACTGATCCGGAAGCAGCAAATGGTTTCGTGTATGGAGGTGACAAAGCGGAGTACATAGCTGCTTCGGAAGCAGCAAATGAAGGAGTCTGGATGAAGGAGTTCATATCCGATCTAGGTGTCATACCTAGTGCATCGGGTCCAATGAAAATCTTTTGTGACAATACTAGTGCAATTGCCTTGGCAAAGGAATCCAGATTTCACAAGAGAACCAAGCACATCAAGAGACGCTTCAATTCCATCCGCGATCAAGTCAAGGAGGGAGACATAGAGATTTGTAAGATACATGCGGATCTGAATGTTGCAGACCCTTGACTAAGCCTCTCTCACGAGAAAAACTTGATCAACACCAAGACTCCATGGGTGTTAGAATCATTACAATGTAATCTAGATTATTGACTCTAGTGAAAGTGGGAGAATGAAGGAAATATGCCCTAGAGGCAATAATAAAGTTGTTATTTATATTTCCTTATATCATGATAAATGTTTATTATTCATGCTAGAATTGTATTAACCAGAAACTTAGTACATGTGTGAATACATAGACAAACAGAGTGTCACTAGTTTGCCTCTACTTGACTAGCTCGTTGAATCAATGATGGTTATGTTTCCTAACCATAGACATCAGTTGTCATTTGATTAACGGGATCACATCATTAGAGAATGATGTGATTGACTTGACCCATCCGTTATCTTAGCACGAAGATCGTTTAGTTTGTTGTTATTGCTTTCTCCATAACTTATACATGTTCCTATGACTATGAGATCATGTAACTCCCGAATACCGGAGGAACACTTTGTGTTGGGGATATTACTACTGGGCGTAAACTGGCCTATCTGGGCCGGGTTAACTTCATCAGTAGTTAAGTATGTTAAAGCCCATGAAGGTAGATGAGGGCTCAAGACCCATAATCGATTGAGAGCCTGTAGCCGTAAACCGGCGTGAATATGTAACTTGTATTGTAAGTTAGGAATAAGTAGAGACCAAACCAGACACATCTATGAGCCGGTGTTGGGACTCTGTAAACCGACAGGTGTCACCCATGTATATAAGGGGACGACCTGGCGGCGGTTCAAGGACGACAGACAACAACTCGAGACATAGGCGAAGCTTGTTTGCTCCCTAGTCATCGAAACACCCATCAATTCCATCACAACTAGACGTAGGCTTTTACCTTCATTGAAGGGGCCGAACTAGTATAAACTCTCTTGCGCCCTTGTGTCCGCTTTAACCCCTTCAAGCTAACCCGTCGCCATGGCTCCACGACTAAGTCCTTTCTCTAGGACATCTGCCGTGACAAAATCATGATAGTTGGCGCCCACCGTGGGGCTATCGCATGATGGTTTCCGGTTCTTGGAGGGCCGCTTTGAAGGACTCGAGGGCTACGCTGTAGGCCGGATGACTAAGAGTCGTCGCGGCAAGCTCTACATCGACGACGCAGGCTGGGGCCCCGAGGCCGGTTCAATTGAGTACGGGTACCGAGTCCCCTTTGGTAGCATTCACGTTTTCATTGGCAAGATCGGAGAACCGGGCCCTGAGCTGGACATCTGCACCGATCTCGTCGAGATGGCTCAGCGTGCGCGATCCGCCCGGGTTAAACCGGCCATGAAGCGTACCTTCGTGGGAGTGATCCATGGAGGAAGTCATGAGGACAGATCAGAGCTTCGCGGGGCGACTGTCGTTTGTTCCGATGACGAATCTTCGGCCGGAGAAACCGAATCTCTTTATCAGCTACAAGATGGCCGGATTGAGAGCTGTTCCGATGGCGATAGTATTCCGGACCCCTCCGATCTGCCTAACCGGGTTGGAATATTCATGACCGGAACACAAGCAACGTTTCATTCTTCGACAGTCGTGGCAACGGTCTCCGGTTCAGCAGCGGCGATGGCTACCGGGGCAGGAGGCCCTGTGCGCCCGCCGGCTCAGGTTCTATCAGAACTATTTGATGCGTTGGTTGTGCTTATGTCGGAAGTTAATCCGCCAAATCAGGACGTTCACAATACGGAGATTGCCAAGGTAAAGGAACAAATCACCCAGGCCAAGACGGATCTAGCAGCTGAGGATACCAGGATGGCCGCAGAGCGGGTCGCTTTAGACGCACAGGCCTACAGGCTTATGTTGGACCAGAGCGCGTCGCATGAAGTCATGAGGAGGAAGCACCGATCCCGCTTACCTCCGGTTTTTGAGGCTAGAGACCTTTTTAACACTCCAAGGCTAAGAGCCGGCAATCCGCTGGAGGGGAACTGGGCAGAAGCCCCTGGGACCGGTGCGCCGCTTCAGCCCCGTCAGATGGACCCACCTCGTCAAAACACCATTATACCTCAGGATGCTTTAACACCTCCGGGTCACTACTCCAACCCAATGGACAATCTTGTTGCCGCTGCTGCATGACTGGAGGCCATTCCAGTTGAAGGTGACTTGCCGCAGGCAGTAGAGACGCGACGGGTCAAGGAACTTCTGAGGACAGCTTTGGCCTAACAGGAAGCGTACTCGTACAGCCGCGACCGGATCCACTCGACCCCCCGTCCAAGCCGGAGCTATAGCAGACATATGGATGAGCCAGCAGTGTCGAGTAATGAACGACGTGGAGCACCCCATGGCAACAACCCGATGGGTGGTGCTGATGACGCTCGGGAAGTGGTAAACCGGGCCCGAGCGCGCAGGGAGGCTGAGTTAGCCACGCAGCATCAGGCTCGGCAGCTCACGCCGGTTCGTCCAACCATCTCAATTGAACCTGGTGTTACTTCTAGTTCTTTGGGGGTGCCTTGCCTTATTCCCGCTTTACGCAATGTGCGCCTACCCAAGGATTTCAAAGGCCCGCGCAAGGTACCAAATTACACGGCGGATCAACCTCCAGAGACATGGGTAGAGAGCTATGAGATGGCCATGGAGATGCTTGATGTGGATGACACGGCGTGTGCGAAATACTTCACCATGATGCTTGAAGGAACGGCCCGTACTTGGTTAAAAAGCTTGCCAGCTAATTCTATCAGTTCATGGGCCCAACTACGAGCCCGGTTTATCAACAATTTCAAGGATACCTGTAAACAGCCTATGTCGATAGTGGACTTAGCTGCATGCGTCCAGGAGGAAGGAGAATCAACAACTCATTGGGTGCGTCGGGTTTCACAAGTGTTGCACTCCTCAGACCGCATCAACACTGACACCGCAGTATTAACCCTAGAAGGCAACTGCCGATTTGGGCCCCTGAAGTTGAAATTGGGACGGATGAAGCGTCATTGCACTGACATGGGGACCCTCATGGCCGCTTTGGTAAAATATGCTGATTCTGATAGTACCAAGGATCCCGAATCTGATGATGACAAGACAGGGAAGGGGGAGAAGAACAGCAGCTCCAAAGGTCAGCAGCATCACTGGGTAGGCAATGGCGGAGGAGGCAAGCGTAAAGCGGATGGTAACATGGATTTTGTGGCTAATACAAACGCATAGGACAATGGCCAGCGGCACAAGGGTAGGCCAAAAAATCATAGTGGAGCACCTAACCCTAACCCAAACCGCCTGAACTATCTACTAAGCCAGCCCTGTCCAAGACATGGGACGAAGGAGGAGCCAGCAAACCACCTTTGGAAGGATTGCTTTATTATGCAGGAGTTCAAGAATTCTAATAATTTTCGGTATGATCACGGATCTGGCGGTGGCTCAGGGTTCGGGCCGGGTTACGGTGGAGGAAGTTCCGGTTCAGGATTTAATGGTAATCTGGGCGGACATAATGGTCAAAATAGTCAGAACAACCAGGGTGGTTACAACCAATAGCAGCAACAGTCAGGTTACCAGAGCAACCCAAAGCAGTTGAGTAGTGGGCAGTACCATGTCTTTACCACTAGCTTGGACAAGCGAGACCGGAAGGTGCAGAGACGGGCAGTCAACTCTGTTGAACCGGCCACACCCCGTTATCTACATTGGTCCGAATAGCCAATCATATGGAGCAGAGAGGATCACCCACCCCAGGTCGATAATCCGGGTCAGTTGGCTCTGGTGGTGGCGCCTCAGGTGGGAGGTTATAAGTTCACCAAGGTGCTCATGGATGGAGGAAGCAGCATTAACATCCTGTACTATGAGACCTTCCGTCGTATGGGACTAACAGATAAGAATCTCAAACCGTCTAATACAGTATTCCACGGTGTAGTGCCTGGCAGATCAGCATATCCCGTTGGTAAGATAGCTCTCGAAGTGGCCTTTGGGGATGATCATGATTCCAGGTCGGAGACATTGACGTTTGAAGTGGTGAAAATCCAAAGTCCATATCATGCCCTGTTTGGGCGATCGGCATACGCCAAGTTTATGGCTCGGCCCTGTTATGTGTATTTGCAGCTCAAGACGCCGGGTCACAAGGGGACAATAACGGTTCACGAAAGCCGCAAAATCGCTTTGGAATGCGAGGAAGGAGATGCGGCGTATGCAGAGTCGGTTTGTGCCACCGAGGAATTGAAGTACTATAAAGACAATGTTGATCCGGCGGACATGACTCTGTTGAAGAAGCCAACTACGGAGCATGATCCGGCCGTGAAGTTCAAATCGGCAGCAGAAACTAAGCTTGTTGACTTCATGCCTGGCGATTCGTCCAAGCAGTTCAGCATCAGTGCCAACTTGGATCCGAAATAGGAAAGCGCGCTCATCAAGTTCATCCATGAGAATCGGGACATTTTTGCATGGAAGCCTTCTGACATGCCAGGTGTACCGAGGCAACTCGCTGAGCACACACTTAATGTGGATCCTAAATATAAACCGGTGAAACAGTTCCTCCACCGGTTTAACGAGGAAAGACGCAAGGCAATTGGAGAAGAGGTGGCCAGGCTCTTAGCAGCTGGCTTTATTGTTGAAGTTTTTCACCCCGAGTGGCTTGCCAATCCGGTGCTAGTCCTTAAGAAAAATAGCACCTGGTGCATGTGTGTGGATTACACAGATCTTAATAAGGCTTGTCCAGCAGATCCTTTTGCCCTCCCCCATATTGATCAAATCATTGATGCTACGGCGGGTTGTGAGCGTTTAAGTTTTTTGGATGCATATTCTGGCTATCATCAGATCAAAATGGCAGTTAAGGACCAGGAGAAGACGGCATTCATAACTCCCTTTGGAGCCTTCTGCTATGTGTCTATGCCCTTTGGGCTTAAAAGTGCCAAGGCAACTTATCAACGGTGTGTACAAAATTGTCTTCACAAGCAGATTGGTCGTAATGTACATGCTTACATGGATGATATCGTGGTTAAATCCAGGGAGAAGGAGACTCTGGTTGACAATTTGAAGGAAACCTTTGATAACCTAAGGACGTACAAGATGATGCTTAATCTGGACAAGTGTGTCTTTGGTGTACCGGCGGGCAAGTTATTGGGTTTTCTAGTGTCCAACAGGGGAATTGAGGCTAATCCGGAGAAGATCACAGCCATCACCTCCTTGGCTAAACCTAAGTGTATCAATGATGTTCAACGCCTGGCAGGCCGGATTGCTGCGTTAAGCCGGTTTATCGGCCGCCTTGGTGAGAAGGCGATCCCTTTGTATCAGATGTTGAAAAAGACGGGTCAGTTCATCTGGAGTTCTGCTGCTGATGAAGCATTTGAGGACTTAAAGTGGCAATTGGCCAATCCGCCTATGCTCGCCGCTCCCATTGACAAGGAGCCGTTACTGCTATATGTTGCTGCTAATGCTCGTGCGGTCAGCGTGGCTATTGTGGTGGAGCGAAAGGAGGCAGGTAAGGAGCATCCGGTTCAACGTCCGGTCTATTATATCAGCGAGGTACTCATTGAGTCCAAGCAAAGGTATCCACATTGGCAGAAGCTGGTGTACGGAGTTTTTATGGCAAGCCGGAAGCTTAAGCAATATTTCCAAGGGCACTCAATCACGGTAGTCAGTTTTGCTCCTTTGGGAGATATCATCCAGAACCGGGAAGCAACTGGCCGAATTGCAAAGTGGGCCATAGAGTTGGGGCCGTATGGTTTGAAGTATGTGCCTCGGACAGCGGTTAAGTCTCAAGCACTTGTTGATTTCATCAATGGTTGGACGGAAATGCAAGCACCTGAAGAAAAGCCGGTTTGTACATATTGGACCATCCATTTTGACAGATCCAGGCAGTTGGAAGGCTCGGGGGCTGGAGTCGTATTAACTTCCCCACGAGGTGATAAGTTTTGTTATGTTCTCCGTTTAATGTTCCCTTGTACTAACAATGCAGCTGAGTATGAAGCCTTGCTCCATGGTCTTCGGATGGCTAAGGAGATGAATCTAAGTCGAGTTAAGTGCTTCGGTGACTCGGACCTTGTGGCTCAGCAAGTGTCTGGCACTTGGGACTCCAAGGACCCACTCATGGCAGCATATCGTCGTGAGGTGGATATTGTTGCAGGTTATTTCAGAGGCTATCAGGTGGACCACGTAAACCGGCGGAAAAATGAAGCGGCAGACGCTTTAAGCCGACTGGGCTCTCAGCGCAAACCGGTCCCGCCCAATGTTTTTTTGGATGTGCTGCACAACCCGTCGGTGAAGATCCCTGGTGAAGAGGATTTGGCTATTCCTGATCCGGAGGCTCAATTGGTGGCAGTTCTTCATGTTATTCCGGATTGTACGCTTCCTTACCTGGCGTACAAGAACCGGGGCGAGTTGCCAGAAGATGAGATTCTGGCCCGGCAGATAATCCGGCGATCCAAGTCCATGGCTGTCATCAACGGTGAGTTTCATCATTGCAGTGTATCAGGAGCTTTTCAATGTTGCGCGTCTCCTGAAGAAGGTCGTGAAATTTTGTGTGAGATCCACGAAGGAGATTGTGGTCACCACGCGGGTTCAAAGTCTCTGGTGGCTAAAGCATTTTGCCATGGTTTCTATTGGTTAACTTCTCATGCTGATGCGGAGGATCTGGTGATGGTTGCCAAAGGTTTTCGAGACGTGCTCATGTACCAGCTCAAGAATTGAGAATGATTCCAATTACTTGGCCGTTTGCGACTTGGGGGCTGGATATGGTTGGGCCTTTCAAAAGGTCCAAAGATAAGAAGACCCACCTCCTGGTGGCGGTTGACAAGTTTACAAAGTGGGTGGAGGCAGAACCTATTAGCAAGTGTGATGCGGCCACGGCGGTTCAGTTCATCAAAAAGGTGATTTTCCGGTTTGGCTTTCCGCACAGTGTTATCACAGATAATGGTACCAATTTGTCCAAAGGTGCTATGAAGGAGTTCTGCGAACGGGAGCACATCCGGCTCGACATTTCATCAGTGGCACATCCACAGTCCAACGGTCAAGCAGAAAGAGCTAATCAAGAGATCTTGAGAGGTATCAAGCCCTGGCTCATGGTTCCTTTGCAGAGAACGCCGGGTTGTTGGGTAGAAGAATTACCATCTGTGTTATGGAGCATCAATACAACACCCAACAGATCAACAGGATACACACTGTTCTTCATGGTATATGGAGCAGAGGCGGTTCTCCCCAGTGATATCTATCATGATTCACCTTGTGTCACGGCTTATATTGAAGCGGACAATGAGACAGCACGGCAAGATGCTTTGGACCGGTTGGATGAAGAGCGTGACATCGCAGCCGCTCGATCGGCGATTTACCAGCAGGATCTTCGTCGTTATCACAGTCGCCGGGTCAGAACCAGAACTTTTCAGGAAGGAGATTTGGTGCTTCGGCTCATCCAAGATCAGACTGATATGCATAAGCTATCCCCACCTTGGGAGGGGCCTTTCGTGGTCAGCAAGAATCTGCACAACAGGTCGTACTATCTGATCGATATTCGAGAGCATAAGGACTCACGTACATCAGAGGAGAAGACTAACAGGCCATGGAATATAGCTCATCTTCGGCCTTACTATACCTGAGCCATTGGCTATACTTATGTACATATTACGACAATGTATTATGATTAAATAAACCGGAACCTTAGCTAAAGCGGGGTATCTGTTCTTTTACATCATGTGAGGTTACACAGAGTTGCTCTAAAGCGGCCTCCGATTTACCCCTTGAGTTCGCTTTGCTAAAAGCATCGTGTTATATCACTTGGAGGATTGGTCGTGTCCAAACCAATACCATGCCTCTTGATAGGCGAAAGCCTCCAGATCACTTGGGGACTTGGTCATGTCTGAACCAGTCATGCCTCTTGATCGGCCTAAGGCCACAGAATCACTTGGGGGCTTGGTCGAACCCGAACCATGACCACGCCATTTGGTCGGCATAAATGCCACAAGAATCACTTGGGGACCTGGCTAACTAGAACCATAGTTACACCTAACGGGAGCTTGGTCGTGTTTGGTCATGGTTACGCCATTTGATCAGCTTAAATAAATCTTTTTTGGCAAACGTTTTTGTTGTTGCTTTTGCTTCATACTTTTCTTTGAAGGGTTTTTTTTTTGCTTTTTATTGTGTTCTTTAAACCGACAACATGTTTTAACCAATCAATTGACGGAACACAGTTCACGTCAATCCGGAGACTATTTGTCCGGTTTGATCCTTGTTGTTAACATCCTCTTATGGAGTAACATGGTGTTTATTATAATCCGGCACGGTTTACATGGTAACCAGCGTCATATACATATACAGGAATTGTTATTTCCTCCAACAGTGTGGGTTTGCAAAACTCCGCTTCAAGGTTGGCTAGGCCAACTTCACACTCAACGGTGGCAGGTATTATGTATCTCAAAATTTTTGATCATATACTTAAAATTTTGTTTTGGATGTTTTGACTTTATATATACAGACATCATATTCCGCCTGACGGTACAACCGTGGTGGCACTTAACGAATTTCTTATTTCAGAAAGTATTTTGGAAAGTTCATTACCACAGGAAGAACAAGTTATGCACGAAGGCATATCAACATCAAAGGTATCAGCTAGCCTATTACAAAGCATCATGGTGCCCATAATAACATAATTGTTTTTCACAAAGGAGAGACAGTTTTAAAACTGGCTTCCGGTTTAAGTTTGGCCACCAGCCTGGCCTGATGGTTGTGGGTCATCCTGCGCCGCTTCAGCTTCCGTTTCTCTACCCAGTGGCTGGAAATCCACAGTTGTCCAGTCGATTCCCATTAATGCTTGAAAAACAGCTTCGTCATGGATTAGCGAAGACGGGTCAATATCGGGAGCGTAAGTATGCTTACGGATTGGAGGGATCAGGTTTTCCGATTCATGGATTGGTGCAGCTATTCGCTTGTTCTGGCTGTCATATTGGGCTTGATAATGAGACAAATCTGCTTCCTCAGCCAGTTGACAAGCTAGCGGACGTACCTCCCGGTTTATGGCTCGCAAATCCGCTTCACCAAATTCTGACCTGTCTTCCTTCAAGTTGGGATAACCCTGAGCCGCTTCAATAGGATCAAAATCCGGCACCCGGGCTTTTGCCCGGATTAAAGCATTGATTGCACCGGTTCGAGCAGCAGATTTCTTCAGCTCTTCAACCCGGGCAGGAAGCACTGACAGTTTCATCAGAGTATCTTGAATCAAACTAGGCGCCGGTTTGTTATGAGACGCGGTACAGATGATCTGTTGGGCACCAGTATACAATTGTTCAACCAAGGTATAGGCGGCTTTCAATTTCTTCCGCACATCTGACCCCAAGTGACCAATGTGTGTCCCTGAAATACCATAAAGGGTTAATAAACCGGCGACTCTGTAAGAAGGCAGAACCAATTCAGAAGGCAAGCTGGCTTACCAAAGATAGCAGTGGTCATGGCATGAACATGCCGCTTTATGCTAGTCAGTTCATCCGTCACTGGTTTTAGTGCAGCCTCGGCATCCTCTGCTCATTTGGTCAAAGCGGACTTTTCAGTGGCCCAATCCGCCCATTTCTTCTTGAAGTTCTCCTTAAGTTGTTCCATGGCGCTTAAGGCACTGGCCAATTCCTCTTTTGCTTTGGAGGTTTCAGCCTGTTGGGTTTTCAGGTTTTCTTGCAGATCGATGACTTGGTTTTCTTTCGCCTTCAGCTCCGCCTGCAGGCATACAGATATATGTTTCAACAAATCGGTAGAAGGATTCAAGTACCAACCACATAACAAGTTATGCACTTAGCACTTGGGGGCTAATGCGTATTCGATCTTCATCTTTCAATTGTTTACAAAGTCCCAAGATCAATGCAAGCATTCAACTTGGCATTTGGGGGCTAATGGCTATTTGATCATATGTATTCTGATGCGGCAGTTTCAATTACTTAAAGTACCGGTTTAACTACGCTAAGTTGAACCGGCCCTTGGGGGCTACATCAGCAAATTTCAAAGCATCAAGATTTATATTATTAAGTCATGGTTTGAAAGAATAGTTCAAACCGGCCCTTGGGGGCTAGGAGAGTCAGCAAGAATAAAAGCATACAAGCAGGAAGAAGCATATGGAAGTTACCTCATATTTATCTTTCATCATATTAACTAGACCAGCTTCGTAGTCACGGCTGGTATACAGCCGGTTTAGATAGCCGGAATGGATATCTTGGGCGTTCAGAGCAGCGTAAGCCGTCAGATCAGTGTTCCACGTGCCTTTGCCAAAAGCAGCAAATTCTTCCTTGGCAGAATGTTTGGATAAAGCGATAGGATTGCTTGGTTCAGTATGGCCAGTGCCAGTAATGACAACCTCATCATCCTTGGTACCGCCAGTTTGCACTGGAGCTGTTGGCTTCTCAGTAGGTTTTGCTGGACCAGTGGAGCTTTCAATCCGGATGGAACCCTGGGCTGTTGGATAGGGCCTGAGGTATCAACAGGCCTCTCTTCCGCAATATGATCATCATCTGGCTGCGGTGGATTGTTGGGAATATCCTCAGAGATAGCCGCTTCAAGAATGACATCTTCTTCGGCCGCTTTGTCCAGGCGGGCCTTCTTGCTTGGCCTAGGTTTGGCCCCGAGAAGAATAACCAAATTAAATACAGCATGTGTTCTAAGGCAATGTACTGCAAACATCACAATAAATATAGCTTACCCAAGCACCATTTTGAGCGGCGGGAGCTGAGTGGCCGATGACTCGCCAAAAGATGAGTGGGAAATAACCTGGTAATCGGAGTCAGACGGATTAAGAGGTTGACGAAAGCAGCCCGCTTTAGGACAAGCACTGACAAGCGAATTAGAGACCTCGGAATGACGTTTCCGAACCGGACTGTTCGGTAAACCGGCGGAGGTAACTACCTGGCCGTTGTACCGGGTGGTGCGGCGAGCTTCGTGTTGTTGAGTCTTCATAAGAAGTTTAGGATCCAAATAAGCAAGAGGATGAGAAAATTTAACTTTCCGGTTTGCCTGACGGATTTTTTGTGAAGGCAAAGTTTCTGAATCGGAAGAGAGAATAATTACCTCTGCAACATCCGCGTGGCTGGCTTCAGCATCATCCTGACAAATATCATCATCAATAAGACGCATGAAAAATAAACCAAGTGAGTCAAGCTCTACCTCAAAGTCCGGATTATCCACCTCATCATCAGGGGCCGGATTAGAAGATGCAGTGGTTCTTTTCCGGTGGGAAGTCTTCTTCACGGCCTTAGTCTTTTGCTGGGTTGCTCTTTCCGGTTTATCTATTTTCTCTGGTTTCTCCTGCGGTAGTTTTTCGCTCCAAAACGGATCATCGCCCTGACTATGCAGACACTGATATTAAAAACAATGACCAGACATATCAATAACAGATTCAGCAAAGAGAAAAATCAAAGTCTTACAGCTGGCGGTTTGTTGGTAGCACAGAAGGGAAGCAGGCCGGTTCTAGCGCAGACGTTTCCGGTTCATTCAGTATTTTACGCACAACCTCTATGATTTCTTCACCGGAGAGCTGGAGTTTGGAGTGTCGCAGTGGGTCATCAACACTATCAGTATACTCGCACATCAAACCAAAGCGCTGACTAAGGGGCAGTATGCTCCATGATATCCAGCAGCGAGCGAGATCAACCCCTGTCAAACCGTTGGCCATAAAGGCTCTGAGCTTTGACAGCTGGGGAGCATATTTGCTTCTCTCCTGGGTAGTCAATCTTTGAGGAAAAGGGTGTGTATTGCTGAGCCGCTCCAGACGAAAGCCAGGCAAGGGATTCTCACCAGTAGGGGAGGTGTCTTTGCAGTAGAACCATGTCTGATTCCACTCCTTGGGGTGACTGTGCAGCTTGGCGTGAGCGTATGTGACCTATTTCCTTTTTTGAATCTCCATGCCACCCAACTCCGTATTGGAGCCATCAGTAAACTCAGTACGGCGGTTTAGATGGAAAAGATCTCTGAATAATTCCACTGTGGGCTCCTCTTGAAAGAACACCTCACAGAGTACTTGGAAGTGGCACATATTTGTAACAGAGTTGGGGCCAGTGTCTTGCGGATGGAGTTGGAAATCAGCTAAAACATCCCGGTAAAATTTAGAACCGGGCAGTTTAAAGCCCCGGGCTAGGTGATCTACGAAAACAACAACCTCTCCTTCTCGAGGTGTGGGGGGCATTCTTTGCTAGGAGCCCTCCAATGGATGGTATCTTTGCTGCCCAAGGCGCCAATCAGGACTAAATCGTCTAGTTGATCCTCTGTGACGCGAGAAGGGACCCAATTGCACTCATACACTTGCTTGGCCATGATGGAATCTACAAGGTAGAAGATCCCGGTTCAAAAATGAATTTGATCAAGGTACGTTGGTATGGGCACTGTTAAATCGGAGACAGAACTATCTGAACCAGAGTTTCATGAAGCAACCAACATCTGGCGGTTCAACAAGGGGACTAATGGTATATACCGGTTTGTCAAAATTTTCTACAAAGTTAAACCGCCTGATCTAAGCATTGAACAGTCAAGACTGCAGATGAGTAAGTACGCAAAAACAGATTTCACAAGATTATACTACAGCTTTGGATCTGGAACATGTTTATAAAGGAGATAAATATCCAAGGCCCAAAAGGAGCAGTGTCGAATCAATAAGCAAAGGTACGGATAAGATCTATGGTCTTAATATGCGAAAGTGAAGACGGAGGATAAAAACTACTGCTACACAGAGCGAAGATTCACAGAATCGTCTAAGGATCTATCATATGAACAAGAAACAAGCGACGAACGCTAGAGAACATGGAAACCCTAGAACAGATCTATGATGAAAAGGATAGAAGACTTACCGGAGCTGAGGAAGGAGCGGAAGGTCGCCGCGGTGCTCTGGTACGCTCAGGTTGATGCAGCGGCCAAAGCTGGTGCAGAGGTCGACGACGGCGGCGGAGCTCTGAAGCTGGGCGACGCGAGGAAGAAGAAGCAGAATGGCACGAAGGGGAAAAAGAAATGACCCTTCGGTCCTATTTATAAAGCAAGGACATCGGTCAGGCGCGAAAATCAAGGGGCCACAAGTTTGGAAACAGAGTTATCGCCTCGATTATCACAGATCTATTAAACAAGAAGGTATCATGGATAGTTTCTTGATGACATATGATGTCACGTCGGTTTACAGCAATCAGAGAAGATGACATCACGGCGGTTCACCAAACTACAAGAAGATGTTGAAGCTGAAATTTTTGCTAAGGATTGACATGAACCTGTTCAAATCAATCTGGGGCCTAATGTTGGGGATATTACTACTGGGCGTAAACCGGCCTATCTGGGCCAGGTTAACTTCATCAGCAGTTAAGTATGTTAAAGCCCATGAAGGTAGATGAGGGCTCAAGACCCATAATCGGTTGAGAGCCTGTAGCCGTAAACCGGTGTGAATATGTAACTTGTATTGTAAGTTAGGAATAAGTAGAGACCAAACCGGACACATCTATGAGCCGGTGTTGGGACTCCGTAAACCGACAGGCGTCACCCATGTATATAAGGGGACGACCCGGCGGCGGTTTAAGGACGACAGACAACAACTCGAGACATAGGCGAAGCTTGTTTGCTCCCTAGTCATCGAAACACCCATCAATTCCATCATAACTAGACGTAGGCTTTTACCTTCATTGAAGGGGCCGAACTAGTATAAACTCTCTTGCGCCCTTGTGTCCGCTTTAACCCCTTCAAGCTAACCCGTCGCGATGGCTCCATGACTAAGTCCTTTCTCTAGGACATCTGCCGTGACAAAACCACGACACTTTGTGTGCTACCAAACGTCACAACGTAACTGGGTGATTATAAAGATGCTCTACAGGTGTCTCCAATGGTGTTTGTTGAGTTGGCATAGATTGAGATTAGGATTTGTCACTCCGATTGTCGAAGATGTTGGGGATCGTAGCAGAAATTTAAAATTTTCTACGCATCACCAAGATCAATCTATGGAGTAATCTAGCAACGAGGGGAAGGAGAGTGCATCTACATACCCTTGTAGATCACTAAGCGGAAGCGTTCAAGTGAACGGGGTTGATGGAGTCGTACTCGTCGTGATCCAAATCACCGATGATCCTAGTGCCGAACGGACGGTACCTCCATGTTCAACACAAGTACAGCCCGGTGACGTCTCCTACGCCTTGATCCAGCAAGGGGAGAAGGAGAGGTTGGGGAAGACTCCATCCAGCAGCAGCACGACGGTTTGGTGGTGGTGGAGGAGCGTGGTACTCTAGCAGGGCTTCGCCAAGCACCGCAAGAGACGAGGAGGGAGAGGGGTAGGGCTGCGCCAAGAAGGAGATGTTCTCGTGTGTATGGCAGCCCAAAACCTCAAGTATATATAGGGGGAGGGGAGGGGCTGCGCCCCCACCTAGGTTTCCACCCCTAGGGGTGGCGGCCAGCCCTAGATCCCATCTAGGGGGCGGCCAAGAGGGGAGAGAGGGGGGCGCACCACTAGGTGGGCCTTAGGCCCATCTGAGCCTAGGGTTTCCCCTTTTCCCTTCTCTCTTCGCATTGGGCCCTGGTGGGGGGGGCGCACCAAACCACCTGGGGCTGGTACCCTCTCACACTTGGCCCACGCAACCCTCTGGGGCAGGTAGCCCCACCTGGTGGACCCCTGGGACCCTCCCGGTGGTCCCGGTACGTTACCGATAGCACCTGAAACTTTTCCGGTGACCAAAACAGGACTTCCCATATATAAATCTTTACCTCCGGACCATTCCGGAACTCCTCGTGATGTCCGGGATCTCATCCGAGACTCCGAACAACATTCAGTAACCACGTATATCTATTCCCTATAACCCTAGCGTCATCGAACCTTAAGTGTGTAGACCCTACGGGTTCAGGAGTCATGCAGACATGGCCGAGAAAACTCTCCAGCCAATAACCAATAGCGGGATCTGGATACCCATGTTGGCTCCCACATGATCCACGATGATCTCATCGGATGAACCACGATGTCAAGGATTCAGTCAATCCCGTATACAATTCCCTTTGTCTATCGGTACGATACTTGCCCGAGATTCGATCATCGGTATCCTGATACCTTGTTCAATATCGTTACCGGCAAGTCTCTTTACTCGTTCCGTAACACATCATCCCGTGATCAAATCCTTGATCACATTGTGCACATTATGATGATGTCCTACCGAGTGGGCCCAGAGATACCTCTCCGTTTACACAGTGACAAATCCCAGTCTCGATTCGTGCCAACCCAACAGACACTTTCAGAGATACATGTAGTGTACCTTTATAGCCACCCAGTTACGTTGTGATGTTTGGCACACCCAAAGCACTCCTACAGTATCCGGGAGTTGCACAATCTCATGGTCTAAGGAAATGATACTTGACATTAGAAAAGCTTTAGCAAACGAACTACACGATCTTGTGCTAGGCTTAGGATTGGGTCTTGTCCATCACATCATTCTCCTAATGATGTGATCCCGTTATCAACAACATCCAATGTCCATGGTCAGGAAACCGTAACCATCTATTGATCAACGAGCTAGTCAACTAGAGGCTTACTAGGGACATGGTGTTGTCTATGTATCCACACATGTATCTGAGTTTCCTATCAATACAATTCTAGCATGGATAATAAATGATTATCATGAACAAGGAAATATAATAATAACCAATTTATTATTGCCTTTAGGGCATATTTCCAACAGTCTCGCACTTGCACTAGAGTCAATAATCTAGTTCACATCGCCATGTGATTAACACTCACAGGTCACATCGCCATGTGACCAACATCCAAGAGTCTACTAGACTCAATGATCTAGTTCACATCACTATGTGATAAACACTCAAAGAGTTCTGGGTTTGATCATGTTATGCTTGTGAGAGAGGTTGTAGTCAACGGGTCTTGCCATATTCAGATCCCTATGTATTTCGCAAAACTTTATATCATAGATGCAGCTGCCACGTTCCACTTGGAGCTATTCCAAATTGTTGCTCCATTATACGTATCCGGTATCTCTACTCAGAGCTATCCGGATAGGTGTTAAGCTTGCATCGACGTAACTCTTTACGTCGAACTCTTTATCACCTCCATAACCGAGAAACATTTCCTTATTCCTCTAAGGATAATTTTGACCGCTATCTGGTGATCTACTCCTAGATCACCTTTGTACCCTCTTGCCAGACACGTGGCAAGGCACACATCAGGTGCGGTACTCAGCATGGCATACCGTATAGAGCCTATGACAAGAGCATAGGGGACGACCTTCGTCCTTCCTCTTTCTTCTGCCGTGGTTAATCTTTGAGTCTTACTCAACTTCACACCTTTACTACTCATGTAAGAACCCCTTCTTTGACTGATCTATTTTGAACTCCTTCAAAAACATGTCAAGGTGTGCATTCTTTGAAAGTATCATCAAGCGTCTTGATCTATCTCTATAGATCTTGATGCCCAATATGTAAGCAGCTTTATCCAGGTCTTCCTTTGAAAAACACTCTTCAAACAACCATTTATGCTTTCCAGAAATTCTACATTGTTTCGGATCAACAATATGTCATCCACATATACTTATCAGAAATGTTGTAGTGCTCCCACTCACTTTCTTGTAAATACAAGTTTCTAGCAAACATTGTATAAACCTAAAAGCTTTGATCACTCCATCAAAACATATATTCCGATTCCGAGATGCTTGCTCTAGTCCATAGAAGGATTGCTGGAGCCAGCATACTTTTTAGCATCCTTAGGATCGTCAAAACCTTTTATTGTATCACATACAACTTTTCTTACTAAAGCTGGTAAGAAAACTTGTTTTGACATCTATTTGTAAGATTTCATAATCGAAAAATACAGCTAATGCTAACATGATTCCGACGGACTTAAGCATCGCTACGGGTGAGAAATTCTCATCGTACTCAACTCCTTGAACTTGTGAAAAGACTCTTTCCCACAAGTCGAGCTTCATAGATGGTAACATTACTGTCCATGTCCGTCTTCTTCTTAAAGATCCATTTATCTCAATGGCTTGCCGATCATCGGGCAAGTCCACCAAAGTCCATACTTTGTTCTGATATATGGATCCTATTTCGGATTTCATGGCTTCTAACCATTTGTCGGAATACGGGCCCACCATCGCTTCTCCATAGCTCGTAGGTTCATTGTTGTCTAACAACATGATATCTAAGACAGGATTATCGTACCACTTAGGAGTAGTACATATCCATGTCGACCTACGAGGTTCGATAGCAACTTGATCCGAAGCTTCATGATCACTATCATTAACTTCCTATTCAACAGACGTAGGCGCCACAGAAAACATCTTTCTGTGTTGCGTCACTCTCTGGTTGAAGTAAAGGTTCGACAACCTCATCAAGTTCTATCTTCCTCCCACTCAATTCTTTCGATAGAAACTCCTTCTCGAGAAAGGACTCGTTCTTAGCGACAAACAATTTGCCCTCGGATCTGAGATAGAAGGTATACCCAACTGTCACCTTTGGGTATCCTATGAAGATGTGTTTGTCCGCTTTGGGTTCGAGCTTCTTTGGCTGAAGCCTTAAGCGTCGCAGCCCCAAACATCAAGAAACGACAACTTTGGTTTCTTGCCAAACCAATGTTCATACGATGTCGTCTCAACGGACTTAGAGGGTGTCCTATCTAAAGTGAATGCGGCTATCTCTAACGCATAACCTCAAAATGAAAATGGTAGATCGGTAAGAGACATCATAGATCGCACCATATCTCATAAGGTTCGATTACGATGTCCGAACACACCATTACTCTGTGGTGTTCCAGGTGGCTTCAACTGTGAAACAATTCCACAATGTCTTAAGTGATTACCAAACTCATAACTCAGAAAATCCCCTTTTGATCAGATCATAGGAACATGATCTTTTTGTTATGATGATTCTTAACTTCACTATGAAATCGCTTGAACTTTTCAAATGTTTCAGACTTGTGCTTCATTAAGTAAATATACCTATATCTACTCAAATCGTCAGTGAAGATGAGAAAATAGCGATATCCACTGCATGCTTCAATTCTCATTGGATCACACGCATCAGCATGTATGATTTCCAACAAGTCACTTGCCCGTTTCATTGTACCTGAAAACGGGGTCTTAGTCATCCTGCCCATGAGGCATGGCTCGCATGTGTCAAGTGATTCAAAATCAAGTGACTCCAAACATCCATTGACATGGAGTTTCTTCATGCATCTTACGCCAATATGACCTAAGCGGCAGTGCCACGAGAAAGTGGTACTATCATTATTAACTCTACATCTTTTGGCATGAACATGTGTATTACCACGACCGAGATTCAATGAACCATTCGCATAGGGTGCATGACCATGAAAGGTATCATTCATGTAAACAGAATAACCATTATTCTCTAACTTAAATGAATGACCGTATTGCAATGAACATGATCTAATCATATTCATGCTCAACGTAGACACCTGGTAACATTTATCTAGGTTCAATACTAATCCCGAAGGCAGATGGAGCGTGCGATGGTGATCTCATCAACTTTGGAAACACTTCCAACACACATCGTCACCTCGCCCTCAGCCAGTCTCTGTTTAGTCCGTAGCTTTTGCTTCAAGTCACCAATAATAGTAACTGAACCGGTATCCAATACCCAGGTGCTACCAGGAGTACTAGCGAGGTACACATTAATAACACGTATATACTTTGTTGAAGTTGCCAGCCTTCTTATCTACCATGCATTTGGGGTAATTCCGCTACCAGTGACCGTTCCCCTTACAATAGAAGCACTTAGTCTCGGGTTTGGGTTCAACCTTGGGTTCCTTCACTGGAGCGGCAACTGGTTTGCCATCCATGAAGTTTCCCTTCTAGCCCTTGCCCTTCTTGAAACCAGTGGTCTTGTTAAACCATCAACACTTGATGCTCCTTCTTGATTTCTACCTTTTGCGGTCTTAAGCACCGCGAACAGCTCCGGGATCAACTCCATCCCTTGCATGTCATAGTTCATCACGAAGATCTAGTAGCTTAGTGATAGTGGCTAGAGAACTCTATCAATCACTATCTTATCTGGAAGTTTAACTCCCACTTGATTTAAGTGATTGTAGCACCCAGACATTCTGAGCACATGCTCACTAGCTGAGCTATTCTCCTCCATCTTGTTGGCAAAAGAACTTGTCAGAGGTCTCACACCTCTCAACACGGGCATGAGCCTGAAATCCCAATTTCAGATCTTGGAACATCTCATATGTTCTATGGCGTTCAAAACGTCATTGGAATCACGATTCTAAGCCGTAAAGTATGGTGCACTAAACTATCAAGTAGTCATCAGGATGTGTCTGTCAGGTGTTCACAACATCCACAGACGACGTTGTAGGGGTTTGCACATTGAGCGGTGCATCAAAGACGTAAGCCTTCTATGTAGCAGTGAGGACACTCCTCGGACTATTGACCTAGTCCGCATCAGTGCTTACAATATCTTTCAACTTGGTCTTTCTCTAGGAACGTATTGAAACAGGGAGCTACAACGTGAGCTATTTATCTACAACATATTTGCAAAGACAATTTAGACTATGTTCATGATAATTGTGTTCATTTAATGAACTCCCACTCAGATAGACATCCCTCTAGTCATCTAAGTGAAACATGATCCGAGTCAACTAGGCCGTGTCCGATCATCACATGAGACGGACTAGTCAACATCGGTGAACATCTTCATGTTGATCGTATCTTCTATACGACTCATGCTCGACCTTTCGGTCTTCCGTGTTCCGAGGCCATGTCTGTACATGCTAGGCTCGTCAAGTCAACCTAAGTGTTTTTGCTGTGTAAATTTGGCTTACACCCGTTGTATTCGAACGTTAGAATCTATCACACCCGATCATCATGTGGTGCTTCGAAACAACGAACCTTCGCAACGGTGCACAGTTAGGGGGAACACCTTTCTTGAAATTTTAGTGAGGGATCATCTTATTTAAGCTACCGTCGTTCTAAGCAAATAAGATGTAAAACATGATAAACATCACATGCAATCAAATAGTGACATGATATGGCCAATATCATTTTGCTCCTTTTGATCTCCATCTTCGGGGCTCCATGATCATCGTTGTCACCGGGATGACACCATGATCTCCATCATCATGATCTCCATCATCGTGTCTTCTTGAAGTTGTCTCGTCATCTATTACTTCTACTACTATGGCTAATGCTTTAGCAATAAAGTAGAGTAATTACATGACGTTTATGTTGACACGCAGGTCATAAATAAATTAAGACAACTCCTATGGCTCCTGCCGGTTGTCATACTCATTGACAGGCAAGTCGTGATTCCTATTAGAAGAACATGATCAATCTCATACATCACATATATAATTCATCACATCCTTTTGTCCATATCACATCACAAGGCATATGCTGCAAAAACAAGTTAGACGTCCTCTAATTGTTGTTGCAAGTTTTTACGTGGCTGCTATAGGTTTCTAGCAAGAACGTTTCTTATCTACGCCAAAACCACAACGTGATATGCCAATTTCTATTTACCCTTCATAAGGACCCTTTTCATCGAATCTGATCCGACTAAAGTGGGAGAGACAGACACCCGCTAGCCACCTTATGCAACTAGTGCATGTCAGTCGGTGGAACCAGTCTCACGTAAGAGTACGTGTAAGGTCGGTCTGGGCCGCTTCATCCCATAATGCCGCCGAATCAAGATAAGACTAGTAACGGCATGCAAATTGACAAAATCGACGCCCACAACAACTTGTGTTCTACTCGTGCATAGAAACTACGCATAGACCTAGCTCATGATGCCACTGTTGGGGATCGTAGCAGAAATTTAAAATTTTCTACGCATCACCAAGATCAATCTATGGAGTAATCTAGCAACGAGGGGAAGGAGAGTGCATCTACATACCCTTGTAGATCGCTAAGCGGAAGCGTTCAAGTGAATGGGGTTGATGGAGTCGTACTCGTCGTGATCCAAATCACCGATGATCCTAGTGCCGAACGGACGGTACCTCCGTGTTCAACACACGTACAGCCCGGTGATGTCTCCTACGCCTTGATCCAGCAAGGGGAGAAGGAGAGGTTGGGGAAGACTCCATCCAGCAGCAGCACGACGGCGTGGTGGTGGTGGAGGAGCGTGGTACTCCAGCAGGGCTTCGCCAAGCACCGCAAGAGACGAGGAGGGAGAGGGGTAGGGCTGCGCCAAGAAGGAGATGTTCTCGTGTGTATGGCAGCCCAAAACCTCAAGTATATATAGGGAGAGGGGAGGGGCTGTGCCCCCACCTAGGTTTCCACCCCTAGGGGTGGCGGCCAGCCCTAGATCCCATCTAGGGGGGCGGCCAAGAGGGGAGAGAGGGGGGCGCACCACTAGGTGGGCCTTAGGCCCATCTGAGCCTAGGGTTTCCCCTTTTCCCTTCTCTCTTCGCATTGGGCCCTGGTGGGGGGGCGCACCAGCCCACCTGGGGCTGGTCCCCTCTCACACTTGGCCCACGCAACCCTCTGGGGCAGGTAGCCCCACCTGGTGGACCCCCGGGACCCTCCCAGTGGTCCCGGTACGTTACCGATAGCACCCGAAACTTTTCCGGTGACCAAAACAGGACTTCCCATATATAAATCTTTACCTCCAGACCATTCCGGAACTCCTCGTGATGTCTGGGATCTCATCCGGGACTCCGAACAACATTCGGTAACCACGTATATCTATTCCCTATAACCCTAGCGTCATCGAACCTTAAGTGTGTAGACCCTACGGGTTCGGGAGTCATGCAGACATGGCCGAGAAAACTCTCCGGCCAATAACCAACAGTGGGATCTAGATACCCATGTTGGCTCCCACATGATCCACGATGATCTCATCGGATGAACCACGATGTCAAGGATTCAGTCAATCCCTTATACAATTCCCTTTGTCTATCGGTATGATACTTGCCCAAGATTCAATCGTCGGTATCCCGATACCTTGTTCAATCTCGTTACCGGCAAGTCTCTTTTCTCGTTCCGTAACACATCATCCCGTGATCAACTCCTTGATCACATTGTGCACATTATGATGATGTCCTACCGAGTGGGCCCAGAGATACCTATCCGTTTACACGGAGTGACAAATCCCAGTCTCGATTCGTGCCAACCCAACAGACACTTTCGGAGATACCTGTAGTGTACCTTTATAGCCACCCAGTTACGTTGTGACATTTGGCACACCCAAAGCACTCCTACGGTATCCGGGCGTTACACAATCTCATGGTCTAAGGAAATGATACTTGACATTAGAAAAGCTTTAGCAAACGAACTACACGATTTGTGCTAGGCTTAGGATTGGGTCTTGTCCATCACATCATTCTCCTAATGATGTGATCCCGTTATCAACGACATCCAATGTCCATGGTCAGGAAACCGTAACCATCTATTGATCAACGAGCTAGTCAACTAGAGGCTTACTAGGGACATGGTGTTGTCTATGTATCCACACATGTATCTGAGTTTCCTATCAATACAATTCTAGCATGGATAATAAACAATTATCATGAACAAGGAAATATAATAATAACCAATTTATTATTGCCTCTAGGGCATATTTCCAATAGGAGAGGTATCTCTGGTCCCTCTCGGTAATGCACATCAATATAAGCATTGCAAGCAATGTGACCAATGAGTTAGTTGCGGGATGATGCATTACGGAACAAGTAAAGAGACTTGCCAGTAACGAGATTGAACCTGGTATTGAGATACCGACGATCGAATCTCGGGCAAGTAACATACCAATGACAAAGGGAACAACGTATTTCATTATACGGTTTGACCGATAAAGATCTTCATATAATATGTGGGAGCCAATATGAACATCCAGGTTTCGCTATTGGTTATTGACCGGAGACGTGTCTCGATCATGTCGACATAGTTCTCGAACCCGTAGGGTCCGCACACTTAACGTTCGGTGACGATCGGTATTATGAGTTTATGTGTTTTGATGTACTGAAGGTAGTTTAGAGTCCCAAATTTGATCATGGACATGACGAGAAGTCTCGAAATGGTCGAGACATAAAGATTGATATATTGGAAGCCTATGTTTGGACATCGGAATGGTTCCGGATGAGTTCGGGCATTTTCTGGAGTACCGGGAGGTTACCGGAACCCCCCGGAGAGTATATGGGCCTTATTGGGCCTTAGTGGAATAGAGGAGAGGAAGGCAAAAGGTGGGAGGCGTGCCCCCTAGCCCAATCCGAATTGGGTGCCCCCTCTTTCCTTACCCCTCTCCTCCCCTTCCTTCTCTCCTACTCTAGGGCACGACCCTTCCCCCTAGTGGGCCGGCCCTTCCCCCTCCTCCACTCCTTTATATACAGGGGAAGGGGCACCCCATAGACACACAAGTTGATCATTGATCCCTTAGCCGTGTGCGGTGCTCCCCTCCACCATAATCCATCTCGGTCATATCATCATAGTGCTTAGGCGAAGCCCTACGATGGTACAATCATCATCACCATCATCACGCCATCGTGTTGACGAAGCTCTCCCTCGACACTCGGCTGGATCGAGAGTTCATGGGACGTCACCGAGCTGAATGTGTGTAGATCGTGGAGGTGTCGTACTTTCGGTACTAGGATCGGTCGATCGTGAAGACGTACGACTACATCAACCGCGTTGTCATAACGCTTCTGCTTATGGTCTACAGGGTACGTGGGCAACACTCTTCCCCTCTCGTTGCTATGCATCACCATGATCTTGCGTGTGCGTAGGAAATTTTTTGAAATTACTACATTCCCCAACATATGTTTCCTAACCATAGACATGAGTTGTCATTTGATTAACAGGATCACATCATTAGAGAATGATATGATTGACTTGACCCATCCGTTAGCTTAGCACGATGATCGTTTAGTTTGTTGCTATTGCTTTCTCCATAACTTATACATGTTCCTATGACTATGAGATCGTGCAACTCCCGAATACCGGAGGAACACTTAGTGTGCTATCAAACGTCACAACGTAACTGGGTGACTATAAAGATGCTCTACAGGTGTCTCTGATGGTGTTTATTGAGTTGGCATAGATCGAGATTAGGATTTGTAACTCCGAGTATCGGAGAGGTATCTCTGGGCCCTCTCGGTAATGCACATCACTATAAGCCTTGCAAGCAATGTGACTAATGAGTTAGTTGCGGGATGATGCATTACGGAACGAGTAAAGAGACTTGCCGGTAACGAGATTGAACTAGGTATTAGGATACCGACGACCGAATCTCGGGCAAGTAACATACTGATGACAAAGGGAACAACGTATGTTGTTATGCGGTTTGACCGATAAAGATCTTCATAGAATATGTGGGAGCCAATATGAACATCCAGGTTCGGCTATTGGTTATTGACCGGAGACGTGTCTTGATCATGTCTACATAGTTCTCGAACCAGTAGGGTCCGCACGCTTAACGTTCGGTGACGATCGGTATTATGAGTTTATGTGTTTTGATGTACCGAAGGTAGTTCGGAGTCCCAGATGTGATCACAGACATGACGAAGAGTCTCGAAATGGTTGAGACATAAAGATCGATATATTGGATGACTATGTTTGGACATCGGAAAGGTTTCTAGAGAGTTCGGGCATATACCGGAGTACTCGGGAGTTACCGGAACCTTCCGGGGAGTCAATGGGCCTTAATGGGCCATAGTAGAAAGGAGGAGGAGGCGGCCAAGGTGGGCCCTCCCCCCAAGCCCAGTCCGAATTGGGAAGGGGGGCCGGCCCCCCTTTCCTTCTCTCCTTCTCCCCCTTCCTTCCCTCTCCTACTCCAACTAGGGAAGGGGGAATCCTACTCCCACCGGGAGTAGGACTCCCCCCTTGGGCACGCCTAGGAGGCCGACCCTCTTCCCCTCCTCCACTCCTTTATATACGGGGGAGGGGCACCCCATAGACACACAAGTTGATCATTGATCCCTTAGCCGTGTGTGGTGCCCCCCTCCACCATAATTCAACTCGGTCATATCGTAGCGGTGCTTAGGCGAAGCCCTGTTCCGGTAGCATCATCATCACCGTCATCACGCCGTCGTGCTGACGAAACTTTTCCTCGACACTCAGCTGAATCGAGAGTTCGTGGGACGTCACCGAGCTGAACGTGTGCAGATCGCGGAGGTGTCATACTTTCGGTACTAGGATCGGTCCGATCGTGAAGACGTACGACTACATTAACCGCGTTGTCATAACGCTTCCGCTTACAGTATACGAGGATACGTGGACAACACTCTTTTCCTCTCATTGCTATGCATCACCATGTTAGATCTTGCGTGTGCGTAGAATTTTTTTTAAAATTACTGCGTTCCCCAACATGTAATTGTATTAAATTGGGATCGAGTACAAAATACAGATAATCTACTGTGTTGTCTATGAGCCCTACCCCCATCTGGGGGCTGTAGGTTTACAACCTAGTCGGTTACATCCAAAGGGAATGTGTTATATATTAAACTGGCTTTCACTAACCTCTACCATTGATAATATCCACGCTTTTGAACGCAGGGCTATATGTCGCCCATAGTGATTCCTAATAGGAATCTCCTACAGGAGACAGTAGCAGACTGGTCCATTTTAGCGCGCGTAGATTCGCGTCGTGCCAACTCGTAGCAATCGATGTAGGGTCTGCTCGCTCCAGTTTTCTTCATTTATTTTCTTTTTTCTCTGGTTTTCTTGGATTTTGCTTTTTATTTTACTTCGGTTTACGTGCCTTCTCATTGGCTTTCTTGCCATTTTGCTTTCTTTCTTTGCTACACTTTAGTTTTCCTTGTTATTTTTTTGTTTTCTTTGGTTTTATTTTGTTCCTTTCTCGGTTTTTATCTGTTTTTTAGTCATTTTTATTTTTTCTTAGTACACAATGTACATGTTTAGGACATGTGATACATTTGTCTATATGGTGCACATTTTTCATATACATGATGTATTTTTTTAAAATGCATGTTTTGAACTCTTTTTTAATACATGGTATTTTTTTCTAAATACACATTGTCGATTTTTTCAATAAACATAAAGATTTTTCTAAAGTACATGCACATTTTATTTACATTGTATAAACTTTATTCAAAAAATTGGCAACACGTGAATATTTCTTTACATCATGATACATTTCTTTAATGGAAATAAACTTCTTCTAACCTACACGAACATTTTGTTTACATATGTTGAACCTCAGGAATATTTCCATCAAATGGGATGTGCAATATTTTTAATGGCCTGAAAAAATTGACATTACAAAACATTTTTTTACTTGTATACACATTTATTTTAGAATCACATACATTTTTTCATACAATTTTTTAATGGCCCAAAACATTTTTTACATTACGCAACATTTGTTTTACATTGTATACACATTTTTTTAAAGATCACATATATTTTTTAGAAATGTGGGAATGTAGTTTCATTGTCATGTTTTTTTTTGAAAATTATCAACATTTTTAAAACTACGCTAACAATTTTTTAACACAATGTAGCAACTTTTTTCAAATTCGTGTTTTTAAATGTTCTAAGTAAATTTAAGTCTTTGAAATATATGCAATTAATTTGAAACATAAATAAAAGTAAAATAGAAAATAAGAAAAAAAAACATGTGGCATCAGCAAGACGTCAGCGACACGGGCCACGCCCTACTAGGCCGGGCCACTACCGGCGCCTGTACGCAGGCAGCCATACATTACTTCATTTATTTTGATCACTTCGCGGACAATCATGCCTATCCGCCGCACCTCTTCCAGAGAAGGACCGAATGAGCCGATCCCTCTTCATAAAATTTGTGCAAGCTTGCGAGGCCAATTATTGGGTTTTTTACTCAAAAGAAGAAATATTGCGGGCTTGTTGGGTTTTGGCACATATCAATAAAATCTCCGTAGCTATGCGGGTGATTGCATATGGCATTTCGGCTGACTATATTGACGAGTATCTTCGCATTGGCGCCGATACTACAATTGAGTCAGTGCGTAGGTTCGTCAAAGTGACCATCCACATCTTTGGTCATGTCTATCTTCATGCACCCAACGAGGAAGACACTAAAAAGTTGATGGCAGCAAATGAGAAGCGAGGTTGGCCTAGCATGCTAGAAAGCGTTGATTGCATGCATTGCACTTGAAAAAACTGCCCGGAGGCATGGCACGGGCAATATTGTGGCAAGTCTCGTGATGCAACAATTGTGCTAGAGGCTGTAGCATCCGAGGATTTATGGATTTGTCATTAATTTTTTGATATGTCGGGTACTCTCAACGATATCAATGTGTTGCATAGGTTTCATTTGTTTGCTAGACTTGCTAGTGGTGATGCTACTACTTGCAACTTCATGGTGAATGGACATGAGTACACAAAGGGATACTATCTTACAGATGATATTTATCCTTCTTGGTGTACATTTGTCAAAAGCATCAAAAAGCCCAAGATTAGAAAGCATATTGAATTTGCAAAGGTACAAGAAGCTACCCGAAAAGATATTGAAAGAGCCTTCGCGGTTTTGTAATCTATATTTGCCATTGTTCGTGATCCTGCTCGTTTTTTGGACAAGCAAACCATGAACAACATCATGACATGTTGTGTGATTCTTCACAACATGTCATCGAAGTTGAGAGGGACATGAACTTGGAGTTCTTCTTAAGACGATGTCGGTAGCCGTGTGAAGCCAACTAAAGATCGTGACCACATACAAGCATTCCTTCAGACATACCGGCAGATTGAAGATACAAACACCCACCATCAGCTTTAGGAGGATCTCATTGAGCACCGTTGAAAAAGGCAGGGCCAAAGACATTGAGCACCATTGGCAAAGATACCGACCAATTTTACAATCATTTCATTTAATTCATGTATCATCGGTATCATTTGTTGTATTCGGGACAATTGTTGTATTAAATTATTAGTTTAATTTGGTGATTTGAATAATTGTTGTAATTTGAATTCATAATGTTCACATTTTATGTTATTTGAATTCATAATGTTCACATTTTATGTTATTTGAATTCATAATATTCACATTTTATGTTATTTGAATTCATAATTGTGTGTAATATGTGAAATATGAGTCTAATTAAGAAGAAACCACGTGTTTTGGGGGCTCGCGCGGGCTGCGGCCGAACAGACATCGCATAGCGAAACTGTAAAAGAGCCGCACGAGCTTGCAAAACACGTTCTTCGCAAACTGTAAACGTGCTATAAGGGTCCGCGATATAAGGACTATCCTACATATGCTATTAGAGGACCCGTTCCCCGCTCTTCTTCCCTGTACCCTACTACCTGCTCTTGGAGTCTCTATACTAAAATTGAGCGCTCTTCAACAACTACTCCCTCCATTCCAAAATATAATGCGCCCGCGTTTCTTAAGTTCTAACTTTGATCATAAATTTAACCAATGAGACCGACTGCGACGGGAGAAAAAAATTATATAATCGAACACTTCATTTAAATACGAATTCACTGGTATAACTTTTGTTCCCGCCGCAGTGGGTCTCATTGGTTAAATCTATGGTCAAAGTTAAAGCACGGAAATAGAGGAAGTATTATATTTTGAAACGAAGGGAGTAATATCTCCTGCATCACAGTCTTCCTACCCAACTGTTTGTCCCCTCAGCTATATTGTCGGGCTACATAAGATATTGCCTAACTCTAACACGATTGAGGGATGATACTAAGACATGATTGACCCAAAACCACTAGGCGCATCCCGTGGCCCACATTGATAAACAGGGCAGAGTGATCAAACAAATCTACCCTCTCCCTAGTCAGGACGATGTTGATATCCTCCAAATTCCGGCCGACGGAGGCAGCCGACTGTCACCGCGTATGCCGCATGCCATGCAAGTCAACAGCTCTACACCACGTAGGGAAGGTGAAGCCGCACCGCACCTCACCGCACGAACCAGCTGAGACAGGCGGTGAAAGCCAAGTTCATGCACGCATTAATCGTGTTCGTTAATCAGCCATTACCCGAGTGAACCTTCCCCGCGGGCCGCAGCGGTGGGGATCCGAAGCCGCCGCCGGCGTCGGCGTCGGCGTCGGTCCCGGCTGCTAAACCGGGACCCATGAGCCAGACAGGCACAGACAGCAGCTCTCGGATGACGGGGACGACGTGGAGGCGTTGAACGGCCGGTCAGCGTCTAGTCGGCCGGGGCCCCGCTCCGCCGTGGCGGCGTAATGGCGCACGTGCGGCGCGGCGGCGTTCGCCCTTCCCTTTTCCCGTTCCACTTCCACCAGCCCTGGAGTTTGACGCCGCCGGTGATCCTTGGTTCTTGCACCCCGCATTAATACTCCGGTCATTTTCGGGATGCGCGGAATCCCTCCCCTGATCTTATCCGTTTGACTGTCGGGCGCCTAATCCTCTGCCGGTTTCAGCTGATGCTGGGCTGTTGGCCCCGTGGTTCTGAAGTAACCAGTGCACATCGGTCGTTGGTGGTAGGTTGCCGGCAGTACTTTTTGGTTTGTTGTATTAGTGACTTAATCCACACTGCAATGAGCTTTGATCCACTCATCTTTCTTGAGCTTTCGAGCGGTGCTTAGATCGTGCTTGGACCTCTCTCGGCAGAAACGAAAAGCGATGCATCTTTCCCCGTTTGAGAGACGCGGCTTTCGTCGGCTGTCAGATGTTAACGCTGTCTCGTATGCGCAGGAGACGTATCATCTGGCACCGGTACGTCAGCAAAACGGACAAATCGTGTACAAGGCGCATAACATTATCTTTTCTATAAAAAAAACACGAAAAGGGGCGAACGCTTTCTTTTTGCGAAAAAAAGGTACGCAAGGACCCAAGACTGAACGAGGAAAACAAGAGATGCACGTAACACAGACTGATGAGTGATGAGAAAGAAAAAGGAGAAGAAAAGATGTCAGATATAGTTGTTAATATATGTAGGAAAGTCCAAATCTGGATATGAAGGGTGTATTTTTGTATGATGACGGTGCGAGCCGCAACACGCAGCTGCAAAATGTTTAGAATATTATCTTGGGCTCGGGTTCCATACTGGTTAGTAGGAGTACATGTGTGAATGAATGAGGCTGAGGGTCGGGCCGACCACCAAACGCATGGTCACGGAGCGAACCTGCGCGCGAGGACATGAATTCTGACACGGGACGGAACCAGACTAACGTAGTACGCACCAAGTATGAACCGTTATATGAGTGTATGCGCGTGTATATGAGCGTTTGTATTTGTGTCTGTACTAATGCTAAAAAAAAGTATGAACCGCTACAGCTGGCCGTCGCTGGACCTGCGCGCGCAAACCCAAGTTTTGGAGGTCGGCAACTGTTCCTTAGTCCCGATCTCGAGGAGCGAGCGAGCGGGCGAGAAGCACAAGCAAAACGCCACACCGCGTGGCCCATGCCATTGCCACCGACCACACCGAACATGCTACTACTGGCGGTTCCTGCCCTCCTAGGTGCTGCCGTGCTGGCTGGCATAGTGTGAAAAACACAAAATATACTCAGAACTTGCCTGAAATGGCACCACGCCTAGGCGGCAACAGCTAGCCGTGCGTAGAACGGTCGGCATTCCCTTCTTTTTTTTTTGTCGTGTGATCAACCACAGCCGCAACCTGGCACAAGAAACTGCATCGAGCCTTTGTCCCCACATTGGAAGTGACAAGTTGGAGAGCCGATATGCACAACAGCACAAGGAATCAATCTCTGTTTGTGTGAAATATATGCGCTCTGTATCTTCTTTCCGAGAGACGAAAACCCATTACTAGTGCGGAGTGAGTTTTCACGCGTCCGAAAAGACAAACCTAGCTAGCTGTGCATAAAAAGAGAGGGGCAACCGGGCATTCACATTCACCGTCCTCTGTATCTGTATGCATGACACATCCATCGATCGCAAACAAACAAACAAACAACACAAAATCATTGCTGGCGAGAGTGAGGAGTTGAAACCCAACTCATGCACCCCCTCCTCGCATCAGACTAGACAATGCGGGACGCTTGACCGCTGCTTGCGCACACTCAACGGTCAGTTCGACGACAGAGTGCAGGTCTCGGGCTCCTCGTCGTCTATTCTGACTGATTATTTTCACCCGGACGGAGGTGCACACAAAAAAACAAAACACTCGAGACGAGACGTATGACGCAGGGGACGGCGACCCGCGGTGCAATCATGTCACGGATGATTGATCGGCCCGTTCGACCGCCGCATAGTCCAGGTTCGCTCGGAATCGCATTGCCTGGGCGGGCGCAACGGCCAACAAGGTGTGGAGGTGCACGAAGCGTGGAGGGAACCTGCGTGACTGAGAAGTCGCACACGTGCCGTAGCGGTGCGACCGTGTGCCGGTGTGCCGTGTGTGGAGGTCTGGACCCTGGCCGCCGACTTCCGCCTGAGAAGATATTTCTTTAGTCTACCTTGTCTGCCATGTTGATGTTGGTGCCCCGGCTCCTATAAAAACTGCAAAGTCGGGAAGCGCTCATAAGGAAGGAGCCGCTGTACTTGAACCGAGGACGGACAGACAGAGAGCAGAGAGGAGAGGGAAGGCGCCGCGGACGATGACTCGACCAACAATGCTCATGCTCGGCCTCCTGCTGCTCTCGCTCTTCTCAGGTGTGTGCTCTGCCCTGCTTCCTCCTCCTCCTCCTCGCTTCGTTCTGCTATGTAAGAGTTTCTTCTCTTCTTTCTCGCGCCGCTCTGCGTCTGCCCTCCGCGGACGCCGCCATTGCCGTAGGCCAGCGAGCGCCGACTTCCGCCCAGATATTTCATTAGTTTACCTTCTCTCAACACATTGGTGTCTGTGGCTGGACACGGTCTCCGGTGGTGCTACCACTCCTATAAAAACTAACTTGGGAAGGCGAGGGGTCGATCCCGAATGAAGGAGCCGCTCTACTTTAAAACGGACGTAACCGCTCCGGACCCTCCCCCAGACATCATATATCGGCCAAGGGCGAGAGCAGACGAGAGAAAGAGACGCCAATGGAGCACCGAGCCTCATCGTCGCTCCTGCCCTGCATCCTCCTGCTCTTGCTCTTCTCAGGTGCGCCCTCTGCTCTGCTTCCTTCATCTCCCGAGCTTTTCTTCTTGCTTCTGCTGCATCTCCGCCTCCAGCCTCTGCCGACGTCGCCATTGTTGTCGATCAACCTAGTGGAGCGCTCTCTTATTCTCTCCGCGCTTCTGCCATCTCCAAGGCTTGCCCGACGAATTCCACACACGATGTGCCGTTCGTGCTCGGTGCTCCAGTCCGTGGTGCCGTTTCCAGGAGTTTCAAGGCTGTTTTCGCTACAATTCCGGGGCTCTGCAGTTCCCGTACATGGAAAGAAGCATGAGGGCTACTCTCAAGCTACTATGAAGCAGAGAGCATGGAGATCTCAGATCCAGGGAGCCTGCCTTAGAATTGCTCTCCCAATAACTGTAGCTCGTCATTGTCGTAAGAGTTAATTTAGCCGCCTCGCTTTGTCAGCTTTGATTGATGCGCGCGCATGTGACTACAACTTGAAGTTTCCCGCGTCACCGCAAGACTTATTTATTCATAGCTCGAACCAACGCACTTTTTCTTTGCGCACACTGAAAGTCTGAAGCCAATACGCTTGCGAATTCACCCTTCTTCTCTGCTACCAGTATGTCGATCTCACCTGACCGCAACCGCATGCATCATCAGCTGGATATCAGTTGGAGTGTAGTAGGCTGTCTATTTTCGACCCATTATTTTTCTGCAAGTTGATCGTGAAAGAGACCGCCGACCTAAAGCATTCGGTGGCTATATCTGAAAAGTGAAAATTCGATTTCAAAAATGTTTTATTTTTCTTTTCAAAGAAGATATTTTTGAAACGATGGGGGTTGATTGCTCCTCGCACTGCTAACCTCGCCGTGCCTTTCCGCAGTGGGCACAGTGTCGGCGCAGCAAAAGTTCGGCATCAACTACGGGCAGATCGCCAACAACCTGCCGGACCCGACGCAGGTGGCCGGCCTGCTCCGGTCCATGAACGTGAACCGGGTGAAGCTCTACGACGCGGACCCCAAGGTGCTGACGGCGTTCGCCAACACGGGCGTGGAGTTCATCATCTCGGTGGGCAACGAGAACCTGCAGACCATGGCGGCCAGCCCCGGCGCGGCGCGGCAGTGGGTGGCGCAGCACGTGCAGCCCTTCCTCCCGGCCACCCGCATCACCGGCATCATCGTCGGCAACGAGGTGCTGGGCAACAACGACACCGCCATGGCCGCCAGCCTCGTCCCCGCCATGCAGGCCGTCTACGACGCGCTCGCCGCGCTCGGGCTCAGCGGCCGGGTCACGGTCTCGTCGGCGCACTCGGTGAACGTGCTCGGCAGCAGCTTCCCGCCGTCGTCCGGCGCGTTCCAGGAGGGCGTGGCGCAGTACGTGAGGCCGCTGCTCGACTTCCACAGCAAGACGGGCTCGCCGTTCCTCATCAACGCCTACCCCTTCTTCGCCTACAAGGGGAGCCCGGGGAGCGTGTCGCTGCCGTACGTGCTGTTCCAGCCCAACGCCGGCGTGCGGGACGGCGGCCTGGTGTACGACAACATGCTGTACGCGCAGATCGACGCCGTGTACGCGGCCATGAAGGCCATGGGGCACACGGACATCGGCGTGCGGGTGTCGGAGACGGGGTGGCCGTCCAAGGGGGACGAGGACGAGGTGGGCGCCACCGCGCAGAACGCGGCGGCGTACAACGGCAACCTCATGCAGCGGATCGCCATGGGCCAGGGCACGCCGCTCAAGCCCAGCGTGCCCATCGACGTGTTCGTGTTCGCGCTCTTCAACGAGAACATGAAGCCCGGGCCGGCATCAGAGAGAAACTACGGGCTGTTCTACCCCAACGGCTCGCCGGTGTACGCGATCAACGCCGGCACCGCCGGCTCCGGCTCGGGCTCCGGCGACGGATCCGGCGGGGGGTCGTCGGTGGGGAGGTTCGACCCGTACTCGTCGCAGTCCATGTTCTCGGCCGCGTCCAGATTGGGCGTAAGGAGAAGATTATCTTCTTTGACGCCACTGCTGGTATTGCCCGTGCTGTCAGCATTGTTGGCATGCTGATTGATTAAACTAAACTAGTAGCGATTCATCACCATTCATTGTATACGGAGAACATGTTGTAAATCGGTTATGGGGCTGGCCGAGATTCTGAAATTCGGCACGACGGCGATGTCTGTCCCGGAAAGTTTCTCCTTTCTCTGATTATTCCCGCCCCAATGATCCCGAGAGCAAAAGGCACCCAAAGGGACGGCGATGGACGGACGGGCGGGGCATCGCAGAAAGCGCGGGAAATTCCTGGAGTGTTTGACTGGAGAAACATGCTAGCACTTAGGCGGGAAAGAAAGAAATCGTGTCAGGGAATGTCAAGCGTCAAAGTGGCAAAGCGATTCAACGTCGAGGTCTCCGGTGTCGCTGAACAGCACGAGCTCGTGCTAATCTGAATGAACTCGCACGCCTAACCTTGGGCTTTTTCTCCGGTGTGGCTTGCAGATAACGTTAGCGGCGGCGGTGGGTGTCATGCTCGCCGCATTATTGTTCCTCCCAGCTTCCTCCACACGTACCACCACCACCGCCGCCGCCGCACGAATGATTGGGGCTCCCTTCCGGCTAACGCATCGTCCAGCGAAGAGCCTTGAGTTGTCTTGGCCACTAGCTCATCATCAGACTCAGGAAAACGATAGACTTATTTTCCCTGACAAAGAGGTACATAAACTCACTAGCTCACCTCGTCCTCAGGCTCGTGCCGCTGACACGGTAGTCTAAGCTTGGTGCCAAATCGTGGCGAGAAAGTGGCCGGACGAAGACCCCAGCACAGCAGCGGCGGGTTCGGGGCGTGTTGCGCCCATGTCAGGTTAGGTAACAGGTCACGCAACGCAAGAAGGCCCGGTGCGCCATGTGCCCGTGCATGTGGAATGATCCATCCTGTTGAGCGGCGTGCTCGGCTACAGGGACCGCTGGCTCCCTCCCTGTTTGTTTGTTGAGACCCATCGCTGGCTTGATGGGTCTGACCACCGGTACGCGCGCAATTATGCGCCGCGCATGCGCTACGATCCTAGCTAACCAGCACACCGAGAGATTTCGCCGACGGCTCCGCCCGAACCACCGCGCACTCCACCCCGATCGGTCCAGAGGCGTCGCGTCACCCCCATGCAAGAGGCCAACGATGGAGACGAGAGACGGTTCAGATGGAGATAGGGAAGGGATCGTCCTCGTCTGGCCGCTCACTACCCGGTGCTCATGTCAAGCAGTGTAGCCAGGGACGTCCATTTGAGAGCTCAGAGCCAACCGACTCCTGTTGGACCGTTCGAGATATCGTGTCATCCATGGCTCGTTGCTGATGCTGATCATGCGAACGTGGTGGCCTGTGGAATATCTAGCCCTTTTGCCGGATATCTTTTTCTAGTTCTCAAGTCGGTACTGACTCTGCTTCAGCCTCCGTGTGTGTAATGTAAGGAGTGTGCGAGTCTGTGGGGGAGGCTTTATTCCCGGAATCACAGTGTGCAGTTATCTTTCTGAAAAAGAAGGAGGTGTAGGTGCTGCCCACCCATATATGCCTGTCCCTGTAGCTGTAGGCTGTAGCGGTATATCTTCGCCTATTTTGTCGTTCACATGCAGGTGCCTTTTTTTATTGGGGTGTGCACTGTGTAGGCTGTAGCGGTATAGGCCACGTTGCTTTTGCGGTGATATGATAATCGTGCTGTGTGCTTCTGAACCTGTGTTTCTGAAGAAAACGGACGGTTCAGTCGAGTTTTGCGCTCGATGTACTCCTTTCTCTATGGCACAGGCCACTGGTTCTGAGTGGATATCCAGAGCTGTACTGTAGTTGCACTGACTGTGGAGGATGGAGCTGTTAGATGATTGCCATGTACTAGCTAGTTTGTGTTGTTATTTCTAACCGGTCAATTAGGTGTCACTCTAGGAGAAGTGTTTTAACCGTTTCTTTAGCAACTGCAGTTAGATTTTTTTTCAAACCTTTAACAGTAGAACAATTGTTCTTTCATTTATAAAAGAATATTGTACATAAAGAAGAAAATGAAAATACAGTCATGAAGAGACTGCAGCTAACCAATTCCAGCTTTTTCTAACATGGAAACAGATTCAAGCCTGAAACTAATCACATCTGGGAGTCAATCCACTGAGTCAGAAATTCCATATTATTTTCCTTGGTCCAATGCTTGACCAGTAGCAGATCTTGCTTAAGCTTGAATTTCCAGGAGACTGGGCTTGGAACTTCGTTCCTGAAGAGCTTGCCATGTCTTTGCATCCATAAGTTCCGGCATCCCATGGCTATGATATCCATAGCGATTTTCTTTGGCAAAGTGCTATGCAGGAGCACCACTTCATCGAAGAAAGAAATACCTCTGTTTTTATCTGGGTAAACTGAAGACCAGCAACTGCAGTCACATCGAATTTGTTTGGTAATCTTCTTTTGTCAGTTTTTTTGTTGAGGTTATTGCGTTTATTCATCGTAGGAATACGACATTTGTAAAAGATTGGGCATCAATTAATACTTACAGGGGCATGGAGCCCGGTTCGAAGAAAAAAACTTACAGGGGCATGGTTTAATTAAATTACAAACATACTTCGAGCAAACAGCTAGAGTAAATGTCTTTCCATTAAGCATAAAATGGACCGGTCAGATATCAACATCTCAAAATTCAAAAAAAAAAATCATCATTTCTGCAATGCTTACATGGTCCAGGTTGAACCTTTGTCAATTTAAAAAATGGAAAAAATCACAGAATTTGTTAGTGTAAAAAGCTCAGAGAATTGGCACTTGTTCTTTTTTTTTATGGGTTGTTCTTGGTTAACTTCCATTGATGTTATGGGTCTGTGGGAGTAACAGATGGCTTCATCAGCACATTACTCGGCCTGGTGGGAAGATATCAAATGGAGCCTTGATGCTCTTTTTAGAAAGGTAGGTCCGTGTGACGCCCCGACCGATGCGCCAGGTGTCTTTCAGTTATTCGCTGTTTGTTGCCGTATCATTCGCTTGTGTGTTGCATCTTCTCATGTCATCATCCGCATTGCATCTGCATGTTTTTCAAACTTGCATCCGTCCGGGTTCCCCAGTTTCGTCCGTTGTCCGTTCTGAGCCCAGAAACACCCGCACGCGCCCGCGGCACGTCCGAATATTATTTTATAAGTGGCGGGAAAAATGTTCTTGAAATGGGTTGAAAGTTGGTGTGCGATCTTATTTTAGTGTAGGTAGGCCGTCTGCCAAGTTTCATCGCATTCGGAGTCCGTCTGACGCCCCAACGATTAACTATAGCAGCAGTATAGTCGGTCTATTGTCGGACGTTTTCGGTCTCCGAGAACTGTTGCCGGGATTTCCGCTCTTTCCTTCCTAGACCGTCTTCACATTTCACTACCTATCCGCCAGTCCCAGCCTAACCTCTCTCGTCAGCCCGCGGCCCTCCTCGCGCGCGTGTCCGAGAAGCTGCCCCGGACCCGACTCGGGCAGTCGTTACCGCTGTGTCCGGATCATCCCCAAACATCTACAAAACGTCTCCGTTTTCTTATTTGGACTCCCTAGCCTATTTTTCCTGACCATCTGATTTTGATCGGAGGGACGAGATAGCCCCTAACCTAACCCATGGTGTATATATTCATCCACCCCCAGCCCATTTTGGTCAAACCCTAGAAATTAGGGGACTTGTCCCTGTCGCCGCCGCCGCACTCTTCTCCCAAATCCCCATCGGGATCCACCCCGATCCACCCAACCAGCGAGCCCCTCCTCCTCTCAATCCTATCCCACCAACCAGAGCTTCACCTGAAGCCAGCGCGCCTCCCGATCGAGCTGCTCGATCTGCTGCACCCGAGCGCGCCTGCCTCCCCTGCTCCTTCTTATTCCCTTTCCTCCTCGGTCTCCCTCTCTCTCATGCCATTCCTCCTCTCTCTCAGGTACCCCTGGACCGCCCATGAACGCAAGTCCACAAACTCCGTTGCTGCAGGGAACGAGGAGCACGCCGCCCCGATGCATGGACGCCGGCCTTCAGGACTCGTCTTCGACCAGTCCGATTACCAGAACAGAGCCTCCTCTGCACCACTTCTCCTCCCGTCGCCTCCGCCTCGTTCCAGGGAGGGACGCCCTCGCGCCGCCGCACCATCTTCCGGATCCGCCGTCCTCTGCCAAGTTCCTGCCGCCGCCGCTTCCTTGCAAGTCCAACCGCGCGCCAGCTCTCCTGCTTCGAGCGCAGAAGCCACCAGGACGCCTGACGCCATGGACGACGACCTCCTCAAGTCTGGTCCGCCCCGCGCTGCCTCCCTGCCTCCCTTCATTCCCGCCGAAGCCTACGCCAAGTCTCTCGCAAGACACCGCCCTGCTGCCCGGTTTCCCTCACGGCAAGTCCGCCGCTGCAGTCCCCTACCGCTGTTGTCTGCTTCGTCAGATCGCGCGAGAGGAGCTCGCCCGGTCCAGCCGCGCGTTGACCGCGCTGGCCAACTGTGTGGGCCGGCCTCCTCTCCCACTGCGGACCAGCTACTCCCAGGCTCCTCCGGCCCAGCTCCCGCTCCGAGCCTGACAGCCTTCACGGGCCTTGGCCCATGGTGAGGCCAGCTCCGGCGCCCTCTTGTTTTTCTTTCCTTATGTTGGGCCAGCCTCTGTTTTGGCCTGCTATATTTTTTCCCTGGCCCTGCGAATTTTGCCAATATTCCAGAGTTTACGGTTTTACAGAAAAACCCCTGGTCTTCATGCATATAATAACTTATGAATAATGCTTCATATGTAATAACTTTGTATATAAAACTTGCTCAGTTTTTCATCTAGTTTAATAATATGCAACTTTCATCTATGTTTAAAATGTTTAAAATGTTGTTTGTTTTAATTTGCTTAAATAACATGCTAAAATGCTTTAATTCATAACTAAATAACCGTAGCTCCAAACTTAATAATCTTTATACGTAAATGGGGTAGAAAAATGCCTAGTTTAACATGGTGACCTTACTTTGCATGTTTAATAACTCTAAAATTATGTTTAGGGCAGAACAACACCAAACCTAATATATGCATATGGGGATTTACCGGAATTGTTTTCGATGCTTCCGGCCTCATTTAACCTTGACTAGATAGGTAGTTTTACTTTGCTTCACCCTCTTGCCATGTTTAACAACATTTAATATTGTTGGGTACATAAACGAGATCGAACTAAATAACTTGTCGTGGTGTTTCGTCAATATGCAACTTGTTGCATATTGAGCTCCACTTAATTTGTAGGGTTGCTTGTGCACTTTGCCATTCCATGCTTCATTAAACCGGACATGCATCATACTTGATTGTGCATCATGCCATGTTCACGTCGTGGTTGTTTACTATGTTGTTTGCTTCTTTCCGGTGTTGCTTCTTCGGGTTGGTTCTGTTAACGTCGCGTTTGTGAGGACCCGTTCGACTACGTCCGTTTGTCTTCTTCATGGACTCGTTCTTCTTCCTTGCGGGATTTCAGGCAAGATGACCATACCCTCGAAATCACTTCTATCTTTGCTTGCTAGTTGCTCGCTCTTTTGCTATGCCTATGCCGCGATACCTACCACTTGCTTATCATGCCTTCTATATTTTTGAACCAAGCCTCTAACCCACCTTGTCCTAGCAAACCGTTGTTTGGCTATGTTACCGCTTTGCTCAACCCCTCTTATAGCGTTGTTAGTTGCAGGTGAAGATGAAGTTTGTTCCTTGTTGGAACATGGAGATGTTGTTCCTTGTTGGAACATGTTTACTTGTTGGGATATCACAATATCTTTTACTTAATTAATGCATCTATATACTTGGTAAAGGGTGGAAGGCTCAGCCTTATGCCTAGTGTTTTGTTCCACTCTTGCCGCCCTAGTTTCCGTCATATTGGTGTTATGTTCCCGGATTTTGCGTTCCTTACGCGGTTGGGTTATAATGGGAACCCCTTGACAGTTCGCCTTGAATAAAACTCCTCCAGCAATGCCCAACATTGGTTTTACCATTCGCCACCTAGCCTTTTTCTTTCCCTTGGGTTCTGCAGACTCAAGGGTCATCTTTATTTAACCCCCCCCCCCGGGCCAGTGCTCCTCTGAGTGTTGGTCCGATCGAGTAGACTGCGGGGCCACCTCGGGGCAACTTGAGGGTTGGTTTTACTCGTAGGATGTCTCATCTGAGTGTGTCCTGAGAACGAGATATGTGCAGCTCCTATCGGGATTTGTCGGCACATTCGGGCGGTGTTGCTGGACTTGTTTTACCATTGTCGAGGATGTCTTGTAACCTGGATGCCGAGCCTGATCGGATTGTCTTGGGAGAAGGAATATCCTTTGTTGACCGTGAGAGCTTGTGATGGGCTAAGTTGGGACACCCCTGCAGGGTTTTGAACTTTCGAAAGCCGTGCCCGCGGTTATGGGCAGATGGGAATTTGTTAATGTCCGATTGTAGAAAACCTGAAGTTGACCTTAATTAAAATACATCAACCGCGTGTGTTGCCGTGATGGTCTCTTCTCGGCGGGGTCTGGGAAGTGAACACGGTATTGGAGTAATGTTTGACGTAGGTTGTTCTAGGATCACTTCTTGATCATAGTTGTTCGACCGTGCTTTTGCCTTCTCTTCTCGCTCTCTTTTGCGAATAGGTTAGCCACCATATATGCTAGTCGCTTGCTGCAGCTCCACCTCATACCTTTACCTTACCCATAAGCTTAAATAGTCTTGATCGCGAGGGTGTGAGATTGTTGAGTCCCCGTGACTCACAGATACTTCCAAACCAGCTTGCAGGTGCCGATGAGACCGTGCAGGTGACGCAACCAAGCTCAAGGAGGAGCTCGATGAAGATCTTGTCCTTTGTGTTGTTTCGTTCTAGTTGATCAGTAGTGGAGCCCAGTTGGGGTCGATCGGGGATCTGTGTAGCATTTGGGGTAGTCTTCTTTTATTTTGGTTCCGTAGTCAGACCTTGTGTGTCTGGATGATGTAATGCTTTATTCATGTAATTGTGCAAAGTGGCGATTGTAAGCCAACTATGCATCTTTTTCCCTTATGTATTACATGGGTTGTGTGAAGATTACCTCACTTGTGACATTGCTTTCAATGCGGTTATGCCTCTAAGTCGTGCTTCGACATGTAGGAGATATAGCCGCATTGAGGGCCTTACATGTTGGTATCAGAGCCTTCCCTGACCTTAGGAGCCCCCTGCTTGATCGAATTAGCTGACGAGTTGAGTCTAGAAAAAATGTTTTGAGTCATTTAGGAATTATATATCAGAGAGTTTAGGAATTATTTTTACTCCCCAGTCCCTTCATCGCTCTGGTGAGGCATCCTGACGTAGAGTTTTGACTCTTCTCTTCTCAAATTTCACTAAAAAAAATTTAGGATCACGCGGGTATCTTGGAATCGTTCCGATGGTTTTGTGACGAGAACATTGTTCTTGGTGCCTCCTGACATTTAGGGGTTGTGGCAGTGTCCCGGGGAGTTGAGCTCCGAGGTGTTGTCGTCACAATTTTATCGTTGCAGTTCTGGAATACCTGAGTTTAGTTTCGCCGACATCGAAAATCTCTTTTATGCAGTTGTTGGTGAGATAACCTCGACGCCACCCAGTACTGGGGCGGGAGTTCGGGGGTATTGCCATAACTTGTATAACGGATGCTTTTCGAAGGTTGAGGTAAACGATTTCCGAAGGTTTCTTGGTTATGTGTTGAAGGATGGATACAGCTGGATGTAGGATTTGTTAGTTTGGGTGAGATATTATGCTTCCCCTGTATCCCCAACACCTGATTGCATAACCGGAAAATTTCGGGAGTTTATAAGTGGGAATTCAAGTAGCTCTTAGGATATCTTTCCGACAGATGTATGATATGAAATTGGGGTTCGACGTCTAGTGGTCAGCCTATTCACGGTTGGTTCTATAGTGGTCTCGTTGTGTCTTAAAGAGTCCTTGGCTATGCCGACTCGGGGACGCTTCGTATGTCATGTGCACTGCTTTGTACATGATGGTGCGGTACGATCGAGCCCATGTAGGCCCCACCACGAAAACTTCGGACGAAATCTCTATCATATGTTTGTTCCGGCTTATTCTGCAAGCCAATCCTTGTTTTCTTTTGAGTTGTGGTATTCGAGTTGCTTCGAAGTCAAGTGTTAATTCCATACCTTCTCTAAACGGTGTTCTCATACTCCAATGTGAACGCTAATCCTTCTTGATAATCGAGATTGACATGTCAATCCTTTTTCAACCGGCGTGTCTCTCTTCAAGTGGATCTGATCATTTCAACTTCCGCAAGATCAATTATCACTTCTTCTCAGCGGTGTTTATCTCATCCGTCCTCAAGTTGCCTTTGTTTTCCCACCCACCCACCCTTTTTCTTCAAGGACTCAGATATCTTAATCAAGTATCCATCTTATTGATGCGAGGCCTCTTCATTCCTTTTCCGTCTATGTTTCTTACCCGGTGATGCTCAGGAAGATTTTAACGGAGCTTCAAGTTCACCATTCTTCGTTCTTTTCATCTCCGGTGGTTTCAAATCAAGCTTTCAGTGTTGATCTCATATCCCTTTTTTCCTCGTTTCAAATACCTTCTCATACCGGTGCACCTCATATTCTTTCACTTCTCGCTATTTAATTGTTCCGGGGTGCTCAAGATATCTCGAAGATTCGTGTTTTCCACTCTGCATTCATTCAAGATCTTTCGAGGTTGTTATCTCATTCAAGTCATTTAATTCAACCGGTGCAATCTCTCCTTCAAATCATTCAATGGTGTTTCTTTTGAGTGGGCCCTAACCCACAGGTTTTTTCCCAGGATCTTACCTGACTCTTCTAATTTTTCCCGGAGCTATCCAAATTTCTTTTCGAAGTGTGAGTAAGAATGAATTTTCATCAGTCAGAGGGTTTGTCCAAGATCTTTCAAATCTTTTCATCGTTGGCTCAACCTTTCCATTCTTCATTCTGGAGTGTCTAAATAATTCATGGTGGTGTTTCTCGTCGTCATTCTCGGATTTTGAAGACCGAAGAAGAGTTTCTCTTTAATCTTGCTCCATTCTCTTCAAGATTCGTGATTCTAGCTTGTTACCATCCTCTCGTAATTGTTTTGATCGTGAGAATTCTTTTTATCCTTCCGGAGAAATTCAAGAGTCTTTTCTGTTTGATTCTCCGAAGCCCATCATTTCAGAAGATTTATTCATTCTCAGCTTTCAGCTATCATTCTCCAAATCTTACCGGTGCATCTATCAAGTATTCTCTTATCAGCTTGTGATCGCTTCGTTCTCATGTATCTAAATTCTCTCAAGCTTCTTCGTTCATTTGCTAATTCTTTCCGGTGTTTTCTTTATCTTCTCTTCGTTCATTTTTAATTCTTACGGTGGTTCGTTCAAGATTTTTCTTCTTTATCAATTTATTCGTTCTTCCAAATTCCTACTGGTGGTTCGTGGAAGACATTCTCAAGTTTATGTTATATCTCTCTTAATTTTTTCTATGAGAATAAGTAGTATGCCAAATCTATTGCTTGTCATCAATCTAAATTGGTGAAGGATAAGCATAATGTAATTCTTATTCTTGTTTCATCCATATGTTAATCTTTTCTTCCGGAGTTTGTTCACGATGATTAAATTCCTGATTTCAATTGTTCATCCTCTATTTTTCCCGGAGTTCCAATCTTTTCCAACTATTTCACCACGGAGATTCATCTAAATCGGTACAAGGATTCACCTTGTGTTTCAACTTCCTTTTCTTTTCGTCATCCTTTTGTTTACCGGAGTTCTTCATGGAGACTCTACATGATGGTTCATCAAGGATTTTTCCTCTTCTCGAAGCGTTCATCAAGATTCTTTTCACAGGAGCTCAAGCATTCTTCATCTTGTAATTCGGAGTGCAATTCTTTCAACCGTATCAGTCGAGGTGGCATTATGTCATTCTTGATAATTCGAGTTCATGTTTCATGATTCACATGTTATTAGGAATGAGGTATTTTTAAATCCATCAACCAGCTAGTTGGAGCTATCTTGTGTCATGTTTCACCTAAAGCCTTCCCTAAGGATTGTTGCTATCTATGGTGCTCATAAGTGACCCAAGTTCTTTTTTTTATCCTCCCGGTGAAATAGCTTCTCGTCTACTTGTTCTTATCAATCCAATTCTTTTTCCCGTGAGTGGCAGGTTGTCACCTCAAAATTTGAGATGTATTACATAAGACCATATCAAGCGTATTCTTTTCGTTGTTGGTGTTCCAACAACTCCGTTCGACCCTTCTCCTAAGGATACCTTTTCAAGCTCTTTTGTAGCAGAAGTTGGTATTTTCTTCTACATTCTTTTATCTCAATGATCAATCTTCTATTTCTCTCTTCCGAAGGCATTGTGATGTTGCTCTCTTCAACCCATCTTCTAGTTTTGTCAGGATCATGTTTTTTTTCATGCCTATCCATCTAACCGGAGTGTTGTGCCTTTTTGCTCAAGTTCTTTTTGCCTTATCAAGCCCTGCATCTCTTTCCTATCGGAGTGATGTCCGAATTTGTTTCTTCCTAGTTACTCTTCTCTACCGGAGTGCTTTCAACCTTGTTCTCCTCCGTTGTATTATTCTTTCAAATTGCTTAACCTCGCAAGGTTCTTTGGTTTCACTTGTTTGTCGTAAGAAGCAACTTAGTTTTACCTCTTCTATTTCTCTTCCGTTTTCCCTCCGGTGCCATTCTAGATCTCGGGACGAGATCCTCTTGTAGTGTTGGAGTGTTGTGACGCCCCGACCGATGCGCGAGGTGTCTTCCATTTATTCGATGTTTGTTGCCGTGTCATTCGCTTGTTTGTTGCATCTTGCCATGTCATCATCCGCATTGCATCTGCATGTTTTTCAAACTTGCATCCGTCCGGGTTCCCCAGTTCCGTCCGTTGTCCGTTCTGAGCCCAGACACACCCGCACGCGCCTGCGGCACGTCCGAATATTATTTTATAAGTGGCGTGTAAGTGCATCTAGTGCCACCCCTAGTTGGTTTTGGAGTATTGACGACAAACCTAGTTGAGGGACTAATGTGTTTGTGAGAATTGCAGGATAACACAGGTAGAAGTCCCTCATTGATTCGGTTTTACTACCAGAGATGACCCCTAAAATGTATGAAGACATTGAAGCCAAAGATGGTATATGAAGATATTCATATTGAAGACTATGACAAAAGAAGACACGTTATGAAGCCTATGGAGCTCGAAGACTTAGATCTTTCGTAGTTCTTTTTCTTTTGTGTTGAGTCATAGGAACCACCGTACTGTTAAGTGGGGTCCAGGAGAACCAGTCAGAATGACTGAAGTGATGCCTAAACCAAAAACCTATGTCTTCGAGTGAAGACAATGAGAGCGAATCTTGTCCAGAGCCGGACAAGTCAGCTTTGCTTGTAGCCCAAGTAAAGTTGCCATGAGAGTTTGAAATCTGACCGTTGAGACATGTGTCAGTTCCTTAGTGACCCAGGGTCATTTCGGACAAATCAGGTCGGGTTGCCAAGTGGCTATAAATAGCCCACCCCCTACAACCATAAACGGTTGGCTACTCAGATTTCAGTGCACGGCTTTTGTCGTTTGAGAGCAACCCACCTCAAAGCCTTTGAGAGAAAATTCGTAGCGAGGAGAAAAGCCCTAACCACCCAAAGCCAGAGAGAATTGGGCATCACTTAAGTCTTCTTGTCTGTGTGATCTGAAGACTTATTACACTTGAGGACTGTGCATCCCCAGACGGTTAGGCATCGCGTTCAGAGCATCCAAGAGACATTGTGGATTGCCAGTGAACGAAGTCTGTGAAGGTTTGGGAGTCTACCTTGAAGACTTACCAGAGTGATTGGGCGAGGACTATGTGACCTTAACTCAAGGAGAATACGGTGAGGACTTGGTGTCCTGAGCTGCGTGTTCAGGACTGGGTGTCCGGGACTGTGTGTCCTAAGGTTTAAATACCTAGCCGCTCCAACCAGACATACAGTTGTGACAGCAACTGGAACTGGTCCAACACATCATTGTCTTCAACGAGTCACTGGTTTCATCTTCACTTCCTTTTTCTTACTGTTACTCATTGTGAAGCCATTGCATGCTTGCTCTACCTTTTGTCTTCACAACGTGAATGTATGATCTGTTTGGCTTCATAACTTCTTCCTACCTGATCCTTATTACACTGCAGCTATTTGTCATTGTGCTTTCACTCTATTGAATACTTGACCATGGCTTGCCTAGTGTAATCTAACTTCCACTGCATAGTAATAGGCATATCTTCGCTGTCTGTCTTCATAACTCCCACGTTTTGAAGACTTTGATAAAAATCGCCTATTCACCCCCCCTCTAGTCGATATAACGCACTTTCATGGCGGTAAAAATGTTCTCGGAATGGGTTGAAAGTTGGTGTGTTGTCTTATTTTAGTGTAGGTAGGCCGCCTGCCAAGTTTCATCGCATTTGGAGTCCGTCTGACGCCCCAACGATTAACTATAGCGGCAGTATAGTCGGTCTATCGTCGGACGTTTTCGGTCTCCGAAAACTGTTGCCAGGCTTTCCGCTCTTTCCTTCCTAGACCGTCTTCACATTGCACTACCTATCCGCCAGTCCCAGCCTAACCTCTCTCGTCAGCCCGCGGCCCTCCTCGCGCGCGTGTCCGAGAAGCTGCCCCGGACCCGACTCGGGCAGTCGTTACCGTTGTGTCCGGATCATCCCCAAACATCTACAAAACGTCTCCGTTTTCTTATTTGGACTCCCTAGCCTATTTTTCCTGACCATCTGATTTTGATCGGAGGGACGAGATAGCCCCTAACCTAACCCGTGGTGTATATATTCATCCATCCCCAGCCCATTTTGGTCAAACCCTAGAAATTAGGGGACTTGTCCCTGTCGCCGTCGCCGCACTCTTCTCCCAAATCCCCATCGGGATCCACCCCGATCCACCCAACCAGCGAGCCCCTCCTCCTCTCAATCCTATCCCACCAACCAGAGCTTCACCTGAAGCCAGCGCGCCTCCCGATCGAGCTGCTCGATCTGCTGCACCCGAGCGCGCCTGCCTCCCCTGCTCCTTCTTATTCCCTTTCCTCCTCGGTCTCCCTCTCTCTCATGCCATTCCTCCTCTCTCTCAGGTACCCCTGGACCGCCCATGAACGCAAGTCCACAAACTCCGTTGCTGCAGGGAACGAGGAGCACGCCGCCCCGATGCATGGACGCCGGCCTTCAGGACTCGTCTTCGACCAGTCCGATTACCAGAACAGAGCCTCCTCTGCACCACTTCTCCTCCCGTCGCCTCCGCCTCGTTCCAGGGAGGGACGCCCTCGCGCCGCCGCACCATCTTCCGGATCCGCCGTCCTCTGCCAAGTTCCTGCCGCCGCCGCTTCCTTGCAAGTCCAACCGCGCGCCAGCTCTCCTGCTTTGAGCGCAGAAGCCACCAGGACGCCTGACGCCATGGACGACGACCTCCTCAAGTCTGGTCCACCCCGCGCTGCCTCCCTGCCTCCCTTCATTCCCGCTGAAGCCTACGCCAAGTCTCTCGCAAGACACCGCCCTGCTGCCCGGTTTCCCTCACGGCAAGTCCGCCGCTGCAGTCCCCTACCGCTGCTGTCTGCTTCGTCAGATCGCGCGAGAGGAGATCGCCCGGTCCAGCCGCGCGTTGACCGCGCTGGCCAGCTGCGTGGGCCGGCCTCCTCTCCCACTGCAGCCCAGCTACTCCCAGGCTCCTCCGGCCCAGCTCCTGCTGCGAGCCTGACAGCCTTCACGGGCCTTGGCCCATGGTGAGGCCAGCTCCGGCGCCCTCTTGTTTTTCTTTCCTCATGTTGGGCCAGCCTCTGTTTCGGCCCGCTATACTTTTTCCCTGGCCCTGCGAATTTTGCCAATATTCTAGAGTTTACGGTTTTATAGAAAAACCCCTGGTCTTCATGCATATAATAACTTATGAATAATGCTTCATATGTAATAACTTTGTATATAAAACTTGCTTAGTTTTTCATCTAGTTTAATAATATGCAACTTTCATCTATGTTTAAAATGTTGTTTGTTTTAATTTGCTTAAATAACATGCTAAAATGCTTTAATTCATAACTAAATAACCGTAGCTCCAAACCTAATAATCTTTATACGTAAATGGGGTATAAAATGCCTAGTTTAACATGGTGACCTTACTTTGCATGTTTAATAACTCTAAAATTATGTTTAGGGCAGAACAGCACCAAACCTAATATATGCATATGGGGATTTACCGGAATTGTTGTTCGATGCTTCCGGCCTCATTTAACCTTGACTAGATAGATAGTTTTACTTTGCTTCACCCTCTTGCCATGTTTAACAACATTTAATATTGTTGGGTATATAAAAGAGATCGAAATAAATAACTTGTCGTGGTGTTTCGTCAATATGCAACTTATTGCATATTAAGCTCCACTTAATTTGTAGGGTTGCTTGTGCACTTTGCCATGCCATGCTTCATTAAACCGGACATGCATCATACTTGATTGTGCATCATGCCATGTTCATGTCATGGTTGTTTACTATGTTGTTTGCTTCTTTCCGGTGTTGCTTCTTCGGGTTGGTTCTGTTAACGTCGCGTTTGTGAGGACCCGTTCGACTACGTCCATTTGTCTTCTTCATGGACTCGTTCTTCTTTCTTGCGGGATTTCAGGCAAGATGACCATACCCTCGAAATCACTTCTATCTTTGCTTCTAGTTGCTTGCTCTTTTGCTATGCCTATGCCGCGATATCTACCACTTGCTTATCATGCCTCCTATATTGTTGAACCAAGCCTCTAACCCACCTTGTCCTAGCAAACCGTTGTTTGGCTATGTTACCGCTTTGCTCAGCCCCTCTTATAGCATTGTTAGTTGCAAGTGGAGATGAAGTTTGTTCCTTGTTGGAACATGGAGATGTTGTTCCTTGTTGGAACATGTTTACTTGTTGGGATATCACAATATCTTTTACTTAATTAATGCATCTATATACTTGGTAAAGGGTGGAAGGCTCGGCCTTATGCCTAGTGTTTTATTCCACTCTTGCCGCCCTAGTTTCCGTCATATCGGTGTTATGTTCCCGGATTTTGCGTTCCTTACGCGGTTGGGTTATAATGGGAACCCCTTGACAGTTCGCCTTGAATAAAACTCCTCCAACAATGCCCAACATTGGTTTTACCATTCGCCACCTACCCTTTTTCTTTCCCTTGGGTTCTGCAGACTCAAGGGTCATCTTTATTTAACACCCCCCCGGCCAGTGCTCCTCTGAGTGTTGGTCCGATCGAGTAGACTGCGGGGCCACCTCTGGGCAACTTGAGGGTTGGTTTTACTCGTAGGATGTCTCATCTGAGTGTGCCCTGAGAACGAGATATGTGCAGCTCCTATCGGGATTTGTCGGCACATTCGGGCGGTGTTGCTGGACTTGTTTTACCATTGTCGAGGATGTCTTGTAACCTGGATGCCGAGCCTGATCGGATTGTCTTGGGAGAAGGAATATCCTTTGTTGACCGTGAGAGCTTGTGATGGGCTAAGTTGGGACACCCCTGCAGGGTTTTGAACTTTCGAAAGTCGTGCCCACGGTTATGGGCAGATGGGAATTTGTTAATGTCCAGTTGTAGAAAACCTGAAGTTGGCCTTAATTAAAATACATCAACCGCGTGTGTTGCCCTGATGGTCTCTTCTCGGCGGGGTCCGGGAAGTGAACACGGTATTGGAGTAATGTTTGACGTAGGTTGTTCTAGGATCACTTCTTGATCATAGTTGTTCGACCGTGCTTTTGCCTTCTCTTCTCGCTTTCTTTTGCGAATAGGTTAGCCACCATATATGCTAGTCGTTTGCTGCAGCTCCACCTCATATCTTTACCTTACCCATAAGCTTAAATAGTCTTGATCGCGAGGGTGTGAGATTGCTGAGTCCCCGTGACTCACAGATACTTTCAAACCAGCTTTCAGGTGCCGATGAGACCGTGCAGGTGACGCAACCAAGCTCAAGGAGGAGCTCGATGATGATCTTATCTTTTGTGTTGTTTCGTTCTAGTTGATTAGTAGTGGAGCCCAGTTGGGGTCGATCGGGGATCTGTGTAGCATTTGGGGTAGTCTTTTTTTATTTTGGTTTCGTAGTCGGACCTTATGTGTATCTGGATGATGTAATGCTTTATTCATGTAATTGTGTGAAATGGCGATTGTAAGCCAACTATGTATCTTTTTCCCTTATATATTACATGGGTTGTGTGAAGATTACCTCACTTACGACATTTATTTCAATATGGTTATGCTTCTAAATCGTGCTTCGACACATAGAAGATATAGCCGCATCGAGGGCGTTACAGTCCGTCTGTGATCAAAGCCCATACGTTTTGGGCTCGCCAAAGCTCAACTGACGACAAGAAAGCCCACAGTGTGTACTTACATTCGTTGCTCCTAAAAAATCACTTCGGTTGCAAGACAATATATCTGCAACACATACACACTCTAGATTGCACCCTCAATTTTTTATAAAAAAAGTGTGAAAACCAGAAGTTTTTTAGGGTAAAAAAAGAGAGAATTCGCATGGACATGGCCTTTCTAATCTCAAACTCATATGCACCCATATAAATAGTAAAAATCCAAAAAAATTGTAAAATAAAACTATTATCTTTTTTGTAATAAACATTGATAAATATTTCGTGTGCGTGCAAAATTTTGTGATAAGTTGATATTCATGGAGGTCAGAAAATAAACAAATCAATCACTCCAAAAATACTAGTTTTGGAAGCATTTTGGAGCATCAATTTTTTATTTTTTATTTGGCAGGGGAGCGTCAATTTTTTTGATCTAATGTCCACGAATGTCATTCCATCAAAAAAAAATCGCACGCAGGTAAATCATCAATGTTTATCATAAAAAAATCAAAATGTTTCATTTTATTTTACTATTTCCCCAATTTTACTGTTTGTTAATGTATACATGAGCTCAAAATTAGAAGAACACCTTCATAGTTATGTATAGTTGATTGACATTGTGGCACTAACACAAATCACTTCGAAACATAGTTTATTTCTTTCTTTTTGCACGGAAAGCAAAACCGTAAAAGGGGAGGTCATAAGCGTCTATATCTTTACCTACTAATAAAGCGGCTATCGCTTCTGGTCGCCCGTCATTAAAATTACCCTCCAAGTTGATAAAAATTACCCACCAATGCCACCCGTAAGTGAAAAACGATTCATTTCTCCGGATCAAAAATCGCCGCCTCCTACGCTGTTTTATAGGTGCGAGTTTCTCACGCATGACCCATCTATGCATTCATGGGCCGACCCATATGCGGGGCTTTACTCCCCTATTTCTTCTCATTTTACTTTTTTGTCTTTTCTGTTTTCTTTCTTCTTTAAATTAATTCAGGATCTAATATTCTAAGTTACGAGTTTTCAAACAAAATGTTTGAGAAATCATACAATATATGTGAATTCAAAAATGTTTAGAAAATCATAAAAAGATTGCAGATTTAAAAAATGTTGGTGGTTTTGCAAAATTGTTTGCAATATTATAAAAGAATCACAATTTGGAAAAATGGTCGGGAAATAAAATCATGTTCATGATTTTGAAAAAATGATCATGTAGTCAAAACATATTCGGAAATCTGAAAAAAAATGTCCATGACATTTTAGAAAATGTTCACAAAAAAATTATTTTTAAAATTTGTTCCCCAATTTTTAAAAGAAATTCATCGATTCAATAAAAATTTGTTGAGTCAAAAATGTTAATGAATTTGAAACCGTTTCAAACATTTAAAGAAGTTTGTAAACAAAACTAAAGCTCATTATCTTATCTTACCTACTAATAAAGCACGAACTGTTTCTGATCGTTTGTTGTGCATTTTACAAATAACCCCCTCAGTTTTCTCTAAATCAACCCACAGTACACATTTAAGTTACATACAAACCGTTTTTTTATTTTCCCAGAAAACCCCCTGACATTTTAGATAATCAACCCGCCGTCCAGTTTTAAGTCAGCCGAAATGTTTTTTCCGTTTTCACAAAAAATACCTTGACGTTTCGGTTAATCAATCCACAGTTTATGTAAGACAAAACTATCCATATCTTTTCAATCGTAACTTCGATTTTAACATGTTATATATGAAATTTGATTAGAAAAATATGTAGAATCTAAATATGATATTATTTTTAGCTGTTAAGTATTTTCTAAAATATTATGTTTGGTGCAAACTTAATCTATAGTGCACAGTCCGTTTTTCTTTCGTACCGTCGGTGATTCTAACTGCAAATAAACATCTATTAAATACACGTTTAAGTTACAACCAATCGTTTTTCTCATTTTCTCAGAAAACCCCCTGACGTTTTAGACAATCAACCCACCGTCCATATTTAAGTCAGACGAAACGTTTTTTTAGTTTTAACAGAAAACCCCTTGACGTTTCGGTTAATCAATCTACAATTTATGTAAAATAAGATTATTCATATCTTTTAAACCGTAACTTAGATTTTAACATGTTATATATGGAACTTGATTGGAAAAATATGTAGAATCTAAATATGAAGTTATTTTTCTAAAATATAATTTTTGGTGCAAACTTAATATATAGTGTACGGTCTGTTTTTTTTGTACCGTCGGTAATTCAAATTGCAAATAAACATCTATTAAACCAGAGTGGGAGAAAAAAAACATCGAGAACCATGCATACACAACTATGAAAAACTTTGCGAGAAAAAAACAACATACATTTTATCTTATTCCAAGCGAGTGTGCGCACGTGCGCGCGCGCAAAAGAGAGAGACATTAAGACTAACTACATTCAAACGTGTTTTCATTGTGTGAGCATAGAGGTCACTGTCGGCAACACAAATGTGATGCCATGTAAAACTAAAAGACGTGGGCCTATTAATGTTTTGAGTCATGGTTATTGGGTTAAGAGTGTGTGTTATTTTCTTTCCCGTTGCAATGCACGGGCTATTTTTTTCAAGCGAGTGTGTGAGTATAGAGGAAATATAAATGTGATGCCATGTGAAACTAAAAGACGCGGACCTATTAAGGTCTTGAGTCATGGTTATTAGGTTAAGAACGTGTATTATTTTCTTTCCCGTTGCAACGCACGGTTTTTTTGCTAGTACTTAAATCAATTTTCAACACATAGTTATCCATAGGGGTGAAACCGGATCGGATTCAGATGAATAATTCTTATACCATATCATATCCCATATTTATTTTCAGATTCGGAAAGTGGAATGGATGTGGATTTGAATATTGGATTGTGTGGATTCGGACATGGTACGGTAACAGAATATGGGATTGTGTGCATTCGGACATGGTACGGTAACATAATACTACCTCCGTCCCGGTGTATAAGTCATTCGCGTAGTTCTAGGTCGATAATTTAACTATCTAAATATGTATTATATGTGACAAAAAATATATATTTACAAACTACATCCGTGTGGAAATCTAGTGGTATACTTTTCATGACATATAACACATATTTAATTCCTCAAATCGATGACCTAGAACTACGCGAATGACTTATACACCCGGACGGAGGGAGTATCAGCTTGTGCGGGTTCAGGCATGGTACGGTGACATAATATCAGATTGTGCGGGTTCAGACATGGTACGGTAACGGAACGACGTCGGGTAAAAAACGGTCATTTACCATATTCATATATGAGGAATATATAAATAATTTAAACACTGAGCAAATGTTAACACTTATGCACTTTAAGAACACACAAAATCGCAAAGCAATAGATGTTATTAAAATTAGAAAATACCCCGCGTGTTGCTAAGGGAATTGATTGCAATATATTTCAATTATTTGATTATATGAAGCATCCATTGTTGAGTTAATAATATACTCCCTTCGTCCAAAATAAGTACCTCAACTTTGTACCAACTTTAGTACAGTACAAAATTGTACTAAGGTTAAGACACTTATTTTATATTCTATTTGATTATTGTGTAGTCGGAAAATATTTTAAATATAAGTGGCATAACATAATGAAATTTTTTTCATGCATGTTGAGTGGATTTTTGATGAGGTGGAAGGTGTGCTTGAGATCAACTAATAATAAAAAACTTTTTAACACGCATATAATGATGGGCCTTTAATGAAATGGCATGTGTGCATGTTGAGATAAATAAAATAAAAAGGATCAACTTCTTATGTGTGTATAGGATAAGGCAAATAAATCATAAGCATATGTCTTGTCTCATAAGCAAAGATAGCATTCACGTGTTGCTAGTTAAATACTTAAAACTTCACCCATAAATCAGTTTCGGAATTGGAAAGGTCGGCCTATCCGGCTAGAGAAAACGGATTATCCAAATGCAACGGTCGTGGTATTAGTTCAAATTAGTAATACCATATACTATACCGCATCGTATCAATCAGTCTCGGATTCGAAACGGATTGTTGTCGGATGTCAAAATTTTCTTATTGTATTCTATTAAAATGGATTTGGAAACGGACAGACCGACTGCACGCCTGCTAGAGCCAGGGCTCCGCCTCCTCATCCTCCTCCAAAAAAGAAAGTTAGGGTTCGTGCCTCTCGCCGGCGCCGGCGCAGGTCCGCCTCGTCTCCGGTGGATCCTGGCAAGGGCCGGCGGGAGTGCTCCATTTTTAGTCTTTTTTTTTTCAATCTTGTTAGGGTTTGTGTCCTTAGCACGACGACTTACCGACTATCTACTACTAGTAGAATGCCCGTGCGTTGCCACGGGCTTCTAAAATAGTTTAATGAAATTATATAAAATGGTTTGATAAAGTTATATAAAGATAATGCATGCTAAATTTCACAGGTAAAGACAATATAACATGGTCATAGTTGCATAATAATTGAAGTTTAATTTGACATCTTTTTTGTTTTTTATGAGATATCACCGCTTTCATATCATTATATTGTAAAAAAAAACGGTGGTCCCTTTCAGCGACGTCGCTTCAGAACCATTGTCAATAGGTTCTTTTTGTGCATCTCCAAAATCCATATCCTTGTCTCATATATTCTGAAAAACAATAATATAAAATAATGCACCTTTTACGTTAACATGTGTAGCACCTCTTCTCGTGGTGTTTCGGTCCGGGCCGTCATCGTTACATCGGTGCATATGTCAGTTGATATATTTAAAACATCATTCGAGTCCATCCCTGTTTATCTCTGATGGACAAAGGTGAAACATACAAAATATAATGATATTTTATACTGTATTATATAAACATCTATAATATATAATAAAAACAAAAGTGAGACTAACACATATATTTTCAATTGCATTTTTTTCACCCTACAATCTTATACTTATGCGGACCTCCCCTGACTCCTGTCCTCCTCATAGCCAGACCTGGCCAAATGGGCCGGCCCGCAACGGCACGGTCCGGCCTGAGTTAAACGGGCCACCTCTCCCCACCCGATGCTCAGAAAAAAAAACCTCTCCCCACCCACTCTCTCCCCCTCCCAGCCACTCACTCTATCCCCCTCCTCTCCCCCGCGATGGCGTTGGCCGATGTCCCTCTCAGTCTCTCCCCCTCCTCTCCCCACCGCGCCGGCCACCACGTGCGTCTCCCAACTACGCCGCCGCCGCCGCTGCCGCCGCCCTCCTGCGCTGTTGCGAAGGAGGCAACCACCGCCGCCCACCTGCGCAGCTCAACAACCGCCGACCCACTTCGCCCACCGCGGTCCACAGCTGGACCACCTCCTCCCCGAGGAGACCAGGAACTCCGCCTCGCCGAGAGCTACGCCATCCTCGAGCCGTGCTTGCTGGGGAGCCGTGGATCGACGGAATCGCTCCCATCTCCTCCCACTCGCGCCTCCCCTATCTTCCCCGATCCATTCAAAAGAATTAGGGTGCCCCGCCGGTGTAGTGGTCCGCCGCTCGTCGCCGCTGGAGGTCCGCTGCTCGCCACCTCCCCCCCTCTCGATCGCTTGCTATGCAGCCTGGGCGTCGTGGTCCACCGCTCGCCGCAGCTGGATGGCTGGAGGTCGTCGGCACCCAAGTACCGCCCATGCTCTGGCGCTTGCACACCGCCGGCCCTGCCCCATCCCACCCTCCGCCACCACCTTCCCCACCCCGAGCTCGGATTTACGACGCCCACTGCCTTCCAGTTTGAGCTCCGCCTCGACCTCATCCCTGCTGCCGTCGTCTTCCCTGAACCAAGGAAGCCCTCATCTGATACGCTCTCGTCCGCGACGTGCTTCTCCAACCATTGGTACGCGACGGTGGTTCGGTCCGGGAGGTGGCTCCTGCAATCCTGGCGTCGCCGCAGCAGTGGTTCCATTCCGGCGGCATCAGGGGAGCACACAACGTCCACGAGCAGCAAGCAGAGCCGGCCAATCGGCCAATGATGCAGCAGCGCTGGCCATGAGGAGACGCCTGCCGTGGCGGACGCGGAGACAACAACCATGGGCGTGGAAGACGGTTTTGGATCCTGTGAGCCGCCGCCGCTGCCTCGTCGTCAAGCAACGTGGGCCTTCTGCTGCTCCATGTCCAACAAGTCGCCCACGAGGCGTCAGTGTGGCATTGCTAGATCCAGCTTCCCCCTGCAATCGTCTCTGCCGCCAGCACTTGCACGAAATCGTGCTGGTGAGGCTCTTCATGTTTACTTTGTTCTGCTTGTAACATGGCCTATACGCACAAATATTTTGCATCATCTGAACAAATGATGGTAAGTTGATTCATATGTAATGTGACATCCTGATTACAAGTTCTGTTAGATTAGTTTTTCTGTTGGAATAATTGTTCTATTGGAATAATTGTTCTGTTGGAGCAGAGCAATGACATCCCTGTGATTCAGTTTTTAGGGGAGGGACAGAATGGGAGTATAAAACATTTGACTACTGTATTTTTAATACTTATAAACAGGGAGGTAGTACAGGGATATCCAACATAATCAGAGACCTTATGGTCGGATCGATCTTCATATATAGTAGAATGTTTTATTTGTTTGCGAGTTAGGTAATTGTTTTTTTTTTTTGAGCCGTGGTGTTTTCCATAGTACTAAATTAGTATTAGTTATTCCTACAAGTGTTAGTTGTTCATAAGCATATAATATAATCTGCTACTGTCAATATTTACCTCTGAAACTCTGGTATTCTACTCCTTTATTTTCCTGATACCTTGTCAGTCAGTATGTACTGAGTATATCCACACTACAGGTTTCTGTAGTTCAAGATCAAAGGCAAGAATCAGCCAAATATGATGATGAGAACAAGGCTAATGATGGAGAACTTTCATCTATCGAAGCTGAGCAGTCTATTGGGATACTAAGTTTCAATGCGCATCCTAAGTTTCAGTTACCTGAAATCAAGGCCAGTTTCAGTCGATGCCGAAGTAAACTACCACATGTAAGTTTAGGGACACACATTAGTTTCCTGCTAGGGATTTAATGGTTGCCGAACTTTATGCACATATGGCGTAGTAGAGATGCATGCTTCGTTATCCTGCAGTTATCTGAATTTTTTCTGACCTGCACTCTTCTTGCCTTTAGTTCTGTTCTTAACAGAATTATTACTTACTGACAGACGAATACTTGTTTTCCTTCATCATCTGCATTTCAAATGACTCATTATGCATCAGGCTAGCTAGGCAATATGAAATTTTACTTCTTGGCTATAGTCACCGAGCACTGCAATTTGAAATTACAGCCACGAATTTTGGATTAGTCGAAAGGGCATTCTTAATCTGATACAGTCAACCGAGCACTGCAATTTTCAAAACAAGAAGCGGCTGCTACCATATTATTTATGTTTACAATCAACAAACTACATCCTGACATTCCTTCTTATTTTTGTTTGCATTCAAACGTGATGAACTTGAGAAAATCCATGCACTTCAATTGGACAGGAGTTTTCTGCCACGTAATCGATGATGCACTTCACATGACAGAATTGTAAGATCAGTACTTCTATCTACTCTATTCATCACATCTACACTTCTGTTTATTCATTCTATGAGCTCTCTATTTAAGAGAAACAACAGAGACTACTATTTAAGAATAGTAGCCTTTTCAATTAAATGCTGAAGTATGTGTTTTCTGCATGCACCCACAAGTTATTCAAGAAAAACTAATTAATGCCTTAAACTTAAAAAGTATCTCGTGGCCAAAACAAACAGTTCACTCAAAATTAAAACAGGAACTACTTTTACTGGTAAGTGGTAACTGTGCATCACCATATTGTGCTGCAAACAAAAGCATAACAGGGTTTAGGAACCACAGTTTTAATTTTGAAAACCTTTACGAGTTTAGCAACAAACCGGCATGGTAGCAAAGTTTTCAGAAATACAGGGTAATAAAAAATGTAGTACTTCAATGTGTGGGCATGCAATAGTACGTTTTTTTATAACAACTATTACGATGTGATTCGAGTCTGACATGACATTTTCAATGGTAGTCACATTAGTAACGGCTGAAATGTATGCAACTTCTTTATGGTGTCGTAGTGTCATTTGAAGAGAGAAGTACTGCTGCTTAAGTTAAACAAATATTGACTGAAAAAATGTACCATGTCAAAACTGCCCAACTGAAATATCATGATCTGCACCTAAAGTGTGTTCCCGGTGATGAAGACAACTATATGTTGTTTCCTTAAGGAAAACATGCACACACATTATTGATAGACAAAAATGCCACAATAATTAAATCTGTCTAGTGTATACTAACCAAACTGAAACATATAGACTTAAAACAGGGGGCGGTCGTCTCATGTTATTATCTAACATGTCATATTGGCTATACCTACATCTTGAGGCGTTCAAATCATAGGTGTACTGGATGCCAAAACTGTATAGATGCATACTCTAAATCCTCAGAGTCTGAGCAAAACGTGATAAAATTGAAGATGACGTGCACTGGCCCGTAGCAACGCTACTGAAGCTGGGCATTCTTAATTTGATAGTGGTCGCACACGTTTAAATAAAGATTGCAGTCAAATAAAAAACAAAGATAAACATTTGTACAAAAGCGCTCCAGAGCAACAAATTATCTGTAGAATAAGAGTAAATGCTATTGTCATATTCAAAACCCGCCGGTTTCGTAAGTGCGGACTTCAGCCTGTCAGGACTTCCTTATAGACGATGTTCTTCATCGAGGTTTGTAAGGACAAGGAAGGTCTTTTTCGCTTCTTTGATTTACCACTTTGCTTCTTGCCATTATCCTTCTCCTTCTCCTTCTCAATGAGGATCTTTATGTTTCTCTTCGCGGTGGCTCGAGACAACGCGACGTAGAGTTGACCATGAGAGAACACCGGATTAGGTAGGTACACGCCAACAATCGGAATCGTCTGTCCTTGAGCCTTGTTAATCGTCATAGCAAAGCTAAGCCTTACAGGAAATTGCTTCCTCTTGAACTTGAATGGAAACATGTCATTGTCAGACGGGCATAGGGGTATTCGAGGAAGGAATACCCTCCTACCTGCGTGTTGTCCGATCACGATTTCTGCGTCGATGGCGTTCCTCTCGAAACCTCGGACCACAAGCCTCGTCCCGTTACACAGACCATTAGCCGGATCAATGTTCCTCAGAAGTATGACAGGGCAGTTGAGCTTCAGTTTGAGTGCATGCGGAGGCAGACCGTTGGGAGTCAACCCATTCAGGAACTCGGGAGCGTAGTAGCCATATGGGTCGTCTTCTGCACTGTCAAAGCTATGGTAGATTACTTCTTCTCCCCGAAAACGCTCTACCATGCGTATGTTTATCTTGTCGACGTTGTCGTTTGTGGTGGAGAGGATTGCGCGTGAAGTCATGTAATTCAGATCGGACATGTTGTCATCTAGTCTCGGAAACACATGGTCAATCAGCTTCTCTAGGTCGTCACCCTCGCCTGTAGATGGCACACAAATATCTTCAGGGAGTCGTATGTTTCCTTGATCGTCAACTTCCTCAGTGCCATTGCCTACCCTTAGCAAGTAATCCGCAAACCAGGTGTCATTATGAGCCCTCATGTTGGTGACGAGCCTTAGCTGGCGCATACCCTTCCATAGATGTGAACTTCGGACGGTTGCATCGATTATCTGACCCCGGGACCCCCTCCTGATGACCGGAAGCACCTGCCTGAAGTCCCCGCCAAACACAACAGTTTTTCCTCCAAAGGGTCGGTCCCGTCTTCCCATGATGTCGCGCATGCTGTTGTCCAGTGCCTCGACCGCCTGTCGCTTAGTCATGGTGGCCTCGTCCCATAGTATCAATGAGGCCATCCTCAGTAGCTTGGCGGTACCACTCTGCTTTGTGAAGGTGCAGGAGGCCCCATCATCGCAACTCAATGGGATCTTGAACCTCGAGTGGGCAGTCCTGCCTCCAGGCATGATAGAAGCCGCGACGCCTGACGTCGCGGTAGCGATAGCGATGTTTCCCTCGCTTCGAACCTTGGCGAGCAGCGCCCTGTACAGGAAGGTCTTCCCTGTACCTCCCGGGCCATCAACAAAGAACACACCCCCATCACCGCCATCAACAACAGCTAGTATCTCGTCGTATGCAACCCTCTGCTCGAAGTTTAGCGACGATGCCAATTTAGTGTCATTGATGTCAAAATCGATGTTGGATTCCTCGATCACTTCTCTGGCCTCGCCCTCGGTTGGGTCGAACGCATCGTCAATGCATGGAAGAGCGAAATCAGCTATGTCTTTGCCCATGGATTGCAACATACCCCTAATGTCAAGCAACACCATCTGTTCCACCTCAATCGGGCACGTGTGTGATCGCCGATAGTCATCAGACATAGGCTCGAGGTGCCTATCCCATAAACCACGCACGTCGCCTGGCTCACAGTGCACCAAAATTGTTGCGAAGAGCCTCCTGAGCGAACATGGCATCGCCCATTGCTCTGCCTCGGTAAGACAGTCGTCGAGCGTGTTATCTGCCTCGATGAGTCCCAACCTTTCGGCAGCCTCTCTAAAGCTCCCGCATAGCCTACTGTCCACGGTAAGCAGGTCCTCATAGGATGTCTTGCCAGCAACATGGTTTAGCATCACACGTAGATAGTATCGCTCCCCCTCGGCAGGATTGGCAGACACAATTCGACCTATCTGATAACGCTCCACCCGCTCTTTCCAATACTTCTTACCCTTTTGCCATGTGAACCTTCCAGGAAAATCCTTGTACAATATATTCCTAGCCCATGGGTGGTTTTGGTTAGCTTTGAAATACTCTGTTAACATGGATTTGGAAGCATTCTCAGAGGCGACTACGTCGGTCAAGTGAGCTTGCTCATTGAAGGCCACCCTGTGCATATTCGGGAGATGAAGAGGCAACTGTAGGACAGGCGGGTCATTGGCACACAAGGGGAAGCCAAATATCCTCCACATCGCCTCTGGAGGAGTAACCCACCTTGCGTCTACGTATCTTTTGATCTCATCAATGTTACCATTGGCGTCGGGCTGGTCGATGCTGAAAGAAGCCCTATCATGGCCCTTGTATATGTACTTGTAAAGGTATTTAACGGCCTTTATGCTAGAGCAAACCTCAACGTTGATGTGGCAATTGAACATCCGCAGAAGGTAAGGGTTATACGGCACAACCCATCTGTTGTCCAGCATTTTACCACGGACCTTAGCCTGCCGACCATCATCTCGACGACGATAAACTGGGTATGAGTCCTTGCCCTGTGCCGTGTTTTCATTGAACGGCCGTGGGTATCTGCACTTGCACTCGTTCTGTTGCATGCACACATTTTTGGGGTTGAGAGCACCGCATGGTCCGTGCATCATATGTTTCACCACCAAGGCGTGGAGTTCAGTATACTTCTGCTTGTCTGGGAGCTCGGCAGAAATGAGTCGGTCGTACTGCTCCGGAACGACAAGCTTATATGCAGAATCCATGATCAACAAAAAGTGTGCGTGGGGGAGGCCCCTCTTCTGGAACTCGACTACGTATACATGTGCGACAACAACACCCAGGATATTCTTCTTGAACAAGAGCTCTTTCATAGCCTCTAGCTTTCCATGGAACACACGAGCCACAAGATCAGGTCGATCTTGTGCTGTCTGACCAGGAAACAACTCATTCGTTATCTCTTCCCAGTTAGGGTTGCAGATCATGGTCAAGAAGATGTCAGGCTTCCCGTACGTATGGACAATTGCCATGGCATCCATATGCCTCCGCTTCATGTCGCGGTCGCCACCTGGGTACGTTCCAGGGAGCACTATCCTTACTCCAATAGCGCTTGCCCGGGTCTCCCCGGATGTAATTGCATCAACAACTCCTTTATACAGGTCGGCACGGATCTTTGTCTGGTTCTTCCTGTACCATTTCAACCTACAACTCTCAATCTTGATGTACATGTCCACCCCCCATTGCTGGAGCAATCGTGCTCCACAGAGTATGGGATTGAATATCCCAGGTCGTGTCTGCAGCATGTAACAGTAGTAGTCTCTCACGGAGACGCATAACCTGCTATTCCCCTCTGCACATGGATGAGTAGCGCGGAAGTTAGAATTCATATGAGAACTACACAATACATCAAAACGACAGAATACGCATAAGGCTTACCTGCATCATCATCATCATCATCATCACGTCCACCTCTTGGTTGTTGCACAACCGGCCAAGGGACATTACGTTTAGGTAGTTTCGGGTGCCAACCGAGCTCCCCCCTTGGGTAGAAGAGTGGGTAAGAGAGCGGGTCATACGAGCCAGCCGTCACATGTATACTGTGCCTCTGGTTGTCGTTCCCACAAAGTGTAATCCTACGATCGAACCTCTTCGCTAGGTCAGTGCCCTCAACCCAAATTGCAGCGACCTCAGATGACAGAGGTCTATTATACTTCCGTTGGTCTAGTCTCTGGTCAGTGTTGAGGTCTATCCTGTAATCGTCGAGGTTGTCCCTGTGCGCACCCAAACTCCTAAACTGCTGAGAGTACGGGTTTTCCCTGAGTATGTGCACCAACTTTTTGACGACATCCTGGTCTAATTGCTCGGTGGCAGCCTTGCGATGGGTTAGGCCTGGGTCGTCGTCGTAGAAGTACAACTGTAGATGATCTGGACGGGATGTTGGCCCGAAGGAATGAACATTGTGGTAGATGGTGCCGTGCGCCCGGAACGTGTACACCCCAGACTTCATGTTTGTGTATGTTTCATCGAGGCTGACGCCGAGGGTTGTGAAGGAGAAGTGTCCGTTGAAAAACCGTATGTTCTCCCGAAAATGCCTAGCATCCGCATCAGTGCTAGACCAAAGCCTCATGAGCTCCGGGATGGGCTCCAGTTGCTTCAGCTCGATCTGCCCACTGCGACAGCAGAATCATGGGGCCTCGCTCACAAACTTCTTGGCCTTGCAGTGGTCGCAGTTCGCGGCGTGCTTCAGGATGTGTGTGTTGGCTGGCAGGTTTGAGTACACATAGTCAAATGGATCATGGTCGACATAGTTTTCGTGACTTGAGTCTTCCAATTCGTCGTGCTCCAAGTCATCAGCATCTGAGCCTGCAAACAATGTTTCCAATTAGTGTGATACCCCAACATGTGGATCACGCTCAAGCGGTTGTACATACCTTCACCAGCAAACAGGTAATATTCATCGTCAAAGAGGTCGTCAGGATTGACATCATCATTCATGAGACCATTGAGGTAAGAGTCCATGTCGTCTGCCCAGGTGCCAAACAACACAAATGAGGGTTCAGTCTCAAGGGACGCAAGGAGAGTAAGGATGGGCGTGTTACCTTCACTTCTGATCGTGTACTCCGGCGTGCTAGATGATGTTGAGGCACTGTGTGCTTCAACTATGGTAGGTTGTCCCGTTGAGCTCATTTTCGGTATGGAGATGGACCTGACGGTTGGGGTATTCACCCTACCTACAAACCTTTTATTACGACGATCTAGCATAGCATTCCTCTCACCACGTGGCACCTGCGTACATGTTTTTCGCTTGCCAATTTTCTCCTGACGCTTCATCGCCGCCATACTTCCCTTGCAAGCTCGCTCTCTTGTCCTACGCCGAGCTCTGGACTCATGACTCTGCTCGTCAAATCCATTATCCGCAATTGTTACTGGATCACTGGTTTGCAGGTCGGCACTTTGTAGGTGCTCATTGATTTCGATGAGGTCGCCATCTACAGCACCATCACCTAAGGTTCTGCTTAGGTATGCACCTACAACATTATCGAATTTGGTATAATTAACCGATGAATGATTACAAAATGGAAGATGATCGTTGATGGGATAACTACCATCGGTTTCGGTGTTGCGAATGTATGTGGGGGCCGACTTGATAGTTGTATCACGATCTATCTGTTCACTGCCGGATTGTTGCGTGATGGTTCGAAGTGTGAGAGTCGGACAATTGACGTGAGTGTTGAAAGAGGGAGAGTTGGACAATGCGCTAGTTAGATCTGGACGTGGCATTGCGATCGATTCAGCACACGGGGTGTTTTTCCTTCTAGCATAGTCTGCCTTTCTCTTCGCACTTGACTCCCCCTGCTCATCAGGGGTCCTGTTGTTTCGTTGTTCCTTTCGTCGCTCACGCTGCACTTGATTATTGTTTTGGAGGTTGATCGTACCCTCTTCCTTTTTCTTTCGATAAGATGCCCGTCTCTGTGCGTTTCTTCGATCCCTTGGTTCGTTTGCCATATTACTACTGCGGTCTCTTGCATGTTGCCTCCTAGCCAACTCTTTTTCATGATTGAATTCAGCAATGGCTGATGCGGACCCATCTTCTGGAGCATCATCATGTGACAAGGATGTATAGTTCAAGCTCGATGGGTACAATAAATGAATCTATATTATCATTGTTATGTTAAAACTTTAAACACCCGTACCTGGCATCGAACCGGAAGGCTGATCAATATTAGTGATATCACCAAGAGGGGGTCGGGATGTATAGTTCCGATTTGATGGGTTGGCTGGTTCAACAATAAAGTTAAAACATAATCATCTCATCAATGCTCAACAATCATGAAGATCCCGAACCAAGCCAACACGTCTATTGTTTTCTTCAGCCATTTTTTGTTTCATATATTTCGTTTGTAAATGCCCTAATATTTCTTGTCTAGCCAGCATGTATTTCGTACTACAGTGAGTTGATGTGAAATCCTGCGGTATTTTGTAATGATCATCTAATTTTGAGTGGCATTTACTTGCAGGTTTGTTAAAGGAACTTTTTGGCAAGAAATACACAACCGTGTCATTCAGTGTTGGACCTATGTTATTGGCAAGAAATACACTAATGTGTAGCTCACTGCTGAGGTAACATCAAATTCGTCTAATACTTGTTCTCGCATGTAGAAGTAAAATGCTCTTTCAGAATTCAGTTATCACTGATCAGTATATTCTTCAGTTTAGCAAACTATGATTAATTGCTCTTTATGCTAATCTGAAGAAGTTTAGAACCATATGTATTCTGACATTGGCAAGTCCGCTTACATAAATCCTTCTATTTTGCCATTGCAACGAGAGAAAAAAATATATACATGCAGGGCCAATGGAGAACTTGGCCCAATTGATAATATACCTCTCTTGGGCACTATACATCTATTTCATATCAACGTTTGCTACTGACGTTGTGATAGTTAATGTTTCATACTCCACATTTGTCTCTTTTTCAGACAAACTGAGAACCATCTATCACATTATTCACCTTCTAGCAAATTTCTGTTATTTTTTTTAGAAAAGCTACTTTCTGTCTTTGAGTGCCGGTAAATCTAATTTAATTTTTTAAATCCATTTACGTCTTTCTAACACCGCAGATGTTTTTTTAAGCGTTCCGATATATGACATTTCTTGACCGTTCATATATCAAACTCCAGTTTTTAACTTCATATTGAATCAACTATTGTAAGTCAAAGCTAAAAGTGCGTATTCTAATATTTGATTCCCAAATTTGGTTTGTCACCGCCGTAAGCTCATAACTTTGAACACCCTTACCTGGCATTGAACCGGAAGGCTGATTAATATTAGTGATATCACCAAGAGGGGGTCGGGAAACAGTCTGCTTTTCATTTTGGAGCTTGACCTGATCATCCTTTTTCTTTCGATAAGTTGCTCGCCGTCGTGCGTTTCTCTGCTCCCTTTTGTCGTCTGTTATGCTATAACTCACTTGGTCATTCACAACAGCACACGTTGTCTGGGAATGAGTTGGGTATACATCACATGTTGGGGTAGACGATGTCACAAGCTCTGAACCACCACAACCAAGGGCATTAAGACACACATCATTGTGGGCAGATTCTCTGGCTGCAGGAACAAAAGAAAATATGTCGGTTAGGCTAATACATGAACATGCATCCCTTTAAGCACAAATCTGGCCATATGAAAGGCATATCGGTTCACACCTCTTGAGCCTTCTGTGTGACCTGTGGCATAAAGTGATGCAAGAGTACTCCTATCCGGGAACGAAGGCACATTATTGTCTGCACGATGTATAAACAACAAATCTAGATGAGAATTAGTCAACATGTGCATTAATAGAGACGTTTGATCACTGTCCATGATGCACGTGTCGGATCATACCAAATGAACTTCCTGCAAGGCCGCAGGCACAAATATCTGTGAGAGTACTCGGACCAGGGAACGAAGCAACATCATGGTTACAGAATGATGGGTTGTCTACATAACAAAACCAGTACAGAATGAGGCAGTTTTCTGCTAACCGAATAGGGTAGATAGTGTTTTTAAATATGGAACCCACGTACGTAAACTCGCATGCCCTGGCTGATGAACAATTGTTATCTCAGAAAGAGGGTGTTTGGTTAGGTTTGTAAGCTCGTCCTGCTCTAACCGTGTCATGCCAGTTCCATCTGTTTCCTTGTGTGCTTCCAAGTCTGTTAGGCACGGTTGATCATGTTAAAACCATATCATACAACAGATAGGGGTATTTACACAGTCCAATACCTGGAGTCATTTGATAATTGTCAACATTGTCAGCTACGGGAATGATTGCTGGGTTGTATTCATCAACATTTCCGTCAACATTATGGCCTGGAACACATTAGCGAGATACAATGATTGTTGGGCACCCTTGACATCTGACTCATTTATGTTACTCTAACGTACCTTGGCTCCCTTGTGAATGTAGGTCAGCAAGAGGGGGTACATGCACATCTGACACCTTTTTCTCTTCCGGCGCCTTGCTATTTGCATTTCCCATTCGTACCTATCATTTTTCAACAGCATTAGTATTGATGTGGTATGTATACTGAACAATTGGCTTGCCATGTATTTTTGGTGTTCCAACTTGGAACATGGGGAAGAAATGACTACATTGTATACATCTGATAAACATTTATTGTCTTGGGATGTATTTTTGGTGTTCGAACTGGGAACATGGGGCACATTTATTCGTATGGATCCATCTGGTGGCTCCATCGTATATGGCTCTGTTGCATATGGCTCCATCTGGTGACAATTGTCTTCTGTACCATCGCGTGATCTTTAAGAGAGCATGAGCGTACATACCTTTAAGAAAGCAAGGTTTATAACTGATCAGTGAAGACGCCCTGCACTGCTTGCCGCTGTAGGCGTCGTCGTCGGAGATTGGCGTGTGGCTGCCCGAGGCGGCGGCGGCGGTGTCTTGCTGATCCGCGACGAGATCGTGGTGTGTGGGTACCTGAGGCGCCGGCGGCGGGCTGCTGATCCGCGGCGGTTTTGTTCGTGATCCGTCACGGGCGACGTATGTGAGGCGGCAGCCGCGGCGGCGTTCTCCTGATCCAGATCCAGGACGGACGTGGGAAACAAGGAGCGGATCGGGTCCTCGTTCCGTATAGGAGCGTCGATCTAGTTTTTTGTCGATACGTAGATTAAAATCAGTTGTATGGGGTGGTGGGAGGTGGGAGGAGATAAAACCGGAGTACCAGGCTACCAACTGCTCCATTAGGAGTAGAGATAATAAATTGTGCCCTGCTCTGGCAATGGATGGGTGATGACGGCGGCGCGTCTTCGGCTCGCTTCGGTGCTTGTAGTTGTTGTACTGCTATGATTAAAGATGAATATATTGGAAGTTTTCTTAAAAAAAATTAGATTTGGAAACGGTCTAGCCGGAAAATTCCTAAATACTTTCACCCTCGGTTGTCCGGCCTGAAGCGAAGATATCGTCAAATGGTACCCTTCCTGTCTCGTTGCTCTTTTGTGTGCGTGGGTGTGAAAGGCCGGTCTAAAGCCGGTGTAAGCACTCTGGGGCCAAAGCCCATATGTTCTGGGCTCGCATAACCCAGCTGGCGACAAGAAAGCTCATAGTGTGTACTTTATGTGTTGCTAAAAAAAAGTGTGCACTTTATGTTCCTGCTTTATGTTTAAAATCTGCAGTAGCATTAGCTGTTCTTCAGGTTCCCCTCAAAAGCCTCCTCAAAAACACATAAAAAGGATTCCGGGAAAAACTTTTGTTTGCCAGTACGACTACACGAACGAATCCAACGGCACGAGCTGTTTCGCGGAAGGGTCTCGTCGGTCAAATCAACAGTATTCGGAGTGAAAGGAGCCAGCTGCCTGTAGTGGTAAACGATCTGTTCCAAGGCTGTGGGAAGCAGAGTTCGCTTCCCTCTCTGGCCCTGACGGCCCGCTGGCTGAAGGTGGAAGCCTCTTTCATGTCCGAACTGCAGGGGCTCCGGCCAAGGCACCAAACCAATCGATCAGGCACGCCAAATGTTCAGTGGTCCATACCAATCTTGGGCACCGTCTGCTTCAAAAAAAAATCTACCGTAGCAGTAGCAGCCAGGCGTGAGAAGTGAGAACTGAGAAGCCACCATCCTCAAAGGCGACGCCGCGACGGCGACCCGGCCGCGTCCTGCTCGGCGCCAGCCGCTAGCGGACGGTACAGGTTGGACGCAGACGTCAACGGCGGGGGAAGCAGCGGCGGCAGATACTGCGCATCGCTGTGGTGTGGCGTCTGAGGGGCGGACCGGCGGCCGTGACGCTGCTGGGACCGGGCTTCTTTGATTCACAGGATTTTGAAAATGTAGTAATATAAAAAGTATAGCATTAGAGTGGCATATGCACTTTAATTCTATATAGGATTTGCAAAGAGTGTTTGATGGCATATGAAAAGAAATTAATAGAAGAGGTTGAAATAGATGTTAGATTTTCTATGAGCTGCAGTTTGAAAAGTTTCATAAAAAAACGGGATTGCTAATTTTCATCTGGATGAAAATAATTCGTTTTCATCCGTTTTTCTATCCGTCCGATTCTTGTGTCAAGATTCACGTTTTTCCTTTCCTTTTTCCAGCCTCGGGGGTGTTTTATTCGTTACCGGGCCTGCAACCCCCTGGAGACCCGTTAATCATGGCGGGTCCATGTGCTAACCGGTTTTTATTTTATTTTGAATTTCCTTTTATCTCCTCTGCTGACTTTGTCCGTTTCCCTTCCCCATTGACTTTGTCCGTTTCCCTTCCCCATTTCTAGCAGCGAGATCTTGGAGGCAGAGAGGGGAGAGCCATGGCGATTTTGGCTGGTTAGCTTTGTCGTTGATCTCTGGAGAGCGAGCCGGTGGTTAGGCGTCCGGTCCCCCCCCCCCAACCCCCCTGTTGCTTCTCCTTCAAGCGCGTTGAGGCAGAGGAGAAGTTGACGCATGGTGATTCGGCGGCGGTGTCTTATCTGCTTCCATTGATTTCGTGATGCTCCTCCTTTTGCTGTGGTGTTCTTCGAGCCTTGTGCCTCCCTTCTTCCCACAAGGAGGTTTGCTTGCCAGTATCCTTTCACCATGTCTTCATTTCGCTGCATTTTTGTAGGGTCCTGCTAGATCTGGCTTAAAGGTGTGCTTGTTCCCGTGTGTAGTGGTGGATCCTAGCTCTTTTAGGTTGTTTGTGGTGGTTCCTAGATGTCTGATTTTTGTTGCAGATGGAGCAACATCTAGTAGATGTAGATGCAGCAACACCTGATTCAATATAGTTGTAGGGTTTGGTTCCCTTATGCCTATTTTTTATTTATGCTCCCGAATGTTTCTGTAGTTGTTCATGTGCCCCTATATGTGTACAACCCCTAGATGTGTGGATGTAAATGTTGATCTAGCTCGTAGATGTTTCGACTGTATGTGTGTACGATGCCAGTTGTTTTTGTCAGTGAGTTGGGCTGTAACTTTGGGCGAAATCGGAGTGATTGGGACTGAATTTTACCAGTTAAGCGTCAGTGATTCTGGACTGTAGTTTCAGGTTTTATCAGTCCATCTTACTCTGTAATTTTTTAGTGCTTTTGTGTCTGTCTTTGCAACTTCAGTGATGTGTAAGTTTCAGTGATCTACTCTGTAATATTTGAGTGCTTTTGTCTCTGGCTTTGTAACTTCAGTAATGTGTAAGTTTGAGTGATCTACTCTAAATTTTCCACTTGTTTTCCAGCACCTATTACACTCAATATCAGTGTAACTACAGTCTGAATTGTATTGTGAATTAACTCTGGGCTGCAAGTTTGTATGTCCCTTTTTATCCTTTGCTAGCTTTTGTTGTACATCCCTTCGTTGTCGTAGCTAGTGCGTTCTGCTAGCAAATTTCAGCTCTGTTCTTTGTGTTTCTGTGAAACAGAATGTCCTTTTCATTTTCAGCTATGTAAATGTTTGATTGCTCTATCTGAATTCTCTGTTTTCTTAGTGGATTTATAGTGTGTTTTCTGAGTGTTCTACACTGTAATTCTTAGTGGATTTACAGTGTAATTTCTTAGCGGATTTAAACTGTAATTCCTTAGCGAATTTACACTGTAATTTTAGGTGGATTTTTTTTACTAGATTTACACTGTAATTTTCAGTGAATTTACACTGTATTTTTAGTGGATTTATACTGTAATTTGCAATGGATCTACACTGTAATTCTTAGTGGATTTACTCTGTAGTTTTCAGTTGATCTTTCGTTGTAATCCTATAAGAATTACACTGTATCTCTTGATTTTTACAGTGTAATTCTTAGTGGAGTTACACTGTAATCCTTAGTGTTTTTGTAGTGACTATTAGTTATTCTTGGATTACCTTGTATTTACACTGTAGCTCTTGATTTTACGGTGTAATTTTCAGTGTATTTACACTGTAATTCTTAGTGTATTTTTGGCTAGAGTCTGTTAGCGGGTTTTTACCCTTGTAATCTGCATTTGACTAGGGACTATTATGTGGATTATTTTTGTATTATCTTTAGTAGATCTTATAGTGTAATTCTTATTGGATTTACAGTGTAACTCTCAGTGGGCTTACACTGTAATTTTTCAGTTGATTCTCCCCTTAGTGAATTTGACTAGGACTGTTAGTTGGTTTTTACCCTTGTACTCTGCAGTTGAGTAGGGTCTATTATGTGGATTTTTAGGTCTGAACATTTTTCAGGTAGCCAATCTCTATCTTGTTTGTAATTTACTTTCATGCATTTGGTTGTTTCTTTATTTTATTTTTTTACCGTAATGTCATTTTGGTTTTGCTGTGTAGGTTGCAAGTCTCTTGCTCTTGACTCTACAAAGAAAGCATCAAATGATTCGTCAGTTGGTAAATCTGCCGGTAATATTTAGTCAAACGAGGGTACAAAGGCTGGTCCAAATTTGGTTTCTTGTGTGTGCCATGTAGTATCAGTGCTTAACTTTTTTCTTTAGTTTCAGTGCGATCTTCATAGTAATTACATTTAAAAGATCATAGTAATACTAAGTTCAAGTGACAGTAATTTGCCCTTTTATAAAGTTCCAAAGTTTCAAATATTCAATCATAGTGTCATTTTGGTTTCTGAGCAGGAACATATTGGTTTCTCTATATAATACACTGTATTTTACACTGTAGTTCTAGTGGTCTAGCACTGGAATTACAGTTTGCTTACACTGTAATTCCAGTGGTCTAGAGATGTAATTCAAACTGTAATTACAAAGGATTTTTCACCCTGGTCCACTACTGTAATTTCTATTGCTGTCCACTGAAATTTTAGTGGTCTAGTATTGTAACTACAGTTTGTCTGTCACTGTAAATTCCTTATCTGCCAGTGTAATTTAGTTTCACATGTTATTTTTCTGTTCCTCTGTAACCATAGTGTAAAAACACTTGTTAGATTTTGCTTTTGTGTAGGATCTACTCATCTGTATATGTTCTTATTGCTTTTTCTAGTGATCTATTGATTTTGAGTTTATAACAAGAGTGCTCTGTGGATTCTGATCTGCTCTTTCGCTTTGGTAGCAACATGTTGCTGCTCAAGGTAGAACAATATTTTTTGCATTAGCTAATGAAAGTTTTTGCAGGATTTCTTTCCCTGCTGTTTTATATTTAAATTTCACAATGATAGTACCTTGTACATCATTTGCGCCTGAAGTAGTTGAGTAAAAGAGTATGCCCTGCTCCGTTATTTTGTTAAGAATCAAGTTAGAAAAGCATGGTTGAATATGTTTGTTCATTTTTTTAGTTTAAAAAAAAGCAATACAGAAACAATACAAAAAGAGTAGAGCTTTTGTGTTTCATGATCTACTCTTTCATGATTTGTTACTGGTTTTTTTACTCTCTATCTTTTTAATTTCAGTCGTACTTCCCTATTGGTCTCGATGGTCGCTGGTTTTCGTTTGTCGTGTGTATCGAAGATAGAGCTTTTGTGTTTCTTGACTCAGCGTTTGGAGAGAACTCAATGTATCATAGAGATATCTATGATGAGCTGGTGATTTTTCTTGTAAGCTTTTATGTATATTTCTGTTAGATTTTGTAGTTGTGCCACTTTCATGTACTACAAATATCGTTTTTAATGCTCCCTCTCTGTTCTAGTGCATTTTTTCCATGTATTTTTAGTTTATTTCAGTTGTATTCCCCTATTATCTTAGTGGATTTACAGCGTAACTCTCATTGGATTTATATTGTAATTATTTTTAGAGCATTTTTACAGTGTAACTCATTGGATTTGCACTAAAATTATCTTTAATGCATTTTACAGTGTAACTGCCATTGGATTTACACTGTAATTATCCTTAGTGCATCTACAGTGCAACTCTCATTGGACTTGCACTGTAATTTTCTTTAGTGCATTTTATACTGTAGCTCTTATTGGATTAGTGCATTTTACACTGTAACTTTCATTGAATTTATACTGTAATTATCTTTAGTGCATTTTACAGTGAAACTCAAATTGGATTTACACTGTAACTATCTTAGTGAATTTTTATAGTGTAACTCTCATTGGATTTATACTGTAATTTATCTTAGTGGATTTTACAGGGTAATTCTCATTGGATTTACACCGTAATTCTTAGTTGTTGTACTATGTAAGGCTTAGTGCCATTGTACTGTATTCACCACTTTGTGTCTAGTGCATTTAGTGTTAGTTATTTCAGTGTAACATGCACTTTAATTGTACTGATATCTCCTCTTTATCGTCTACAACGCACTTAATTTTATTTTCTACAGTAAATTAGTTTGGTATGATTTCCTAATTTTTTAGTTTCAAAACAGATTCATAATTTCATTGGGCTTTGGGATGGGTATATCACTCCTATGATGCACAAATGAATTAGTATCGAAGAGTTTGATGTCTTGTATACAGTTGTTCCTAAGCAAGAGAATTGGTATTATGTTTTTTTGCCTTACATGATTTTGATTAATTTTATATAGATTGTTTTGTAGGCTTCTTTTCTTATTTTTTGTGTTCTTTGTAACTTTTCAGGCATGATTGTGGTGTCTTCACTCTGAAGTATATGGAGATCTTCACACCAAGAACTTAGATGGCAAATCTTTTCTCCAATGTAGATATTCGAAATCTTAGGATCAAATATGTGAATGACATGTTTTTCAGCCCCTTGAACAGCTGCGACAAATCTTTTGTCACTGCTTTCTTTGGCAATGTATATTCTTATTTTCCTTGTCCTCTATTTCATTTTCTTTTCTCTTTATTAGCTTTTTTTTTTCTTTGCCTATTCTGGTCTCTTTGATTTTTTTGTGTAGGGAGGCAATGCCAAGTGAGGTTCAGCATGTGCACAGTCCTAGCTCAATTGGTGGATGAGTTCCCCTTTTGAGTAGCATGTAACATAGAACCACTAGTGCAAATCATTTAGATTATTGGTGGATTTACAAGGTCTTTTTTAGTGGATTTAAAGTGGCATCTTTAATGCATCTTGCACTATAATTCTTAGTGGTTAATCTTAGCAGTTTTTTCAGTGCAAACCATTTGGATTGTTGGTAGATTTACAGTGTCATTTTAGTGGATTTTACAGTGTAATTTTAATGCATCTTACACTGTAATTCTTAGTGGGCATGATAGAAAGTATTGTCGATTTTAGTGGATTTTACAGCAAATTTCTTGGTGGTAATATTATTGTAATTATACTTCTTTGTCAATGTAATTTTTAGGTGACATCATCTTGGTCCTTTCCTCATCCCTTTGTTTCTTTAGCTTAGTGTACATGGAAAAGCTTTGGCTGTATCGTTGTATCGTTGTGGTTCTTTGATCTCCATTTTTTAGCTGCTCTTCTGTCCGGGTTGTAGAAGTTGGGGTGTAGACCCGTTAGTCTATTTATAAAAGCGGGACAGAAAAGCAAACAAGAGACACGGGACAGGAGACACTTGTCATTCTTTGGTTGGCTAAAAAATATGGATGAAAGCTAATTAGATTTCATCCGGATGTAGAATAGACAATCCCTAAAAAAATTCATATGGGAACCAATCCTATGAATCAAAAGACCAACACAGAAAAATTCCTAAGAATTTCAATCCTTCATATAAATCCTTTAGAATTCCTTTTGAATAGCCCTAAATCACGTCCGAAACTCATAAAACTCCTAAACCATGGCATATGGCGGCCCATGCGGCTCGAGATTCAACAGTCATTTGTCTGTTCCATGACGCATCACATGGACCTTGGCAAGAAGCAAAAGAGAGAAACACCAACGGGACACCTTGTGTGCACGTTCCTGTTATTATTTCAGGGGTGGTGGTGGTGGTATGTACATGTACATTGCCCATGCATGGATACGACGATACGGCTGGAACACGCAACGAAAAACACAACAAGTTGGGTCCGTCGAGCACCACGATCCCAAGAGCAAAATGCCAAACAGCAAAAGACCACCGAAATTCATTCCAAAACCCGCATTTCTAGGCCAGTCACCGGTCACGACCACCCCCTACCCCCCTACCCCCTACCCCATCATGGGCACGGCTCGAGGCGGCTCGAGCTCACCCATGGCGCCGTCACTGACAGCGGGGACCACCATGCGCTTGTATCGCCACCCATCTTCCCGCCTCTGCCACGGCTAACTCACCGGCAGTCGGGCCCAGTGCTCGGCCTCGTGCCTCTCGTGCTTCTTCTCCTCGTCCCCCGCCGGCTCGCCGGAGAAGGCCTCCGCTGCCGCCGCTGCCAGCGCCTCCTCCCCCCACGTGGCGGCTCTCCTCCCGGACTTGAACTTCCGCATTGCCGCCACGCTCGCCTCCTTCTCCTCCTCGTCGTATTCGCTCCCCTCTAGCGCCATCTTCTTGCCCGCCGCGCCGCCGCCGACTCCCCGGGAGGCGCAGCCGCCGCCGCCACACCGGAACACGGCCGCCACCCCGCGCCACCACCTGCGCTGGCGCCGCCGCCCGCACCTCTCCCGGTCGGACAGCACCTTCCCAATGCAGGACACCTTGGGCGACCGCGGCTCCTCGCCGGTGCCGCCAGAGCGCTTGTCGGGCAAGATCCGGCCCTGCGACGGCTGGCGCCGGGTGAAGGCCGGCCGGATCCTGGCCGGGAGGCCGAAGAAGGTGGCGGTGGCCGCGGCCGGGCCGCCCGCGACGCGCGCGGAGTTGGAGCGCGCCTTGAGCGGGACGGGGTTGCAGGCGCCGCCCGCCGCCGCCGACGACTTGGGGTTGGTGCTGCCCTTGGTGGAGTCGTCCCGCTCGTATATCGGGTTCAGCTCCGAGAAGGCCGCGTCGTCGCCGATGCGGATGGTTATCGACTCCGGCGGGAAGTCGTGGTCCGGCGGCGGCGGCGGCACGCGCCGCGGGGGCGAGGCGTCGCCGCTGTCGCCGCCCGCGATGACCGTCTCGCACGACACCTTCCTGTCCCCGGCGCCCGCGCCCGCGCCGCCGCACACCAGGCTCTCCAGGTCGACCTGCGGCATCGCCCGTTGCCAAACCAGCTACGTAGTACGCACCTCCCGGCCCCGTCAACACGGCGTGGCGGCGGCGAGCGCCCGGCAGGGAGAGGGGCAGGAGGCTGGCTGGTATCTAGGAGCAGGGAGAGTGATAAGCGGACGCCACCACACGCTGCTCCCCTTAAAAATTCGGAGGTGGACGGGGCAGGGGGAGGGGCGAGGCCCAGAGCGGATGCACCAGAGGCTGTCGAATAGTGGCGCCACCCCTGAAACGAAACGAACTCCAATAACGGATCTCGACTATTTGTCTCCCCAAAACAGCGTTATTTACCGAGTAACTAAGTAGTGTACTGATGAGATTTTAAAAAATACTCCATGAGAAGCTTATTAACAGTGCAGTAGACGATCGCTGTAAAATCTCCTACGATTTGGCTAACGAATTAAGTATTGCATTTGTGCAGCGAATAGTTTTATCAGGAGTTCAGGACATGGCATGAGTGAGCACAGCGATTTGGCGCCGATCTGGAGGGGAGAAGACCTCCGACAGAGCCCATTTTCTCCCGTGGCCCTCCCAATTAACAAGCTTATAGTCTTTTCGTTTCCGAGTGGAAAGGCCACTGATCCGCCTCAGACCGATCTGTCTTCTAGTTAAGCCGCGCTGCAGCAGTGCCCACCAACACCGGTGCTTCAAATTTCGAAAATTAAACAACGGTTGGGCCTGCAGATTCAGCCTGTGCACAACTGTTTTTCAGTTCAAAAGTTCAAGCAGGCAGTAGCATACAGTACATGGGATCAGTTACAGCATGAAACCATATACATACTCCTGCACTAGACAGATAGGTTGTGAAATTCTCCAAAAAAAACAACCAACCATTATCTTTCCCTTTTTACCGAGATCAAAAGTACGATTTGAGGGGGTAAAACTGCGGGGAATGAGGTCATGAACAGAAATGAGATGGGGCTGGGCAGACGCTCAGTAAATAAACGGAATCAAGGGCAGTTCTGGGCTTGGCGCAAGGTGCTGCTGACCGGCGATCACATGGCCGTGTCGGTGAAGGCATCGGGCAGGCAGGGCACCTACCCGATCTGTACTATTCTGTTGCCATTGCTGCAGATTGAGCACCCAGATTGAGAGCGTGGCTTGGCTCCTAAACATGCTGATTTCGCCCCTTCAGCTAGCGGCCTAGCCCTAGTAGGTTAGCTCGAAAGGGGCTAATCACAGATGTGACACGTCACCTTGTCAATCCTACCAAAGACGAGACAATGATAGGAAAAAGATATCTGAATGGCCCTAGGCAGCTTAGCAATCAGCTGCTGGTTGCTAATCAGACAAAGATTTTTTCGAAAAAGATGCAGAGATAGTGATTTATATCAGTAGTACGAAGAAAAGAAAATGCAGACAGTGATTTTTCGAGAATGATTTATGTAGAAGAAACCGAGCTGCATGCTCAAACCCGTAGTCAAACATTGGTCAACAGCCCCCACAGGCTCACAAGATCCCAAGGGATCCAAATTATTGCACTCTCAGTCCCATCAAGAGGTACACGTCGGCGAACAGCGACGAATGGGACGAGGAACAAAATTAAGATCAAGTACCAGATATGATAAAGTAAGGGAATGGAAAACCACATGACTGGGGAGAGGCGCAAGAGCATATCTTTGCAACTTGTTCTTGAAAAAGATGCATTGATCTTCATTCCAAACAGCCCCGGCCTTGGGAAACACAGCCCCACAGGCTGCCATGGGGCCTGAATTATTGTACTCGCATCCGCTGATTCGCATGATCAAAACAGCGACGAATGGGACGAGGAACAAAATTAGAACCAAGCGATAGATGTTAGATGTAAATGAATTGAAGAAGAATCCAGGCCAAATGGGACCCCGATGCAATCAATTTGTTGTGCCCACAAGCACTTCCTGGATGCTTGCAGGTTAATACTATGTGCACAACAAAGGTAGTATCACATCAAACATTTGTAAGATGGAACATCAAGGTACACCTTTGTACGGCTGAAGAAAAGGTGCTCCCTCCGTTCCAAAATACTTGTCGTGGTTTTGGTTCAAAGTTTAACTAAAACCACCAGAAGTATTTTGGAACGGGGGGAGTGCACCTTTGTAATATAGTACTCCCTCTGTTCGGATACATATGACGTATTTGATTTGTTAAGACAAGGTTTTGACCAACAGTTACTGCATTAGTAATCCCTATTGCCTTACTTTCTAAATTATCAGGCATATTTCCTTTTTACCCCAGTAGATGCCAGTTCTACCCTCCCCGAATTGGAAAGATTTTAAATTACCCATTGGTAATTACTCCTCTGATCAATGTTGTAACCAGGATCACCAGTCCAAAGTTATCCTCAAATCAGTTCTTGGTCACAGTACACCAAAAAATAGACCTAAAAAGGGAACAATATACAACACAAAATCGATGTCTTTAGACTCATATTCAAAACTACCAATGTACGATTGCGGTTTTGTAACACATAGGTTTCATATTAATGGAGCAAATGTTGGTCAAAGTTTGTCTCAACTAACTAAAAAAGAAAATACTCCCTTTAAATCCATACTGCCAGAGTTGATTATAAAGCATGACAAAGCAAATTACAGGAATAGTGAATTGTTCTACTGTACAAACAAATTAAATCTTTGAAGCATCATTGAAATTTGTGACAGCCAACAATGCATGCGTCAAATCTTTAGTACGTGGCATTTTCAACATTGATAGTCTCCAAATGAAGCTTGGATGAGTAAGTTCATTGGTAAAAATAAAACCTGACAGAGCTAAAACATGGTGGAACTGTTGATCGTGACATAAACACATAATATTTTGATGTTTCCGGTCGAAATATTCACAAAAATCTCAACAGCCAAGGTTCAGATTTAGACAGAACTGCATGCATAGCAAAACACCACTCTTTAGTGGCTAAGAGGGACTTTGGGGGAAACTAGCAATTAATTGGTTTCAGCTATCCAACACAAGATAACTGCATAGATAAGTCAAATAGTTCGCTATAACAGATCAGGAATTTGGGGAGGAATAATGCTACGGAAATACGTAAGGGAAGTTTGATAATGGACTGTTTCCCGAATAAAAATGTCGCTGGAGTAAACTCTTTCATGAGCACATTAAAATTCCTACCACCATCATTTAGGATTAAAAGACAATTTTATGAAAGCTACAGATATCAGAAGATAACAATAATGTTAAGGCCACTGCTAGCATGCTGGTTGAGCCTTCTGTTTCAGAGGACCATGCTATGTTCTCTTCCAAATCCAATTCAGCAGCTATACTACCCCAACAGTGCATAATACATCAGCATGTTCGTTCAGACTTCTCTATCAAATGCTCACAACAGTGCATACCATACTACCCAACAGAGGACTGAGATGAAATATTAGTATTATCAAGAACTATACGATGAGTACATGAACCACGACAATGAAACATTGTATCTATTTAGAGAAGCAGCGAGAAACACAACAAATACGATGCGGAATGGCTAGAAAAAAGGGTAAGCATACATGAATCACAACAATTTAAACCTTCTCCAGAATGATCTCCAGTATGGACACAGAATTGACCTTCCAACTTTTTGGGGGGCGAGATCCCACCGTTTCTTTAGGTCCAGGATCATAGAGTAAACAGAGGCAAGGAATGCCTCGATCTCGAACGATGCAGGGATTGTTCTGTAACATTTCATGTCAAGAAGTTGCCTAAGGGGCCTTACTCTTCACGGCGGGGAGGGGGGCTTGCCCGGCCCAGTCGTCGTCGGCGGCGGGGGCTGCTGCAGGGGAGGAGGTGGGGTAGCAGCGGAAGCGCCCTGCGACTCCTCGGCGGCGGCGAGCTGGCGGAGGCGGGCCTGGAGGGCGCGGACGCGGTCCTCGGTGCGGCGGAGCTTGCACCATCGCCAGGTGATGTACGCGCCGAGCCCGCCGTAGACGAGGATGTAGGAGCCCCACACGTACGGGTACGTCTCCGCGTGCTCTTTCGTGCTCCTCCATTGCTCCCGCAGCTTCGCGATCAAGCTGCCTCCAGCCCCCGCCGCGCTCACCGGCGGCGGCGGCGGCGCGTCCTCGCCATCCCCAGGAGTCGCCATTGGTGTGGTGCGCTACTTTTTCGCCTTGTTCTTAGGGCAAGTGGGAATGGCCGAATTGGTCGGGTAATTTGGCCCAGGCTAGAATGGACCCTGTCTTTTTGTCTCGCTTTGCATATACGTGGGCTGGGCTACATCGTGGGCTTAAACTTCTTGCGTAAAATATTGCGTCCATGATATATTCTCAGAATATATATTAAGAAAAAAAAGACAGGTTTGTCTAAAAAAAGATAGGTTCAGTTCTTTTTAAGGAAAAAAGCCAGGTCCATAGCCAAGCCAGTTGTAAATGCAAAAAAAGGGATGTACAATACTTAGGCTATGTGGCTATGTGCCCAAAATGGAGGCACACCCGATAACGCATGAGGTAGATCAGGCTCATGTCGTGGCGGTAGTATGCGCGGTGTGTCCATTTGACAACACCAAAAAAATACTTAGGCTATGTTTTGAATGACAGAATAGTTGAAATTTGAGATGATGGTGCTTAGATGTAAATCAGCCCCTTTAAATTGTTGTATATCATCATCTTTAAATTCTTCCATATAACTATTATATAATTAAAAAAATCTAACCACTGTTGATCCACATATGCTAAATTATCATCTCGCTGGATTACGCTGGGGATTTAGCACAAAAAAATTATACAATAAACAACTCTAGAGATATGATAAGTAACCAACTACTCAAGTGCCGGCTACAAAGATAATACTTGAACCATTCTGTATACAACACAAAATGGCAAATCATTTCTTACTTATTACATTTTTTCTAAAATGTAAGTCAAACCTTTTAAGTCTGACTAAGACTTTTTTTTTCTAGGAACTTGAATATGTTTATAGAGAAAATATTAACGTATGCAATACCAAAAATTTAGACTACGACAACATGTTTTGCAATTCATGTACTAATAATTCACCCAAAAAAGTATTTTGTGCAAACATCTAGTAGATATGAATACATGTAAAAGATATCCATTTTCTTTTATGAAATACTACTCTATATAGAACCAAGTATTTGACCGATCCATTGGATCGTTCAGGTGCGCATGACGCGCTGTGCTAAGCGCGTGCTAGTTCATAGCTTTTCATCATAAGAATACTACAATTAGCTCTGCATTTTCTCTTCTCGCTAAGTGTAAGCCTCCCCTCTAGCACCTTTCCATCCACTAGGTTTAGACCCTGCTCCGTTGCCGCTACTGAAGGGAGCATGCTCCCATGCTCTAGGAGCTCCTATCGTTGACCCTACTTCTCACATATGAAAGTGCTCACTCGCCATCTCCTCCAGTTGTAACAAAAAAAGGAAGTCCTCCGACGCCAGTGAACTTAGGGAAAGATGGAAATATAGGAGAACGGGTTACGACAGGGATCTGGCAACGCGATATTTGTCGCTAATGGGCACGGGGCGGTGAGGTCGATACTCCAATATGAAGCTTGGTGATTTGCGGTTTTTTTTATGTTGCATATGTTAATTTGACACGCTGCAAGCTCATGAGTGTTCTGCTATAAACACTAGGGCGACATGTTGTGATGACTCTCGGGAGTCTACTGAAAACAAATGGGTGAGATGATGTGATTATCTTGGTTGTCTGCTGCAAATGTTCTTTTCATATTGCAAGTGTTTTTTTGCAGTGTCCCAAGAAATGGTTTCCTTGCTGCATACATGGATTTTTCTCGATGATTTGCTTTAAAAAATAGTTATTTGTTGCATACACACAATAAATTGTGCATGTGTGCATTTCAAATAATGGGATTTTGTTTGCATGTTTTGTCGTACTGCAACGAAGATATTGCGATGATGCTCGAAACGTAAAAATGGAAATATCACAAGCGAGGGTTATCTGTTGCAAGGATTGGACGGCCTGGATCCTGATATTAAGTCAAAACATATAGCGGAAGAGGATTTGTGGCTCTTGGGTGCCACACATCCCTATATGAATATCACATTAAAAACATTAGGAAATCACCAAAAAATCCGAAATTTAGGGGCATGAAACTTGGCTGCCCGTTGTACACCCGTGTCCAGTTTCGTAGGGAATGAGTGCCCGTGGTAATGTCACTAAAAAGATTAAAAAAATAGTATGTATAGAATTTTTTTTTGGATATATCGTATGTCGGAGCGTAATTCCTGAGACGCGGATACCACAGGAACCCATTCACCGCAGATATGAACACAGGTGTACAACGAGCACCCATGTTTCAAATCCCATAATTTTAGACTTTCTTAAAAATTTCTGATATTTTACTAATGCTATTTTCATATAGGGGTGCGTAGCACCTGGGTGTTCCAATCCATTTCCGAACAGATGGCACGCAGCATAGATCAATCCGAAGTTGTTCCGTATATCAAAGCAACTCATGTATGCGAATCAACCTGTGGTTGAGTTGGTTAGGTGGACAGTGGTATCCTTAACCCACCAGGGTTCAAATCCTGGTGCTCGCATTATTCCTGGATTTATTTCAGGATTTCCGGCGATGCGCTTTCAGTGGGAGGAGACGTTCCCGTCGACGACGAGGCGCCTACGGTGACTTCGTAAATCTCAAGATGATATGCCGGCTCAGTCTTTCAGAGGTGCTCATAGGGGTAGGGTGTGCATGTGTGCGTTCATAGAGGTGAGTGTATGCGCGTGTATATGAGCGCTTGTGTCTGTACTGATGCTCAAAAAAAAAGCAACCCATGTATGCACTCGTACCATACATGTAATATATCGTTCTGATAAGGAAACTACATGGCAAGAATTCTCTTCAACGAGCTTAACCTGCCATATCCATGTACACATTCCAAATACCCACACCGTGGAGTCTTGGTCAGACAAACCCCGTTTTCACAAGTAATTACATGTTGATTTGCTCATTCCATAAAACTATCCGCAATGCATGCATATATAAATCAAGCTAGCCACGCCGTGGTCGATCGTGCTCGTATACGCGCTTCCCCTCTCCCCCCGAACTCTTGATCCGCCGGCGCGCTAGCTAGCACGATGACGACCGCTCGCTCCGTGGCGGTGCTCATGGACCGCCGGCCTTCGCCGCCGCCGACGCCCACTGCGACCTCCAGAAGGACCTCGTCATAACGCAGAGCCTCGGCGAGCCTCAAAGCGACGGCTCATCGATGTACTGGGTGACCGTGACGAACCAGTGCGCCGGCGACGAACGCAGGGGCAGGCCCTGCGTCATCTCCAGGATCCGGCTGCAGTGCGGCAACTTCCGCTCCGTTGCCCCCGTCGATCCCAAGGTGCTCCGCGTCGTCGTCCCCGGCGTCTGCCTGACTGCCTCCTCAACTCCGGCCACTCCATCCCGCAGGACCGCAACGTCTCCTTCGTCCACACCAGCTACGTGCGCGAAAACCTCTACGTCCTCTCCGCCACGTGCGACTCGGACGTTGATGCCGCTTTTGTTTTCCTCAACCGGCGCGCGTGTGTCATTTTTAGAGTTTAGACAGCGGTGTGAAATTTTGGTAGGATCTATCAGAGCATGTACAATACATAGTCTTAAGGTCATGCCTCATATGTCATATAGGATTGGATATGACGTAAAGTAGGTTCAGATAGGGAAGCGAGATTCTCTCCAGAAGGCGGGTGCTTGAAGAGAAAAAGTGTGGTCCGGTGACAAAAGCTGAAAAGGTTGAAGTGAAAAATAAAGATGCATGTATACTAGAGTCTTTATTTTCTATTTTTTTAATGAGGCCCACTAGTGGTAGCTTGCATTGGAAAGAAAAAATAAATATAAGTGCCTTAAATTACTTTTTATCATGAGGCATATGAATCCATATGCCACCATTGTACATGCCCTCAGATGATGTTTAGATGTGCCCGAAGAGACGTCGTTCATGTGGACTTAGCACAGGCGTGGTTTACTTTAGTCGTTTCACTTTTTTAGTATATAGTACATACACTCATGCGTATTCAGAAAGAAAAACTTTAGTTGTTTCATCACCGTGTTTACTTTGCAATGGTTTTTGCGTGTTATTTTGAGCAAGAAATTGATATTGTGAGATTTGCATAGTCTTGATCGTTGCGCTTCCTTTTATGCTTGGATATACTTCTTGGTGGAAAAAAGTAGCATGATCTACTCTTGATGTAAACATAAGACACCAAAAGGAAGGCACAAAGTTTCTATAATTTGAATCCATTTATGTTCAAATACAATTCCTGAGAAGGTTTTCATAGGAACTCGACATACGCTAGCTACAACTTTATATAGGAAAGACATTAGGTGGATAATAATACAACTATTTGATATGTGAATTTCACATGAAACAAGATTGAATTTTGGAACCTTTGAATTGAGAAAAGGCAGTTCTATTATGACTATATATGCCTTTGGAATCAAATTTCTCGTAAAGTTAGATTATACTAGTAGAAACAAAATAGTACTATATGTCTCTAGAAACAAAAGGTACAAGTGTACAACGCACAAAGATTCACTCTATTCTTTCGCAAAAGATCACACAATATATGCTGAAGATTCGAGTCGTGAATTTGGACTAGACAAGACAAGAGGACATAGCCTATAGAGGAAATCACATTGTCCTTTTCTCATATTTATCTTGCCTTAATAAAAATTCCACTGATAAGAAAACACTGTTCAACATTGACTGAACTAATTGGTTTGCATCTTAGGATCTGCTTCCGAAAATTTATATCAAGATACTAAGCTCCCTAATTTTGGAGGCTCCTGGTGCGTCTGTGTCGTTGATTGAGGGTTCCTACTTTTACCTTTCTGTTATTTTCAATGTTTTTTATTTGTATATTCTAAATTTATTTATTTATTCACTTTTTATTTATGAACATTTATTTAAATCTGTGAACAATTTTAGAAGTGCCTGTTTTTTTTCTAAAATTCAAGATTTCTTCAAAAAACATTACTGAATATTTTAAAGTTTGCGAACATGTTTTTAGTTTGCAAAGCTAATTTCAGATCTGTGATTAATTTGGAAATCCATGATTTTTTTAATTTGTGAACTTTTTTAAAATTCATGCTTTTAAATTCCAATATTTTTGAATAACCAATATTACATCTTCTCATTTAGCAAACTTCTTCCAAATAATGATAGCTGGATTTTTTATAAGATAGCAATGGAGTGAGCGAAAACATGCTAATCGAGTGAGTTGAAAAGGGAGCCGAACTGAGCGAACAGGAGCTTCGTGGGCCTGACCACGTAAAAATTGTAGTAGCAATTTCACAGTTTCAGTATGCAATAGGAGGGAGCAACTAGTTAACAAGCGCTTCTTCGGGAGCCTCGCAACAATCAGTGCTACTTGGCGCGCTCTCAGTCATTCGCCACGTGTCGTGCTTTGGACGCTCCCACCGAATTATATATTTTTTTATTTTTCCGCACGTGTTTTCGGTTTTTAAATGTTTTTTTTCGGGTTTTTCGACGTTTTAGTTTTCCCCCGGTCTTTCTTAACTTTTTGATCAAAAAAATTTGAAAAAAAACTTTTGCGCAAAAAAAGTGTTTTCTTTGTTTTTCCTTTCGCGAAAGTCACAGTTTTTTTTTCCACGAGAGGCATGGTTGTGCTTTTGCGCGAGTCACGACCGTGCCTTTCGGAAACGGGAAAAAAACGTGTTTTCTATTTATTTTTCTTTTGCGAGAGTTATGGTTTTGCTTCCGCGAGAGTCACGGCCGTGCCTCTCGGAAAGGGAAAACCAAAACGCGTTTTTTGTTTTTTTTTCTTTCGCGAGAGTCATGGTTTTGCTTCCGCGAGAGGCAGGTGGTGCTTTCGCGAGAGTCACGGCCGTGCCTCTCAGAAAGGGAAAAAATGCGTTTTCGGTTTTTTTTTTCTTTCGCGAGAGTCACGGTTTTGCTTCTGTGAGAGGTACGGCTGTGCTTTCGCGAGAGTCACGGCTATGCCTCTCGAAAATGAAAAAAAAGTGTTTTCTGTTTTTCCTTCCACGAGAGTCACGGTTTTGCTTTCACGAGAGGCACGGGTGTGATTTTGCAAGAGGCACTGGCATTCCTCTTTCGGAAAAGGAAAAAAAAAACATGCTCCCGGTTCAGTTTTTTTGTCCGGTTTTTTGGCCGGTTTTTTATTAAAAAAAAGTTCGTCAAAATCTATCAACATGGGATCTAGTTTTAAAGATCTCGACGCGAGGAATCCAATCATGAAAACAGTTCGAGATTTGGACGCACAGTTTAAAAGATAAAATATTTTGAATAAACGGATCTACGAAAAAAGGAAAACTCACAGATTACGACAAGTGATGTACTGCATGTGCGCCACTTGTCGCGACCTAGGAAAGTGAAGTGTTCTTTGCAACGAGTATTTTTTAATTAGTGATTTCGGCAATAGGAGCTCACAAGCCGAGAGCTATATGTCGCCCATACTGATTTCTATTACGTCTCACCTGTAGCGCTGGCTTTTAGGCCAGCCCAATAATATAGTTTCGTGCAAGTGTTTTTTTTGTGTGTGCTTTTGCATTGGTTTCTTCTGTTGTCTTTTGTTTTCTTTAATTTTTATTTTCCAATTTGTTTTTTATTCTTTCTTTATTTCATTTTCACCTGGCTTTTTATATTTATTTTTAATTTTTTTCAACCGATGTCTAATTTGTTCATAAACATTGTACCCTTTTCCTGTACACCATAAATATTTTTATAGTACGTTTAACATTTTCAAAGACATGATTAACATGTTTTAAATATATCTTTTAATGTCTACCTTTATTCATACTCATTGCAAATTTCTCATATAATCCTAAGGAATAAACATTTAACATATCTAAATACATAATTAATGTTTTTAATAATGTTCTGAATATTTTTTCCAATATATATTGAAAAGAATTCAAATATACATGGAAACAATATTTTAATGATACGAACCATTTGTTTAAATTATGTGAAAAAATTACATTGTATAATTTTAAAAAAATCACAAATATTTCTTTAAAATGCAAGAACATATTTTGAAATGTATCGTAAAGCTTTTTGAATGGTATGATATTTTTAGGTTACCAGAACAATTGTTTAAATTGTACAGTATAATATTTTTAGAAATGTGACATTCATTTTTGCATATTCATGAACGTTTTTGAAATGTCACGTTAATTTTTTTGAATGGCACACATTTTTTTAAGTTGAGCTGACTTTTTTTTGCACTGCATAAACATTTTTTAATGTGTGACGGACATTTTAAATTAATTAACTAAATTAATTTTCATAGTATTTCTATTTAGTTTTTTCAAAATTTAAACAAAATTTTAAAACAAAAAATTCATTTGTGACGTGAGCATGCTATTTCGGCCCATTACCGACTTTGTAGGCGACACAATCTTTTGTCTTGTATAAAGCGAGACATAGTCTTGCCCGCCCTTGAGATGCTCACACAACGACCATCGACTTACACCGACGTTGACATGTGTAAGGACACTACAATGACGCATGAAACAACTCAATTCTCCTTCTAGAACAAATATGTCAGACACACGCATCAGGAAATGCCCCCGCGTCGTCCCGCAGGCAACAAGGGCAGTAGTACCACCGCCGTTGTTTCTAGGCCTTACTTCTCCTTCTTTCCTCATCATCGATGCCGGCCATAGCCTCCAGGGCAAAGCCTTCGCGGTGGTCAGCAGCGGTGAGAGCTCTCCCGCACGCGCGTCCGATCTACCTTCTCCTCCTCTTGATTGGATCTTGCACAGTCGTCGCCCTAGTTGTGCCTCCTTCCCATGGCTCTTCCCTGGGCTGGGCGGAATCCGGCCTTAGTGTCCAGCGGCCGGCGGTGGCGTGATTGGGTGTTGCCTCATCGGATCTGGGCGAGCACGGATCTAGACGGTAGTGGTGGCTAGGGATTTATTGGAAAGAATTAAACGCAACTCTGAAGATTGTGAACTCGAGAAGGTAATTAGTTAGGTATAAACCTTAAGTTTGATTGTGTTAAATCTTTCATGGATACTAATGCTTTTCGTGAATTTGGCACTAGTTATGAACTTGACTCTGAGATAGTAGCTTCTTTATGTGAATCATTTGTTACTCATGTTGATTTCCCTAAGGAAAAGTGGTTTAAATATCCTCCTCCCATAAAAGTGAAAGTAGTAGAACCTATTAGAGTTGAAGAAGAAACTGTTACTTATAATGTTGATCATGTTATTCCTACTGCTTACATTGAGAAACTAGACCTGACGTGTGTCTCGCCATAGTCTGGCAGGGGGGTACCAAAGTAATCCAGGAGTGGATCACTAGACAGCGGTCAAGAACATCCTGAAGTACCTGAAAAGGACTAAGGATATGTTTCTCTTTTATGGATGTGACGAAGAGCTCGTTGTAAATGGTTACGTCGATGCTAGCTTCGACATTGATCCGGATGACTCTACGTCACAAACCAGATACATGTTTATATTGAATGGTGGAGCCGTCAGTTGGTGCAGTTCCAAGCAGAGCGTCGTGGCGGGATCTACGTGTGAAGCAGAGTACATAGCTGCTTCCGAAGCAGCTCATGAAGGAGTCTGGATGAAGGAGTTCATATCCGATCTGGATGTAATACCGAGCGCATCGGGTCCAATGTAAATCTTTTATGAAAACATGGAGCAATTGCCTTGGCGAAGGAATCCAGATTTCACAAGAAAACCAAACACATCAAGAGACGCTTCAACTTCATTCATGAAAAAGTCAAGGATGGAGACATAGAAGTTCTGCAAAATACATACGGATCTAAATGTAACAGACCAGTTGACTAAGCCTCTTCAACGAGCAAAACATGATCAACACCAACACTCCATGTGTGTTAAATTCGTTACAATGTAATCTAGACTATTGACTCTAGTGCAAGTGGGAGACTGAAGAAAATATGCCCTAGAGGCAATAGTAAAGTTTTTATTTTATATTTCCTTATTCATGATAAATGTTTATTATTCATACTAGAATTTTATTGATCGAAAACTTAAATACATGTGTGAATACATAAACAAATAACGTGTCCCTAGTAAGCCTCTACTAGACTAGCTTGTTGATCAAAGATGGTTAAGGTTTCCTAACCATGGACATGTGTTGTCATTTGATAACGGGATCACATCATTAGGAGAATGATGTGATGGACAAGACCCATCCGTTAGCTTAGCATATTGATCGTTCAGTTTATTGCTATTGCTTTCTTCATGTCAAATACATATTCCTTCGACTATGAGATTATGAAACTCCCGGATACCGGAGGAATGCCTTGTGTGCTATCAAAAGTCACAACGTAACATGTGATCATAAAGGTGCTCTACAGGTATCTCCGAAGGTGTTTGTTGAGTTGGCATAGATCGAGATTAGGATTTGTCACTCCGAGTATCGGAGAGGTATCTCTAGGCCCTCTCGGTAATACACATCATAAGCTTGCAAGCAAATGACTAAGGAGTTAGTCACGAGGTGATGTATTACTGAATGAGTAAAGAGACTTACCGGTAACGAGATTGAACTAGGTGTGAAGATATCGACGATCAAATCTCGGGCAAGTAACATGCCGATGGACAAAGGGAATTACGTGTGTTATCATAACAGTTTGACCGATAAAGATCTTTGTAGAATATGTAGGAGCCAATATGGGCATCCACGTTCCCCTATTGGTTATTGACCGGAGAGGTGTCTCGGTCATGTCTACATAGTTGTCGAACCTGTAGGGTCCGCACGCTTAACGTTCATTGACGATATACTGTTATATGTGTTATATGATTTGGTGACCGAATGTTGTCGGAGTTCCAAATGTGATCACGGACATGATGAGGAGTCTCAAAATAGTTGAGAAGTAAATATTGATATATAGGACGATGGTATTCGTACACCGAAAGTGTTTGGGGTGTACCGGGTGATCATCGGAGTACCGGAAGGGGTAACGGACACCCCTGGGAGGTTAGTGGGCCTTGATACGTCTCCAATGTATCTATAATTTTTGATTGCTCCATGCTATATTATCTACTGTTTTGTACATTATTGCACTTTATTATCCACTTTTATATTATTTTTGGGACTAACCTATTAACCGGAGGCCCAGCCTAGAATTGCTGTTTTTTGCCTGTTTTAGGGTTTCGAAGAAAAGGAATATCAAACGGAGTCCAAACGGAATGAAACCTTCGGGAACGTGATTTTCTCAACAAACAAGACCCGGGAGACTTGGACCCTATTGATAACCCATAAGTATAGGGGATCGCAACAGCTTTCGAGGGTAGAGTATTCAACCCAAATTTATTGATTCGACACAAGGGGAGCCAAATAATATTCTCAAGTATTAGCAGCTGAGTTGTCAATTCAACCACACCTAGAAACTTAGTATCTGCAGCAAAGTGTTTAGTAGCAAAGTAATATGATAGTGATGGTAACGGTAACAAAGAGTAATGAAAGCAAAGTAATGTTTTTGGTATTTTGTAGTGATTGTAACAATAGCAACGGGGAAGTAAATAAGCGTAAACCAGTATATGGAAAGCTCGTAGGCATTGGATCAATGATGGATAATTATGCCGGATGCGGTTCATCATGTAACAGTCATAACATAGGGTGACATAGAACTAGCTCCAATTCGTCAATGTAATGTAGGCATGTATTCTGAATATAGTCATACGGGGGAAGACTACAATAGAAACTGGCCATAGGATAGAAGAATAGAAAAATGAAGTTGGAGCCGTTGGATCCTTAATGGATGCTTCAAATTTGAAATGTTAGGGCTGGTGAATTCTTTGTACTTTTGCAGAAAGCTCCCTGAGTAATTGCTATATACAATAAAGACCCTCCCACCAGCTCCCACATGCCTGATCTGAAGCGCCCATTGGACATCCGATGCTCCAGATTCGTTTTTCTATTCTTCTATCCTATGGCCAGCTTCTATTGTAGTCTTCCCCAGTCATACGTGCTTATGGAAAAGAACTTGTATGACATCTTTTGTCCTACCCTCCCGTGGTAGCGGGGTCCTAATGGAAACTAAGGGATATTAAGGCCTCCTTTTAATAGAGAACCGGAACAAAGCATTAGCACATAGTGAATACATGAACTCCTCAAACTACGGTCATCACCGGTAAGTATCCCGATTATTGTCACTTCGGGGTTAACGGATCATAACACATAATAGGTGACTATAGACTTGCAAGATAGGATCAAGAACACTCATATATTGATGAAAACATAATAGGTTCAGATATGAAAGCATGGCACTCGGGCCCTAGTGACAAGCATTAAGCATAGCAAAGTCATAGCAACATCAATCTCAGAACATAGTGGATACTAGGGATCAATCCCTAACAAAACTAACTCGATTACATGGTGAATCTCATCCAAACCATCACCGTCCAGCAAGCCTATGATGGAATTACTCACGCACGGCGGTGAGCATCATGAAATTGGTGATGGAGGATGGTTGATGATGACGATGGCGATGAATCCCCCTCTCCGGAGCCCCGAATGGACTCCAGATCAGCCCTCCTAAGAGGTTTTAGGGCTTGGCAGTGGCTCCGTATCGTAAAACGCGATGATTTCTTCTCTCCTATTTTTTTCTCCCCGAAAGCAGTTATATAGAGTTGGAGTTGGAGTCAGGGGATCTCCAGGGGGCCACAAGGTAGGGGGGCGCGCCCTAGGGGGGGGGGCGCCCCTCACCCTCGTGAGAAGGGTGTGGGCCCCCTGGTCTTCATCTTTGGCGAGGATTTATTATTATTTATTTTAAGATATCCCGTGGAGTTTCAGGTCATTCCGAGAACTTTTGCTTTCTGCACATAAAACAACATCATGGCAATTCTGCTGAAAACAGCGTCAGTCCGGGTTAGTTCCATTCAAATCATACAAGTTAGAGTCCAAAACAAGGGCAAAAGTGTTTGGAAAAGTAGATACGTTGGAGATGTATCAACTCCCTCAAGCTTAAACCCTTACTTGTCCTCAAGCAATTCAGTTGAGAAACTGAAAGAAATAAAGAAAAACTTTTACAAACTCTGTTTGCTCTTGTTGTTGTTGGAAATATGTCAAGCTAGCATTCAAGTTTTCAGCAAAGATGATAACTAACCACATTTGCAATAATTCTCAGGTCTCATGATTACTCATATCAATAACATAATCAACTAGCAAGCCATAATAATAAATCTCGGATGACAACACTTTCTCAAAACAATCATAATATGATATAACAAGATGGTATCTCGCTAGCCCTTTTTGAGACCGCAAAACATAAATGCAGAGCACCTTTAAAGATCAAGGACTGACTAGACATTGTAATTCATGGTAAAAGAGATCCAATCATAGTCACACCCGATATAAATTAACAGTAATGAATGCAAATGATAGCTGCGCTCTCCAGCTAGTGCTTTTTAATAAGAGGGTGATGACTCAACATAAAAGTAAATAGATAGGCCCTTCGCAGAGGGAAGCAGGGATTTGTAGAGGTGCCAGAGCTCGGTTTTAAAATAGAGGTGAATAATATTTTGAGTGGTATACTTTCATTGTCAACATAACAACCAAGAGATGGCGATATCTTCCATGCTACACACATTATAGGCGGTTCCCAAACAGAATGATAAAGTTTATACTCCCCCTCCACCAACAAACATCAATCCATGGCTTGCTCGAAACAACGAGTGCCTCCAACATACATCAGGTCCCAGGGGGAGTTTTGTTTGCAATTATTTTGATTTAGTTTGCATAAAGCATGGGACTGGGCATCCCGGTGACCAGCCCTTTATCTCGTGAATGAGGAGCGGAGTCCACTCCTTTTGAGAATAACCTGTCTAACATGGAAGATACAGACAGCCCTAGTTGATACATGAGCTATTCAAGCATACAAAACAGGATGATTATTTGAAAGTTTAGAGTTTGTCACATACAAATTTACTTGGAACGACAGGTAGATACCGCATATAGGAAGGTATAGTGGACTCATGTGGAATAACTTTGGGGTTTTAAGGAGTTTGGATGCACAAGCAGTATTCCCGCTTAGTACAGGTGAAGGCTAGCAAAAGACTGGGAAGCGACCAACTAGAGAGCGACAACAGCCATGTACATGCATTAAAATTAATAAACATTGGATGCAAGCGTGAGTAGGATATAATCCACCATGAACATAAATATCGTGAAGGCTATGTTGATTTGTTTCAACTACATGCGTGAACATGTGCCAAGTCAAGTCACTTAAATCATTCAGAGGTGGATACCACCCTATCATACCACATCATAACCATTTTAATAGCATGTTGGCACGCAAGGTAAACCATTATAACTCATAGCTAATCAAGCATGGCATAAGCAACTATGATCTCTACTTGTCATTGCAAACATGTTTATTCATAACAAGCTGAATCAAGAACGATGAACTCATCATATTTACAAAAACAAAAGAGGTCAAGTTCATACCAGCTTTTCTCATCTCAGTCAGTCCATCATATATCATCATAATTGCCTTTCACTTGCACGACCAAACGATGTGGATAATAATAAGAGTGCACATGCATTGGACTAAGCTGGAATCTGCGAGTATTCAATAAACAGGAGAAGACAAGGCAATATGGGCTCTTTTGTCAGATAAATAATAGTGCATATAAGAGCCACTTCAACAATTTAATCAAGGTCTTCTCCTACTGACCCCCAAAGAAAAGAAAAGAAATAAAACTATTTACACGGGAAAGCTACCAACAAGCAAAAGAAGAACAGAAAATATTTTTGGATTTTCTTTTTAATTACTACTACATGCATGGAAAGTAAATTAATTAAAAGCTGCAACTAATTTTTTTTGGTTTTCTTAAGGTTTATTAAACACACAAGAAGAAAGCATAAAAGGAAATAAACTAGCATGGATGATACAATGAAAAAGTATGAGCACCGACATCTGGCAATGAGTGTGTGTGAACATAAATGTAATGTTGGTGAGAAATATGTGCTCCCCCAAGCTTAGGCTTTTGGCCTAAGTTGGTCTATGGCCATGGCTGGCCTGGCTGATATGCATAATAATAGTTGTTGGGGTCATACTGTGATGAGGAAGAAGAAGGCTTCGATTGCCACCGGTTGGCAATCATCTCCGGATCCCACTGATAGTTAGACTGTCGTGAAGGATCAAATTGTGGTTCCGGTTCTGGCTCCTCGGCTGGTGCAGGGTTCCGGTAGGCGTGGATAGCCGTCAATGGAACAAGGTACTTGCCTACAGTCAAATCAAACAAGGCAGGAGTAGGCAAGGTAATAGTCTCAAGATGATGTTTATTAAAGAACAATTGATATTTAAGCTCTCCTGCCCTATTCTTAACAATAAAATCATGTGCCACCATACTTTTATAATCTAAATAAACACGAGGCAACACTTTTTCCTCCTTCTCAACATGCCTAATAGGTATGTTAAAATGTGTAGCTAGGCGTGTGGCGTAGACGCCTCCAAAGATGGGATCCTTAGTACGATTCATACTTAACCGTCTAGCAATAATGCCGCCCATACTAAAAGTGTTATCACTGTATAAACCTTGGAGCAAAATAATAATATCAGGGATACTAAGGTTTCCAGAGTTTCCGCGACCAATTAAGCAACGACCAGCAAATAATGCAAAGTAACGTAAGACAGGAAAATGTATGCTAATGATTCGTGCATCGGAAACCTTCCTAGTTTCCCCTATAGTGATAGTATTAATAAATACCTCCACATCATCATGATGTGGTTCTTCTATCTTGCCCCCAAAAGGGACTAAACAAATCCGACAAAAATCATAAAGTGACATCTCCTTATGCTCATCATATAAATGAAACTCCACCGTAGGTGGCGAATTCCTAGAATGGAAATGAAAGTTTTGCACAAAGGTATTTGTGAGTAAGAGATACTGATCGCATTGGTCGTGGAGGAAAGCGGTGAGGCCTGCATTATGAGCCAACTCATGAAAATCTTCATAAATCCCGGCTGCTCTCAAGAAATCCTCAGAAGGCCATTCACACGCCCGAACCTCCGTGGTGCGCGGCAAATTATACTTAGGCTTCGGTGCCTTTTCCTTCGGGCTTTGGCTCAATGAGCCCCTCAATAATCTCCTCATCATTTTCTGAAAAATTCTGAATTTTTTAGTAACTTCAAAATAAAAATAAACCAAATTCAATAATATTGATAGCAACTACTCCTACAAGTGCCTAGGGCCTATATCATGCATCAAAACTACTTTTGACCATATAAATTTGACATGCAAGCTCAAGAACAGGGTCACCTAAACAACACAAATTTGCAATGAATAAAGCACTAGAACAAAAACTAATTGGACTAATGTAGGAGTCACATACCAAGGAACAATCTCCCCAAGCAGTTTTGTGAGAGGTGCTTTGAGCAAGGAGATCGAAAATGGCAGCAAAACAAGCTTGGACTCGGGTTTGAGTTGGTTTTTCGTATTTGGGGGAGGAAGATGAAGTGTGTGGCTGGAAGAATAAGTGGAGGAGGGCCACCGTGGGCCCATGAGGCAGGGGGCGCGCCCTAGGGGGGTGGGCGCGCCCTCTACCCTCGTGGCAAGGTGGTTGGCCCCCTGGTGTGTTCTTTGTTCCATAAATCCTCAAATATTCTATAAAAATCATATTTAATTTTCAGGGCATTTGGAGAACTTTTATTTTCAAGGTATTTTTATATTGCACGGATAATCAGATAACAGACAGAAAATTATTTGTTTTTACTTTATTTCAACTAAATAACAGAAGGTATAGAAAGGGTACAGAGAGTTGTGCTTCTAGTTTCATCCATCTCATGCTCGTCAAAAGGAATCCACTAACAAGGTTGATCAAGTCTTGTTAACAAACCCATTCCGATTAACATGAAACCGGAGAAATTTCGAATAACACTAGGTTACCTCAACAGGGATATGCACATCCCCAATAATAAGTATATCATATTTCTTCTTGACAGTAGGAAGAGGAAATTCAAAACCTCCAAATATAATCGATGGAATTTTTCCGATAGAATTGAGACTATGAACTTGAGGTTGTTTCCTTGGAAAGTGTACCGTATGCTCATTACCATTAACATGAAAAGTGACATTGCCTTTGTTGCAACCAATAAAAGCCCCTGCAGTATTAAGAAAAGGTCTTCCAAGAATAATAGACATACTATCGTCCTCAGGAATATCAAGAATAATAAAGTCCGTTAAAATAGTAACGTTTGCAACTACAACAGGCACATCCTCACAAATACCGACAGGTATAGCAGTTGATTTATCAGCCATTTGCAAAGATATTTCAGTAGGTGTCAACTTATTCAAATCAAGTCTACGATATAAAGAGAGAGGCATAACACTAACACCAGCTCCAAGATCACATAAAGCAGTTTTAACACAATTTCTTTTAATGGAGCATGGTATAGTAGGTACTCCTGGATCCCCAATTTTCTTTGGTATTCCACCCTTAAAAGTATAATTAGCAAGCATGGTGGAAATTTCAGCTTCAGGTATCTTTCTTTTATTTGTAATAATATCTTTCATGTACTTAGCATAAGGATTTGTTTTGAGTATATCAGTCAATCGCATACGCAAAAATATAGGTCTAATCATTTCAGCAAAGCGCTCAAAATCCTCATCATCCTTTTTCTTGGATGGTTTGGGAGGAAAAGGCATGGGTTTCTGAACCCAAGGTTCTCTTTCTTTACCATGTTTCCTAGCAACAAAGTCTTTCTTATCATAACGTTGATTCTTTGATTGTGGGTTATCAAGATCAACAGCAGGTTCAATTTCTATATCATTATCATTACTAGGTTAAGCATTATTATGAACATCATCATTAACATTTCCATTAGGTTCATGTTCATTACCAGATTGTGTTTCAGCATCAGACATAGAGATATCATTTGGATTATTAGGTGGTTCAGCAATAGGTTCACTAGAAGTTTGCACAGTTCTATCATTTTTCTTTTTCTTCTTTTTAGAAGAACTAGGTGCATCAATTTTATTTCTCTGAGAATCTTGCTCAATTCTCTTAGGGTGGCCTTCAGGATACAAAGGTTCTGAGTCATTCTACCAGTTTTAGTAGCCACTTTAACAGCATAATTATTTTTCTTACTATTCATCTCATTGAGCAATTCTTTTTGAGCTTTAAGTACTTGTTCTACTTGAGTGGTAACCATAGAAGCATGTTTGCTAACAAGTTTAAGTTCACCTCTAATATTAGCCATATAATCACCCAAGTATTTAATCATATCAGCATCTTGTTTTAATTGTCTACCAAAATAAGCATTGAAGTTTTCTTGCTTAAACATAAAATTATCAAACTCATCCAAGCATTGACTAGCAATTTTAGTAGGAGGGATTTCAGCTTTATCATAACTATAGAGAGAATTTACCTTTACTACCTGTGTCGGGTTATCGAGGTCTGGAGGTTCTTCAATAAATAAAGGATTAAGATCATATATTTCTTCATCAGGAGGTAAATTGAGACCATGTATTTCTTCAATAGGAGGTAAATTCTTAACATCTTCAGCTTTAATACCTTTTTCTTTCATAGATTTCTTTGCCTCTTGCATATCTTCAGGACTGAGAAATAGAACACCTCTCTTCTTCGGAGTTGGTTTAGGAATAGGATCATTAATTGGAGAAGGAGCTGGCTCAAGAGGTGGCTCAAGAGGTGCCCAATTATTTTCATTTGTCAACATATTATTCAATAAGATTTCAGCTTCATCCAGTGTTCTTTCCCTGAAAAGAGAACCAGCACAACTATCCAGGTAATCTCTGGAAGCATCGGTTAGTCCATTATAAAAGATATCAAGTATTTCATTTTTCTTAAGAGGATGATCAGGCAAAGCATTAAGTAACTTGAGAAGCCTCCCCCAAGCTTGTGGGAGACTCTCTTCTTTAATTTGCACAAAGTTGTATATTTCCTTTAAAGCAGCTTGTTTCTTATGAGCAGGGAAATATTTAGCAGAGAAGTAGTAAGTCATATCCTGGGGACTACACACACAACCAGGATCAAGAGAATTAAACCATATCTTAGCATCACCCTTTAATGAGAACGGAAATATTTTAAGGATATAAAAGTAGCGAGATCTCTCATCATTAGTGAACAGGGTGGCTATATCATTTAATTTAGTAAGATGTGCTACAACAGTTTCAGATTCATAACCATGAAAAGGATCAGATTCAACCAAAGTAATTATATCAGGATCAACGGAGAATTCATAATCCTTATCAGCAACACATATAGGTGAAGTAGCAAAAGCAGGGTCAGGTCTCATCCTAGCATTTGGAGATTGCTTATTCCATTTAGCTAATAACCTTTTGAGTTCATATATATCTTTGCAGGCTAAAATAGCTAAAGAAGCATCTTGATCAAATAAATAACCCTCAGGAATAACAAGTGATTCTTCATCATCACTTTCATCTTCATAATCAGATTCATTATTTTCAATCTCTCTAGCCCTAGCAAGTCGTTCCTCTAGAAAATCACTAAGTGGCATAGTAATATCAGGCATAGAGGTAGTTTCATCATAAGTATCATGCATAGTAGAAGTAGCATCATCAATAACATGCGACATATCAGAACGAATAGCAGAAGCAGGTGTAGGTGTCGCAACCTTACTCATAACAGAAGGTGAATCAAGTGTAGAGCTAGATGGGAGTTCCTTACCTCCCCTCGTAGTTGAGGGATAGATCTTAGTTTTTGGATCTCTCAAGTTCTTCATAGTGTCCAGCAGATATAAATCCCAAGTGACTCAAAGAATAGAGCTATGCTCCCCGGCAACGGTGCCAGAAATTAGTCTTGATAACCCACAAGTATAGGGGATCGCAACAACTTTCGAGGGTAGAGTATTCAACCCAAATTTATTGATTCGACACAAGGGGAGCCAAAGAATATTCTCAAGTATTAGCAGCTGAGTTGTCAATTCAACCACACCTGGAAACTTAGTATCTGCAGCAAAGTGTTTAGTAGCAAAGTAATATGATAGTGATGGTAACGCTAACAAAGAGTAATGAAAGCAAAGTAATGTTTTTGGTATTTTGTAGTGATTGTAACAATAGCAACGGGAAAGTAAATAAGCGTAAACCAGTATATGGAAAGCTCGTAGGCATTGGATCAATGATGGATAATTATACCGGATGCGGTTCATCATGTAAAAGTCATAACATAGGGTGACATAGAACTAGCTCCAATTTGTCAATGTAATGTAGGCATGTATTCCGAATATAGTCATACGTGCTTATGGAAAAGAACTTGCATAACATCTTTTGTCCTACCCTCCCGTGGTAGCGCGGTCCTAATGGAAAATAAGGGATATTAAGGCCTCCTTTTAATAGAGAACCGGAACAAAGCATTAGCACATAGTGAATACATGAACTCCTCAAACTACGGTCATCACCGGTAAGTATCCCGATTATTGTCACTTCGGAGTTAACGGATCATAACACATAATAGGTGACTATAGACTTGCAAGATAGGATCAAGAACACTAATATATTGATGAAAACATAATAGGTTCAGATATGAAATCATGGCACTCAGGCCCTAGTGACAAGCATTAAGCATAGCAAAGTCATAGCAACATCAATCTCACAACATAGTGGATACTAGGGATCAAACCCTAAGAAAACTAACTCAATTACATGGTGAATCTCATCCAACCCATCACCGTCCAGCAAGCCTACGATGGCGGTGAGCATCATGAAATTAGTGATGGTGCATGGTTGATGATGACGACGACGACGAATCCCCCTCTCCGGAGCCCCGAACGGACTCAAGATCAGCCCTCCCGAGAGGTTTTAGGGCTTGGCGGTGGCTCCGTATCGTAAAACGCGATGATTTCTTCTCTCCTATTTTTTTCTCCCCAAAAGCAGTTATATAGAGTTGGAGTTGGAGTCGGGGAATCTCCAGGGGGCCCACGAGGTAGGGGGGCACCCTAGGGGGGGACCCCCACCCTCGTGAGAAGGGTGTGGGCCTGATACGTCTCCAACGTATCTATAATTTTTGATTGCTCCATGCTATATTATCTACTGTTTTGGACTATATTGGGCTTTATTTTCCACTTTTATATTATTTTTGGGACTAACCTATTAACCGGAGGCCCAGCCCAGAATTGTTGTTGTTTGCCTATTTCAGTGTTTCGGATAAACGGAATATCAAATGTAGTCCAAACGGAATAAAATCTTCGGGAACGTGATTTTCTCACCGAACGTGATCCAGGAGACTTGGACCCTACTGCAAGGGACCAAAGAGGAGGTCACGAGGGTGGGGGGCGCGCCCCCTGCCTCGTGGGCCCCTTAGTGCTCCACCGACGTACTCCTTCCTCCTATATATACACACGTACCCCCAAACGATCAGAACAGGAGCCAAAAACCTAATTCCACCGCCGCAACTTTCTGTATCCACGAGATCCCATCTTGGGGCCTGTTCCGGAGCTCCGCCGGAAGAGGGCCGTCATCACGGAGGGCTTCTACATCATCATAGCCCCTCCGATGAAGTGTGAGTAGTTTACCTCAGACCTTCGGGTCCATAGTTAGTAGCTAGATGGCTTCTTCTCTCTCTTTGAACCTCAATACAAAGTTCTCCCCCTCTCTCGTGGATATCTATTCGATGTAATCTTCTTTTTGCGGTGTGTTTGTTGAGCCCGATGAATTGTGGGTTTATGATCAAGTCTATCTATGAATAATATTTGAATCTTTTCTGAATTCTTTTATGTATGATTGGTTATCTTTGCAAGTCTCTTCGAATTATCTGTTTGGTTTGGCCAACTAGATTGGTAGTTCTTGCCATGGGAGAAGTGCTTAGCTTTGGGTTCGATCTTGCGGTGTCCTTACCCAGTGACAGAAGGGGCAGCAAGACACATATTGTATCATTGCCATCGAGGATAATAAGATGGGGTTTATTTCATATTGCATGAATTTATCTCTCTACATCATGTCATCTTGCTTAAGGCGTTACTCTTTTTTTAACTTAATACTCTAGATGCATGCTAGAAAGCGGTCGATGAGTGGAGTAATAGTAGTAGATGCAGAATCGTTTCGATCTACTTGTCACGGACGTGATGCCTATATACATGATCATGCCTAGATATTCTCATAACTATGCTCAATTCTGTCAATTGCTCAACAATAATTTGTTCACCTACCGTAGAATACTTATGCTCTTGAGAGGAGCCACTAGTGAAACCTATGGCCCCCGGGTCTATTCTCATCATATCAATCTCCATCACTTTAATATTGCTTTGCTTTTTTACTTTGCCCTTACTTTTTACTTTGCATCTTTATACCAAAAATACCAAAAATATTATATCTATCAGATCTCACTCTCGTAATTGACCGTGAAGGGCTTGACAACCCCTAATCGCGTTGGTTGCGAGTAGCTATCGCTTTGTGCAGGTACGAGGGACTTGAGCGTGGGCTCCTACTGGATTGATACCTTGGTTCTCAAAAACTGAGGGAAATACTTACGCTACTCTGCCGCATCATCCCTTCCTCTTCGGCGAAAACCAACGCAAGCTCAAGACGTAGCAAGAAGAATTTCTGGCGCCGTTTGCCGGGGAGTCTACGCAAAAAGTCAATATACCAAGTACCCATCACAATCCCTATCTCTTGCATTACATTATTTGCCATTTGCCTCTCGTTTTCCTCTCCCCCCAATTCACCCTTGCCGTTTTATTCGCCCTCTCTCTATTCTCCCTCTCTATTTGCCTCTTTTTTCCCGTTTGCTTTTTGTTTGCTCGTGTGTTAGTTTGCTTGTTTGTCGCGATGGCTCAAGATACTACTAAATTGTGTGACTTCACCAATACCAATAATAATGATTTCCTTAGCACTCCGATTGCTCGTCTTACCGATGCTGAATCTTGTGAAATTAATACTGCTTTGTTGAATCTTGTTATGAAAGATCAATTCGCCGGCCTTCCTAGCGAAGGTACCGCTACTCATCTGAATAGATTCGTTGATTTATGTGATATACAAAAGAAAAAAGATGTCAATAATGATGTCGTTAAATTGAAACTATTTCCTTTTTCGCTTAGAGATCATGCTAAAACTTGGTTTTCGTCTTTGCCTATGAATAGTATTGATTCATGGAACAAGTGCAAAGATGCTTTTATCTCTAAGTATTTTCCTCCCGCTAAGATCATCTCTCTTAGAAATGATATTATGAACTTTAAACAACTTGATCATGAACATGTTGCACAAGCTTGGGAGGGAATGAAATTAATGATACGTAATTGCCCTACTCATGGTTTGAATTTGTGGATGATTATACAAAAAAATTATGCTGGGTTGAATTTTGCTTCTAGAAATCTTTTAGATTCGGCCGCGGGAGGCACTTTTATGGAAATCACTTTAGGAGATGCTACTAAACTCCTAGATAATATTATGGTTAATTATTCTCAATGGCATACTGAAAGAACTTCTAATAAAAAAGTGCATGCGATAGAAGAAATTAATGTGTTGAGTGGAAAGATGGATGAACTTATGAAATTATTTGCTACTAAGAGTGTTTCTTCTGATCCTAATGATATTCCTTTGTCTACTTTGATTGATAATAACAATGAATCTATGGATGTGAATTTTGTTGGTAGGAATAATTTTGGTAACAACGCTTATAGAGGGAATTTTAATCCTAGGCCATATCCTAGTAATCCTTCTAATAATTATGGGAGTTCCTACAAAAACTCTTATGGAAATTATAATAAGATGCCCTCTGATTTTGAATCTAATATTAAAGAATTTATTTCTTCGCAAAAGAATTTTAATGCTATGACTGAAGAAAAATTGCTTAAGATTGATGATTTGGCTAGGAACGTTGATAGAATTGCTCTTGATGTTGTTGCTTTGAAACTTAGATCTATTCCACCTAAGCATGATATTAATGAGTCTCTAAAAGCCATGAGAATTTCAATTGATGAGTGTAAAGAAAGAACTGCTAGGATGCGTGCTTCCAAAGATGCCTTTATTAAAGCGTGTTCTTCCAATTCCTATGAAAATCAAGATGAAGATCTAAAAGTTATTGATGTGTCTCCAATTAAATCTTTATTTGGCAATATGAATCTTGATGAAACTGAATATGATTTTCCTTTACCTAGAAGTTTTCTAAAAATTCGGAGTGTTTAGATCTTAATGGTGAAATTGATGAAAGTGGGATTGAAAGAAATAAAAATCTAGATGTTGCTAAACCCACTATATTGGATTTCAAGGAATTTAATTATGAAAGTTGCTCTTTAATTGATTGTATTTCCTTGTTGCAATCCGTGCTAAATTCTCCACATGCTTATAGTCAAAATAAAGCCTTCACCGAACATATTGTTGATGCCTTGATGCAATCTTATGAAGAAAAACTTGAGTTGAAAGTTTCTATCCCTAGAAAACTCTATGATGAGTGGGAACCAACTATCAAAATTAAAATTAAAGATCATGAGTTTTATGCTTGTGTGATTTTGGTGCTAGTGTCTCTACTATTCCCAAGACTTTGTGTGATTTACTAGATTTCCGTAATTTTGATGATTGCTCTCTAAACTTGCATCTTGCGGATTCCACTATTAAGAAACCTATGGGAAGAATTAATGATGTTCTTATTGTTGCAAATAGGAATTATGTGCCTGTAGATTTGATTGTTCTTGATATAGATTGCAATCCTTCTTGCCCTATTATTGTTGGTAGACCTTTCCTTAGAACGGTTGGTGCGATAATTGATATGAAGGAAGGGAATATTAGATTTCAATTTCCATTAAAAAAGGGCATGGAACACTTTCCAAGAAATAAAGTAAAATTACCATATGAAACTATCATGAGAGCCACTTATGGATTGCCTACCAAAGATGGCAATACCTAGATCTATCCTTGCTTGTTATGCCTAGCTAGGGGCGTTAAACGATAGCGCTTGTTGGGAGGCAACCCAATTTTATTTTTATTCCTTGCTTTTTGATCCTGCTTAGTAATAAATAAATTATTTAGCCTCTGTTTTGGTTGTGTTTTTTTGTGTTTAATTAGTGTTTGTGACAAGTAGAACCGTTGGGAAGACTTGGGGAAAGTCTTGTTGAACTTGCTGTAAAAAACAGAAACTTTAGCGCTCACGAGAACTGCTTTCATTTTTATTTGAAGAGTGCTATTTAGTTAATTATAGATGATTAATAGATAAATTCCTCACATCCAGCAATTTATTTTAGAATTTTTTGGGTTCCAGATCTTGCGCTAGCTACAGATTACTACAGACTGTTCTGTTTTTGACAGATTCTGTTTTTCGTGTGTTGTTTGCTTATTTGATGAATCTATGGCTAGTAAAATAGTTTATAATCCATAGAGAAGTTGGAATACAGTAGGTTTAACACCAATATAAATAAAGAATGAGTTCATTACAGTACCTTGAAGTGGTCTTTTGTTTTCTTTCGCTAACGGAGCTCACGAGTTTTCTATTTTGAGTTTTCTGTTGTGAAGTTTTCAGGTTTTGGGTGAATTCTTTTGATGGATCATGGAACAAGGAGTGGCAAGAGCCTAAGATTGGGGATGCCCATGGCACCCCCAAGATAATCCAACGACACCAAAAAGTCAAAGCTTGGGGATGCCCCGGAAGGCATCCCCTCTTTCGTCCACTTCCATCGGTAATTTACTTGGAGCTATATTTTTATTCACTAACATGATATGTGTTTTTCTTGGGGCGTCTTGTATTATTTGTGTATTTGTTTGTTAGTATGCCACAATCATCCTTGCTGTACACACCTTTTGAGAGAGCCATACATGAATTAAAATTTGATAGAATACTCTATGTGCTTCACTTATATCTTTTGAGCTAGATAGTTTTGCTCTATGTGCTTCACTTATATCTTTTGAGCGTTATAGTTTTGCTCTATGTGCTTCACTTATATCTTTCGAGCTAGATAATATTGCTCTATGTGCTTCACTTAGATCTTTTAGAGCACGGTGGTGGATTCGTTTTAAAGAAACTATTGATCTCCCATGCTTCACTTAAATTAATTTGAGAGTCTCTTAATAGCATGGTAATTTGCTTAATAATAATATGCTTGGTATTCAAGATTCGTGAAACTTTCTTTTGAGTGTGTTGAATACTAAGAAAAGATTGAAGCATGATAATTGTTTTGAGATATGGAGGTGATAATATTAAAGTCATGCTAGTTGAGTAGTTGTGAATTTAAAGAATACTTGTGTTGAAGTTTGTGATTCCCGTAGCATGCACGTATGGTGAACCGTTATGTGATGAAGTCGGAGCATGATTTATTTATTCTTGTCTTCCTTATGAGTGGCGGTCGGGGACGAGCGATGGTCTTTTCCTACCAATCTATCCCCCTAGGAGCATGCGTGTAATACTTTGCTTTGATAACTTCTAGATTTTTGCAATAAGTATATGAGTTCTTTATGACTAATGTTGAGTCCATGGATCATACGCACTCTCACCCTTCCACCCTTGCTAGCCTCTCTAATACCACGCAAGTTTCGCCGGTATCATACACCTACCATATACCTTCCTCAAAACAGCCACCATACCTACCTATTATGGCATTTCCATAGCCATTCCGAGATATATTGCCATGCAACTTTCCACCATCTAGTTCATCATGACACATCCATCATTGTCATATTGCTTAGCATGATCATGTAGTTGACATAGTATTTGTGGCAAAGCCACCGTTCATAATTCTTTCATACTTGTCATTCTTGATTCATTGCATATCCCGGTACACCGTCGGAGGCATTCATATAGAGTCATACTTTGTTTTAGTATCGAGTTGTAATCATTGAGTTGTAAATAAATAGAAGTGTGATGATCATCATTCAATAGAGCATTGTCCCAAAAAAAGGCCAAAGAAAAAAAAGAAGGCCCAAAAAAAGGGGCAATGCTACTATCCTTTTTTCCACACTTGTGCTTCAAAGTAGCACCATGATATAGCGAGTCTCATATATTGTGCTTCAAAGTAGCACCATGTTCTTCATATAGAGAGTCTCATATGTTATCACTTTCATATACTAGTGGGAATTTTACGTTATAGAACTTGGCTTGTATATTCCAATGATGGGCTTCCTCAAATTGCCCTAGGTCTTCGTGAGCAAGAAAGTTGGATGCACACCCACTAGTTTCTTTTGTTGAGCTTTCATACATTTATAGCTCTAGTGCATCCGTTGCATGGCAGTCCCTACTCACTCACATTGATATCTATTGATGGGCATCTCCATAGCCCGTTGATACGCTAGTTGATGTGAGACTATCTTCTCCTTTTTGTCTTCTCCAGAACCACCATTCTATTCCACCTATAGTGCTATATCCATGGCTCACGCTCATGTATTGCGTGAAGATTGAAAAAGTTTTGAAAAAAGTTAGAGTATGAAACAATTGCTTGGCTTGTCATCGGGGTTGTGCATGATTTAAATACTTTGTGTGGGGAAGATGGAGCATAGCCAGACTATATGATTTTGTAGGGATAACTTTCTTTGGCCATGTTATTTTGAGAAGACATAATTGATTTGTTAGTATGCTTGAAGTATTATTATTTTCTATGTCAATATAAACTTTTGTCTTGAATCTTTCTAATCTGAATATTCATACCACAATTAAGAAGATTTACATTGAAATTATGCCAAGTAGCACTCCGCATCAAAAATTCTCTTTTTATCGTTTACCTACTCGAGGACGAGCAGGAATTAAGCTTGGGGATGCCTGATACGTCTCCAACGTATCTATAATTTTTGATGGCTCCATGCTATATTATCTACTGTTTTGGACTATATTGGGCTTTATTTTCCACTTTTATATTATTTTTGGGACTAACCTATTAACCGGAGGCCCAACCCAGAATTGCTGTTTTTTTTGCCTATTTCAGTGTTTTGGATAAACGAAATATCAAACGGAGTCCAAACGGAATAAAATCTTCGGGAACATGATTTTCTCACCGAACGTGATCCAGGAGACTTGGACCCTACTGCAAGGGACCAAAGAGGAGGTCACGAGGGTGGGGGCACCCCCCTAGGGCGCGCGCCCTGCCTCGTGGGCCCCTCGGTGCTCCACCGACGTACTCCTTCCTCCTATATATACACACATACCCCCAAACGACCAGAATAGGAGCCAAAAACCTAATTCCACCATCGCAACTTTCTGTATCCATGAGATCCCATCTTGGGGCCTGTTCCGGAGCTCCGCCGGAAGAGGGCCATCATCGCGGAGGGCTTCTACATCATCATAGCCCCTCCGATGAAGTGTGAGTAGTTTACCTCAGACCTTCGGGTCCATAGTAGCTAGATGGCTTCTTCTCTCTCTTTGAATCTCAATACAAAGTTCCCCCCTCTCTCATGGAGATCTATTCGATGTAATCTTCTTTTTGCGGTGTGTTTGTTGAGACCGATGAATTGTGGGTTTATGATCAAGTCTATCTATGAATAATATTTGAATCTTTTTTGAATTCTTTTATGTATGATTGGTTATCTTTGCAAGTCTCTTCAAATTATTCGTTTGGTTTGGCCAACTAGATTGGTAGTTCTTGCCATGGGAGAAGTGCTTAGCTTTGGGTTCGATCTTGCGGTGTCCTTACCAAGTGACAGAAGGGGCAGCAAGGCACGTATTGTATCGTTGCCATCGAGGATAACAAGATGGGGTTTATTTCATATTGCATGAATTTATCTCTCTACATCATGTCATCTTGCTTAAGGCGTTACTCTGTTTTTAACTTAATACTCTAGATGCATGCTGGATAGCGGTCGATGAGTGGAGTAATAGTAGTAGATGCAGAATTGTTTCGATCTACTTATCACGGACGTGATGCCTATATACATGATCATGCCTAGATATTCTCATAACTATGCTCAATTCTGTCAATTGCTCAACAGTAATTTGTTCACCCACCATAGAATACTTATGCTCTTGAGAGAAGCCACTAGTGAAACCTATGGCCCCCGGGTCTATTCTCATCATATCAATCTCCATCACTTTAATATTGCTTTGCTTTTTACTTTGCCTTTACTTTTTACTTTGCATCTTTATACCAAAAATACCAAAAATATTATATCTATCAAATCTCACTCTCGTAAATGACCGTGAAGGGCTTGACAACCCCTAATTGCGTTGGTTGCGAGTAGCTATCGCTTTGTGCAGGTACGAGGGACTTGAGCGTGGGCTCCTACTGGATTGATACCTTGGTTCTCAAAAACTGAGGGAAATACTTACGCTACTCTGTTGCATCATCCCTTCCTCTTCGGGGAAAACCAACGCAAGCTCAAGACGTAGCAGGGCCCCCTGGTCTTCATCTTTGGCGAGGATTTTTTATTATTTATTGTAAGATATCCCATGGAGTTTCAGGTCATTCTGAGAAATTTTGTTTTCTGCACATAAAACAACATCATGGCAATTCTGCTGAAAACAGCGTCAGTCTGGGTTAGTTCCATTCAAATCATACAAGTTAGAGTCCAAAACAAGGGCAAAAGTGTTTGGAAAAGTAGATACGTTGGAGACGTATCACCTATGTCAAGACACAAAAGAGGAGGCCACGAAGTAGGGGGGACGCCCACCCCCACCAGGCGCGCTCTCCACCCTCGTGCCCCCCCCCCCTTTGCTCCACCGACGTACTCCTTCCTCCTATATATACCTACGTACCCCCAAACGATCATATACGGAGCCAAAAACCTAATTCCACCGCCGCAACTTTCTGTATCCACGAGATCCCATCTTGGGGCCTATTTCGGAGCTCCGCCGGAGGGGGCATCAATCACGGAGGGCTTCTACATCAACACCATAACCCTTCCGATGAAATGTAGTAGTTTACCTCAGACCTACGGGTCCATAGTTAGTAGCTAGATGGCTTCTTCTCTCTTTTTGGATCTCAATACAATGTTCTCCCCCTCTCTTGTGGAGATCTATTCGATGTAATCTTCTTTTTGCGGTGTGTTTGTTGAGACCGATGAATTGTGGGTTTATGATCAAGTCTATCTATGAATAATATTTGAATCTTTTTTGAATTCTTTTATGTATGATTGGTTATCTTTGCAAGTCTCTTCGAACTATCAGTTTGGTTTGGCCTACTAGATTGATCTTTCTTGCAATGGGAGAAGTGCTTAGCTTTGGGTTCAATCTTGCGGTGTCCTTTCCCAGTGACAGTAGGGACAGCAATGCATGTATTGTATTGTTGCCATCAAGGATAACAAGATGTGGTTTTCTTCTTATTGCATGAGTCTATCCCTCTATATCATGTCATCTTGCTTAAGGCGTTACTCTGTTTTTAACTTAATACTCTAGATGCATGCTGGATAGCAGTCGATGAGTGGAGTAATAGTAGTAGATGCAGGCAGGAGTCAGTCTACTTGTCTCGGACGTGATGCCTATATACATGATCATACCTAGATATTCTCATAACTATGCTCAATTCTTTCAGTTGCTCAACAGTAATTTGTTCACCCACCGTAGAATAATTATGCTTTCGAGAGAAGCCACTAGTGAAACCTATGGCCCCCGAGTCTATCTTTGTCGTATTGATCTCCTACTACTTAGTTATTTCCTTGCTTTTTTACTTTACCTTTATTTTACTTTGCATCTTTATCACAAAAATACCAAAAATATTATCTTATCACATCTATCAGATCTCACTCTCGTAAGTGGCCGTGTAGGGATTGACAACCCCTATTCGTGTTGGTTGCGAGGATTTATTTGTATTGTGCAGGTACAAGGGACTCGCGCATAGCCTCCTACTGGATTGATACCTTGGTTCTCAAAAACTGAGGGAAATACTTACCTACTTTGTTGCATCATCCCTTCCTCTTTGGGGAAAACCTAGGCAGTGCTCAAGAGGTAGCAAGAAGGATTTCTGGCGCCATTGCCGGGGAGGTCTACGCAAAAGTCAACATACCAAGTACCCATCACATACCCTTATCTACTGCATTACATTATTTTCCATTTGCCTCTCGTTTTCCTCTCCCCCACTTCACCCTTGCCGTTTTATTCGCCCTCTCTCTCTCTATCCTCCCTCTCTTTCTCTATTTGCCTCTTTTTGCCCGCTTGTTTTTTGTTTGCTTGTGTGTTAGTTTGCTTGCTTGTCGCGATGGCTCAAGATAATACTAAATTGTGTGACTTCACCAATACCAACAACAATGATTTTATTAGCACTCTGATTGCTCCTCTTACCGATGCTGAATCTTGTGAAATTAATACTACTTTGCTGAATCTTGTCATGAAAGATCCGTTTTCCGGCCTTCCTAGTGAAGATGTCGCTACCCATCTAAATAGCTTCGTTGATTTGTGTGACATGCAAAAGAAGAAAGATGTGGATAATGATATTGTTAAATTGAAGCTATTTCCTTTTTCGCTTAGAGATCGTGCTAAAGCTTGGTTTTTGTCTTTGCCTAAAAATAGTATTGATTCATGGAACAAGTGCAAAGATGCTTTTATCTCTAAGTATTTTCCTCCTGCTAAGATCATCTCTCTTAGAAACGATATTATGAATTTTAAGCAACTTGATCATGAACATGTTGCACAAGCTTGGGAGAGAATGAAACTAATGATACGTAATTGCCCTACTCATGGTTTAAATTTGTGGATGCTTATACAAAAAATTTATGCCGGATTGAATTTTGCTTCTAGAAATCTTTTAGATTCGGCCGTGGGAGGCACTTTTATGGAAATCACTTTAGAGCTACTAAACTTCTAGATAATATTATGGTTAATTATTCTCAATGGCATACTGAAAGATCTACTAATAAAAAGGTGCATGCGATAGAAGAAATTAATGTTTTGAGTGGAAAGATGGATGAACTTATGAAATTATTTGCTAATAAGAGTGTTTCTTCTGATCCTAACGATATGCCCTTGTCTACTTTGATTGAGAATAATAATGAATCTATGGATGTGAATTTTGTTGGTAGGAACAATTTTGGTAACAACGCGTATACAGGAAATTTTAATCCTAGGCCTTATCCTAGTAATCCCTCTAATAATTATGGTAATTCCTACAACAATTCTTATGGAAATTATAATAAGATGCCCTCTGATTTTGAATCTAATATTAAAGAATTTATTACTTCACAAAAGAATTTTAATGCTTTGATTGAAGAAAAATTGCTTAAGATTGATGAGTTGGCTAGGAACGTTGATAGAATTTTTCTTGATGTTGATTCTTTGAAACTTAGATCTATTCCACCTAAGCATGATATCAATGAGTCTCTCAAAGCCATGAGAATTTCCATTGATGAGTGCAAAGAAAGAACCGCTAGGATGCGTGCTAAGAAAGATGCCTTTATAAGAGCGTGTTTGTAAGGGCATATTTATCCCTAAGGTGTTTTGGTGATTGATGACAACGCGTTTGCGGACTAATCATGTGCCTTGAGTATCCCAGACATTTCATAGCTAGGCACAAGACGGTTGGGTGCCCCTCGAAGACTGTTAAAGACGGCGTCTTTTCTACGTTTCTTTTTGGTGGATTTGAGTCGTAGGAAAGCCGTACTATTAAGAGGGGGTCCGTGTCGGAAAGGTTTGGGTGGAATCATCACGTACACGTATCTTTCTAGTCCCCTCCTTTCCCTTGGAGCATCCTCCGCTTTCTCGCCTCCTTGTTTTTGGCTGCTGTGTTGGCTCGCGGTAGTACTGCTCCCAGGTGAGCGGTAGTACCGTAGGCACCAGCGGTAGTACCGTGCTGCGGTGCGGTAGTACCGCAGGTGCCGACGGTAGTACCGCTCCCCTGAAGCTGCACTACCGTTGCCCACCAGGCTAGTACCGCTCCCTTGCGGTAGTAGGGGCGGATGTAATTTTTTACATCCGCGCCTACCACGGTAGTACCGTGCTATGTTGTCAGGCAGTAGTACCGCCCCTCGGCAGTAGTACTGTGTCGGGTTTTTTCTTCTTCCGTTTCTTTGCGGAAGTAGGCACATATATTTCCTTCCCCCTGGCTAGGGGATTCCTGCTTGCGGTAGTACCGCAAGGCAGCACGGTAGTATCGCACTCGCGGAAGTACCGCCCTCAGCTCGGGTGCTTTAGGTCTGACCTTGCTGTTGCTGGTGTTGCGGCAGTACCGCGGGCATGTACGGTTGTATCGCATGACCGTGCGGTAGTACCGCTTGGCAGCAAGCGGTAGTACCGCGCGGCCCTGCGGTAGTACTACTAGCCTGGAGCGGTGGTACCGCTGGCCGCGGGCTGGTTGGTGGATAACGGTTGGATCTTTGTCCCCCACTATATAAGGGGTCCCCTTCTTCCCCGTTGACTTATCTCTTCCAACCCTAAGCTCCATTGTTGCTCTAAGCTCCATTTTCGCCCGATCTCACTCCCTAGCCAATCAAACTTGTTGATTTGCTCGGGAGTGGTTGAGAAGGCCTCAATCCACACTTCCACCAAGAGAAATTTGATTCCCCCCACTAATCCCTTGCGGATCTTGTTACTCTTGGGTGTTTGAGCATCCTAGACGGTTGAGGTCACCGCGGAGCCATAGTCCATTGTGGTGAAGCCTTGTGGTGTCGTTGGGAGCCTCCAATTGAGTTGTGGAGATTGCCCCAACCTTGTTTGTAAAGGTTCGGTCGCCGCCTCCAAGGGCACCAATAGTGGAATCACGGCATCTCACATTGTGTGAGGGCGTGAGGAGAATACGGTGGCCCTAGTGGCTTCTTGGGGAGCATTGTGCCTCCACACCGCTCCAACGGAGACGTACTTCCCCTCAAAGGGAAGGAACTTCGGTAACACATCCTCGTCTCCACCGTCTCCACTCTTGGTCATCTCGTGCCTTTACTTGTGCAAGCTTATTTGTGTCATATCTCTTACTTGCTTGTGTTCCTATGCTTGTTGCATCATATAGGTTGCTCACCTAGTTGCATATCTAGACAACCTACTTTGATGCAAAGTTTAAATTGTTAAAGAAAAGCTAAAAATTGTTAGTTGCCTATTCACCCCCCTCTAGTCAACCATATCGATCCTTTCAATTGGTATCAGAGCCTCATCTCTTTATTAAGGACTTTACCGTCCGAATAGTATGGTTGATACCATAGACGGTGTGGAGGAACACTCCGGTGTGAATCCGATCTCGTCTACGGGCGATGGGGAAACCTCGGTCTCTCGTGAGGAGTTCAATATGGACTTGGAGACATTGAAGACCTCCATGATGACCGAGGTTGAAAGCATGTTTACTAAATTCCTTGAAGGGCTTAAACTATCCATCGCACCGATGAAAGTGGGTAATCCCATCGACAAGGTGACGGATGCTACCTCCGATAAGGGGGAAGCTAGTAGTGAAAAGGCTCCTTCTTCTAGTGGTAAGAATGGCACTAGTATCTTTGCTCATGTGGAACCACCACTTGTTTATGGTGGACCGGTTCCTTCCACTCATTTGAATCATGCCGGTCCTCCCCCTAAGATTGTGAAAAATGAGGACTTTGATTCTTGGGTTTACCGCTTTAAACGATATTTAAATCATGTGAACACTAATCTTTGGAGAATCATTGAAGAAGGTTTCTATCCGCATGATCCAAGCAACTTCACTCCTCGAGAAGCCGCGGATAATCAATTCAATGAGAATGCTCTCTTCATCATTCAAGATGCAATCCCACCCGAAGATCTACCTCATCTTCGGCCCTTCGCCTTGGCCAAAGACGCATGGAGTTGTGTTGTCTCTCTCTACCGGGGAAGCGCAAGCATTCAACGCTCCAACTATGAAGTGGTGCAAGATGAGGCCGATGAGTTTGCAATGAAACAAGATGAAGAACCTCGTGAGCTTTATCGGAGAGTAATCAAACTCGCGGTCTCACTCCGAGATCACGGGAGCAAGGACATGGATGACAATTGGATCAAGCGCAAATTCCTCAAGGCAATGATGCCCTACCACAAGGCCATGTCCTCCGTCATTCGTCAAAGACCGGACTTCCACACTTTGACCTCAAGCGAAGTGTTGGATGAGTTTGTGGCCACGAACGTTTTGGACAAGACCGCCGACAATGCGGTGCTTCATTCTCAATGGGCAAAGAAGCCCAACCTTGCATTGAAGGCCAAGCTCTCCATTGAAGAAGAAGAAGAGGAAGAAGAGGAGAGCAACCCTGAAGATACAAAGTATGCATATCATGAACACATGGCACTCGCTTCAAGGCAATTTTGGAGCAAGAAAAACTCAAGGCCAAACTTTAACAAAAACAACTCAAGTGGCACGAAGAGCAAGCAACGTGTGAGGACTTGCTACAATTGTGGCAATGTGAGTCATTTTGTTGCGGAGTGCCTGTATGAGAAGAGGGAAGACAATGGTGGCAAGCTCATACGAAAGGACAAGGCCAAGTCGTTTCCCAACAAGAGCAACTTCACCAAGAAGACTCCTCCCAAGGCATTGGTGGTACAAGAAGAGTACAATGAGGATGATGACGATGATGAAGATGGTGAGTTGGCTGCCATGGCCTTAGTTACCATTGCGATGACTCCACAGGTGTCTCTCTTCGACTCACCCAATGAGAGCATCACCGCCAAGTGCCTCATGGCTAAAGCCACCAACAAGGTAACCCCCAACATCAAAACTACCATCATTAATCATCCTTCTTCGACGGATAGCATTGATGAACATGAGGGAGCTAATGTGGAGGCAAATGAGTTTGAGGCCTTTATGGGCAAACTTAAGGGTAAATCCAAGAAGCACTTTGTTGCTCTCTTTGAGCAACTTGGTGAAGCCAATGACATGATCCAGGCTCACAAAGATACCATCACTAAGATGGAAGGGCATAGTCGTGACTATGCCGATGAGATTTCAGATCTTTCCAATGCTCTTGAGGAAGAGCGTGGTCTTCGTTTGGCTCTTGAGGAGTCACACAATGTTGATCATGCTAAGTTAAAGAAAGATTATGATCATGTTCTCATTGTTTCTCATGTGCTAAACTCTGAGAAGGCCGAACTTGAGGTTGATCTTGCTAGACTCAAAGAGGAGTTTGATCTACTTGACAAGGCTCACAAGGTCTTGAAGGGTGCTCATGCTAGCCTCAAAGAGTCTCATGATCAACTTCAAGTAAAGCTAACCAAGGAAAAAGCCACTTTTCCTCGTATGATGTTAATTGATAATGCAAATGCTACTAACCCGTGTTGTGAGCATGTGCATCTTTTTGAGGAGAATGCTAAGCTAAAGGGGCAACTTGAGAGAGGTCTTGCGACTTGCATACAAGGCAAGAAGAACCTCAATGACCTCTTGATCAACCAAAAGGGAGTTGTGGCCAAGGAAGGGGTTGGGTACGTGCTCGAGTCCAAGAAGAAGAAGAAGAATGACAAGACCAAACGACCTCCTCCTCTCATGCAAACCTTTGTGAAGGAGGGATAGAGTGCTTCCAAGGAGAAGAAGAACAATGCGAAGGGTGGCGCTGTCAAAAAGGGCAATGCCACTCCTCTCGTCAAAGCCGGCGACTTTAATCCTTCTTATATGTTATGCCGTGCTAGTGATGGGCATGTCTTTGCCAAATTCGTTGGTTCTCCTCATGAATACATTGAATGGTCTATTTGGGTTCCAAAGACCCTTGTTACTAACATCAAAGGACCCATTACTAAATGGGTACCTAAAACCAAGCATTGATCTCTTGTAGGTGTTTTCTTCCGGTGGGGGATCATGGTTGCTCGATAGCGGAGCTACAAATCATATGACCGGAAGCAAGGACTTGGTGGTGGACCTGCACAAGATTCCATCTATGCCCACCAATGTCGAGTGGGGTGACGCCTCATCTTCTAAGGTATTGGGACTTGGCAAGGTGGTCATCTCTCATGATCTCACGATCGAGAAGGTCATGCTTGTTGAGTCCCTTGCATACAATTTACTTTCCGTTTGTCAACTTGCAATCATGGGCTTTGCCACTTTCTTTGATATCGATACCATGGCCCTCTTGTGGAGCAAGACTCTTAAATTAGCCTTTGTTGGGCATGTCGAGAATGGTCTATATGTGATTAACTTTTCAGAGCGACCCACTAAGACCGTGACATGCCTAATGGCTAAAGTTAATGTGGGATGGCTTTGGCATCACCGTCTAGCCCATGTCAATATGAGATCTTTGCAAAGTCTTCTCAAGGGGGACCATGTCCGTGGACTAACGAATGTTAGTTTTGCCGAAGATCGTGCTTGCAGTGCTTGTATCGAAGGAAAGCTACATGAGAAGGCTCACCCTCCCACGACTATCATTTACTCAAAGAGGCCTTTGGAGCTCCTTCACTTGGATCTCTTTGGGCCTCCATCCTTCGATAGTCTTGGGGGTAGGAAGTATTGCTTGGTGATTGTGGATGATTACTCAAGATATACTTGGGTGTATTTCTTCAAGAGGAAGAGCGAGACCCAAAAAACCGTCATTGACTTTGCAAATGAAGCACAACATCAACACAATGCAAAGATCTTGACAATAAGAAGTGACAACAGCACCGAGTTCAAGAACTACACCTTGGATGAGTTTCTTAGTGATGAGGGGATCAAGCATCAATATTCCGCACCTTACACCCCTCAACAAAACAATGTTGCGGAGAGGAAGAACCAGACATTGATGGATGCGGCAAGGACCATGATGGCGGAGTTCAAGTCTCCGTACAACTTTTGGGCCGAAGCCATCAACACCGCGTGTCATGCATCCAATCGGCTCTACCTCCGCAAGGGCTTGAACAAGACTCCATATGAGATACTCACCGGTAACAAGCCCAACCTCAAGTACTTTCGGGTGTTCGGGTGTAAGTGTTTCATTCTCAAGAAAGGTGTTCGGTTGTCTAAATTTGAGGCTAGAGCTTATGAGGGCATATTTGTTGGTTATGCTACAAAATCTCATGCTTACCGTGTCCTCAATAAATCCACGGGCCTTATTGAGGAGATGTGTAACATGGAGTTTGATGAGAATAACGGCTCCCAAGTGGAGCAAAGTGACACTTGTGATGTAGGTGATGAAATTCCTCCTCAAGCCATAAGAAGAATGGGTGTTGGCTTTATACTACCCATTGAGGAACCCCTTGTGGCCGAAGGAGAAGGACAATGCTCCACTCAAGTGGAGCCATCACCAACCCAAGGCCCACACGCTTCCAAAGAACAACATGAAGGCCCTCATCCTCAAGAACATGACCATGGGAAAGATCATGCTCAAGACGGTGTTGACACATCAAGTGACACCCAAGGTCAAGTTCTCTCCTCCGAGCAAGTTCAAGAACAAGAACAAGCTCAAGACGAAGCTCAAGATGATCAAGTGACCACTCCTCGTCACACCCCCGAGGAGGAATTGGAGCATCGTGCCGCCAAGGTTGCTTCCAAGCTCTCCACCAAGGATCATCTCATGATGAATGTGCTTGGAAGCTTAAGAAAGGGGGTAAGCACTCGTAGACAATTAGCAAACTATTGTGAGCATCACGCGTTTGTCTCTTGTGCCGAACCCCACAAGGTCTATGAGGCGCTCGAAGATCCGGATTGGCTCATCCTCAAGAACATGACCAAGGGCAAGATCATGCTCAAGATGGTGTTGACACATCAAGTGACGCCCAAGGTCAAGTTCTCTCCTCCGAGCAAGTTCAAGAACAAGAACAAGCTCAAGACGAAGCTCAAGATGATCAAGTGACCACTCCTCGTCACACCCCCGAGGAGGAATTGGAGCGTCGTGCCGCCAAGGTTGCTTCCAAGCTCTCCACCAAGGATCATCTCATGACGAATGTGCTTGGAAGCTTAAGAAAGGGGGTAATCACTCGTAGACAATTAGCAAACTATTGTGAGCATCACGCGTTTGTCCCTTGTGCCGAACCCCACAAGGTCTATGAGGCGCTCGAAGATCCGGATTGGCTCATCCTCAAGAACATGACCAAGGGCAAGATCATGCTCAAGAGGGTGTTGACACATCAAGTGACGCCCAAGGTCAAGTTCTCTCCTCTGAGCAAGTTCAAGAACAAGAACAAGCTCAAGACGAAGCTCAAGATGATCAAGTGACCACTCCTCGTCACACCCCCGAGGAGGAATTGGAGCGTCGTGCCGCCAAGGTTGCTTCCAAGCTCTCCACCAAGGATCATCTCATGACGAATGTGCTTGGAAGCTTAAGAAAGGGGGTAAGCACTCGTAGACAATTAGCAAACTATTGTGAGCATCACGCGTTTGTCTCTGGTGCCGAACCCCATAAGGTCTATGAGGCGCTCGAAGATCCGGATTGGCTCAATGCCATGCATGAAGAACTCAACAACTTCGAGCGCAACAAAGTGTGGATATTGGTGCCAAGACCGACGGGGAACCACAATGTCATTGGAACCAAGTGGATATTTAAGAACAAGCAAGATGCCCATGGGATTATCATTCGCAACAAGGCTCGTTTGGTAGCACAAGGCTACTCCCAAGTCGAGGGTATCGACTATGGTGAAACCTTTGCTCCCGTTGCTCATCTTGAATCCATTCGCATGTTGATTGCATATGCTTCTCATCATAACTTTAAGTTACAACAAATGGATGTGAAGAGTGCTTTTCTTAATGGTCCAATTAATGAATTGGTTTATGTCAAGCAACCCCCTGGGTTAGAGGATCCCTACTTTCCCGATCATGTGTATCAACTCGATAAGGCACTCTATGGCCTTAAACAAGCCCCACGTGCGTGGTATGACCACCTTACCTAGTTGCTACAAGATCGTGGTTTTGAAGTTGGGCTAATCGACCCCACTCTTTTTATTAAGAAGGTCAAAGGGGAGTTGTTTGTGTGCCAATTATATGTTGATGATATTATCTTTGGTTCCCCTAACAAAGCTTACAATGAGGAATTTGCCGCTCTCATGACCTCAAAGTTCGAGATGTCTTCCATGGGAGAGTTGAAGTTCTTTCTAGGGTTCGAAGTGAAGCAAAGAAGAGAAGGAACCTTCATAAATCAAGCCAAATACACTCAAGACATGCTCAAGAGATTCAAGCTAAGTGATGTCAAGCCGGCTTCCACTCCAATGCCCACCAAGTGCCAACTTGACATAGATCCCAATGGTAAAGCGGTGGATCAAAAGGTATATCATTCCATGATAGGCTCCTTGCTCTACCTTTGTGCATCTAGACCGGATATCATGTTGAGTGTGGGAATTTGTGCAAGGTTTCAAGACGCACCTAAGGAAAGTCACTATGTGGCGGTCAAACGAATCTTTCGATATTTGGCTCATACCCAAACTTTGGCTTATGGTACCCAAGAGGAGCAAACTTCAAGCTTGTAGGGTATTCGGATTCCGATTGGGCGGGAGACAAAGTGGATAGGAAGTCCACTTCCGGAGGGTGCCAATTCCTTGGTTGCTCTTTGGTAAGTTGGTCTTCCAAAAAGCAAAGTTATGTGTCTCTCTCGTCCACCGAAGCAGAGTATGTGGCGGCCGGTAGTTGTTGTGCACAACTCTTATGGATGAGGCAAACTTTAAAGGATTACTGTGTCATTTGTGACAAAGTGCCTCTTTGGTGTGACAATGAAAGTGCCATCAAGATCTCTCTCAACCCGGTGCAACACTTCAAGACGAAGCATATTGAGATCCGGTATCACTTCATCTGGGATCACATTAGGCGAGGAGAGATCGAGCTCAACTATGTCAACACTCATGATAACCTTGCAGATATTTTCACGAAGCCCTTGGATGAAGCAAGATTTCGCGAGTTAAGGCATGAGCTAAATATCATTGATTCGAGCAATATTGCTTGAACCCTTGCACACCCCACCATACTCAACTTGTTGTCTTGTTTAGATGTAGGCATGGACATAGGGGGAGTGTTGTTCTCTCAATGAACTCTCCCTCCCCCCATTATGCATAAATTGATCAAGTCTTTCACATTAGCCATGTTTGATGGTACTTGTGCTTCAAAGATGAGTTTTAATCATGAGCCCAAAGATAATTCTTCGCGGTGCCATACCAATTGACTCAAACATAGGTGGCTACGGCCACCGCCCTCTCTTTGGAGAGGTGGTGTCTCGTGGTTGTTTCGTTTTGTCGTTTGCCTTTCTGCCTTTGTGTGTAGCGTGGTCTTGTGGTGTCGTGTTGCCTCGGAGTGTTCGTGCAAAGACCTCTTTTTCGTGTGCTTGAAACGTGCATCTTCTTGAGCCCACGGTACTACCGCGGCTTGCCGCAGTACTACCGCTTTGAGAGGCACGGTACTACCGTGCCAGAGCGCGGTACTACCGCTCGGGTGCGGTACTTCTGCCGAGCGATACTACCGCAATGAGGCACGGTACTACCGCACCATTGAGTGAGCGTGGGGGTTATGACTCGGGCAGGGGAGTTCCAACTCCCCATACCCATTCACTCGTCTCTTCCCCACGTCTCTCTCTCTCTTGCTCAAGAACGTCGCTGGAGGTCCTCGCCGGATCTCCGTCTTCGGCCACTCTCCTTGGATTCCGACCGGTGGGATCGTTCCCCACCACTTCCTCTTGCCATGGACCAAGGTTTTTCCCCAAATCCCTCTTTTTCTTGGTTGTTCTCTTGCTTCTAGGTTTTTGGGGAGATGCTTGTTGTTCTTGAGATTTTAGGCCAAATCTGTGCGAGAGTAGGATGTAGGAGAGTCGTGTTGCATAGGAATCATACTTGATATGTTGTCTTGTGGTAGATTTGTCCAACCGTAGTACCGCCGCAGTTTCACAGGCTTTTCTCAGATTTGAACTTGTTCGGATCTGACGCGGTGCGGTACTACCGTGTCTCATGTGCGGTACTACCGCCCATCAGGTGCGGTACTACCGTGCTAGCTCGTGCGGTACTACCGCCCATCAGACGCGGTACTACCGCGCTAGCTGTGGCACTAAGATCCTACTACCGCTCCTAGACCCGGTACTACCGTGACCTTACACGGTACTACCGCGACTAAGAGCGGTACTACAATCTTAGTACCGCAGCACTTGGCAGTACTACCGTAGGGGTCAAATCTCTCTCATGGCAATTATCTTGTGTGCTCTCTGCATGTTTTTTTGCTTTGTTGTGGTCTTTGCATTGATCCTTCTTGCTTGTCGTGTGTGTTTTGCGCTTTGTGTCTCAAGTGGTGGCTCTCGCCGTTCCAATCCCAGTCATGACACTGGCTCCAAGCGTCTGCGCAGTCCCCAAGATGAAGCACCAGAGGGCTCTAATGCCCCCAAGCGCAATGTCAAGACCACTGCCAGCAAGCAAAAGGAACCTGCTAAGGGCATGGACGAGATTTCAGTCAATGAGTATGTCGAACGCCGGAAGATCAATCCCTATGTGAATCCTCGGGCTGTCCTCAGAGGCACCGAGTTGTTCTGGACCAAGCAACAGGCTCTCATCTATCTGGATGTGATCAAGAACAAGCAGAATACCTTCGTGGATGTCAAGTGGATAGACATGAATCACATGCGGAAGGACAAGTTTCGTGACTATTTTGGAGAGGCTCTGGACTTGGTGGAGCAGTTTGCTATTGATCCTGTGATCTCCTTTCACCTCGACTATGATCCTGAGCTTATCTGTCAGTTCTTTGCCTCTGTTTACTTTCATCCCGGGGATGAGCGGAGGATGACCTGGATGACCAATGGCCGTCAGCTGTCTGCTACATGGAAGGAGTTCATGGATCTGCTTCACATTCCCGATGACGGGCTTCACACACCCGTTGGTGTTCGCCCCCACGCCAACTCTGAGTCTGCTAACAAGAACCTGCTTCAGCCATTCCTTGTTGGGAAGGTGCTCCCCAATGGCAAGTCGACCTGGGTGCTAAACTCCTTTCTGGATATCATGCATCGCATCTTCCGCAACACTCTGTTCCCACGCATTGGCGACAAGGACAAGGTTCATTCTTATCTAGTGGACATGTTGCTCCTGTGTGCAGAGGCACGTTCATCTCAGACTCAGCCACTTGGTGTCTCACACATCATGTGGTGTGAGCTTCGGTTTGCGGTGTTCACTCGCAAGGTACCTATCTATGGACCGTACCTGTTTCTGTTGCTCTCCACAGCTTGGGAGAAGATGTACCCTGGTGATGAGTTCCTTGCTCCAGACTGGATTCGGCATGAGTCCATCAGTCTCCGCGTCAAGCCCAACTGGGCCAACACCACTACCCGTGCTGAGGCCTCTTCTGCTAGAAGGGCTGTTGGTGAGGAGGAGGCTGCTGCTGAGAATGTTGCTGAGGACCGTGCTGCTAGGTCTACCACACCTTCCTCTGAGCCGTCGTGGGCCAAGAAGTTAAAGGACAAGATGAAGACTCTCTTCTGCATGCAGGCAAAGGGACAGTACAGGACTCACGTGGCAGACAAGGAGAGTCGCCGCCATGACAAGAAGGTTATGAGGCTCTTTGGAGAGGATGTCTCTGGCGGTTCTCAGGACGTCATCACGCTAGAGGCTGCCTGGATGGCGAAGCAGGGGTACAAGTGGACCAGTTCAGAGGAGGACATCGAGGAGTCCGTCCCCGCCGCTGAGTTTGACGAGGAGCACGAGGAGCAATGGGATGACTTCTCTGCCTGAGCCACCCCGTGTGTGTAGGTGTCCTCTCTGCCTTTTTGGCGTCTCGATGCCAAAGGGGGAGAGAGTGTAATGATTTGTGTTGTGTCATGCTTGGTGTGTTTGCTTTGTCGTTTGAACCTCGTTTGCCTTGTTTGCTTTTGTTTGGTTTGTGCCTTCGAGTCTTATCCTTCATATGGTGTAAAACATATGCACTCTATCTATCTTAGTTAACTTATGTTTGTGCTATATTGTCTAGTGTTAGCCTTCCTATTACTAGATATGCCTTGTCTCTATAATATAGGGGGAGCTTTGATCCTAGTATGTGTGTCGTGCAGTCCAAAGCACCCATCTAGTTGGCACACATCTAGGGGGAGCCCGTCTATATTCTAGAGAGGAGGGGTTTGCGGTTGCTAAATATTATTTCCCTTGTGCAAATCCCGCATTGTCATCAATCCACCAAAAAGGGGGAGATTGTAAGGGCATATTTATCCCTAAGGTGTTTTGGTGATTGATGACAACGCGTTTGCGGACTAATCGTGTGCCTTGAGTATCCCAGACATTTCATCGCTAGGCACAAGACGGTTAGGTGCCCCTCAAAGACTGTTGAAGACGGTGTCTTTTCTACGTTTCTTTTTGGTGGATTTGAGTCATAGGAAAGCTGTACTATTAAGAGGGGGTCCGCGTCGGAAAGGTTTGGGTGGAATCATCACGTACATGTCTCTTTCTAGTCCTCTCCTTTCCCTTGGAGCATCCTCCGCTTTCTCGCCTCCTTGTTTTTTGCTGCTGTGTTGGCTCGCGGTAGTACTGCTCCTAGGTGAGCGGTAGTACCGTAGGCACCAGCGGTAGTACCGTGCAGCGGCTCGGTAGTACCGCAGGTGCCCACGGTAGTACCGCTCCCCTGAAGCTGCACTACCGTTTCCCACCGGCTAGTACCGCCCCCTTGCGGTAGTAGGGGCGGATGTAATTTTTTACATTCGCGCCTACCACGGTAGTACCGCTTTCGCTCCGCAGTAGTACCGTGCTATGTTGTCAGGCAGTAGTATCGCCCCTCGGCAGTAGTACCGTGTCGGGTTTTTGCTTCTTCTATTTCTTTGCGGAAGTAGGCACGGATGTTTCCTTCCCCCTGGATAGGGGATTCCTGCTTGCGGTAGTACCGCAAGGCAGCGCGGTAGTACCGCTCTCGTGGAAGTACCGCCCTCAGTTCGGGTGCTTCAGGTCTAACCTTACTGTTGCTGGTGTTGCGGCAGTACCGCGGGCCTGTACGGTTGTACCGCATGACCGAGCGGTAGTACTGCTTGGCAGCAAGCGGTAGTACCGCGCGGCCCTGCATAGTACCGCTGGCCTAAAGCTGTAGTACCGCTGGCCGCGGGCTGGTTGGTGGATAACAGTTGGATCTTTGTCCCCCACTATATAAGGGGTTCCCTTCTTCCCCGTTGACTTATCTCTTCCAACCCTAAGCTCCATTGTTGCTCTAAGCTCCATTTTTGCCCGATCTCACTCCCTAGCCAATCAAACTTGTTGATTTGCTCGGGAGTGGTTGAGAAGGCCTCGATCCACACTTCCACCAAGAGAAATTTGATTCCCCCCACTAATCCCTTGCGGATCTTGTTACTCTTGGGTGTTTGAGCATCCTAAACGGTTGAGGTCACCGCGGAGCCATAGTCCATTGTGGTGAAGCCTCGTGGTGTCGTTGGGAGCCTCCAATTGAGTTGTGGAGATTGCCCCAACCTTGTTTGTAAAGGTTCAGTCGCCGCCTCCAAGGGCACCAATAGTGGAATCACGACATCTCACATTGTGTGAGGGCATGAGGAGAATACGGTGGCCCTAGTGGCTTCTTGGGGACCATTGTGCCTCCACACCGCTCCAACGGAGACATACTTCCCCTCAAAAGGAAGGAACTTTGGTAACACATCCTCGTCTCCACCGTCTCCACTCTTGGTCATCTCGTGCCTTTACTTGTGCAAGCATATTTGTGTCATATCTCTTGCTTGCTTGTGTTCCTATCCTTGTTGCATCATATAGGTTGCTCACCTAGTTGCATATCTAGACAACCTACTTTGATGCAAAGTTTAAATTGTTAAAGAAAAGCTAAAAACTTTTAGTTGCCTATTCACCCCCCCCCCCTCTAGTCAACCATATCGATCCTTTCAGTGTTCTTCTAGTTCCTATGAAAATAAAGATGAAGATCTAAAAGTTATTGGTGTGTCCCCTATTAAATCTTTGTTTTGCAATATGAATCTTGATAATGATGGGACTGAATATGATCCACCTTTACCTAGAAGGCGTTCCAATAATTCGGAATTTGTTGATCTTGATGCTAAAATTGATAAAAGTGGGATTGAAGAAATTAAAACCTTAGATGTTGCTAAACCCGCTATTATGGATTTCAAGGAATTTAACTATGGAAATTGCTCTTTGATTGATTGTATTTCCTTGTTGCAATCCATGCTAAATTCTCCTCATGCTTATAGTCAAAATAAAGAGTTTACTAAACATATCGTTGATGCCTTGATGCAATCTTATGAAGAAAAACTTGAATTGGAAGTTTCTATCCCTAAAAAACTTTATGATGAGTGGGAACCAACTATTAAAATTAAAATTAAAGATCATGAATGCTATGCTTTATGTGATTTGGGTGCTAGTGTTTCCACGATTCCAAAGACTTTGTGTGATTTGTTAGGTTTCCGTGATTTCGATGATTGCTCTCTAAACTTGCACCTTGCGGATTCCACTATTAAGAAACCAATGGGAAGAATCAATGATGTTCTTATTGTTGCAAATAGGAATTATGTGCCCGTAGATTTTATTGTTCTTGACATAGATTGCAATCCTTCATGTCCTATTATTCTTGGTAGAGCTTTCCTTAGAACGATTGGTGCAATTATTGATATGAAGGAAGGAAATATTAGATTCAAATTTACGTTAAGGAAAGGCATGGAACACTTTCCTAGAAAGAAAATTAAATTACCTTATGAATCTATTATGAGAGCCACTTATGGATTGCCTACCAAACATGGCAATACCTAGATCTATCCTTGCTTGTTATGCCTAGCTAGGGGCGTTAAACGATAGCGCTTGTTGGGAGGCAACCTAATTTTATTTTTATTCCTTGCTTTTTGCTCCTATTTAGTAATAAATAATTTATCTAGACTCTGATTTGGTTGTGTTTTTTGTGTTTAATCAGTGTTTATGCCAAGTAGAACCGTTGGGAAGATTTGGGGAAAGTCTTGTTACACTTGCTGTAAAAAACAGAAACTTTAGCGCTCACGAGAACTGCTTCCATTTTTATTTGGAGAGTGCTATTTAGTTAATTATTTTTGCATATGGTTAATAGATAAATTCCTCACGTCTAGAAATTTATTTTAGAATTTTTGGGTTCCAGATCTTGCGCTAGCTACAGATTACTACAGACTGTTCTGTTTTTGACAGATTCTGTTTTTCGTGTGTTGTTTGCTTATTTTGATGAATATATGTCTAGTAAAATAGTTTATGAACCATATAGAAGTTGGAATACAGTAGGTATAACACCAATATAAATAAATAATTAGTTCATTACAGTACCTTGAAGTGGTCTTTTATTTTCTTTCGCTAACGGAGCTCACGAGATTTTCTACTTTGAGTTTTGTGTTGTGAAGTTTTCAAGTTTTGGGTAAAGATTTGATGGATTATGGAACAAGGAGTGGAAAGAGCCTAAGCTTGGGGATGCCCATGGCACCCCCAAGATAATATAAGGACACCTAAAATCCAAAGCTTGGGGATGCCCCGGAAGGCATCCCCTCTTTCGTTTACTTCTATCGGTAACTTTACTTGGAGCTATATTTTTATTCACCACATGATATGTGTTTTGCTTGGAGCATCTTGTATGATTTGAGTCTTTATTTGTTAGTTTACCACAATCATCCTTGCTGTACACACCTTTTGAGAGAGCCATACATGATTTGGAATTTTAGAATACTCTATGTGCTTCACTTATATCTTTTGAGTTATGTAGTTTTGCTCTAGTACTTCACTTATATCTTTTAGTGCACGGTGGTGGATTTGTTTCATAGAAACTATTGATCTCTCATGCTTCACTTAGATTATTTTGAGAGTCTTAAATAGCATGGCAATTTGCTTAAAATCCTAATATGCTTGGTATACAAGATTAATAATAAAACTTTCTTATGAGTGTGTTGAATACTATGAGAAGTTTGATGCTTGATAATTGTTTTGAGATATGAAGATGGTGATATTAAAGTTGTGCTAGTTGAGTAGTTGTGAATTTGAGAAATACTTGTTTTAAGGTTTGTGATTCCCGTAGCATGCACGTATGGTGAACTGTTATGTGACGAAGTCGGAGCATGATTTATTTATTGATTGTCTTCCTTATGAGTGGCGGTCGGGACGAGCGATGGTCTTTTCCTACCAATCTATCCCCCTAGGAGCATGCGCGTAATACTTTGCTTTGATAACTTGTAGATTTTTGCAATAAGTATATGAGTTCTTTATGACTAATGTTGAGTCCATGGATTATACACACTCTCACCCTTCCACCTTTGCTAGCCTCTCTAATACCGCGCACCTTTCACCGGTATCATACACCCACCATATACCTTCCTCAAAACAGCCACCATACCTATCTATTATGGCATTTCCATAGCCATTCCGAGATATATTGCTATGCAACTTTCCACCGTTCCGTTTATTATGACACACTCCATCATTGTCATATTGCTTAGCATGATCATGTAGTTGACATCGTATTTGTGGCAAAGCCACCATTCATAATTCTTTCATACGTGTCACTCATGCATCATTGCATATCCCGGTACACCGCCGGAGGCATTCATATAGAGTCATATCTTGTTCTAAGTATCGAGTAGTAATTATTGAGTTGTAAGAAAAATAAAAGTGTGATGATCATCATTATTAGAGCATTGTCCCAGTGAGAAAAGGATGATGGAACTATGATTCCCCCACAGGTCGGGATGAGACTCCGGATGAAAAAAAAATAAAAAAAGAGAAAGAAAAGAGGCCATAAAAAAAGAGAAAAGGCCCAAATAAAAAAATGAGAGAAAAAGAGAGAAGGGACAATGTTACTATCCTTTTACCACACTTGTGCTTCAAAGTAGCACCATGATATTCATAGTAGAAAGTCTCTCATGTTATCACTAGTGGGAATTTTTCATTATAGAACTTGGCTTGTATATTCCAATGATGGGCTTCCTCAAAATGCCCTAGGTCTTCATGAGCAAGCAAGTTGGATGCACACCCACTTAGTTTCTTTTTGAGCTTTCATATACTTATAGCTCTAGTGCATCCGTTGCATGGCAATCCCTACTCACTCACATTGATATCTATTGATGGGCATCTCCATAGCCCGTTGATACGCCTAGTTGATGTGAGACTATCTTCTCCTCTTTTTGTCTTCTCCACAACCACCATTCTATTCCACCTATAGTGTTATATCCATGGCTCACGCTCATGTATTGCGTGAAAATTGAAAAAGTTTTGAGAATGTCAGAAGTATGAAACAATTGCTTGGCTTGTCATCGGGGTTGTGCATTATTTAAATATTTTATGTGGTGAAGATGGAGCATAGCCAGACTATATGATTTTGTAGGGATAACTTTATTTGGCCGTGTTATTTTGAGAAGACATAATTGCTTTGTTAGTATACTTGAAATATTATTATTTTTATGTCAATATTAAACTTTTATCTTGAATCTTTCATATCTGAATATTCATACCACAATTAAGAAGAATTACATTAAAATTATGCCAGGTAGCACTCAAAATTTTCGTTTTTATCATTTACCTACTCGAGGACGAGCAGGAATTAAGCTTGGGGATGCTTGATACGTCTCGAACGTATCTATAATTTTTGATTGCTCCATGCTATATTATCTACTATTTTGGACATTATTGGGCTTTATTATCCACTTTTATATTATTTTTGGGACTAACCTATTAACCGGAGGCCCAACCCAGAATTGCTGTTTTTTGCATGTTTTAGGGTTTCAAAGAAAAGGAATATCAAACGGAGTCCAAACGGAATGAAACCTTCGGGAACGTGATTTTCTCAAAAAAATAAGACCTGGGAGACTTGGACCCTACGTCAAGACACAAAAGAGGAGGCCACGAGGTAGGGGGGCGCGCCCACCCCCACCAGGCGTGCCCTCCACCCTCGTGGGCCCCCTGTTGCTCCACCGACGTACTCCTTCCTCCTATATATACCTACGTACCGCCAAATGATCAGATACAGAGCCAAAAACCTAATTCCACCGCCGCAACTTTCTGTATCCATGAGATCCCATCTTGGGGCCTATTCCGGAGCTCCACTGGAGGGGGCATCGATCACGGAGGGCTTCTACATCAACACCATAGCCCTTCCGATGAAGTGTGAGTAGTTTACCTCAGACCTACGGGTCCATAGTTAGTAGCTAGATGGCTTCTTCTCTCTTTTTGGATCTCAATACAATGTTCTCCCCTTCTCTTGTGGAGATCTATTCGATGTAATCTTATTTTCGCGGTGTGTTTGTTGAGACCGATGAATTGTGGGTTTATGATCAAGTCTATCTATGAATAATAATTGAATCTTCTCTGAATTCTTTTATGTATGATTGGTTATCTTTGCAAGTCTCTTCGAATTATCAGTTTGGTTTGGCCTACTAGATTGATCTTTCTTGCAATGGGAGAAGTGCTTAGCTTTGGGTTCAATCTTGCAGTGTCCTTTCCCAGTGACAGTAGGGGTAGCAAGGCACGTATTATATTGTTGCCATCGAGGATAACAAGATGGGGTTTTCTTCTTATTGCATGAGTCTATCCCTCTACATCATGTCATCTTGCTTAAGGTGTTACTCTGTTTTTAACTTAATACTCTAGATGCATGCTGGATAGCGGTCGATGAGTGGAGTAATAGTAGTAGATGCAGGCAGGAGTCGGTCTACTTGTCTCAGACGTGATGCCTATATACATGATCATACCTCGATATTCTCATAACTATGCTCAATTCTGTTAATTGCTCAACAGTAATTTGGTCACCCACTGTAGAATACTTATGCTTTCGAGAGAAGCCACTAGTGAAACCTATGGCCCCCGGGTCTATCTTTATCATATTGATCTCCTACTACTTAGTTATTTCCTTGCTTTTTTACTTTACCTTTATTTTACTTTGCATCTTTATCACAAAAATACCAAAAATATTATCTTATCATATCTATCAGATCTCACTCTCGTAAGTGGTAGTGTAGGGATTGACAACCCCTATTCGCGTTGGTTACGAGGATTTATTTGTATTGTGCAGGTACGAGGGACTCGCGCGTAGCCTCCTACTGGATTGATACCTTGGTTCTCAAAAACTGAGGGAAATACTTACGCTACTTTGCTGCATCATCCCTTCCTCTTTAGGGAAAACCAACGCAGTGCTCAAGAGGTAGCAGGCCTATTGGGCCATAAGAGGGAAGCACACCAGCTCACAAGGGGCTAGCGCGCCCCCCATGGCAGCCGCCCTAGTGGGGAAAGGAAAGGGGGGATTCGGCGTCCCCCTTCCTTCCTCTGCCCCTTTCCTCCCCCCTCCGGCAAATATGGTAGGGGGCGGCCAAGGGCAGGAGCCCAAGTAGGATTCAGACCTACTTGGGGCGCCCATTGGCCTCTCCCATCTCCCTCCCACCTATATATATATGGGAGGGCGCCTAGCACAAAAACAACAATCCCTTAGCCATGTGCGGCGCCCCCTCCACCGTTTACATCACCGGTCATATTTTCATAGAGCTTAGGCGAAGCCCTGCGGAGATAGCTTCACCATCACCGTCACCACACCTTGTGTTGCCGGAACTCATCCACTACCTCGCCGTCTTTCCGGATCAAGAAGGCGGAGGACGTCACCGAGCTGAACGTGTGTTGAACGCGGAGGTGTCGTACGTTCGGTGCTCGGTCGGTTAGAACGCAAAGAAATTCGACTACATCAACCGCGTTGTCAAACGCTTCCGCTTACGGTCTACGAGGGTACGTAGACACACTCTCCCCTCTCGTTGCTATGCATCTGCTTGATAGATCTTGCGTGTGCGTGAATTGTTTTTGTTTTCCATGCAACGTTTCCCAACATCCATTTGGTTTCTTGGACGCAAAGGATATCAACACTTCTCCTCATCGCTACATCAACTAGCTCCTGAAGCTTACCTGTCAGAGAGCCTATGTTCCAGTAACGTAAACGAATCCTCCTAGGCTCGGCTAGCTTCCTTACCCTTCGCACTCTTCGAGTCAAATGCGAAGACCCTTGCTCATTTTCCACTACATCCGGCCGCCGATGTAGCACGCCACTAAGGATGCGACGACCCGATCCTCGCTCACTTGACACCGTATCCAAATCAAGATATGATGTTTCACCAAGGGTGGCGGCCCGGCCCTTGCCCATGTGACACCACACCTGGGCTCCCGATGTGGCGCGTCGCTTAGAGGGTTATACCCAAACGAAAATCTTTTGGGTTTCATCTTCATAAGAGTGGCTGGCTTTTTACGTTGGCTCGCCAAGCCTATCACAACCCTCCTCCTTTACCTGGGCTTGGGACCGGCTATGTTGAGACAACATAGGCGGAGTTAAAATTTGAAGTACGAACAATTTTTGAAATCCGAGAATTGAAAACATGAACATTATTTTTAAAAATCACAAACCTTTCTTAAACTCCTAAAAAAATTGAAAACCCAAATATTATTATAAATTTGAGACAATTTTCGTAATACAGAACAAAATTTGAGAAGTTGTGAAATTTTGAACAATTTTTTAATTTCTTAACAATTTTTGAAAAGCACGAACATTTTTTGAATTTCTGAATACAATTTTAAAATTGAAACATTTTTTGAAATGTTGAACAATTTATGATAAATCAAGCATTTCTTGAAATTTAAGAACATTTTTCAGAAAACACAAAAAAGGAAAAAAGGAAGAAAAAAGAACAGGAAAAAGAGAGAAACGAATAAACAAACAGGAAAAAAGAAAGGAAAACAAAAATAAGAGAGAAAGCCGGTTCAGGAACCTACTAGAAGGTTCCCAAAACCAGGAAAAACAGGCTGGAACCTTCGTTTCCAAAACGGGGATCGGTGGAACGCTTCTAATGGGCCGCCCCGGCTCGTTCAATTGCTAACAAAGAGCGTGCGATACCCCGACATTTTGACGCAGAGTACGTTGTATAGGATTTTCCCTATATGTCGCCCATACTAATTTCTAGTATTACGCCTCACCTGTAGCGCCAGCTTTTAGGGCAGCCCAATAATATAGTTTCGTGCAAGTGTTTTTTGTGTCTTTTTTGCATTGGTTTCTTTTGGTGTCTTTTGTTTTCTTTAATATTTATTTTCCAGTTTGTTTTTATTCTTTCTTGGATTTTCTTTCTTTCGTTTTCACCTGGTTATATATATTTAGTATTAATTATTTTCAACCAATGTCTAATTTTTTCATAAACATTGTACCTTTTTCGTGTACACCATAAATATTTTTATAGCGCGTTTAACATTTTCAAAGACACGTTTAACATATTTTTATAGCACGTTTAACATTTTTCGTGTACACCATAAATATATCTTTTAATGTCTACTTTTATTCATACTCATTGTACATTTTTCATGTAATCTTAAAAAATATACGTTTAACATTTTTAAATATATAATTAAAAAAATTTATACATGTTCTGAATATTTTTTTCCAATATGTATTGAAAAGAATTCAAATACACAGAAACATTCTTTTAATGATACAAACCATTTGTTTAAATTATGTGAAAAAATTACATTGTATCATGTAAAACAAATCACAAATAGTTCTTTGAAATGCATGAACATATTTTGAAATGTATCGTACAGTTATTTGAATGGTATGATATTTTTAAGTTACCAGGACATTTTTTAAAAATGTATAATATTTTAAGAAATGTGACGTACATTTTTTCATATTCATGTACTATTTTAAAATGCCACGTTCATTTTTTTGAAAGGTACAAACATTTTCTAAAACTCGAGCGGACTTTTTTTGCTCTGCATAAACATTTTTTTCATGTGCGGTGAACATTTTAAATAAATTAACCAAATTAATTTTCTTAGTATTTCTATTTAGTTTTTTCAAAATTTAAACAAAAGTTTAAAACAAAAAAATTACGTCTGTGACGTGAATATGACGAAACACATGGTTATTGTTTTGGACCACTACCGACTTTGTAGGCGACGTGATCTTTTGTCTTGTATAAAGCGAGACATAGACTTGCCCGCCCTCAAGATGCTCACACAACGACCACCGACTTACACCGACGCTGAAATGTGTAAGGACACTACAACGACACATGAAACAACTTGACTCTCCTTCCAGAACAAATATGCCAGGCACACGCATCAGGAAATGCCCCCACGTCGCCTTGAAGGCAACACGGGCGGCAGAACCGTCGCCGGCGTTTCTAGCCCTTACTTCGCCTCCTCTCCTCCTCGTCGCCGCCGTCCATAGCCACCAGGGCAAAGCCTTTCGCGGTGGTCTGCGGCAGTGGGAGCTCTCCTGCCCGCGCGTCCGATCTACCTTCTGCTCCTCTTGATTAGATCTCGCGCAGCCACCGCCCTAGTTGTGCCTCCTTCCCATGGCTCTTCCCTGGACCGGGCGGAATCCGTCCTCAGTGTCCAGCCGCCGCCGGCGTGATTGGGTGATGCCTCATCGGATCTGGGCGACCACAAATCTAGGCGGCAGTGGTGGCTGGGGCCATCGGCACTACAACGGTGTCGTGGAGCTCAAACGCTCCATGGTTGCGCTGTAGTGGTTGCGTCCTCGCGGATGGCTGTTGGGGTCGGTTTTTGCCAGATTCGGCTTCTCCATCTCCGACTGCTATGGCGGCAACAGACGACTACTCCCGCTTGCGGTGGTAGCCTCGTTGCGGATTTCGGTGGCCATCGAAAGGTCTTTGTGAGGTATTCTCTGTCTATATATGTTGGTTGCCTTCAGCGGTGAGAGGCAATCTACAAACGACGACTCGACGTAGAGGGTATGGTTGTGTAGCAACGACGGTTGGTTTTCTAGGCCAACTGATGGGATTGTGAAAAGTGGTGGAGACAACACATGATTTGACTTCGACAAGCTCCGAGGGTGAAACCTAGGTCTGACCCGAATTGGTTATACCTAGTAGTGATGATGTTTTCGCATCGTTACCTTGTTGAAGGCATTGCTCGGAATGATTTTTGGACGCGTCAAGTGGGCGGTCGGCTGCCCACTAGTGCGATCGAGCGGCCGGCCTAAATAGGTAAGCCCCTATCCCCCCTGGTACAGAAAAGGAAGGGGACAGGCGGCCACCAAACCAAGGCGATGGAGCTTCCAATCCCGAATAGAAAAGGCGATCCCTGAAGGAAATATGCCCTAGAGGAAATAATAAAGTTATTATTTATTTCCTTATATCATGATAAATGTTTATTATTCATGCTATAATTGTATTAACCGAAAACTTAGTACATGTGTGAATACATAGACAAGCAGAGTGTCACTAGTATGCCTCTACTTGACTAGCTCGTTGAATCAATGATGGTTATGTTTCCTAACCATAGACATGAGTTGTCATTTGATTAACGGGATCACATCATTAGAGAATGATGTGATTGACTTGCCCATCCGTTAGCTTAGCACAATGATCACTTAGTTTGTTACTATTGCTTTCTTCATGACTTATACATGTTCCTATGACTATAAGATTATGCAATTCCTGAGTACTGGAGGAACACTTTGTGTGCTACCAAATGTCACAACGTAACTAGGTGATTATAAAGGTGCTCTACAGGTGTCTCCGATGGTACTTGTTGAGTTGGCATAGATCGAGATTAGGATTTGTCACTCCGATTGTCGGAGAGGTATCTCTGGGCCCTCTCGGTAATGCACATCACTATAAGCCTTGCAAGCATTGTGACTAATGAGTTAGTTGCGGGATGATGCATTACAGAACGAGTAAAGAGACTTGCCAGTAACGAGATTGAACTAGGTATGAGGATATCGACGATCGAATCTCGGGCAAGTAACATATCGATGACAAAGGGAACAACGTATGTTGTTATGCGGTTTGACCGATAAAGATCTTTGTAGAATATGTAGGAGCCAGTATGAACATCTAGGTTCCGCTATTGGTTATTGACTGGAGATGTGTCTCGGTCATGTCTACATAGTTCTCGAACCCGTAGGGTCCGCACGCTTAACGTTCGGTGACGATCGATATTATGAGTTTATGTGATTTGATGTACCGAAGGTAGTTCGGAGTCCCGGATGAGATCTGGGACATGACGGGGAGTCTCTAAATGGTCGAGACGTAAAGATAATGGACGACTATATTCGGACATCAGAAAGGTTCCGAGTGATTCGGGTATTTTTCGGAGTACCAGGGAGTTACGGGAATACGGGGAAGAAGTATTGGGCCTCATGGGCCAAGTGGTGGAAGAGAGGAGGCAAGGCGCGCGGGCCCTCTAGCCCAAACCGATTTGGACTAGGGGGCCGACCCCCCTTTGCTCCTTTCCTCCCTCTCCTTCCTTCTCCCTCTCCTCCTTCCTTTCCTCCTCCTAGTAGGAGTAGGAAAGGGGAGTCCTACTCCTACTAGGAGGAGGACTCCTCCTGGCGCGCCCTGCAAGGGCCGGCCAGCTCCCCCTTGGTCCTTTATATACGGGGGCAAGGGGGCACCCTAGAACACACAAGTTGATTGTTCCAAACCGTGTGTGGTGCCCCCCTCCACCATAATCCACCTCGATCATATTGTAGTGGTGCTTAGGCGAAGCACTGCGTCTATAGCAACATCATCACCGTCATCACGCCGTTGTGCTGATGGAACTCTCTCGTGAAGCTCTGCTAGATCGGAGTTCGTGGGATGTCATTGAGCTGAATGTGTGCTGAACTCGGAGGTGCCGTGCATTCGGTACTTGGATCGGTCGGATCGTGAAGACGTTCGACTACATCAACCACGTTCTCATAACGCTTCCGCTTACGGTCTACGAGGGTACGTGGACAATACTCTCCCCTCTCATTGCTATGCATCACCATGATCTTGCGTGTGCGTAGGATTTTTTTTGAAATTACTACGTTCCCCAACAGTGGCATCCGAGCCAGGTTTATGCGTAGATGTCATATGCACGAGTAGAACACAAAGGAGTTATGGGCGTGGGTATATACATATTGCTTGCCGTCACTAGTTGATTCTTGATTCAGCGGCATTGTTGGATGAAGCGGCCCAGACTGACATTACGCGTACGCTTACGCGAGACTATTTCTACCGACGTGCTTCGCACACAGGTGGCTAGTGGGTGTCTGTTTCTCCAGCTTTAGTTGAATCGGATTCAATGAACAAGGTTCTTTCTGAAGATCAAAAATCAATCACTATACCGCGTTGTGGTATTTGATGCGTAGGTAAGAACGATTCTTGCTTAGCCCGTAGCAGCCACATAAAACTTGTAACAACAAAGTAGAGGACGTCTAACTTGTTTTTGCAGGGCATGTTGTGATATGATATGGTCAAGACGTGATGAGATATAAATTGTTGTATGAGATGATCATGTTTTGTTAAAGTTATCGGCAACTAGCAGAAGCCTTATGGTTGTCTCTTTATTGCATAAGATGCAAGTGCCATGTAATTGTTTTACTTTATCGCTATGCGATAGCAATAGTTACAAAAGCAATAGTTGGCAAGACAACCATGTGATGACACATTGATAGAGATTAAGATGATGGAGATCATGGTGTCATGCCAGTGACGATAGAGATCATGACAGTACTTTGGAGATGGAGATCAAAGGCGCAAGATGATCATGACCATATCATGTCACATATTTTGATTGCATGTGATATTTATCCTTTATGCATCTTATTTTGCTTAGTTCGGCGGTAGCATTATAAGATGATCTCTCACTAAATTTCAAGGTACAAGTGTTCTCCCTGAGTATGCACCGTTGCCAAAGTTCGTCGTACCGAGACACCACGTGATGATCAGGTGTGATAAGCTCTACGTTCACATACAACGGGTGCAAGCCAGTTTTGCACACGTAGAAATACTCGGGTTAAACTTGACGAGCCTAGCATATGCAGATATGGCCTCGGAACAGTAGAGACCGAAAGGTCGAGCGTGAATCATATAGTAGATATGATCAACATAGTGATGTTCACCATTGAAACTACTCCATCTCACGTGATGATCAGACATGGTGACTAGAGGGATGTCTATCTAAGTGGGAGTTCTTAAGTAATATGATTAATTGAACTTTAATTTATCATGAACTTAGTCCTGATAGTATTTGCATAACTATGTTGTAGATCAATAGCTCGCAATGTAGCTCGCCGTTTATTTTGATATGTTCCTAGAGAAAAACTAAGTTGAAAGATGTTAGTAGCAATGATGCGGATTGGATCCGTGATCTGAGGATTATCCTCATTGCTGCACAGAAGAATTATGTCCTTGATGCACCGCTAGGTGACAGACCGATTGCAGGAGCAGATGCAGACGTTATGAACGTTTGGCGAGCTCGATAGGATGACTACTTGATAGTTTAGTGCACCATGCTTTACGGCTTAGAACCGGGGCTTCAAAGACGTTTTGAATGCCACGAAGCATATGAGATGTTCCAAGAGTTGAACTTAGTATTTCAGACTCATGCCCATGTCGAAAGATATGAGACCTTTGACAAGCACTTTGCCTACAAGATGGAGGAGAATAGCTCAGCTAGTGAGCATGTGCTCGGAATGTCTGAGTACTACAATCACTTGAATCAAGTGGGAGTTAATCTTCCAGATAAGATAATGATTGACAGAGTTCTCTAGTCACTATCACCAAGTTACTGGAACTTCGTGATGAACTATAATATGCAAGGGATAACGGAAACGATTCCCAAGCTCTTCGTGATGCTGAAATCAACGAAGGTAGAAATCAAGAAAAGCATCAAATGTTGATGGTTGACAAGACCACTAGTTTCAAGAAAAGGGCAAAGGGAAGAAGGGGAAATTCAAGAAGAACGGCAAGCAAGTTGCTGCTCAAGTGAAGAAGCCCAAGTCTAGACCTAAGCCCGAGACTAAGTGCTTCTACTGCAAGGGGACTGGTCACTGGAAGCAGAACCGCCCCAAGTATTTGGCGGATAAGAAGGATGGAAAAGTAAACAAAGGTATATTTGATATACATGTTACTGATGTGTACTTTACTAGTGTTTATAGCAAACCCCTTGATATTTGATACTAGTTCAGTTGCTAAGAGTAGTAACTCGAAACGGAAGTTGCAAAATAAATAAAGACTAGTTGAGGATGAGGTGACGATGTGTGTTGGAAATGATTCCAAGGTTGATAAGATCACCATCGCACACTCCCTTTACCTTCGGGATTAGTGTTGAACCTAAAATAAATGTTATTTCGTGTTTGCGTTGAGCATAATATGATTGGATCATGTTTATTGCAATACGGTTATTCATTTAAGTCAAAGAATAATTGTTATTCTGTTTACATGAATAAAACCTTCTGTGGTCATACACCCAAGGTGAATGGTTTATTAAATCTCGATCGTAGTGATACACATATTCATAATATTGAAGCCAAAAGATGCAAAGTTAATAATGATAGTGCAACCTATTTGTGGCACTGCCGTTTAGGTCATATTGATGTAAAGCGCATGAAGAAACTCCATGTTGATGGGCTTTTGGAATCACTTGATGCTTGTGAACCATGTCTCATGGGCAACATGACTAAAACTCTGTTCTCTGGAACAATGGAGTGAGCAAATGACTTATTGGAAATAATACATACGGATGTATGCGGTCCGATGAGTGTTGAGGCTCGCGGCGGTATCATTATTTTCTAACCTTCACAGGTGATTTGAGCAGATATGGGTATATCTACTTGATGAAACATAAGTCTGAAACATTTGAAAAGTTCAAAGAATTTCAGAGTGAAGTGGAAAATCATCGTAAACAAAAATAAAGTTTCTACGATCTGATCATGGAGATGAATATTTGAGTTACGAGTTTGGTCTTCAACTAAAAAAATGTGGAATAGTTTCACAAATTCATGCCACCTGGAACACCACAGCATAATGGTGTGTCCGAACGTCATAACCATACTTTATTGGATATAGTGCAATCTATGATGTCTCTTACCGATTTACCACTATCGTTTTGGGGTTATGCATTAGAGACAGCTACATTCACGTTAAATAGGGCACCGTCTAACCCGTTGAGACGACACCGTATGACCTATGGTTTGGCTAGAAACCTAAGCTGCTGTTTCTTAAAGTTTGGGGTTGTGATGCTTATGTGAAAAAGTTTCAGCGTGATAAGCTCAAACCCAAATCGTATAAGTGCGTCTTCATAGGATACCCAAAAGAAACTGTTGGGTACACCTTGTATCACAGATCCGAAAGGCAAGATCTTTGTTGCTAAGAGTGGATCCTTTCTAGAGAAGAAGTTTCTCTCGAAAGAAGTGAGTGGGAGGAATGTAGAGCTTGATGCGGTAATTGTACCTTCTCCCGAATTGGAAAGTAGTTCATCACAGAAATTAGTTCTAGTCATTTCTATGCCAATTAGTGAGGAACCTAATGATGATGATCATGAAACTTCAGAGCAAGTTACTACCAAACCTAGTAGGACAACCATAGTATGGTCCGCACTAGAGTGGTACGATAATCCTTTCTGGAAGTCATGTTACTAGACCATGACGAACCTACGAACTATGAGGAAGCGATGATGAGCCCAGATTCCGCGAAATGGCTTGAGGCCATGAAATCTGAGATGGGATCCATGTATGAGAACAAAGTATAGACTTTGGTTGACTTGCCCGATGATCGGTGAGTCATTAAGAATAAATGGATCTTCAAGAGGAAGACGGATGTTGATAGTAGTGTTACTATCTACAAAGCTCGAATTGTCGCAAAATGTTTTTGACAAGTTCAAGGTGTTGACTACGATGAGATTTTCTCACTTGTATCGATGCTTAAAAGTCTGTTCGAATCATGTTAGCAGTGGCCGCATTTTATGAAATCTAGCAAATGGATGTCAAAATTGTATTCCTTCATGGCTTTCTTAAAAGAAGAGTTGTATATGATGCAACCAGAAGGTTTTATCGATCCTAAAGGTGCTAATAAAGTGAGAAAGCTCCAGTGATCCATCTATGGACTGGTGCAAGCATCTCGGAGTTGGAATATATGCTTTGATAAAGTGATCAAAGCATATGATTTTATACAGACTTGCGGTGAAGCCTGTATTTACAAGAAAGTGAGTGGGAGCACTACAACATTTCTGATAAGTATATGTGAATGACATATTGTTGATCAGAAATAATGTAGAATTTTCGGCAAAACATAGAGGAGTGTTTGAAAAGAGTTTTTCAAAGAAAGACCTCGATGAAGCTGCTTACACATTGAGCATCAAGATCTATAGAGATAGATCAAAATGCTTGATAAGTTTTTTCAATGAGTACATACCTTGACAAGATTTTGAAGTAGTTCAAAATGGAACAGTCAAAGAAGGAGTTCTTCCTGTGTTACAAGGTGTGAAGTTGAGTAAAGACTCAAAACCCGGCCACAGCAGAATATAGAAAGAGAATGAAAAGTCATTCCCTATGCCTCAGTCATAGGTTCTATAAAGTATGCTATGTTGTTTACTAGTCCTATTGTATACCTTAGCATCTTTCTGGCAAGGGAGTACAATATTGATCTAGGAGTAGATCACTGGACAGCGGTCAAAATTATCCTTAGAGGACTAAGGAAATATTTCTCGGTTATGGAGGTGATAAAATAGTTCGTCGTAAAGAGTTACGTCGATGCAAGCTTTTTACATCGATCTAGATGACTCTAAGTCTCGATCTGGATACATATTGAAAGTGGGAGCAATTAGCTAGAGTAGCTCCGTGCAGAGCATTGTAGACATAGAAATTTGCGAAATACATACGGATCTGAATGTGGCAGACCCATTGACTAAATTTCTCTCACAAGCAAAACATGATCAGTCTTTCGGTGTTAATCACATAGCGATGTGAACTAGATTATTGACTCTAGTAAACCCTTTGGGTGTTAGTCACATGGATATGTGAACTAATCACATAAAGATGTGAACTAGTGGTGTTAAATCACATGGCGATGTGAACTAGATTATTGACTCTAGTGCAAGTGGGAGACTGAAGGAAATATGCCCTAGAGGCAATAATAAAGTTATTATTTATTTCCTTATATCATGGTAAATGTTTATTATTCATGCTAGAATTGTATTAACCGGAAACTTAGTACATGTGTGAATACATAGACAAATAGAGTGTCACTAGTATGCCTCTACTTGACTAGCTCGTTGAATCAATGATGGTTATGTTTCCTAACCATAGACATGAGTTGTCATTTGATTAACGGGTTCACATCATTAGAGAATGATGTGATTGACTTGACCCATCCGTTAGCTTAGCACAATGATCGTTTAGTTTGTTGCTATTGCTTTCTTCATGACTTATACATGTTCCTATGACTATGAGATTATGCAACTCCCGAGTACCGGAGGAACACTTTGTGTGCTACCAAACGTCTGGGTGATTATAAAGGTGCTCTACAGGTGTCTCTGATGGTACTTGTTGAGTTGGCATAGATCGAGATTAGGATTTGTCACTCCGATTGTCGGAGGGGTATCTCTGGGCCCTCTCGGTAATGCACATCATTATAAGCCTTGCAAGCATTGTGACTAATGAGTTAGTTGCGGGATGATGCATTACAGAACGAGTAAAGAGACTTGCCGGTAATGAGATTGAACTAGGTATGAGGATACCGACGATCAAATCTCGGGCAAGTAACATACTGATGACAAAGGGAACAACGTATGCTATTATGCGGTTTGACCAATAAAGATCTTCGTAGAATATGTAGGAGCCAATATGAATATCCAGGTTCCGCTATTGGTTATTGACCGGAGACGTGCCTCGGTCATGTCTACATAGTTCTTGAACCCGTAGGGTCCGCACACTTAACGTTCGGTGACGATCGGTATTATGAGTTTATGTGATTTGATGTACCGAAGGTAGTTCGGAGTCTCGGATGAGATCGGGGACATGATGAGGAGTGTCGAAATGGTCGAGACGTAAAGATCGATATATTGGACAACTATATTTGGACATCGGAAAGGTTCCGAGTGATTCGGGTATTTTTGGAGTACCGGGGAGTTAAGGGAATACGGGGAAGAAGTATTGGGCCTCATGGGCCAAGTGGTGGAAGAGAGGAGGCAGGGCACGCAACCCCCTAGCCCAAACCGAATTGGACTAGGGGACCAGCCCCGCTTTCCTCCTTTCCTCCCTCTCCTTCCTTCTCCCACTCCTCCTTCCTTTCCTCCTCCTAGTAGGAGTAGGAAAGGGGAGTCCTACTCCTACTAGGAGGAGGACTCCTCCTCCTGGCGCGTCCTGCAAGGGCCGCCCCCCCCCCCCCTTGCTCCTTTATATACGGGGGCAAGGGGGCACCCTAGAACACACAAGTTGATTGTTCCAAGTCATGTGCGGTGCCCCCTCCACCATAATCCACCTCGATCATATCGTAGCGGTGCTTAGGCGAAGCCCTGCGTCGGTAGCAACATCATCACCGTCATCACGCCGTCGTGCTGACGGAACTCTCTCGTGAAGCTCTGCTAGATCAGAGTTCGTGGGACGTCATTGAGCTAAACGCGTGCTGAACTCGGAGGTGCCGTGCGTTTGATACTTGGATCGGTCGGATCGTGACGATGTTAGACTACATCAACCACGTTCTCATAACGCTTCCGCTTACGGTCTACGAGGGTATGTGAATGATACTCTCCCCTCTCGTTGCTATGCATCACCATGATCTTACGTGTGCGTAGTAAATTTTTTGAAATTACTATGTTCCCCAACAATCCCCACGTGGCCAGCTGTCCCCACGCTCGCTCGCCCCCATGTCTCAGCCCCTCCCACACCCGCTTGCCCCAGCCCCTGCCACGCCCAGCCCCTCCCACGCTACCTTCTTGTCCTCCACTAAAGAAGGGGATCCAAGGCTCCTTCCTCCTCCTCCTGTACAGTCGCCATGGCAGCACAAAAGTAGAAGAATCTGCTTCAACAAATTGATCTAAAGGGCGGGTGATCAGAGCCATACCAGGCAGCAACATCAGGCAAGTAATTCCTTTCTGCACCTCTTCAGTTCTCCCCCTTCTTGTACTGCATCTATAAACACCCTTCTACATGGATCTATCAGCAAATCCATGAAGAAGCTGCTTCAAAAAAGGAGTGGATCTGCCACATCACCCCATTGTCAGCATCACACCACCCCCCATCCCTCCATGAGTGAACCTGCACACCAAACATGGTTTGAGATCAAAACTGAACATGTTTTCTAAACATGCATGCCAGGCAAGTTTCCCCTGCCCCTTGTATGTGTTCACCAAGCGAACTAAGACATATTTTCTGGCCAACTAAAGACATGATTCTAGCCAACTGAACATGCATGCTGGCCACCTGATATATGCATCCTGGCCAACTGAAACGTCTATTCTAGCCAGCTGAACACACTGACTCTGCACCTGAACATGCATCCTGGCCAACTGATATATGCATCCTGGCAAACTGAAACATCTATTCTAACCAACTGAACACATTGACTATGCAACTGAACATGTATGTTGGCCAACTGATATATGCATCCTGGGAAAATGAAACATCTATTCTAGACAACTGAACACATCAACTGTGCAACTAAACATGCATGATGGCCAACTGATATATGCATCCTGACCAACTGAAAGATCTATTCTAGCCAAAACCAAAAATCTGTAGTACGACGACAAAAACACAAGAACTTTTGTGAAAACCACACAATGATCAATAGCAACTTCTCCAGCAATTTGTGCAACAGAGAAATAAACAAGGCTATTGAAGCCATAAACCATATTAAAGTAGTCACACATATATACTTGTCCCACACATATATTCTGGTAGCACACCTATTGCAAAGCTATAGTGTAAAAATATGTTCAAATATACTGGAAGTAAAAATAGAAAAGGTAATGAAAAACATATATCTATAGTCTGTCATCCAATTCTTCTTTCTTCTTTCACCTGCATTTTCCATCTTAAAATGTAGCATCAAATTGTGTCCAAATTATGTGCAGAAAAATCTGAATCGGCTCCTTGCCAATAGAAAACCTGCGGATCATTGCAACAAAACAGAGGAAAAAGTCAGGAAAACTCTGTAGTATAAAAAGACATGTTCTTGCCAACTATTTACTGCAAAATGTGCAACTAACATAATAAGTCTGTGCAAACAAAAAAATGCATACCTGTTAATAATAAAACATTCTGCTATAGACATGTTGCTTTTGGAACTAAGATTGTCATAAAATGGTGTGCAACTGCCTATTTACTAAGTTTTTAGGTTATTTGAAACACTCTTTGATGATTAAAACTTGACATCACTTCCTTCTTTTTATATATGCAGTGGATGTGTGGTAGCAGCCAAAAAAGGAAAAAATATGCTTGATCTCAATGAGTTGCCTCCTGATCTCAATGAGCTTCCTCATGATATGAATGAGCAGGAACCCAGCATACCGCAAGGAAATTGGACAGAAAATGGGCGCTTTGTTTACTACACGCAGACAAGTCGTGGGCCTAACCCTATGAGCCGTGACAATGTGGCAGGGCAGCCATCAACCCGTGGTGTCCCTGTAGTGGTGTCTTTGTAGTCAGAGAGCCATACTCTTGATGACACGGGCACCGCGACAATGTTCCTGGTCCAACCAGGACTGAGCTCGGAGCTGGTGCTGTTGACGGTGTTGTGCAAGGAGAAGAAGAAGAAGATGAGTCTGGTTCTCAGCCAATGGAACCCTATGTTGGCATGAGGTTTGACACCCTTCAAATTGCTAAGGATCACTACAACAGCTACGCCCTACGGATGGGTTTCTCTGTAAAAATGAACACCTCTAGACGGACAACTCGCACAAATGTGTTGGTAAAACAGCAGTTTTGCTGCAACAAGTTCAAGAAGCCAAAAGCTGATGATGGAGAAGCTGAGGCTCCTCCTGTCCTAGACCCTATACCAGATCCAAAACCTATTGACAGTGATGAGGAGATGGAAGATGAACCTCCAATATTTGCTGAAGAGGATGCTGGTACTAGTAAGAAAAAGAAGAAGCGTAAACGCGAGACAATAAAGCAGACTCAATGCAAGGCAAAAATGTTGGTGAAGTTGATAGATGGGTGATGGCAGGTGACACACTTTGTTCGTGACCACAATCATTCGCTGGTGAAAAAACCTTCGTTGTCCAAATACTTGAGATCCCACCAAGGCATCTCTCCTCATGAAAAGGAGTTTTTGTGCATCTTGTATAACTGCAACTTGACTACAGGTGTGTTTCTATATCACTTACAAAATTAAGTTTCCCTTTAGGCAGTCCAGTGTTCAACTGTTATGGTACTGGTGTGCAACTAAAATGCCTTAAATGTGCAACTAGATTACCTTCATTGTGCAACTATATAATGTTCCTGTGCAACTAGATTACCTTCACTTTGCAACTACATAATGTCCTGTGTGCAAAATGAAAGTGTTTTTTAAAAGGTGCAGCTGGTTGTCCATTTCCTGCAACTATCTTCTATGCCGACACATGTCATATTACTATGCAACTGGATATGTGCATTCATGCGACTAAAAAAATATTGTTTATTTTTGTATTATGCAGGACGTATGATGCATGTAATGGCAGAGTTCTATGGATCTGAGATGATGGTGCCATTCAGACCAAAGGCAATAACAAATCTGTGTACAAGTTTCCGTAGAGATGACACAAAGGAGGGTGACGTGATTGAGACAATCGCGCACTTCAAGGATATACAAAAAACTGATCCAGACTTCTTCTATAAGGTAAAATATGATGAAGAGGACAGAGTTGTCAACATATTTTGGGTGTATGGCTCAGCTCGAAAAGCTTATGCGGAGGCGTACCACGATTGCATATCATTTGACACCACCTACATGACCAACATGTACAATATGCCGTTCGCGCCCTTCATCGGAATAAACTAACATGCCCAATCTTTCATGTTGGGTTGCGCGTTTGTGAGGTAGGAGTTGGCATCGAGCTTTGATTGGGTCTTCCGAGCATTTCTAGAGGCTATGGATGGCAAACCTCCTGACAACTTCATAACTGATCAGGATGGTGCAATGAGGCAGTCAATACAGAGCATCTTTCCAACCATAGTGCCTCGCTGTTGTCGATGGCACATCATGAAAAAGGCTCAAGAAAAAGTTGGTTGGCTGTTGTGCCGGAATCCAGGGCTCTCTGATGATTTCAACTACCGTGTTGACTTCAGCTTCACTATAGACGAGTTTGAGCAGAATTGGGCTGAGTTAATGATGAAGTACAAGACTATGACACACACACACACTTTGAGAAGTTGTACGAATACAGGTCAACTTGGGTGCCGTGCTATTTCAAACACAGGTTCTTCCCCTTCCTGCAGTCTACACAGTGTAGTGATGGGTTCAACGTTGTCCTAAAAAGATATGTGAACCCACACAACTCAATGCTGAACTTCGTCAAGCAATATGAAAAAATTCAGAACCACGTCCTTGCCAAGGAAGGCTGCAATGATTACAGGACGGAACATATTGAGATTAAGCTATGGTCCAACTTCCCAATAGAGAGGTAAGCTTACGAAATGTACACTAGGGACCTTTACTGCAAGTTCAGAGAAAAGTTTGAGCTGATTGGACGTTATAATGTGTTCCAAGTTGGTGCAGACCTTTTTGAGCTCAGCCGAACCAGAAATTTGTTGCCAAATATGGTTCTCGAAACTACTTGGTGCAGGCAAGGGTGGAGGAGGGTTCCTATTTGTGTGGGTGCTGCAAAATGGACAAGGACAACATGCTCTGTTGCCACATCCTCAAGGTGTTCACCCATCTTGGAGTTAATATCATACGGGAAAGGTACATGCTAAGACGGTGGACACCTACTGCTGTCCCTAGTGTGCCAGGGACCGGGTATGAGCAACTGGATGAAATGCCTCCTCAATCAAAAAAGCAGATAAGGGAGAGAAACATGATATGCGATTTTCGGAAACTAGCCAAGTTTGCAAGTGGCTCCGATGCAGCACAAGAAATTGTATACAAGCATATGCGCGGAGCACGTACCGAGATCGGCCACCTGAACAAGTCCAAGAAAAAGAAAAAACTGGCTGCTTCTACGGGGCCATCAGATGATGGCAACCCTCGAGGACCTCCTCCATCGGGCAAGTGGGATTCCAAGGATCCTCTCATGGCGGATTATCGCCGTGAAGTTGATGCCATTGCTGGACACTTCAAGGGTTACCAAGTGGAACACATTGATCGCAGAAAGAATGAAGCGGTTGATGCTTTAAGCCGGCTGGGGTCTCAGTGTAAGTCGGTGCCACCTAACACTTTCTTAGATTTTCTGCATAGCCCTTCTGTCAAATTGCCTACAGAGGAAGACTTGGCTATTTCAGACCCGGAAGCATAATTGGTGGCGGCTCTTCATGTTATCCCAGATTGGACAGTGCCATATTTGGCTTATATGACCCAGGGTGATTACCTGAGGATGCAACTTTAGCTAGACAGATAACCCGGCGGTCTAAATCAATGACAATTTCCAACGGTGAGTTGTATCATCACAGTGTCACTGGGGCGTTTCAACATTGTGTCTCTCCTGAGGAAGGTCAAGAAATTCTTCGTGAGATCCATGAAGGAGATTGTGGCCATCATGCCGGTTCAAAGTCTCTTGTGGCCAAAGCTTTCCGTCATGGATTTTACTGGCTGATGGCTCATGCTAATGCGGAGGATCTGGTTAATAGGTGCGATGGGTGTCAAAAATTCGCACGACAGGCGCATGTGCCGGCTCAAGAATTGCGGATGATTCCAATTACTTGGCCGTTTGCAGTCTGGGGGCTTGATATGGTTGGACCTTTCAAAAGATCCAAAGATAAAAAGACGCACCTTTTGGTGGCAGTGGACAAATTCACAAAGTGGGTTGAGGCAGAGCCGGTTAGTAAGTGTGATGCAGCCACAGCGGTTCAATTCACGAAGAAAGTAATCTTTCGTTTTGGCTTTCCACACAACATTATAACTAACAATGGTACTAACCTGTCCCAAGGAGCTATGGAAGAATTCTGTCAATGGGAACATATTCGGCTTGATGTTTCATCAGTAGCTCACCCTCAATCCAATGGTCAAGCTGAAAGAGCCAATCAGGAAATCTTGAAAGGTCTAAAACCCCGGCTTATGGTCCCTTTACAACGGACGTCGGGTTGTTGGGTGGAGGAGTTACCCTCTGTGATATGGAGCATCAATACTACCCCTAACAGGTCTACGGGTTATATGCCTTTTTCATGGTTTATGGAGCAGAGGCAGTCCTGCCTAGTGACATCCGTCATGACTCGCCCCGTGTGGCGGCTTACATTGAAGCTGATAACGAACAAGCTCATCAGGATGCACTGGACTTGTTAGATGAGGAGCATGACTTAGCAGCAGCCCACTCCGCGATTTACCAATAGGACCTGCACTGTTATCATACCGCGGGGTTAAGTCCAGAACCTTTCAGGAAGGTGACTTGGTGCTCTGGTTCATCCAAGATCAAACTGATGCACACAAATTATCCCCACCTTGGGAAGGACCCTTTGTGGTCAGCAGGAACTTGAACAATGGGTCATACTACCTCATCGATGTTCGAGAACACAAAGACTCACGTAAGTCGGAGGAAGAGACCCGCCGGCCATTGGAATATCGCCCATCTTCGGCATTACTATACTTGAGCCACCGGCTCTCATAATGTATATACTTTGACGTTGTATATATTATGATAAACAATAAAGCAGGACCTCTGTCCTTTTCATTCTTAATAATCATATGCCTTTATTATTTTACTTTCAAAATGACCAATTAGGGGCCGATTGTGTTCCAATCTAGCTTAACCCGTTGGTCCGGCTCATGATCGTATTCGAATCTAGCCGTTAAACCTTATGATCACTAGGGGGCTTCCCGTTCAAACATAGGTCATATTCGAACCAAAGAGAACATAGTTGTCGGTACCCTCTTGATCGGCACAATGCCAAACTCACTAGGGGGCTTCTTGATCGTATTTGAATCATAGCTTAACCCATTTTGGGTCCGACTTGGATCGTATTTGAATCAGGGTCGTTAAAAACCTCTCAAGGTCATTTGGGGGCTTCCTGTTCAAACATAGATCGTATTCGAACCAAAGAGAACATAGTTGTCGGTACCCTCTTGATCGGCGCAACGCCACAACCACTGGGGCTACATGATCGTATTCGAATCCTAGCTTAACCCCTTTGGTCCGGTTTACTAATTGTATTCGAATTAGAAGCCTCCAAATTTTTCTTGGTATTTGACTTACATTGTTTGAAAGACAATCATTTGTTTTTCCGGTTTTTTGTTGTCTAAATCTAACTGTAAGTATGGTTTCAATTTAAACCGACTTGGTTTTTTGACAATGAATTGCCAGTGTATAACATTCATCATACAATGGAAGTATTGGCTTCTAAATATTGGGTTATCACCCTTACTGTTCGGGTCACATAAGCCGGCAGTCCAGATTCAAGATCACAGGTATGATATTGTCGTTAAAATTCATAACATACTTATCTGTGTTTTCTTCAATCATTTATTCTTACATATAGCCTTTATTATATAGTTATGTTAATTTCCATAGTTATGTACTGGGTGTTTTGACCCATCCAGCGACAAACTGCCAGGATAGTTTTCATCTTTTACATACAGGAACAGATTCAAACGCTACAGATATGATAAAGGATGAAAAGCATATATTGACATGACAGATAAAAAGTGTTGTATGCAGCACGATATGCATGATGGCATAGGCATAACATGAAGTTTTAAGCTAACCTATTACAAGGCGTTTGGAGCCCAAAAGGGTAATACTGTTTTTCTCCTGAGTAGATGTTAAACTAAAACCGGTTCATTAAATCTTGGCCGGGTTGTTTGGATGGTTACGACTCCTCCCTCGCTGGTTCATCTTCCTCCACCGTTTGGAAACTGGGCTTGGACCAATCAAAGCCATGAAGAGCAACGAACTTAGCCTCATCATCAATTAGACCAGACGGGTCAATTTCTGGGGCAAAGGTGTGCTGGCGAACCAGCGGGATTAGATCTTTCACTTTATACGAAGGAGTCGCCATCTTTTTATTCTCAGCGTCAAAACCTGGCTGATACTTATCAACATTGGTCTCGTCGCCAAGGATGATAGCATGAGGACGAATTTCCTTCATGCAAGCAGCAAAATCTTCTTGATCAAACGGAGTCCCGTCTTCCTTAAAGCTGGGGTACCCCTTGCTTACATCCACCGGGTCTAGCTCCGGTACCCAGGCTTTGGAGCGGCTTAGAGCAGTTAGGGCTCCGGCTCTTGCACAGGACCGCTTGACTTCTTGGAATCTGGCGGGTAAGATAGATAACTTGTTCAGGACATCACTCAAGAGGTTTGGTCCTTGGTTAGCTATGGAAATAATGGCAAGCGCCCGTTGAGCTCCAGTGTACAGTTGCTCCACCAACATGTAAACCGCCTTAAGTTTTATCAAGCTGTTTTGGCTCAGATTGCTGCTCCGTGGACCTATGAGTATTCCAAAAGATTAAGCAGGCGGCTTATATTATGACGGCAAAAATAGAGTTTAAGTAAATAATACAATGACTCATCAAAGATTGCAGAGACCATCTGAGACACACGGTTCTTTAAACAGGTGAGTTCAGTGGTAACTTCCTTGAGAGCCGTCTCGGCTGTCTCAACATGCTGTATCAGCAAGGTTTTTCATCAGCCCAGGATTTTTTCTCTACATCAAAACTGATCTTCAGTTTCTCTGCTTCAGATAGGCTCAACTGGAGTTTGGATTCAGTATTCTTTATCTTAGTCTCTTGAGCCGCCAACCGGGTTTTCGCATCAGCCAGTTGAGAATTCAAGTCAGTTACGGCGGTCTGCAGACATGCACAAGTGTGTCAAAGTTTATTCCAATAGAGGTCATAATGATTAAAGCCCCAAGTGCTTTGCAAAGCAACACCACTCGGCACTTGGGGGCTAATGTCTGCCAAAGCAATTTTTAAATGCAGAAATGACTCTTCTAAAAAGTCCCAAGTGTTTTACAGGTAACAACGCTTGGCACTTGGGGGCTAATGCATGATATTCATAAAGTTTTTCCTCTTAAGCCGGATAACAATATTAGTTTGGACTGGGTCAATAAAGTTATGAAGTTAAGTACCAACTCATTCATGATGAATTAAGACGGCCCTTGGGGACTACAGGTGATATTATGCTCATCAACCTATATCACAAGTCTACAGATCATTCAAGTTTATCATAATCAGGAGACTTGGGGGGCTGGCAGAGCAGATAAACTAATAAAAGCCGGAGAACATACCTCATATTTTAGTTGCAGCTGTTTGACCATCTCAATTTCAGAGTCACGGCTGGAATGGACATGACTAAGGTAGCTAGATAGCACATCACTAATGCTCAGGTGAGCATAGTGAGAGATGTCAAACCGCACTTTTTGCTTTTCCAAAGCCTCTTGCTTGGTGGAGTGTCTGGCTAGCACAGTTGGATTGCCCGGTTCAACAAATCTACTACCAGTGATTAAAACGTCCCTGTCATAAGTTGCCGGCGGGTTAGCTGAGCTTGACGGTTCAACAGTAGATGGGTTGAGAACAGTTTCGTCAACAGACGGCTCAGGAGGATCTATTTGAACGTTGACAGCAGGGTCTTCGGGTGCTTCAGGTTGTCCCGGGCAGGAGTTGGTAGTGCTGGTTCAGCGGTTTTCGGGCTTTTAGTCGGCTTAACCACCCTGGCCTTCTTGGGTTTTGCTTGACCACTAAGAAGAAATTTGACAAGTTAGTATAATGATACGGACATGAAGATGCAGAAGAAAGATAACTATCCTTACCCAGGAGTAGTCTTGAAAGTCGGAAGTTGGGTTTGTGAAGAATCTCCAGAAGAACGAGAGATCTCCTGCAAAAAGTGAAATCACAATTAAAAAGAGCAAGGAAATAGATTCATTAATAAAGGCAAAAGTCAAAAGGGAAATAAACCTCATTCTGGCATTTCTGAGGAGTTTTCGGTAAGCCAGAGGGTGGTTCGTTATCGTCATTGGTCCGGGTCTGACGGTGGCTCTCATGTTGCTGTTTTTTCAAAAGAAAATGAGGATCTAAAGCCGAGGGGTGTGAAAACCTTACTTTCCGGGTTACCGATCGAGGTTTCTACCTTGGCAAAGGTTCTGAATCGGAGGAGATAATTACCTCTTTTTCCACTGCCTGGCTGGCCCCCGTGTCATCCTGGTAATAGTCAGTGTCAATAAGGTTGTTAAAAAGTAGGCCAAGAGAGTCAAGGGCTACCTCCGACTCAGAAAAATCATCCAACTTGAACATATCAGAAGCAGTTGTTTTCTTCTTAGATTTTCTGGTCGTCTTCTTGGCGGCTATGGCGGCGGCTCTAGCTTTCTTGACAGCTTCATGATCATATTTGGCCTTCCAAAAGTCGGATTTGGCCTGTAGGCAAATAACATGTTAAAAATCATGCAAGTACTTAACTACTGAAGAAAAAATGAGTTAGGGGGATTTACCTCTGGTGCCGGGTTAAGTTTGCAGAAAGGATTCAATCCTACTTTGCTGTAGTCTTCATATTTGCTATTGACAAGAGTAGTTGACATCTCAACAATAGCTTCTTCAGTCAGACGAAGGGAGCTATGACGTAGTGGATCGTCCGTTCCTCCGGTGTAATTGCACATCATATCAGATCGGCGGCTTAGAGGGATGATCCGCCATACGATCCAACAGCGGATCAAGTCAACTCCTGTTAAGTCGTTCCCCAGTAAAGCTTGAACCTTCTTGATGGTTGGTTGAAGTTTCTTGCGCTTAGCGGCAGAAAGTTTGTCAGGAAGAGAATATTTGGCATCAAGATGTTCAACACGATAACCCGGCAGTGGTTTTTCATCAGCCGGTGACGTATCTTGGCAGTAGAACCAGGTTTGATTCCAGTCCTTGGGATGGCTTGGCAAGACTACTAGAGGAAAAACAACATCCCGTCTGCGCTGAATTGAAATCCCACCAAGTTCTAAACTGGGGCCGTTGGTATACTCATTCTGGCGGTTCAAGTAAAAGTATTCTTGGAAGAGTTCAATAGTAGGTGCTTCTTGAAGATAAACCTCACAGAAAACTTGGAAATTGCAGATGTTGGAGATGGAATTGGGTCCAAGGTCCTATGGATGAAGCTTGAAAAAATGTAGAACGTCTCTGAAGAATTTTGAGTCAGGCGGTGAAAAACCTCGGTTCATATGGTCGGTAAAGACGATGACTTCACCATCCTTGGGCTGAGGTTTTTCTTCGGCCAGGTTAGGGGCGTGATAGGACATAATGTTCTTCTCTGGTAAATACCCAATGGTGACAAAATCCTTCAGAGTGTCATCAGTGACTGTGGAAAGGACCCAGTTGCAAACTGTTGTCGTCTTTGGCGGCATGGTGAAAAAGGACAAGCTAAAAAGAAAGTAATTTGCTAGTTCAAGTTAATTGGTGGAATCACAGGTTAATGATTGCAATACAGATGAGTAATGGCGGCTTAAATAAAGGGATAATGGTATATGAAGGAAAAAAGAGCCGGCATGGTAAGCCGCCATGACTAAAGATATTCAAAAGTTGCTAGTGACAAAAAATTGGTTAAGTGCTGAGGTAAACAAGTTTCACAGGCTGCAGATTTTATTTTGGATCAACGGCTATTCAGAAAAGAAAACCTAAAGGTCAGTGCAGATGAGTTCATAAGCTGGTACAAGATTTTTCTTCCAAGAAATGGGATATACTGATATTGAAAGTAGAAATAAAACAGCTACCGCATCAGTTTAACACCGTTCTCAGATCAAAGCGGCTTGCAGTATAACCTGAGGGATGAACTAACGATGAACTCCGACGAACATGAAGAACACAAAGGAGCTCGCAACCCTAGTGCGGATCTAAGGTATAGAAAAGCAGAAACTTACAGCTGCAGATCTGTTGCGGAGGGTCGCCGCCGTTTGTCTGGACCGATTCAGGTTGATGCAGCGGCCGAGGTCAAAGAAGACGAAGTGCTCTACGACGGCGGTGGAGCTCGAGCGGCAGAAGGGTTGCGAGAGAAAGAAGAAGGAGAAAGGTGTGAGACAGCTCTCGGATCCTATTTATAAGGAATGGGGAGATAGGCAGGCGCGAAAAACGAGGAGGCCAAAATAATGATTATCCAGCTAATTGGACGCCTCGATTTTCGGAAGGCATTTAAGATAAAGATCCGTTAAGATGACATCGTGGCGGGTTTCCAAATTTTTTGAAGATGGCATCATGGCGGGCTACAAGGCTTTTGCAAGTAGTGGAAGATGGATTTCTTCTAAGTGTTGAAGATTGACATGAACAAAGTTCAAATCAACCTGGGGCCTAATGTTGGGGATATGACTAACACATATGACCTGCCCAGGAGGGGCCGGGTCAACCACAATGGCGGGTTACTTAAATGAAGGCCGAAGAGTATACAAGGTGATGGTTTACAGTAAGGCTTATAATAGGCCCAAGCCCAGAGGCGGCTTAAGGCCCGTAAGTATAAACCGCCATGTATGAATAAGACTTGTAAAGTAAGGCATGTAAGATACATCACCAAGTCGGACACGTTGTATGAGCCGGCCGGGACTCTGTAAGCCGCAGGGCGTCAACCCATGTATATAAGGGGACGACCCGGCGGCGGCTTAGGGCAAAAAAAGAACAGATCGAGAGCCAAGCTAGCTTATTCGCTCCTTGGACATCGAAACCTAGCAATACCACATCAACTGGACTAGGCTTTACCTTCACCGCAAGGGGCCGAACTAGTATAAACCTCTCGTGTCCTTTGTCTCGTTTAACCCCTTTAAGCTTCCTAGTTGTGACGGCTCCACGATTAAGTCCTTTCACTAGGACATCTGCCGTGACAATTCCACGACATACTATGTGAATCTGTGCAACTATTTATGTGCCACTGTGCAACTACTGATGTTCCACTGTGCAACTGACTATATAATCCATGAGAAACCCATAAAAATGGAAACCAGATTGCAAACTAGTTGTGTGTCTTAAAACAACTGAAGATTGCACATGTAGAAAATTTTAAAAACTACAAAATGATGGTAAAAAGTTGAGAAGAATGCCATGCTTATTGTCCTACTTGCCCTGCTGCTTCGGTACGTCAATGTCAATAATTTGGAAGTGCTCGATGCTGAATTTGGGTAATGCTTCCTCCATAGCTGGCGTACTACCCCCACGATGGTAGAGGCGGTGTTCATTAGCTCAATGTGTCCAGCTTCCTATTTGAATCAAGAACTTCGAAGCGTCCGTCCCGCAAGTTGACATTGAAGACCCAATAATTCCTCCCTCCCTCTTTATAATTTATATCAGCGCACTCAAGCACTGGCAGCATGACCTGCACGCGTGAACGATTCAGACACAAATACATGGTGTAGGCAAGAAAAAACAGTAAAGACTAGGTGAAGTTAAAACAGGTTGCCAGAACGTATTTGCCAACTTAAAGATGTGTCATGTGCAACTAAGAGTTGCATCATGTGGGCACAACACTCACCAAGTCTTGCTTGTCGAGACGGTTCTTGTAATCAAACTTCTTGTTTATCTCATTCGCATTGTGGATCCCTTGCTGTAAATGGGTCTGCAGAGACTATAAGCATGCCTCAAACTCCTTACTAGATGAAAGAACTCCCTGAATTGGTAAACAAAACTGCTATAGAAAAAAAGAGGGGACAAAGGTTTTGAAAAAACTTACAGAAAACCTTAGTGGCATGACGACCTTCTTTGACCATTCTGGTAAGTTATCCATGATGTGTAAGATTCCAGTCTCAATAACAAGTCTTGACAGCCATTGAACCGGCTTCATGGAATCAACTAACTCCTTTAAAGAAATGTAGAAAGCACCATACCTGATTATCTCAGGGCTGAATTTTTTAAAAGAAATAAAAAGACAAGATAGCTTGAAGGGTCACAGCAACAAAAAAATGTGTATGAAATTAAAACAAAACAGTGTGCAATTAAAAGCCCTGTTCTGTGCAACATGCTCTGCTTTCTGTGCAACTAAGTGTGTGGTCCTGTGCAACTGAAAAAAAATATGTATGTAGGCTGTGGGGACTTGGTTTACCTGGTAGCCTCATCATTTGCTCCTGGGTGATGCCTGGCCCAATACAAGAGGGCAGCGTAAAGCTTGTTGACTACCTCATTGGAGTTGAACGTCTTCTTCTTGTTGTAGCCAATGAATGGAGACCTTTGAGATGCTGTAGGCCTTATTACCATCCTCTGCCTTCATGCAACAGGTGGTCCTGAAGAACTGCTCGTGCCAACTACTGGTTCTGTGCATATCGGGGTGTGGAAACTGTCTGGTGATCCAACATCTGGCTCTTGAGCTATTGCCTTGCCAGCATCAGCAGCAGCGCATCCTTCATTCACAGCTGCTGGGTCCAACTCACCCTCATCCATGAAAACCACACCGTCTTCCGCTATTTCTGCTGCTGGAGCAGGTGCTGGAGCATCACCATCTATGCCGAGGTCAAAAGATGGTGCATCGCAGAACCCGTCACCATGATAGCTGCAAGAGTTTGATTTGCGTATGGGTTCAAGGCCCAGGGCATCTCCTTGCGGCACATACACAAGTGCATCACTCGCTGACTTGGTTCGCAATAGTGTTGTAGTTGGCGGCCTTGGAGGCTTACACCTACTTACAATGTTGAAGACATTCTCTTGTGTTAATGAGTGCTAAAAGTCAGCTCTTGGTGATGCAGGCTTGCTTGGCTGTTGTGTGCTAGCTCTTGGGGACGACACTTTGGCAGTTTGATCACCTCCTTTCGTTTTGGCATTGAAGTATCTATATGAGTTTGCACCTTGGGGCTTGCAGTTGCAGTGGTGCCTCCCTGAGCAGCAGTGGTGGTTTTGACTATGACCATGCTGCTAACTGGCACATCAGTTGGTACACTGGTATATGAAGTTGGCATCTTTGCAGTCTGAGTTGGCAGCAACCTAGCAAAATTTGGCACCCCTGCATCAATGGCTGTGGCACATAGTTCTGTCCCGTCTCTGAACCCCACACCTTTTGTGCCATGTTCCCCCTTTGTGCCCTTGGCAAACCTGACAATTTTTTGCTGCTTAGCTGGTTTAGGTGGGACTGCTGAAAGAGGAATCTTCCCCTTGATCTGTTGAACTCCTGTGATGGTGGTTGGCTCTCTGCTCACTACAGTTCACATATCAGTTTGAGCCATAGCTTTCTTGACCACATTTATTTCAGCATCTGCACTCACCATCTTCTCCTTGGTTTGAGGCAACTGCAGATTCTTCTTCATTGAAACTACTTTGTGCTTCTGGACCACGTGTGGGTTTGCCATGGATGCTGCCTTGCTCTTGCTGGAGCTTATATCTGGAAGCTGCTTCAAATATTCCTTGTATTTTTTTCTTTGAATGAACCCAGTCAAGACCCTTTCCTGCTTCCTCCATGTCAATTTGATTCTTTTCAGCCTCACTTGATAAGAACAACTTTTGATCAATGGCAAAGTTAATGTCCTCACACATATCTTTGTCACTAAAATCTGGCACAGGAAAAGTGGTTGGCCAAGCTGGCTTCAAGTTGCACAGCTTGAACATATCAATGCTCCCCTGAGACTCTGCTTCGTCATTTTTCTTTGACTTCGGCAAATCCTTGTCTTTCCAGCAAATTTTGTCAATCAACATCTGTAGTGTGCTCCTGCTACTCAATGAATTGTTGTTGCTAGCAGGGTTGGCAGAGCTGCTAGTCCTCCTTGATGTGTTGCCGCATCTACCACCAGAACCAGGGGCGTTGTCATCATCATCATCGCTGCTGTCATTGTCTCCATTGGATCCCCCTTGATCATCACCATCAACACCCTCGTCTTCTTCCTCGTCATCTCCTTCCCCCTTGCTGCCATCACCTGCTGCACCTTTGTCTCGGTCCCCCTCCTTGGCCTCATCTTCTTCTTCTTCCTCGTCATCCCCTTCCCTCTTGCTGCCATCACCTACTGCACCTTTGTCTCGGTCCCCCTCTTTGGCCTCATCTTACTCTTCCTCCTCCTCTGCCTCACTATCTTCTTCCTTGTCCTCCTCCTCTCCTTTGTCCTCCTCTTCTTTGTCCTCCTCTTCTTCCTCCTCCTCCTCCTCCTCCTCTACATCTTCTTCTCTATCGTCCTCCTCTTTGTCCTTCTCCTCTGATTCATCTGTATCTGTGTCCTCATCATCGTCAACATCTAGCGCTGCTTCCATTTCCTCATCTTCTTCTGACTCCTCCTCAACAAACTCTTCTTCTTGTATAGGTGAAACCCGTCTCTTTCTTTTTGGAGCACGGCTTGACGTCCCGGTTCCCATTGATGGCTCCTGTACGTATGGATCAATATCCAGCTCCTCGTCATCGATCTTGACAACTGCTTCAATGAAGGTGTCAACCTATTCAGTTACTGCCTTGCACATGTCATTAACCACTTTGGCAATCTTTCCTTTTTTCTACATCAGCACAAAAAAGATTAAGTACTGATTCAGTTAGAAACCATTTTTAAAAAGAAAATTTCTGTAACTGACCATGATGTGTTCAGCAAGCCGACTAAGGCGCATTTTCTGGCCAACTATAACATGAATCAAGGCAACTCATTGTAGCCAAAACTAAACATGCATTTTGCCAAGTTGATGTTATTGGTTGCAAGCGAACACATTGACTTTACAAAGAATATGTGCAATTAAAAAAAGCATATTTATGCAACAGAACATACATCCCAGCCAACTGAATACAGTACTCTCACAGCTAAAAAACCATATATGTGCAACTGAACATACATCCCAGGCAAAGGCAAATGCCGGTAACTGATTTGCTACTAGTTTTAGATGCAAAGACTAACCTACGGATTATAGGTTATTGGTAACTTGGATGCCACGAATGCTTCAGCTTGCAAAATACCACCAAACAGTGGTGCCTGCTCCGTGCCCCTATACTCCTCTTTAAGCTGATGTAAAAAAGAGAAAAAGAAAATAACAACGTTATCAAAACAGACTTGTGTGTTGAACAAAAACCAAAACATTATAACCTGCGCAACTACAACAAAATACTGGGTAGACAATTGGATTCTACATATATGCAACTGAACAAACCAAAAAAACTGTGCAACCCACAGGTCACCTACAAAGTATTTCTGCGAACTGATGTCACACATATGTGCAACAAAGATAAGTAAAACTGTGCAACTTAAAACAGATAATGTGCCAACTAAAAATGAACATGTGTGCAGATGCCAAAGTTAAAGCTACAAGCTGTGCAACTACATGCATTGTTGTGCCAAGTGATCACAGTTTTTGTGCAATTTCCAAAAAGTGAGCAGACATGAATAGAATATAAAAAGAAGCCACTATTGGAAAAAAACAAAGAGAACTCACTTGTAATTTGCCGAACACACCAAGAGAGATTGTGTCCTTCTTGATCACCTCGGCAATTAGAATACTGTCCCATGCATTCGCTCGTATCGCGCCATTGCTTACTGGGATACCATGAACGAGCGCGTCAAGGTATAGTATCTGCACCAGACCCAACAAAGGAAAACCCAAGGTCAGTTATTGTGAGAAGTATTTCAGAAACTATAACTGCACAAAGAAGAAAAACACATGGAAGTGATCATTTTCACTAACCATCAAGTGATACAAGCAGCAACAGCAGCAGACGGTTTGCTTCTGCTGATCCATGTTCCGGAAAACTTCATTTATTTGTTCTGCTACAAAGAGGCAGACGTTTGTGTTCTTGAGCATTTCATGATCTACCACAACTTCGTAGCACTTTGGGCTGAGCCTCAGGGCCGTGGTTGGTGCTAGAAAAGTGCTGAATGCAACCGCAAGCCAGGCCATAAAGAATGTGTCATCCGTTCTTCCCGCCATATCCTTAATCATCTTGCACCATGTAGTGATCTAGGGATGAGAATCTCCGGTTATGTTGAAAGCCTCTCTAAATCGCCTAGTTGCATCCTTGTCAACTACATATCTGACTTTTTGACCCTTGTTTGGGAGATCAAATACCCTATGAACACTGTCAGCATCGACACGGATCATTCCCCTGCTTGGGAACACCATTTCAGAGCTCTCTGGCTGGTAGGACCGCACCAGGAATTTAGTGAGGTCCACTGGAAGTGTGTCTGATAAGTTCAAGAGGCCCCCGAACAACCTCGAAAGTAGCTCAGACTTCTGCGGTGGGGATAGAGAGCCGTTGAACTTCGCAAACCGCCCTGGTGATGCCCTTATCTTGCCCGCTTGTGATGGTCGCTCCACATCTTCTCCTGCAACCACCTCAACTCCTTCACCGCTGGCCTGTTAATGAGAAAATAAAAACATTAAGGAAACGTTAAACACAAGACAAAAAACAGGACTGAAAAAAACTAGCAATCATCATTTGGATCAGTATTGCAAAAACTATATAAACATAAAATGGATCATGCCAACTAATATGATGTTTTTGTGCAACTAATAAAGCTCATGATGACAACTGAAGCCTACTAGTCTGCAACCTGTAAAAAAACTAAGAAAATATACTAGACTTGACAACTACAAAAAGTTATAGGGGATGTGCAACAATAAGAAATGATATTGCAATAAGATAACATCAACTAAAAAAAGGTTTGCAAGGAACTGTTAAATAGCTTTACATTAGCATATCAACAAAAATAAGATTAGCAAGGAGTACTCCATTTGCTAAAGCAGAAAATTGACAAAAATAGCAGATCAACAATAGGTGAGCTACTCCATTTTTAGGTGCTCCATCTGCTACAAGAAATTATGTGTACTCATGCTTGTAATTGTACTCTTTCAAAAAATATTACTCACTGCTAGTAAAATCATGAGTAATTACTCAAGAAAACAATTATAAACAGTCAGTAAATTGACAAGGTTATGTGCTTTAAGTTTAGTTAAATTTGATTAATGGAAAATATTCACCTATAATAAGGTTTATTTGACATGGAGTAGTTTATTTCATAGGAGTAAACACTAGTAATATTGACATGGGGTATTTTATTTGACAGGAGTAAACAATAGTAACACTATTACATTTGCATTACTACTAAATAATGACCATGTGCAACTTTGAAACTTTTGCATTACTACTGATGATGACCATGTACTGCTAGTGTACTTTTGCATTCAGTAAAAAAAACCACATACCTCAGCATCTGCTACGGAAGATGCGGCAGCTCCTCCAGCAACTGCTGCCTGCACAAAATGGTGACCAGTGATGTCAACTACAAGATGCCAACTAATGTCAACAACAAGATGCCAACTCATGTCAACTTCTGGGAAAACTAAATTTAGATCAAGATGACTAGTGATGTCAACTACAAGACTGTTATTGACCAACTACAACAGAAATAGTGGTGCCAACGGCTGCATAATTTCATCAGCGTCTAAAAAGCGAGAAACACTTATATTCAATAATTTACGTACCCTAATAGATGACTCAGCTCCCCTTCCAACTGATGCACGTCTAGTCCGCTTTACAACACGAAACTGATCAACATCCTAAGAAAATTAAAAACATGAGCATGGGAAAAAACAAAAAAAATTATATGACCCAAACAAAACCAAAATAAGGTACTTGTGTCATCAGCATGCCACTTACCTCAACTTCCTCTCCCTGCTGAACACTCCGCGCAGGTCGTGGCTGGCGATTAGCAGGACGCTTCGAGTTCTGACGAAGCGACTGACTTCCAGAACACTGATTAAGCAACAAAAAAACATGAAAAAAAAGACATTAGCATACGTGCATAAGTTGAAAACAACTCAAAACACAAAAAAAGTGAAAAAAATACATCTTCTTCATTGCCATCCGCATCTCCTCCTATTATAACCATTTTTGCCCTGCGGGGGGAAATACAACAAAAGAAAACATAGTTAGAAGATGCACAAACAAACTAGAGAAATCATAAAGGGTTGCTTTGATCTGCAGACCTCTACACATAAGCAGTACACCTAATGCAAAAAACTGTAAAAACATATGGACAACCAACTACTACAATGATGCAGCCAACTGGACAGTCAACCTTGTGCAACTGGACAACATATAAGTCAACTAAAGTTTAACTGTGGCAAGTAATAATTAGGCAAAAAATAGGTAATTAAAGGCAACCAGCTCAGTATGATAACTTGTGCAACTGGAACAAACAAAAAATGCATAGCCAACAAGAATATATCCAGCAAAAATATTGGGTATAATATATTGGAAATTGGCAGGCATTGGTACTGATTTGCACAAATAAGGCTCTTTATTTGCACGCATCAGGCGAAAACACATGAACAACCACATCCACAGCAAAGACTGGCAGATTGGGTAGACTATATTGGAAAATTGGTAAGTATTGGTACTAATTTGCACAATCAAGAGGCCCCAGTTGCACACAGCAGGGGAAAAACACACGAACAACCAGATCCAGCACAAAGGCTGGCAGAAAAATCAGTAGACTATATTGGAGAATTTTCAACCATTAGTACTAATTTGCACAAGTGATGGTCCCTATTTGCACACAGCCGGAGAAAAACACGTGGACCACCACATTCACCACAAGGCTGACAGATTGGGTACACCATATTACAAAATTGGCAAGCATTGATGTTAAATTGCACAAACAAGGGTTCCTAGTTGCACACAGCAGGGGAAGAAAACACACGAACCACTAGATCCATCACAAAGGCTGGCAACTTCGTTAGAGAATATTGGGGAATTGGCAATCATAGGTACTAATTTGCACATGTAATGGTCCCTAATTGCAAACAACAGTGGAAAACACATGAACTAGGAGAACCACCACAAGGCTGGCAGATTGGCTATATTATCTCAAGAATTGTCTACTACTGCTCCTAATTTGCACGCAAGTGGCAACAGAGTTGCAGACCGCGAGGGAAAACACTCATAAAAAACTAGATCCACCGCGAGGCTACAATACACAGACGAGGCTCTATCACCGCGAACCACTCCTCCTCCCTGAACCACTCATCCCATATGTATATGCACGAGCTCCCCCCCTACTGCGACGCAAAAACGACGGGATAAGCACGACCCTAGCCCACCCCCTGCCAATCAAGCGGTTTCCCAAACGGAGTAGTCCGCGGGGGTGACCTCAACCTCGCCGGAAAATGAGTTCGACCTCCCTGACCCCGACCACGACCTCGAGTTCGACCTCTACCTCGACCTCCCTGACAACGACCGCGATCTCACCAGAAAACATGTGACCTCACCAGAAAAAGGAGGGCGGGCGAGTGGAGAAACAAGCATGGACGAAGAACGGGGAGCGCGTGTAGGAGCAGTACCTATGCCGCTGCAAACGACGACCCTCGCGGCGCGGCCATCGACGACAACCCGTCGGATTTGGAACTGCCTCCGAGCACCAACCAACGACGAAAGCAAAGGGGGAAAGAGGAGGAATGGGCCGAGAGAGGTGGGGTGGACGGGGTAATGGCACGAAATTCAAAACCGCCGCCCACTACGCCCAATACTTTGCGGAACTGCCTAATCCTCAATGACATGTGGGTCCGACGGGAGGTTTATCTCGCGTGGCACGGCGCAATCGGACCAGGCGACCGGTCCACACGCGGGTCTGAGCGGCGCGGCTCCACCACCCGACCAGGGGACACCTGGACAAAACACGCCGTCGATCGGGATGAGATCGATCGGCTCCCGTTCGGCCGCTCGTTCTCTCCGTTTAGTGCGCGTGCACTTTTTAGGTTTTAGGATGAAAATCTGGAATCTAACCTTTGATGGTTGGAACAAGTGATGACGATACTTGAGTGTTGCTCCCTTCCTAAAGGCATTACTGTTGAAGAATCTCGTTGCCCTCTGGTGTCATGAGATAATTGGTGCGGATATGGTCATGGTTATAGTTTGTCGACCATGGATTTGATCGCTTTGGGATTGTTTTCTCTCGCTTAGGCATAGTTTTAGTCTTATATAGCTTTGCTATTTGGTAGCGTATTTTTGTATGTATTGGTGTTGGTTGGTTGTGTACATCCTAATTGTGCAGAGACCGGGTGTGTGTTTATTGTGTTTTTATCCACTTGGCGCTTCATTTCGAGTTAATATATTTCAGTCTTTATCAAGAAAGCAGCACCCCATCATTCGTATATGAATGAAGAAACATCATCAGAACATAACTAAAACTCAAACCAACGCAGATAAAACCAGAACGACAACCAACCGAAGACAATCCCATGAGTAAAGAACGGCACCGTGATGCACGTGTTAAGCTATAGTTTTAATTTTAATGAAACGCGGTTCTGTTCCAAACGAGGTCATGGAGACCCTGACCCCTGACGAATGGTGTGGATTGGAACCTGCGTCTTCGTGTTTCATCCTCGCGCCGGCGATCGGCCGGCCGGACTGCCATTCCAGCATGGTTTAAATGGGCGAACGGAGTCACGGGCCACAGCACAGCTCGACGAGGCAGGGCGATCAAGCAACTGGCAGCAGTTAGGCCAACTCCACCACGCGACCCTATCCTATCCGGCCCCGTCCGTTTGGAATAAAAGGAATAAAAAAGGCGGCCCAGCGCGCGGAAGCAAACGGACTTTTGTCCGTTTTGTGTCCGCTTTCGACCCATCCGCGGTCCAAGTTTGCGCCACTTTGTAACATCCCAAATTTTCAATTTGGAATGTTATACATTAGGTCATCATGCATATCATGTATTATTTTGCTTTTGGTTTTGATCCTAGAAAATCCTAAGCAACTCAAGGACCCACGGAGAGAGTTGGGGATTTCGTTATTTACATATTTGAGTTTTCTCAAATTATGTAAACAGGATCATTTGATTTTATTTATTTCATCATCAATTATTTCTATTGCAAAAATATGAGAGAGGGAATAAAATGACTTTCTCAAAATATAGAAATATTGAAGATTTAATAAAAAAATCAAATAAGATTTATTTCGGAGTTTTCGGTATTTTTTATTTGAATTTAGGAAAAATGCGCGTATTTCAAAGTTGTAGTTTGGGCCTAGATAAATGTTCACTTTATCGAGCTTGATTTTAGAAACCCGACAAAATTTATTTCGTGATTTTTGGAGTCCGTTTAGTATTTCTTTTTATTTTTCTCCCGAGCGGAATTATAAAAAAAACGAAACCGACTATGGGCCGTACCCGAGCGGGACTCCGCCCAGGGCGCCTTTAAATAGCGAGGCGCCGGTGCCCCAGGCCCATAGCCGCGCCGCACCGAAACCCTAGCCCATAGCCGCGCCGCACCGAAACCCTAGCCCATAGCCGCCACCGCCGCCGTCCGCCGCCGCCGGAGTTGCGCCCCGCCCGAGGTTCGCCGCTGCCTCATTTTCCGTGTTTTTTAAAAAGAAATTCTGTTCGTCGTTTTTTTTCTTTTTTGTCGGATTTTTCGCGGTTATTTTCTCATCGCGATTTCTGATCCGATTTTCGTTTTAGTTTAACTTTTCGCTCGTTTATCGGAATCAGGCGATTCAAGCGCCTGGAGTTTCGTCTCGAAACCCTCTTTCCGAATAATCAACTTAAACAAGTTTTTGCTACTGTAAAATTTTCCCTAGATCCAAATTACTAGAACGAAGTTGTTTTCTTTCGCCGTTTGATTTCTTTTGCTTCGTTCGATTTGATTCTTTTTGCAAACCAGGGTTCTTAAGTTGAACTTTTTGGTTAGATCTTCTATTTGAGTTTTACCCGTGCATTAGATGAGTACTTATTGTATGCTTGTTTGTTTGTCTGCGATAGAATACCCGGAGTGCGCCGCCTGTTACTTCGAATCTCTAGGTTTCGCGGATCATCAGCAAGGCAAGTAACACTTTGATCATACCTTTTTCTACAACCCAATTTTATTGCATTAGATCAATCCTCACACATTGCATGATTAGGATCAAATTAAATTGTGGGATGGGAAGTAGATGAGGTAGTACCTATTACCTGTTTATTATCAAACCTTTGGGAGTTACTTCTACGTTTGCTTATTATGCCATGCTATGCCAGTAGACGTGGATTGGGTGAGTGATATCCATGACAGATGTGAGATTGATAATTAAGGGTTTATCTAAGGTGGCAACCTAACACACATCTGGGTGGATTGAGGCACCTGGGGATTCCAGGACTTGCCTGTTTTTATTTTGGACCGCCACCCAGGCTCAAAGGGATCATGAGATTATTCATACTAGAAACTTCCATGTGCAGCCACAAGCCATTATGGGCTCTGGCATAGTTGAGTAAGACGTGCGAACTCTTACAGGGTAGACTAGCAGATGTAGGGGAAAGTAGGTGTACCGGTCTATCCGTCGTAAGGTGCTAGCGCTTCTGAAAGACTGTGTCTCGGTCATCCATTTCTCAAACACCCTGTAGTGCGAGAAATCCAACGGAGGCGATCGAGTCTTGTGGGGAAAAGGGCGCAAACCTCTGCAGAGTGTAATAAACTAATCATGGTTAGCCGTGTCCCCGGTTATGGACATCTTGAGTATCTAGTACCTGGATTATCATGTGAATCTCAACATGTTACTCTAAAGTTAAATTTGTTGGGTTTTAATGATGTTACTTAATTGGGATTGAGAATGCTGTCAAGCATTCTCAATGTTTAACAACCACCATGATAGTAATTAAATTTATTCCTTTGAAGTAGGGAAAAATTGGCTTTACGCAAAAACTGTAACCATAGAGCTTTCCACCAGCCAAATATGCATATAGTATAGCTGTTGCATTTCCATTACTCTCTATGCGTTACCTTGCCAGCATATTCCATGTGCTGACCCGTTTTCGGGCTGCAACGTTAATGTTGCAGACTTTTCAGACGACGATTAAGGAGTTTTAGGTCGTGGTTCTATACTCAGTGATGCCGTTGGAGTTGATGGGCTCACTTATCTTCCAAGCCTTCCGCTGTTAACGTTATTTGATGGCCTTAAGCCATATTTATTGTAATAAGTTCTCTTTGGAGACACTCGATGTAATAAGTGTGTGATTGCTACTCTGATATAAATCCTCCGAGTACTGTGTGGTGTCAGCATTACTGATCCAGGGATGACACCGGAGCACAGAGATCAGACTGTTTGAGGTCTGGTTGCTACACGCTTTTGGGGTGAAACGGACACCACGCGGACACGCGGGTCGTCTGCGCGTGTCCTCCCCTGGCCCTCCCGTCAGTGGCACAAGACAGGCCTTTTTCTATCCGCCCCCTCCCTCCCTCCGGCCACACCCCCTCCACTCTTCCCCACTCTTTCCGTCGTCGCCGCCGCCGTTGCCATTACAACCGTGCAGTTCGGACGCGAGCTCGCCCAACCCCTTCCCCTCGGCGTCGCCGAGCTACCCAACCACGGCCACCTGGTTTGCGCACCCGCCGGCCGGTTTTGGGCGGATCCGGTCGGTCTTGAGCTCGGCCGGCTGTGGGAGGCCGGGCCGCGCCATGGACTGGCCGGGCACCTCGCCGGAAGGCCCTGGCAGGGCCGCAAGGCCACATGCAGGCATGAAAGTGCAACTATCCCTAGGTGGTTTTGGTAATTCATAACAACATATAGCTCATTGAGCTAATGCTATTCCAAGATGATTATTTCAGGAAAGCTCAAATGATTGGCATGGCATGGATGTGAAAGTGGAACCCTCAAAATGCTAAGGACAAAGGATTGGCCCAAGCTCAAAAGCTCAAGACTCTTCATTTTATATTTTAGTGATCCAAGATCACATTGAGTCTTTAGGAAAAGCCAATACTATCAAGGAGGGATGAGGTGTTGCTTAATGAGCCTCTTGCTTCATGTGCTTAGTGATATGCTCCAAAACCCTCAACTACTTTCCCATATCCACATATGACCTAAACCCTAAGCCAAAATCGGTCCTACCGATTCTTTCTATCCGGCGCCACCGAGTTTCACTTGTCATAAGCCATTGCCAAACCCTAGCAATTCGGTTCTACCAATAGGGATCTCGGTCTCACCGAGATGGGATTGCAAACTCTCTGTTTCCCTTTCGTAACTTTTCGATCTCACCGAAAGAGCGGATCGGTCCCACCGAGATTGCAATGTAAATTCAGTGTTTCCTTTTTGTAACTTTTCGGTCTCACCGAAAGAGCAAATCGGTCCCACCGAGTTTGCCTGACCAACTCTATGGTTAGCTAATTACCAAAATCGGTCTCACCGAGTTTGTGTAATCGATCTCGCTGAGATTACGTTATGCCCAAACCCTAACCATATCGGTCCTACCGAGTTGCATGTCAGTCCCACCGAAAATCTCTAACGGTCACTAGGTTTACCTTTTCGATCCGACCGAGTTTGTTGATTCGGTCCCACTGAGATTGGAAAACTGTGTGTAACGGTTGGATTTTGTGTGGAGGCTATATATACCCCTCCACCTCCTCTTCATTCGTAGAGAGAGCCATCAGAACACATACACAATTCCAACTCATATGTTCTGAGAGAGAACCACCTACTCATGTGTTGAGACCAAGATATTCCATTCCTACCATATGAATCTTGATCTCTAGCCTTCCCCAAGTTGCTTTCCACTCAAATCTTCTTTCTACCAGATCCAAATCCTATGAGAGAGAGTTGAGTGTTGGGGAGACTATCATTTGAAGCACAAGAGCAAGGAGTTCATTACCTACACACCATTTGTTACTTCTTGGAGAGTGGTGTCTCCTAGATTGGCTAGGTGTCACTTGGGAGCCTCCGACAAGATTGTGGAGTTGAACCAAGGAGTTTGTAAGGGCAAGAAGATCGCCTACTTCGTGAAGATCTACCGCTAGTGAGGCAAGTCCTTCGTGGGCGATGGCCATGGTGGGATAGACAAGGTTGCTACTTCGTGGACCCTTTGTGGGTGGTTGCTTCTTCGTGGACCCTTCGTGGGTGGAGCCCTTCGTGGACTCGCGCAACCGTTACCCTTCATGGGTGGAGCCCTCCGTGGACTCGCGCAACCGTTACCCTTTGTGGGTTGAAGTCTCCATCAACGTGGATGTAGGATAGCACCACCTATCCGAACCACGGGAAAAACATCCGTGTCTCCAATTGCGTTTGAATTCTCCAAACCCTTCCCTTTACATTCTTGCAAGTTGCATGCTTTACTTTCCACTGCCAATATACTCCTTGCATGCTTGCTTGAATTGTGTGATGATTGCTTGACTTGTCCTACAATAGCTAAAATCTGTCAAGAACTAAAATTGGGAAAAGGTTAAGTTTTTATTTGGTCAAGTAGTCTAATCACCCCCCTCTAGACATACTTTCGATCCTACAAGGCAGTGGCTCCTCCTCTAGCCGCTCGGATCTGCACCGTCAGCGATCCACCGGCAGATACACGAATGGCGGTCGGCCGGGCTCGATGCTTGCCCAAAAGCTCGTCGGCGCACCGTTGCCACTCATTAAGTGCGACCACTGCCCAAGGATGGTCGTGCGTCGCGTGTCTACAACGTCGGATCATCCCGGATGGGTGTTCATCAAGTGCTTAAACGATGGGGTATGCGCTTTTGTTAGCTTCGGTTTGTGCTCTAGATTTAACTAGTTGTACTAATTTCAAATTTTGTTTTGGTATTGGGAAGAAGAGTACATCGATATATTGATAGAGCGAAATTTAGTATATGTTCGTGCACTTTTAGCTAGCATAGAGGTTGTAAATGAGACAAGTGCACTTGATGCTAGATTAGAGGCTAGACACGAGACTAGGTGTAAGGAGGAAGCAACATCGACTTCCGGCTTGAAGAAGAAAGGAGGATGCCAGATCGAGCCTTCTGGCTTGAAGAAGAAAGGAGGATGCCACATCGACCCTCCTCCATAGATCAACAACGAGTGCATCGAGAAGGCCCTAACCCAACTCAAGGGAGCAGTTATGGAAATTGGGTATCTTCTAAAATGTATTCTTATGGTTCTTGTTTTCTTTGGCCTTGCTTTACTAGTCAAAATGTGATGATGCATTTTCCATGTACAAAAAATGAATGATGAAATAAAGTTAATGACTTGCAAAGAAATAATACACGGACAAGATGCGGCCGGGATGAGTCCGTGCGGTGGGCGCACGGCCACCACATCCCAGGATAGGCCCGGACACGACCCCAAATCCCTATCCAAAGGGACAAAAACAGGACAAAACAGACGTCCGTTTGGGGTCGCGCGGTGGAGTTGGCCTTAGGGCATGTACAATGGTGCTATTTTAGGAGTGCCACGTAGGATAAATGATGAGGTGGAGGAGAGAGAACTCATAAAAAAAGTTTGTCTTCTTTTATTTAAGATAAGACAAAAGATGATCTCTTAGTATAATTTGTCTCACCATGTTTTAAGGAGTTGCTAGTTATTGAAGATAAGGCTAAGATATAATCCATTGTAGACATATTTTTTTATCATCTCTAAAATACATGCAAAACTTAAGATAAAACAGTCCTATCAACCATTAACCATTGTACATGCCCTTAGTCGCGATTTAACTGCGGCGTTTGGTTTCTACTCCGTGTCAGTGCCCACGAGAAGCGCACGTTGGGAGGCCGTCCCTCCTGGGGAACGCGCCGCTGCGGGAGCCATGTGGCATGTGGGATGCGTGGCCTGGGAGTGGGTGGGCGAGCGGCCGAAGACCGGATCGACGAAACCTGCCGGGCGCCGTGGCGGTGGCCAAATGTCACGGGTGCTGCGTCACTGGGGTAGCTGGGGCTCGTCGGGTCGCTGGCCATCGTCAGAGCGACACGCATGTTTGACGGTTTTTTTTCGGGTGTATGTTTGACGCTTTTGACGTTTTGTGTTAGGTCATCATGCCTGATAATGGTTGTTTGAAATCAATCAGCCGTGCTAACGCTCACTGGTAGCCTTTGGTTAGGCGGCGGAAGCATTACTTTGTTCTTTGGTTAAACAGAAGGGCATCTCCAACGCAGTCCACTAAAACAAACACATTATATATTGTATTGATGGACTGATCTAGATTAGTACGCGGAAACGAATGTGAGTGCCGATCATCCAATCGCACCTATTAAACGATTCATCCAGGACCGGTCAATTTAGTTTCAAGTGCATAGCAATATGAGTAAATTAAAATAAAAAAGCTCATATTGTCCAATCATAACAAAAAAACGGATGTTCATAGGTTTTATATGCACTCGATCACAAAAATTTCGGTCTGCCCGTCCGTGCAAAAAAACAACTGTTTTTCCCCTGCTAGACCGATTGTCCGAGTCTCGTCGCTCACTCTATTGTCGGTCCCTCCTAAGCACCCACCTTCTTCTCGGTCGCCTCCATCTCGGCTGTCAAGGGCTTCAACATCTTGACAGTGACAATATGCACGATCATTGCCGCATCGTCATCTAACTCGTGTATCCTCATGGTCAACATCTTGGTATCCTCCGAAGCGGCGGCGAGCTCAACCCTTCTCTCTTCGAGGTGTTAATCCTCTCGTTCTTCTTTTCCTCATTCACATCTATGCACTTGACACATGCACCATCCTTCTTCGCCAAGATGCCCTCGAACATCTCCATCATATTGGCCGCCGCCCCTTGTCGCTTCTCCTTCTCCTCATTCCACTCGTTTCCCTGGAACACCCTTCTAACCTTCTTGGGCGACTCTTTTGTTGGGTCGGTTGGATCATCCGCTTCTTCCTCATCATTGATGCCGACGATCTTGATGGGGTTGGCAATGGATAGTTGACACTTGGGTTGCCCATTCAACTTCAACCAACAATGTATGAGGACGATTTCTTCTTCTCCACCTTCAAAAACAAGTTGCACGACCGGGCGAGCTATAAAAAGACATTGTCAACAAGTTGCATATCCGGCTAAATGACCAACACATTGAGAATACCTGGCTAACAAATTGCATATTCCGCCAAATGACCAACACATATAACAACTTACTTGCTCGGTGATTAGCGCACTACTTGCTACCGACAAATTAATTCTTTCAAATTATTGCATTACTTGCTCACGACCTGTTGGATGATGTATCATCGATGGTTGAGCGACTTTGTGCCACGAGCGTGGATGAGTTTGTTGTGGCAGGGCTTAAAATTCTTGTGCTCATGGAACAGAGAATGGATGTTGGACTGGTACCGGCGCCCTGCGTCCTCAGCCCCGCCTAGCCCATCCACCTCGTCACCGGCCCGCCCACCTCCCCGTCACCCTACTTTTTTTGACCGCCTCATCTTTTGCCTTCCTTTAAAGACGGCGGGCTTGCTATGTTGTCAAGTTGATCTTCCGGTGGGCTAGTACGGGTCCATGCGACGCCAGAAGCGAAAAGCACATGAATTGGGGGGAGGGCAGTAGCAATCAGAGCTGAGAGGGTGGGAAAGGAGGGCTTTGGTGCGAAAACGATGCGGACCGCCCCAAATGTGCGGGCTTCACCTCGATTTTTGGGCCACGGTATCAGAGTCCAACGTGGTGGAGGTCCTGACTTTTGCAGAGCCCCTCCTACTTTGCTTCTGGTTTGCCAGAAAACGGACACGTGGATGCGTCCAAAGACAAATATAGATCCGTGTTGGATGGCTCGCGACGTCCGAACAGTTCGATCTGGACGTTTGCGGGCGTTTTGAGGGTTCGTGTTGGTGATGCCCTAAGTTTTTTTTTTTCAAAAACACTCATATCTATCATAAGGCTCACTAACATTATAAAGCACCTTCATCATAATAGAAATTACATCAAGGTCCATAAACCAACAGGTGACCACTATTGTCGTCAGTACAAACCGTTGACACTGCCGCTCCCTTACCGGGTTCGGCCTACCATGTTGATGACTGACGAGAAGTCTTCGTGCACCTGCCTAGAGTTGCAGTCGTGTCATTAAGCCCTTTAATTGATCGGAAGCACCTCACACCGGATCTCATCATCTTGCACGTGCGACGAGAAACTCTAAACTTACCATCCCAAGTAGACGGCAAGAATCTACACTGAAGCTCCGCTAAATTAATCTCAATGAATGAACTCGAGGAGGATTGAAACCCAAAATACTAGCTCAAATATGAAGCAGTCGTTGGAGTAAGCAACATGCAATGCTTGCAAACAAAAGTTTCTACCCCATAAATCAAGAACATGTTGTGGAGATTGATCACAAGTTTACCACTAGACATGTAGTTCCACAAAGAAAGTAGAGTTGTAGTAGGGCGTTGAGCAGTGCAGTCATCCTTCTCCTCCTTTCCCCTCAACCAGAAGATTGTGGAATTCACAAATGGTTCGTCGAAGCGGTACAGGTGCACCGCCTCTAAGGTATTCGTGCATACAGGGAAGAACATTGTGTGATAAATTGCTAGATTTGATAGCGCAACCTATGCACGAAGGTGGCGACTGTCGTGGTTCTAAGTCTGACAGTGATGTAGGGGGTAAGTATGGAGAGGCAAGATCTTAGCTATAGAGGAGTTGTAGGAATGCAAGATTTACGAGTTCAGGCCCTTCTCGGAGGAAGTAATAGCCCTACGTCTCGGAGCCCGGAGGCGGTCGACTGGATTATGCGTGTGTGAATTACAGGTGTGCGAACCCTTGTCTCAGAGGAGGGGGGCGGCTTATATAGAGTGTGCCCAGACCCCAGCCAGCCCACGATACAAAGGGTTCAATGTACATTAAGGCAGGGCATTACTGGTAACGCTAGTAATAAAGTGCTATGATGACCATAAAAGCTACTTAATAACCGACTGTTAGCATGCGGAGCGCCTTTAGGTCACCTGACCGTCGAGTGGCTTGGTCTTGGTCGAGTGATTGCTTCTTGGTCGAGTATCTTCAAGTATGTCGAGTGAGACACCTTCAAGTCGATTGAAAGATGATTTCTTCTGGAGATGTCCTTGGGTAGGTTAGTTTGGACAGGTCCATGACCCTACCCTAGGTACATAGCTTCATCATTAGCCCCCGAATGGATCGAGGTTTGAGTGGGACAGGATTTGAGCATTTTTCCGACTCGTTTTTCATGACGCGAGCATACCTTGTTTTGGATCAATGAACCCGAGTGTTGATAGCGACTTCCTTTCCAGTCGCCTTGATACATTCTTAATTCTTCATCGAGTGAGTTTGTTTACTCGAAAGGCTCCGAGTGACGGTGCGGAGGAGATCTTTGGTTTGACAAGTTGTTCTGCTGTCCGCGGATTTCGTGGGATCCGAATTTTGGGAAGCGCGCGGGACGGGGGAGGCCGCAGTAATCGGATGGGATAGAGCGGAGCCGCCTCGATCCCCGCGCCATCTTTTTCACCACGTATCACGCGCGCGATTGTTACGGGATTTGACAGAGCTGCCTGGGCCTACCCATCATCCACTCGGAAGCGGCCTCATATAAGGTGTTGGACCGGAGTCTCCCGAACAGTGCGTTCCCATTACCTATTCTCCTATTCACGCCCCTCCGCTGCGCTCGCTCTCGCCCCAGCGCCACCGCTCCGTACGCGTCTCGCCGGCGACAATGGGGAAGGAGAAGACGGCAGCTCTGGAGCGGGCAAAGAAGGCGACGGCGAGGTCGAAGGGGAAGGCGACCAGCCGGGGCGGATCTTCCTCACGAACCGGCCTGCCGAAGGGCTGGATCCAGGGCGACTGGATCCACTCGAGGATCACTCAAGAAGACCTCGACGACCTGGCCGAAGGAGGGCTGATCCCCTATGACTCGGCGCGGCTTCCGGGGAAGGAATCTAAGCCGCAACCTCGGGAGGGTGAGCGTGTTCTTCTTGCCACCCATGTCGACCGTGGATTTTCCTTGCCTCCTCACCCTTTCTTTCGAGGGTTTCTGAACTTCTTTGGGGCACAACTCCACCACTTTACTCCCAACACAATCGTTTATCTCGCCGCTTTCATTTCTTTGTGTGAGAACTTCCTGGGTTGCCGGCCTCACTGGGGTCTTCTCAAGCACATTTTCACTTGTCGCTCCCAGACGGTGAAAAGGGCTAATCCGAGTGACGAGAGGACGCGAGTGATTCAGATGTGTGGGGGTCTTGGTATCTAGATGAGAGGAAAAAGTTCTTTTCCGGCTATGATTCTTCCCGACTCAGTCCGCGGATGTCAGTCGACCTGATTTTACTATAAGGACCAGTCGACGCCAGGGCAGTCGACTGGCCTCCCTCCCTTTACCATGGACCGAGTGAGGAAACCCTCCCCTTTGAAGGTGCTCCCGGAGGAGAAGGCGCAGGTGAGGGTGCTGGTCGATCGAGTGGTCCATCTTATCCGTGACGGGGTCACTGGTATGGATCTCTTGGAGGTCTTCCTTCAGCGGCGCATCCAGCCTCTTCAAGCCCGAGACCATCCAATGTGGATGTATTCGGGTCTTGAAGACTCCACTCGGATCCACCCGGAGGAGGTCGATGACGACACACTGGAGAAGTGGCTGTCGAGCATTACCGGGAACAAGGACAACCCCAGGGGAGCCAGGAGAGTCCCTCCATTCGACCAGTCTCATGCACCAGAGAAGGTCTGATTCTGAGTTTTTTCTTTGTCATTTAAATTCGCTCCTGCATACACTGCGTCGACTGACTTTGTTCTCTCTGCTTTCTTTCAGGCCATTATTGAAATGTATTCAATGCCCAACGGAGAGCAAGAGCAAGCTCTAGAAGGCGAGGCGAGCGGCGGCGACAGTGGCGAGTGGACTTCCGACGGTGAAGGGGGTGGAGGAAGCGACGACTCAAGTAATGGAGAAGAAGTCGAGTCACCTCCTCTCCGGGAGAGGCGATCCAAGCTCGACCAAGAACGACCGAGTGCCCGTGAAAAGGTAACTGCTCAGGCTGGTCAGTCTTCGAAGCGTCCTCGGGTCTCTTCACCAACCCCGACTGAGAAAGCACCAAAGCACCCCAAAGTTGCAGAGCTGAAGACTCGGAAGGTGTTGCCGAAGATTAAGATTGACATCCCCGTTGCTTCCGCGTGAGTGTCTTCTTTCATATTCACTCAACGCTTCATGTTGTTTGTTTTTCTTGTTTTAACTGGTCGGATTTTGGGATTGTCAGTGCTGCCACTTCCGGGACCTCATCTTACAGGGACGAGGACGAGGTGATGGAGGATGCCGTCACTTCTAATCTGGGTATGATTTCTGTCGTACTGTCTTTGTTTGGTCGATCCAATTGCAATGTGCATCATTGGGTGATGTGACTTTGGCAATTGCACCCTACACAGCTCCCAACGTTATTGACCTCCCTGACGATGATGAAGAGCCTGAGAGGCCTTTGACGAGGAAGAGTAGGCAAGCTCCTACAAGTGAGGCGCTACAGTCGACACAGAGGGCGGAACCAGTCGTTCAGGACGCTGGCGACACCAATCGTGGTTCTGTTACCTTCATCGTGCCACTGTCGAGTGCCTTGCCTTCTTCATCGACTACTCAGGCCCCTGTCAACCCACCTTCGGTTTTTGCGACCCATCATGTCCTAGAAGACGAAGTGAATGCTGCCAGGGAAGCTATACGCCAGGCGGGTGTCATGATGGAGAAGATGAAGATGGTGCGAGACGCCAGTCAGGCTGCCTACGACGCCGGCTCGGCTCTCCAAAGCAACGTTCAGGTTAGTTGGTCGCCGCTTGTTCTGTTGGGATATGATATTTGAAGACTCCTTTCTAACAATCTTTGCGTTAGTACACCCACTGGGTGCGTTGCTTGAACTTTCAATTAGTGGGGGCACGCTGAGTGCACCCACTGGGTGTAGTCCCTGAGACTATGGTGGACTGCGGGTACTCGACTGTAGTCTTTGTATCTTGTCGAGTGTAAACCGAATTGATAGTTTGTCTCTTCCACTCGGTCTGGTCGAGTGGGGTCGAAACTGGTGGGGGCACGCCAAGTGCACCCACTGTGTGTAGTCCCCGAGACCGCGGTCGACTGTTGGCAGTCGACTGTGGTCTAAGATCTCTTTTTTTTCTTTTTTTTACTCCCTAGACTCGACTCTGGCAGGCCGGTCGAGTGGGCTCAGAACCGGTGGGGGCACGCAAAGTGCACCCGCTGGGTGTAGTCCCCGAGGCTATGGTGGACTGCGGGCAGTCGATCGTAGCCTTAGTAACTTTTTTTGCTATAAAAATAACTTCTCCCCTTTGATTTCAGAAATCTTGTGATCTTGGGCCTCGCTTTGTTGACTTAGAGAAACAGCAGATCCAACTGAACCTTGACTTGGAGCTGGCCAAGACAGAGCTGCAAAGGGTCAAGGACGACGCCACTGGTAAGACGAACTTGTCGACTGGTCCGTCTTAAGATTGAGTTCCCTTCCGCTCTTTCTGAATCAGGCATCATTTCTTTGTAGAAAAACTGAGAGAAGCTCTGGTGAAGAAGGACCAGGATTTGGATGCTGCTCGAAAGGAGGCTGACGACAAAACCGCTCTAGCTGCACAGAAACTGGCTTCGGTCGGCCAGTTGGAAGAAGAGAATACCAGGCTGAAGTCTGCTCTGAATGACGCCAACAAGGAGTGCTCGCGCTGGAAGAAGGAGAATCTCATCCTGGGCGAGAAGATGGAAAGCATTGCTCGCAGGAGGGACGATCTGGAGAGCTACCTGAGGAGTCTTGCCAAGAAGTTGTTCATCAAGCTTGAAGGTGCACATTTTGTTCCAACTGATTTTTTTTGTGTCGACTCGGCGTATGTAAATTGACTTATCCTTGGATCGTGATGCAGAGTTTTGCCAGAACTTCGAGGAGGAGACTGGGCGGATCGAACCTGGTTTGGATCCAATCAATTCTCCTGTGAAAGATGAAACTGCCATGAATCTGCTCCGACTGGAATCCCGCATTGACGGTGTCGTGGACTACTTGGCTCGACTGAAGGTCGCCATGTCGCGGATTGACCTCGCACTTTGGCCAGAGATTGTGCTCCAAAATGATCTTGAGTCCCTGATGACTCGACTAAATGAAATCCCAGACCGAGTGCAGGAGTGGAAGAAGTCTGCTGCTCGGTGTGGCGCTGACGTGGCTCTGTCTTTGGTTCGTGTCCACTGCAAGGAGGTGCGACAAGACAAACTGGCAGCAATCAAGGTCGCCAACACCCAGAAACATGACTTCCGAACTTTTATGGAGACTTTCATCGCTGCAGCCACTCGGATAGCCGACAGCGTCGACCTAGATGAGTTCGTCGAGCCTGCCAGCCCTCCTCCTACGGAGTGAACAAACTTTTATGCCTCACCTTAAATTTTCCTCGGAATGCCGAGTGGTTTTTGTAACCGTTAAACTCTTTCGGGCTGAATGCCCGAGTACTTTGATCTGTGGTCCGGAAACCTTTAGGATTTATCCGAACTTGGTTTATCGTCGAATATCTTTATGCATTCCCCGTCGAGTGGAAATCGTTCTTTATTCGAGACAACTTTTGTATTTGCGGCGCAGCTCCGAAGGAGACGGTAGCAGTCGACCTGCACCTCGTCGTCTTTGCGGGTCAGCGATGGATCGTACGTTGTATTTGTGGCGAAGCTCCCCAAGGAGGAGGCGGCAGTCGACCTGCCCCTTGTTACTGCAGAGCAGGATGAAGTGCGTGTTGTATTTGTGGCGAATCTCTCCAAGGAGGAGGCAGTAGTCGACCTGCCCCTTGTTGCTGCAAAGCAGGATGTGTTTCAAACTTAGGCGAGTGCTGGACTGCAGCTAAGTCCCCGAGTGGGAGGGCTACTCTCCACTCGGTAGGATTTTTTCAAACTTAGGCGAGTGCCTGACTGCAGCTAAGTCCTCAAGAGAGAGAACTTAGGCGAGTACTGGACTGCAGCTAAGCCCCCGAGTGGGAGGACTGCTCTCCACTCGGTAGGATTTTTTCAAACTTAGGCGAGTGCCTGACTGCAGCTAAGTCCTCAAGAGAGAGAACTTAGGTGAGTACTGGACTGCAGCTAAGCCCCCGAGTGGGAGGACTGCTCTCCACTCGGTAGGATTTTTTCAAACTTAGGCGAGTGCCTGACTGCAGCTAAGTCCTCAAGTGAGAGAACTTAGGCGAGTACTGGACTGCAGCTAAGCCCCCGAGTGGGAGGACTGCTCTCCACTCGGTAGGATTTTTTCAAACTTAGGCGAGTGCCTGACTGCAGCTAAGTCCTCAAGTGAGAGAACTTAGGCGAGTACTGGACTGCAGCTAAGCCCCCGAGTGGGAGGACTGCTCTCCACTCAGTAGGATTTTTTCAAACTTAGGCGAGTGCCTGACTGCAGCTAAGTCCTCAAGTGAGAGAACTTAGGCGAGTACTGGACTGCAGCTAAGCCCCCGAGTGGGAGGACTGCTCTCCACTCGGTAGGATTTTTTTTCAAACTTAGGCGAAACGGATTCGCAGCTAAGCCACCCACTGGGGGATTTCATTCACAAACAAAAAACGATAACAATCACTGAGAAAATTATAACGCTCTTGTCTTTGAAAAATAAACTACAGGAGTTTTTTCTTATTACATCTCATCCGAGTGAGATTCAAGTATAAAAGGGGAGGAGTAGCTCCGCATTCCAGGCTCGCGGCTCATCAATTTGGCGATCGACATTGTAGAGGTGGTATGCTCCATTGCGAAGGACTCTTGTGACTATGAAGGGGCCTTCCCAAGTAGGGGCGAGTTTGTGTGGTTTATGCTAATCCAATCGGAGGACTAAGTCTCCCTCTTGGAAGGCTCGACCCTTCACATTTCTGGCATGGAATCGGCGCAAGTCTTGTTGGTAGACGGTTGATCGGATCATGGCCATATATCTTTCTTCTTCCAGGAGGTCGACTGCATCCTGCCGGGCTTGTTCTGCTTCGTCTTCAGAGTAGAGCTCGACTCGGGGAGCGTTGTGAAACAGGTCACTCGGCAAGACTACCTCGGCTCCGTAGACCAGAAAGAATGGGGTTCTTCCGGTCGATCGGTTCGGGGTTGTCCTCAATCCCCAAAGGACTGATGGAAGCTCGTCGACCCATGCACCTGCTGCGTGCTTGAGATCGCGCATCAACCGGGGTTTCAGTCCTTTGAGAATTAGGCCGTTTGCCCTTTCTGCTTGCCCATTCGACTGGGGGTGAGCGACCGAAGCATAGTCGACTCGGGTACCCTGAGAGGCGCAAAAGGCCCTGAATTTGTCAGAATCGAAGTTTGACCCATTGTCAGTGATGATGCTGTGCGGAACTCCATATCTGAATATCAACCCTCTGACAAAACTGATAGCAGTGCAAGCGTCAAGGTTCTTGATAGGCTTGGCTTCAATCCATTTGGTGAACTTGTCGACTGCTACTAGCACATGAGTGAAGCCGCTCCTGCCTGTTCTCAGTGGTCCAACCATGTCCAGCCCCCAAACAGCGAAGGGCCAGACGAGTGGAATGGTTTTCAGAGCTGACGCGGGCTTGTGCGACATATTGGAGTAATACTGACATCCTTCACACTTGTCGACTATCTCTTTTGCCATTTCATTGGCTCTTGGCCAGTAGAATCCCGCTCGGTATGCTTTAGCCACAATGGTCCGAGAGGACGCATGGTGACCACAGGTCCCCGAGTGGACATCATCAAGGATCATCCGACCTTCTTCTGGTGTAATACACCTCTGACTGACTCCAGTCGCGCTTTCTTTATATAACTGTCCTTTTATGACTGTAAAGGCCTTGGATCGTCGGACGATCTGTCGAGCCTCTTCTTCGTCTTCTGGGAGCTCTTTCCTTAGGATGTATGCAATGTACGGTACTGTCCAGTCGGGAGTGCTGACCAAGACTTCCATGATCAGGTCGACTACAGCTGGAATTTCAACTTCAGTCGAATCCGTGGCGCTTTTTGGCTGCGGGGCCTCTTCACTGAAGGGATCCTCCTGAACTGATGGTATGTGAATGTGTTCCAAAAACACATTGCTGGGGATGGCTTCTCTTTTGGAACCTATTTTTGCCAGATCATCAGCTGCTTGATTTTTCAGTCGGGGTATGTGATGAAGCTCTAACCCCTCAAATTTCTTCTCCAGCTTTCTCACTGCATTGCAATAACCAGTCATGGCTGGACTTCTGACGTCCCATTCCTTCATCACCTGATTAACCACCAAATCTGAGTCGCCATAGACCATGAGGCGACGGACGCCGAGTGAAATGGCCATGCGCAACCCATACAAAAGTGCTTCGTATTCTGCCTCGTTGTTGGAGGAATCAAAGTGGATTTGAAGAACATAACTGAGTTTATCTCGTCTGGGGGAGACCAGCACTACTCCGGCACCGGAACCATTCAGCATCTTGGAACCGTCGAAGAACATGGTCCAATGCTCCGAGTGAACCTGAGTTGGTAGCTGCTGTTCAATCCACTTGGCGACGAAATCTACGATTGCCTGGGACTTAATAGCCTTCTTTGCCTCAAACTTGATATCTAGAGGAAGGAGTTCAATCGTCCATTTTGCCACTCGACCGGTTGCATCCCTGTTATGCAGGATCTCTGATAATGGAGCGTCGCTGACGACTGTGATGGAATGATCAGAGAAGTAATGAGCAACTTTCTTTGTGGTCATATAAATCCCGTATACAAGCTTCTGATAATGAGGATATCTTTGCTTCGACGGGGTCAAAACTTCAAAAATATAATATACTGGGCACTGAATTTTGAAGGCCTTTCCTTCTTCTTCCCGCTCGACCGTAAGTACCATACTGACAACTTGTCCCGTGGCTGCAATGTAAAGCAGCAAAGGCTCCTTACTGATTGGGGCAGCAAGCACCGGCTCGGTGGAGAGCAGAGCTTTAAGCTCTACAAACGCTGCATCAGCTTTAGGAGTCCACTCGAACTTGTCGGACTTCTTCATCAATCGGTAAAGGGGCAATGCCTTTTCACCGAGACGAGATATGAATCGACTTAAAGCGGCCAAGCAACTAGTAAGCTTCTGGACGTCGTGCACTCGCACAGGACTTTTCATTCAGAGTATAGTGCCGACTTTTTCTGGATTGGCGTCGATTCCCCGTTCGGAAACGAGAAAACCGAGTAATTTTCCGCCAGGAACTCCGAATGTGCACTTTGATGGATTAAGCTGATATCATACCTTCTGAGGTTGGCAAAGGTTTCAGCAAGGTCAGTCAGCAGGTCGAAACCCTTCCGTGACTTGACCACAATATCATCTATGTACGCCTCCACATTCCGACTGATTTGGGTGAGCAAACACTTCTGAATCATCCTCATGAATGTGGCTCCAGCATTCTTGAGACCGAACGGCATGGTAACATAACAGAAGCACCCGAATGGAGTGATGAAGGCTGTTTTGATCTCGTCAGGTCCATACAGACGGATCTGATGGTACACGGAATAGGCGTCTAAAAAAGACAGTCGCTCACATCCCGCAGTCGAGTCGACTATCTGATCGATGCGGGGGAGAGGAAAATGATCTTTCGGGCAGGTCCGATTGATATGTTTAAAGTCAATGCACATGCGAAGTGACTTGTCCTTCTTGGGGACCATAACAACATTGGCGAGCCACTCGGAGTGGTAGATTTCTCGGATGAACTCCGCTGCTAAGAGCCGGGCCACCTCCTCGCCAATGGCCTTTCTCTTCTAGACAGCGGACCGTCAGAGATGTTCCTTGACAGGTTTTACTTTTGAGTCGACTCTTAGGCGGTGCTCAGCCAGCTCCCTGGGAACACCCGGCATGTCAGAAAGCTTCCATGCGAAAATGTCCCAGTTCTCACGGAGGAACTGGATGAGCGCTTCTTCCTATTTGGAGTCGAGTGTTGTCGAGATACGAGTTGGAGCAGCGCTGGGGTCGGTCGGGTGGATGTGAGCTGTCTTCGTATCGCCAGTCGACTGAAAAGCTGATTCTGTAGCGGGCTTCTTGGCTCACAACAAATCACTCGGGTCTGCAATCTTCTGGTATTCCTGCAACTCCACCACTGCCATCTGAGCATCGACGATCTTCGAACCTTTCTGAAAACATTCTTCCGCTTTCTTCCGGTTGCCCGTAATAGTGATCACACCTTTGGGGTCAGGCATCTTCAATTTGAGATACACGTAACATGGTCGGGCCATGAAGCGTGCATAAGCCGGCCTGCCCAAAATAGCGTGGTAGGCACTCTGGAAGTCTACAACTTCAAATGTCAACTTTTCTTTGCGGTAATTCTTGGAATCACCGAAAACCACATCAAGAGCAATCTGGCCGAGTGATTCAGCCTTCTTCCCAGGAATAACTCCATGGAAACTCATGTTGCTGGCACTGAGTCTGGACATCGGAATGCCCATCCCTTTCAACGTCTTAGCATACAATATGTTCAAACCACTGCCACCATCCATCAAGACTTTGGTTAGTCGAGTGCCTTCAACCACTGGGTCGACCACCAGAGCTTGCCTCCCAGGGGTGCCAATATGCGTTGGGTGATCGGACTGGTCGAACGTGATGGCAGTCTGAGACCATTTCAAATAACTTGGTGTCGCCGGAGCAACCATATTCACCTCTCGGTTGATGACTTTCAGTTGAATTTTGCTCTCAACATCAGCAAAAATCATCAGGGTGGAATTGACTTGGGGGTATCCATCGTCGCTATCTTCCTTGTCCTCAACTTTGTCTGACTCCTTCTCTTTATCTTTGGGCTGCTTGCCCTGGAACTGCTGGATCAAGAGTCGACACTGTCGAGTGGTATGTTTTGGGTAAATAAAATTACCCTCTTCATCTTTCTTAGTATGGATGAGGCACGGCAAATCCAACACATCATTTCCGTCATGGTCTTTAACTTTCTTGGGGTTCCAAGGTCCTTTGGGTTTCCCCTTAAACTTTCCTTGAGTCACAGCCAAGGCTTCCCCAGGAGCAGCTGACTCGGCTTTCCGCTTCTGTTTCCGATTGGAATTTCCTCCGGTTTCTTGGGCGACTGACTTCAGCTTGCCACTCCGGAGTCGATCTTCATCTTCTCCATTAGCGTACTTGGTGGCAATCTCCATCATTTGGTTCAGAGACATATCTCCGGTTCGACCGAATTTCAGATTCAGTTCTCTATACTTGACGCCTTCTTTGAAGGCACAGACTGAAGGAAATATGCCCTAGAGGCAATAATAAAGTTATTATTTATTTCCTTATATCATGATAAATGTTTATTATTCATGCTAGAATTGTATTAACCGGAAACATAATACTTGTGTGAATACATAGACAAACAAAGTGTCACTAGTATGCCTCTACTTGACTAGCTCGTTAATAGAAGATGGTTATGTTTCCTAACCATGGACAAAGAGTTGTTATTTGATTAACGGGATCACATCATTAGGTGAATGATCTGATTGACATGACCCATTCCATTAGCTTAGCACCCGATCGTTTAGTATGTTGATATTGCTTTCTTCATGACTTATACATGTTCCTCTGACTATGAGATTATGCAACTCCCGTTTGCCAGAGGAACACTTTGTGTGCTACCAAACGTCACAACGTAACTGGGTGATTATAAAGGAGCTCTACAGGTGTCTCCAAAGGTACATGTTGGGTTGGCGTATTTCGAGATTAGGATTTGTCACTCCGATTGTCGGAGAGGTATCTTTGGGCCCTCTCGGTAATGCACATCACTCGAGCCTTGCAAGCATTGCAACTAATGAGTTAGTTGTGGGATGATGTATTACAGAACGAGTAAAGAGACTTGCCGGTAACGAGATTGAACTAGGTATAGGATACCGACGATCGAATCTCGGGCAAGTAACATACCGATGACAAAGGGAACAACGTATGTTGTTATGCGGTCTGACCGATAAAAGATCTTCGTAGAATATGTAGGAGCCAATATGAGCATCCAGGTTCCGCTATTGGTTATTGACCGGAGACGTGTCTCGATCATGTCTACATTGTTCTCGAACCCGTAGGGTCCGCACGCTTAAGGTTACGATGACAGTTATATTATGAGTTTATGCATTTTGATGTACCGAAGGTTGTTCGGAGTCCCGAATGTGATCACGGACATGACGAGGAGTCTCGAAATGGTCGAGACATAAAGATTGATATATTGGAAGCCTATGATTGGATATCGGAAGTGTTCCGGGTGAAATCGGGATTTTACCGGAGTACAGGGAGGTTACCGGAACCCCCCGGGAGGTATATGGGCCTTAGTGGGCCTTAGTGGAAGAGAGGAGAGGTGGCCAGAGATGGGCTGCACGCCCCTCCCCCCTTGGTCCGAATTGGACAAGGAGAGGGGCCGGCCCCCCTTCCTCCTCTCTCTCCTCTTCCCCCCCCCTCCACGAATCCTATTCCAACTAGGAAAGGGGAGGAGTCCTACTCCCAGAAGGAGTAGGACTCCTCCTGGCGCGCCACACCTTGGCCGACCGGCCCCCCTCCCTTGAACCTTTATATACGGAGGCAGGGGCACCCCTAGAGACACAAGTTGATCCACGTGATCATATTCTTAGCCGTGTGCGGTGCCCCCTTCCACCATAGTCCTCGATAATATTGTACTGGTGCTTAGGCGAAGCCCTGCGACAGTAGTACATCAAGATCGTCACCACGCCGTCGTGCTGACGAAACTCTTCCCCGACACTTTGCTGGATCGGAGTCCGGGGATCGTCATCGAGCTGAACGTGTGCTAGAACTCGGAGGTGTCGTAGTTTCGGTGCTTGATCGGTCAGGCCGTGGAGACGTACGACTACATCAACCAAACGCTTCCGTTGTCGATCTACAACGGTACGTAGATCATACTCTCCCCTCTCGTTGCTATGCATCACCATGATCTTGCGTGAGCGTAGGAAAATTTTGAAATTACTACGAAACCCAACACAGACTGCTTGGTGGTCAGGCACATTCTCTACCGTGTAGTGCAACGTGATCCATCTCTGGATGTAATCCCTCAAGGTTTCATTCGGCTTCTGCACACAGGACCGCAGTTCCGTCAACCCTACTGGTCGTTTGCATGTTCCTTCGAATGTGGTGACAAACACTCGGGCGAGATCTTCCCAAGTGTAAATGCTGATGGGTGCTAACTGGTTCAGCCACGCTCTGGCCGAGCCCTCCAACATGAGAGGCAGGTGCTTCATGGCCACCTCATCACTGTCGCCGCCAATCTGGACGGCCACTCGGTAGTCTTCAAGCCAAGTATCGGGCTTGGACTCGCCAGTGAACTTGCTGACTCCTGTCGCCAACCTGAAGTTGGGAGGAATCACAGCGGCCCTGATGGCTCTACTAAAGCACTCTGGCCCCGAAACATGTGCTCTGCTGCTGGTAGGAGCATCTCTGTCGTGTCCTTCCCGGTGAGCTCTGTTCCTGTCAACCAAACCTTGAACGAGAATGGATCTCGCATCGAAGCCTGGCTCCCTGGAGTCGACTGGAATCCTTCGCCCAACACTACGAGGGTGCCTATCATCCTGTTGTCGAGGCACATACGACCCGCTCCTCGGGGAGGGGTGGGCACTCGACGTCGATCATCACGATCGAATCGGTGATCATATTGCTCACGGTTACCATGCTGATTACACCGGTCCCCACGTCCCTCACACCTCGGGGGCGATCTTGGGCTATGAGCCGACTGGACTGTGTCTGCGGCAACGGATCTACTGTGAATCCTGTTCCGCGACTGAGAAACAGCGGAATTCTGGTCTCCTGCTGCCCGGAGCAACACTCTGATCTGCAGCAAGCCTCTGCCAGCCTCCGACTGGGAAGGCTGAATCGACTCTGCTATGCGGGCTGCAGCTGCTAAATTCTTAATCGGAGTTCGATATACCTGCGGGGGAGGGAAGAGCTGACGTCGACTGGATTCGGGAACCCGTTGTCGCGCACGCTCGTCAAGTGCTCGCTGGAGGTTCTCCAGTCAAGTGCGCTCGGCCAAGTTTGCCAGGCGCGCGTCCTCCAAGGCACGAGCCTCGGGGGTTTCTCCAATGATATGAGTGTGCAATGCATCCATGTTCCGGCGGCGAAGTTCTTCTCTCTGCAGCGACGTGAGAGGCTCGGGAAGATATTCCTCATGAGGACGCGACAGGTCGCCTCCACGCGCGCCTCCATCGGTGCGGGGAAAACCGGGAGGACTGGGAGGTCCATCGACCATCAGAACCTCCGCCGCCGGATCGCTGCTGTCGCACTCGGATGCGGTCTCTGCGGAGCCGGTCAACAGGTCGAACAGGCCATAGAGGGATTCGTCGGGCTCGATCGCCGCGACTTGAGGGGTGGCCGACTGGCGTGCCACCGTGTGTCTCGCCCACCGCTGGAGTCTCGACCGACCAGAGCGCTTGCGCCGGTGGGAAACTAGGAGGGAGGACAACACAGGAGCCGACCGGTAGGGGGTCGACGGTTGCCGCAGGAGAACGCCGCGGACGCACGCGCTAAAGTGCGTTGCCCCGCGGACAGGGAGTGCGTCCATGTCGAGCGGAGCCTCCTGAAGCCACGCGGAGTCGTCGGCGATGAACGTGAGCGCGCCGAGACGGATCTCGCGGCCCTCCACCAAAATTCCGCCGAAAACCATGATGATTCGGGTCGGAAAAGATCGCAACTCCTCCAACAAAACGCTAAAACACCTGCCCCACGGTGGGCGCCAACTGTCGTGGTTCTAAGTCTGACAGTGATGTAGGGGGGTAAGTATGGAGAGGCAAGATCTTAGCTATAGAGGAGTTGTAGGAACACAATATTTACGAGTTCAGGCCCTTCTCGGAGGAAGTAATAGCCCTACGTCTCGGAGCCCGGAGACGGTCGACTGGATTATGCGTGTGTGAATTACAGGCATGCGAACCCTTGTCTCAGAGGAGGGGGGCGGCTTATATAGAGTGCGCCCAGACCCCAGCCAGCCCACGATACAAAGGGTTCAATGTACATTAAGGCAGGGCGTTACTGGTAACGCTAGTAATAAAGTGTTATGTGACCATAAAAGCTACTTAATAACCGACCTTTAGCATGCGGAGCGCCTTTAGGTCACCTGACCGTCGAGTGACTTGGTCTTGGTCGAGTGATTGCTTCTTGGTCGAGTATCTTCAAGTCTGTCGAGTGAGACACCTTCAAGTCGATTGAAAGATGATTTCTTCTGGAGATGTCCTTGGGTAGGTTAGTTTGGACAAGTCCACGACCCTACCCTAGGTGCATAGCTTCATCAGCGACGGCTAGGTTAACATAATGTCTCATGAACTATCAACTGAACTAACAAAAACTTCAAGGTCACCGCCCTACCACTTGTAAACTTTGGTGTTTGGTTCACATGAAAAGGAAAAACGCGAAAATTATATAAACAAATCAAATTGACGTTGTTACGGCCCAGGGATGCTTCATCATTCTGGAAGCAGGCTTAAGCAGGCTGGGCCGGGGCCCCTAGATCGGTTTATGCACTGGGCCATTGTACCGGCATATGGGCCAATTATAGATCAAGATCCAGAGGACTTGGAGTACACGTCAAGGAAACCGGCGTCCAGGGGGTCTCCTTCGCAATTGACTAGGATCCTATAACCCTAGACCGCGGTACCCATATAAACCATGGATATGCTAGTCAATAGACATCTAACCATAGAGTTGATACTCAATCCCTCGATCATTGTGTCCCCTATGCCCAATTGATATAATCGAGTAGAAAGTAGGGTTTTACCTCCTCCGTAAGGGCCTGAACTTGGGCAAACCCCATCTTGTTTCTTATTCGATCTACTCGTGTGGCCAGAGTACCCTATCAAAGGATCTGGCGGAAATAACTCCGACACAAACCGCATGGAAATGTATAATTAGCATGTTATTATGCAATAAGGATTCCAGTCTCATTCTTCGTGCGTAGGAAATTTAAAAAGAGATTCAAGTGGAATGTAAAATTCACGCGTCTTTCATCTGAAACTGAGACCAAAGAAAAACTTACTCCATTCTTCCTTTGCAACATTCATTTAAAACCAAAGGTTTAAATAGTAGTACATCTGTTTGAGTTTATTAGTCCCATCGTATTTTGAGTCAAACTTTGATCATATATTTGACTACCAAAATGTTAATGCATGTCATAAAAAATTATATCGTTGGATTTATATTTAATGTAGTCCCCAATGATATTATTTTTTGCTACATATAGCTTATACTTCATAGGCATTTTTTCTATTCCTATGTGTTTACCAAAGGAGGCCTTTGGCAAATTTAGCAATCCCATTCCTCTGAGAAAACCAACACTACGATCGAAAACTTAGAAGCATGATGTGTAGTGGTACTAGTACTTCGCTGCTAATTAAGCCAACCGAAAAATCCGTTCCACTGCCACTGGTAGCTTGCTTCGGCCTGTGCTGCCTTGGCTTTATCGGGAGGCAATGACATACCACTAGATGCTAATCAACCTGCTCGATCCACTGAGCCGAGGAGCCTATAACCGGACAACGATTCTAGATGCCGATTCCGTAACCATCCAATTCCAACGACCAGTTGAGTATCTCACATAAAAAAGACAACACGCAGAGGTCCTCAAACCACAAGCCCACAATGATTTCAGATCTCTCTCTCTCTCTCTCTCTCTCTCTACATGGCACGTACGTAGTCCTACTCCCTCGTTTTGCTTTCTCCGTAAGACAAATAACTCCACCAGCAATCCAGCATGGAGTACCGTCGTGCTACTGATAATTTGTTGGGAGTTTGTCAAAGGGCTTTTAAAGTTGGGATTTGCAAATAATTGACCTATGCATGTGGTCCAATTGCAAGGCACTTAATTCTTTTGGTTAATTGTAGTAATCACTGCAGGAGTGATTGGCTCCTTTCTCCCTTTCAATTGTTTTCTTATGATTGGTTCGAAAATGATGATGTTTTTTTGTACCACCATGATACGCCAAGGTTCATAAAAAGCACAAATCACCTCAAATATAATTTAAAAAATACATCAAAGGCCCTTCAACACCGAACTACTACTACCGCCGACAGAACGAGCCGTCGACGCATCACTGACGTCGCTTCCCTACCTAAGCCGGCTTGACCTTGTCGTTGACAACTGAGAAGTCTTCGTGCACGTGCCCCTAAGGACCAGCGTCCCAAAGCTGTAGTTGTCGCCTTTGAACACTTGAATCGATTTGAAACGCCTAGCACTAAATCTCATCGGTGCACACGCACGACAAAAAACACTACCTTGCCGCCCCAAGAAGACGACATGAATCTATATCGGAGCTCCGTCGACTCCATCCCAATGGACGAAGTTGAGGAGGATCAGAGCCCAGAAGACCAACTCAAGGACGAAGCGCCGCCGCCCGTTGGAATGTTGCCCCTGCGGAAAAAAATAACGTAAACTACTAGGCGGAGCTGAGGCACGGAGATCCCCCTCCCCGTCATAGGTCGCCTGAGCGGCAGGCAAAAGGGAGGTGGATCCCATGGGCTCACCGATGAAGTTTGATTGATATGAATGCCCCGACCATCGCAAACATGAGGGAAAGAGGAACCTTAACGAGAGAGGCATTACCCTTTTTCCGAAACTTGAGAGAATCCTGGAGAGTCATAGAGCCATCAGATCAGATATGAGGCGGAGGCGGGAACGCCTTCTGAGGCAGGGCAAAGTGGTGGTCGTGTTGGACCCGAAGAGCCGTCGAATGCGGATGAGAGCCCTCACGAGGAGGTCCCCGTCCAGCCGCCACACCATGCCATAGAGAAAAGGTTGGATTTTTTATAGCAGAGGAGAGAGTACTCAGTCGATTCACGCTAGGTTTGAGTGTTTCTTTTCTCTTTGATCGAGGGAGAAAGGTGACCGGGAACACCTGGATGATGTGGCTGCATGCCTGAGTTGAAGTAGTTGCATGTTAAGATAATGTGCAAACTGAATGATTGACGTGGCATGATGATGATGTGGACAATGTGCATGTTGATAGATTTGATAGTAGTAGGGATCAACTTCTTAAGAATGTAAGATAAGGGCATAAGCATTGCCCTATTCATTCATTAAGAAGACTTATAGAGGTTACATAACGGTGACCCAAACAATAAAAGGGATTACTCTCGTGGCATGATTGAACTCAAAGGCTTCACACCCACCACAACCCACAACTTGACCTTCTCCTTGATTCTAGCAATGATAACACTCGACAAAGATGAAAGGCCCTAAAACCCCTCACGTTACACCCGTTCCATACCTCCCATGAGATTAACATTAGAAGGGAAATGACCCCCCCTTTCTAACAGCACCACCAATGTCATTGATATTTGCCACGACACCATACTAACCCTTGACCGAGGTGAAGTTTCCACACTCCTCCGTGCGCAGGGGCATGTTTGCTTGCCATACACACTTTGCCATACTTTTGTCTCACAAGTGTGGTAAATTGAGGCAAATGTTTGGTTGCAACCATATTTGTGGAATGCCACAGTTTTTGTGGTGGCCAAATCGGTCGCCACACTTGTGGCAAAAGTTGGCTAGCAATCGAGTCTATGACGAGTGGGGTATGTGACCGCCTCCCATACGTGATGGGTGTATCTGCACTTGAAAAGGAGGTGCGCCGCCATCTCCAGCTCCCTCTTACAAAGCTGACATAAGCCATAGGCTATCCATTTTCACTTTCTTCCTCCCAAACTCCCGTCAAAATATCATTTCCAGTAGCGTGTCAATATCATAAAATGTTGAGCATGTTTTTTACTCAAGAATTCCATAATGGCCCACAAAAAAGATCCATGTTTGTACTTGATGCATTGCGGTGTGCATAATTTAAGGCTCAAATGAAGACTAGAAGTATAGTGTTTGGTATGGCATACTTTCTCTAAAGAAAAAAGTTGTTTCTGTACAATATTCAAAAACCTTCAAATATTCAAAAACATGTAAATCAAATGAGATTACAATCAACAAAATTTCTTTGTGGAACACATGCCCACATATGTCCTCAAATGCAACCAATTCTTCTTGGGATTATCTCCCCAATAAAGAGAGGAGGTGCGTATATAAATCTTCTATCATGATTTTAATTTTTGAATAAAAATCAAATTCTTTTTTTATTTAAATTGTGAAACCGATTAGCAATATGTCGATTTTAAATATTTTAGAGATTTGTCTTCACCACGCGAACCTCAAAACAATAGCATTTTATTTGATGCATTTTCTTCTGTTAACACGAGTTGCCAAGTTATGATATGAGGCTTCTGTGTTAGTAGTGAACGATTGCCATCCTAATAGCATACGCTTACCAGATAAAAAATGATGTTACTTTGCAATGTTATCCAAGTCTAAATAGTAAGTATTGAAGTGTTATCAACGGGTAAAAATCATATAAGTACTATCGTGCAAGTCTTACATAATAGCAAACCATGTATTATAACTTGATAATGAAATGCCTATAAAACACATACATCTTGTAAATAGCCAAACCACAGCATGGCAATTATTCATCGGAAAAAAAGTCGACAAACCATATCAATTTTGGTTCTAATGAGAGCGGATTGTGAATTGAATGCACCAATTGAGAAAAAAAAATCATGAAAAATTCAAAAACGTAGAATGTTGTTGATGTCATGCTTGCATGCATTCACACGGTCTTGTGTCGTGGTTTTGTCCGATGCATGCCTTAGGCATGGATGATCAAAGGGGGCCACACGACAAGGCTAGGACGCGATGCCACGACGGAAGTACCAAACTAGAGAATCAGCAACCGACTCCGTGGGAACATTTTGTTCGAAGAAGTCACTTTGTGTGGATCTCTTATGACGCAAGGCTGATTTTTGGCATCTTTATTTTGAGCTTTGCGCCATTTTTGTTCTTCGCTTCATTTGTCACATGTTATCGTTAGCATGGATTATTCTTTCATGTTTGTAGTCTTGGCAAGATGTCGTACGAGCATATGCGCGCCTCAGAAATCAACAGAACAAACATACCAGAATGTTTCCTCTCCTATGATAAGAGCACAAATTCCTGATGGGAAAAGATACATTGCGTCTTTTAGCGCGTTCAAATCTCACCATGGTCCTCACAGGAAGATCTGCTCACAGCACATGGTTCTTATAAATCCGAGACCGAGTAATCCAAAGACAGGGGCAACAGTCCACCAGTAACAGCACCCAAACCACCAAACACTTTGCTCCGAAGCAAATCAGCATTCCCTGTCATCCCTCTTCATCCTCTTCTTCTTGACAGCCCTCCCTCCCCATCGCAAAACCCAGACAGACACAGCACCAAAACGGCCGCCCCCCCGAGCCGGGGCCCACCTCCCCCCCTCCGCCAACTTCGCCCCGCAGCCCGACGCAGCGCGACTCAACACTCCCCCAACCCTCGCCAGTCGCCACCTCCCTCCCTCCGGCTCCTCCCCCCAGAGTAAGCTCCCCCCAAACCCTTCCTCTCCCCGGCCCGCCTCCCGATGGGCAATTGCTCCCCCTCCCCGCGCCGCCGCCGCCCGTCGCCGGCCGGCTCCCCGCCCTCCCACTCCAGCGCGGCCTCCGGCGGCGGCGGGAGCGCCGCCGCCACCACGGTGTCGCCGTACGCGCTCGCCAGATCCCCCTCGGTCTCAGTCTCCGTCGACCCGGAGGCCGACGCCGAGCGGGGGGGCGTGGTCCGCGTGTACGGCTCCGACGGCTGCCCCGTCGCGTGGCGCCTCCGCGTGGCGCTGCTGTACAAGGCGGCGGCGCCCGTGCACTTCACGCCGTCCGAGGCGGCCCCGCTCGGCCGCCCCGTGCTCCGCCTCTCCGCCGCCGACCCGGAGCTCTGCGGCGCCGCCGACGAGCTGCTGCGCCACGTCGACGCGCGCTTCGAGGGCAAGCCCCGCGTCGCGCCGCCCGACCGCCCGCCGGCCGCGCGCGCCTCGCTGGCCGCCGCGGCCGCCGAGGAGGTGGCCGAGATGGTGCGGCTGCAGCACCGCAGCGCGGAGCGGCACCTCGAGGGCGTCGCCGCCAAGCTGGCGGAGATGGTGAAGAAGGGGGCGAAGAAGGCCGGCAAGGGGCGGAGCGTGGCGGTGGAGGGAGCCGAGGTGCGGAGGCTGGGCAAGTGGTACGGCGACGCCATGGAGGTGATGCTGGAGCACGCCAGGATGGAGGAGCGCGTGCTGTTCCCCGACATCCAGAGGGCTTCGTTCCCAGGTCAATTTCAGCCCGATCCCATTCCCCATTCGTTTCAGCATTTCAGCTTCTCTGTTACTCTAACTTCAGGATTTCTGAGGGTTTGACGTACTATAAGGTGCATTTCCAATTGGGCGGTTCCCTCAGTGTCGTCTTCTGCATTTCCCTGTCCCTTTTGACATTCCGGGTGCATTCACCGCCTGTGGGCAACTGCTCCGCGTCCCTACTATAAATTGCTTTGCGCCGGCCGTGTACTCGTGCTGCTGAATTCTCATGGATTTGCAGAATCTGCCGTGACAGGAAGGGATGGGGATGGGATCGCTCTTTTCCTTTCTCTACTGTGTTCCTTGTCGATCAAAATGCTTCTGGTTGCTTTACCTTTGTAGCTGCACATGGACATTTTCTCTCATCCGATTGGTAAAGACGAACAAGGTAACAAAAGACAGTGATGTCGTGTAGTAGAGCAGAAGCCACTGATAGAAAAATGCCCTTGTCATTTTCCTTCCAAGTGCAAAACAGAAGCAAAAATGGGGGCGTTGCGAGAATCGAACTCACGACCTCCCGCACCCGAAGCGGGAATCATACCACTAGACCAAACGCCCTTGTTGTTAACCTCGATCCAAGAGCTTAATTAAGCTGTTGTTTAATCACGCCCATATGATTGAGTAACTGCAGTCCAATCTGATCCTAAAAGTATTTTATGCGCAGGGGTGTGCGATAAGGTTCAGGAGCAGCACGGGAAGCACCTGCCCATGATGAACGGAATCAAGGAGGATATAAAAACGCTTCTGACGCTGGAGCTGGGCAGCGCCCTCTTCTATGAAGTGCTGGTCAACCTCTCCGTCCGCCTCAAAGCGTTGCAGGTACGTACATGCTCTCTTGTGCATTTGGTGGTTACCACTAATTGCATTTGGTGGCTGTTTCATCTAGCTTATTCTGCTTAAAGCTTTACTGTTCTGTACTCTGCATTGCTTGTGAGATCTTGCAAGTTTGTATTTGGACTGTGCTACTAGTATGTTTCAGTATCATATATCGGAAAGAATATGCAGGTGGCTTTGGAATTGTGCTATATGAAAAGTCATTTCGCGGAGGTTGATATGCAAGCTTCACCTTTTGTGACTTGCAAGGCTTGTCTACTGCCTTCAGGCAAAAGTGCCACCAGTAATTTGTTGGTGTGGATGTTATCCTCTCATAATCAGTACCCCTTTTGCTAATGACCCGACAAGAGATATACTCTCAGAAAGGCAGTAACCGAAAGTGAGGTACAATGATGAGAGTTCACCTAGTCCCACGAGAAAAAATATACTGATTCCTTGCTTCTTCCATGGAAAAGTTGGTTGTGTTGCACTACTGTCCCTTGCACTTTTGGAAGATCATGTGGCCCTGGATAAGGGCCACTACCAACCTGTTTGCTCTGTAAAACTTCATAGTTTGAGCAGCACATTGTATTGTAGGGTTAATTTTAGTGTTCAAGTTGGACACAGACCCACTACCATGGCAGTTGCATACAGCTCTACTACCATATTACCACATTATTATTGTGTGAGTGGAAAGCTTAGGCGAAAGCAGGGTGCAGCCTGGTCTGACCTGTTTACCTTGTATGATTTGCTTTTGAGGATTTCAGTGGCACATGTAGGGTCTGGTTAGTGTCGTAACTTCGAGAATTGGATATGGATCCTCCACCATTGCGTACAGCTCTACCACTGCACTAGAGTTTTGCGCCTGGAAAGTTGTGAGGAGAGTCAGCCTGGCTGAAGCTAGAGTGCAGCCTGGCCTAAGCAATTAAGAAAGTTGCTTTGCAAGACATTGGATTTTAGCTGTTATTCTCACTACAGCTAGGTGTATCCACATGTGCCTACCAAGCTGATGAAAGGAGTTGACGTAGCTCAGCATACTGCTAAGATCATACATGTAATCATCAGGAGCACTTCCATGGATGCTTTGCCGCGTTGATTTGCCATGCAGTATCTTGGCATTAAGTTGTATGCAGACAACAACGGCTTCGCTCAGAACCAACTTAGAAGGGTCGACAACTTCTACAATCTATTCGTTACTCCCTCCGTAACTTGATATAAGATGTCTTTTTGACACTATTATACTGTATTAAGTTATGGAGGGAGTAGTTGTTAATGTTACAGTGAAATGATGTACATGCATGCTAGAATAGTGTGAAAGGTGTACCTAAATATGGAGTATTTGGAAATGATCTCCTGTGATAGGATCATTATACATTATCCTTATCTGGTACTCCCTCTGTCTGGAAAAACTTGTCCCAAGCTTGTTTCTCAAATGGATGTATCTAGCACTAACTTGATGCTAGATACATCCATTTGAGAGACAAGCTTTTTCGGAAGGAGGGAGTAGTAACTTGTAAATATTTGTTATATATTGATTCTTTAGGATAATATATCAAATGATTACATAAGCAATCACAATTTTTTTTCATGCTTGGTGTGGATCTGAAATTAATCAAACACTGGCAGGATCACACCAAGGAGCACTTCAAGGAGGAAGAGAAGGATATGCTCCCACGATTGGAATCAGTACGGCGGATGCAGCGCGAGGAGGGGAATGTTCCTGACAAGTCCAACTCCGGATGGGCGTCGGAGGCCATGGGCACAATGGAGATGACGCACTCGAAGCTCTTCCCCTTCTTCATGACCGGGCTCATGCCTCAGGAGGCCGTGCAGTACCTCGACCTGGTGTGCAGATGCACCAAGAACACCCGGCATCTGGTCTCCATGCTCAGGTCGCTCGCGGAGCGTCTGGAGGACGCGAACCCGTCGATAATCCACAACAACCCCACACGACTATATGAGCACCTACTTGTAAAATCCCCATAAGCTTTAGATCCAGCAAAAAAAATTATTTACGTGCCACGTAAATTGTGAATGCCAACCAGCCCTCTTCTTTTCTCTTGTGTGGAGTGCAGCCATGTAATTCTTGGGTTTATTGGGTGAGAGCGTGTATATCTATCTTATCACTCCGAAGTGTGCAAGGGAAATGAAAATTTGGAGTGATAGCAATGGCAGCGTTTTTTTTTACCGATCTGCTTAGTTTAATCACTGTTTCTGGGTGTTGGTGGATTGATAATGATCTGATCCCGCAAGGCCATGGCTATCCAGATCTGATCTGTGATCTACGATCTGTAAGGTGATGAGATTCTTTGGGTTGACAAGTTCATTTTGTTGATATGACACGATTTTGACTGATGCAGACCATTCAACCTGGCCAGTTTGACAGATCATCAGTTTATCCGGTGATGGACTAGGGCAGGCAACCTGAAAAATGAGTTTATGGTAAGATTAGTTCTGGTAGCAGCTAAACAAAGGGACCACTTAGTAATCTCACCAGTCAAAAAGACATGAACCTGTCTTTTTCATTCATCAAATTAAACATTAATTCTTTGAATTTGAGGAGTTAAAAAGAACATGAACCTAACACACTTCTAAAATACAAATTTTAACTCCCTATGTTTCTTTTTGGCATTCATCATTGACTATAAGCGTGCAACTTCACTAGTTCAAACAAGACATTTATTAACTCTGCTTTTGCTCTGCTTCAGCTATCTACTACTCCCTTCGTCCCATAATATAAAAGCGTTTTTAACACCAGTGTAATGTCAAAAACGCTCTTATATTATGATGAGACGGCGGGGGGAGTTGATTAGAGTGTTTTTTTCTCTCCGAGCAACTATTGATTGGTAGTGGTACAATTTGCTTCTGACCCTTGAAACACACAAAGGACTATTACTATTAGAGAGTGCCTTATTATAGTTAATGGCTGAACAAAAGTTTCACTAGGCTGGGGCCATCTCTTGGCCCAGAAAGAAAAAGGAAACAAAATAAGTACATGCGATTTCTTGTTGTATGGCTTGGCTCAAATGTTTGCAGAATCAACGGGGTTCCAATTCCAATCCCAAGCTTTGATACGAATCCAGCCCACATTATCATTTTACCACGAGCAAGCAACTCTTTGATTGATACTGTTCGCTTCTGCCTGTATTAATACACTAGCTTTCGAAACCAGAAAGGAGCTGAAGCGCTATGGGGCACGACGACGACGTTCTTCATCTCGGCCAGCCCGGGATTCATGTCCAGCCCCACGCGGAACACTGCCACCACAACAGCATCCAGTCTGAAAACTGATTGAATACTTGAATAACAGTGCAACAAAGTATATATGACCTTAACTGCAGTTTTTAGGACAGTGTAACATCGTCATCTAGCATACCACTGATCAGACAATTAAGCAACAATAATGAATGAAACAAGCTGTAAGGTTTTTATGAATGATTAATAGAGTGGCTGCATGCATCGCCCAGATGCAGAGGTCGGGAGTCTTACTCCTTTTCAAAAAAAAAAGAGAATGAAACAAGGAGAGGGCACCTTGAGGCGGCAGTTAGTTGTCAATGACAGTGAAGAAGCAGAGATGTCCGAGCATGAGCAACACAAATGTACACAGCGGAAGAAAATAAGCAATTAATCACCCACTCGCTAAAATAAAATCGCAAAAAGCAAAACAGTCAGGCATTCTTCAAAACAGCATTTCATTGACCATGCGTGCTCCTTAGCTTCTCAATCCAGGAATAGTTGCTTTGCAGGTTTCTTCATGCATGATCAACACTTGCTCGACAACCTATTTATTTACCACAAAAAAACTATTGATATCAAGAAGCATAGTATAGATTGGAATGTAGAAATAAAACACACAACTTAGGAGAAGGAGGCCTACCTCGGTAACTCAAGCTGGCAATGGTTAACCGTTACCCGCGTCCCTGTGGGTAATTAATCTATCAGGGGACGGGTATGGGTTAGCTTTAATGCCTACGGGGAAGCCGGTTGGTCAAATACCTTACTCAGCGCGCGTAAGATGGGGATGGGGATGGGATAGCATTACCTGTGCCCGCTACCCGCCTTACCCATTAAGGCCTTATATGTGGGCTTTAAAATTAGTAGACCCCATGTAATTGCTGCCCTTACCCACCCAAAACTCCTTTCATCCCATCCCTTTGACAAAAAAGCCCCAAGAAAGCCCTAACCTAGCCACGACATATTATTTATTGTGCTGAAATGCTATGTTTTCTACTGAAATGCTATAAAAGGTTGTTGTTGATTGCTTGTATGGGTTTCTCCATGGGGATAAAAAAACTCGGCGGGGGTGGGGACAGGAATATTTTTATCACCACAGACGAGTATGGGGCTGGGGACGGGCATGAGAAGGATGTCGCGGGGATGGGAGTCCAATACCCGCTTGGGTAATCCCCATTGCCAGTGTTATCGGTAACACACTGTCCTCCTCAAGGTTTGTATTGAACAATTCATATATTGCACTCATACATCATAGTCACAAGAAAACCTTTGCCATGTAGACCGGCTTATAAGGTGGGCCCACACCCGTGACGGTGGTGAAGCAGTTCCAACCAAAGATGCCAAAGTTGTTTCATCGCGAAATAGGAAAATATGAGTTTTTTGGTCTCGTTGAACTCGTACCAAATTTGGTCTCGTTGAACTCGTACCAAATTTGGTCTGGTTTGGTATTATTTGGCTTTTTTCCTTTGGAGGCATGATAGATAGATATAGCCATCCACCCATTGCCCAACCTGCCTTGCCCCAATACGTAAATACCCTCACCCGGACGGACCCCAGAAGCCCAACCCAACCCACCACGCAACAAAGCTTCCATCTTCTTATTCCGCCGCCGCCACTAGAGTTTCCCCTTCTCGCTAAGGGTTCATCGGTCCCCAGCCCTTCCACCCCAACCCCAGCTCGGATCCAGGCGATGGCGGTCACGGGAGACACCAAGAAGATCAAGATGATCATGCTAAAGACCTCAGATGGTGATGAGTTTGAGGTCGAGGAGGCGGTCGCCATGGAGTCCCTGACCATCCGCCACATGATCGAGGATGAGTGCGCCGACAACGAGATCCTAATCCCCAACGTCGATTCCAAGATCCTCTCCAAGGTCATCGAGTACTGCTACAAGCACGTCCATGCCAAGCCATGCGCTACCGCCGGTGGATCCACCTGTGTCGTTGCATCTGATACCGCGGCTAACGCCACCCTAGCAGAGGACCTCAAGAACTGGGATGTAGAGTCCGTCAAGGTCAACCCGACCGTCCTCTACGACATCATCCTGGTATGATATCCTTTAGTTCGACAATCTCCTTTTTCTAGATCTATTTTTTCTTTTTGTTCCCCGTCAGGGACTCAAATCTAGATTGGGTTTGCACGTCTTGCATATTAGCTTGGGTGGAATACTCATATCATCATCAAGGTAGATTCTCGATTCATTTCGATTCGATTAGATTAGGTTTAGGTTATACATGATCTTGCTCTATTGGCGATGTCCAAAATTCCTAAAATAAAAGGAAAAACTTCCCACTTTCCTAAACTAAGGACGGGAAATAAGAAGGCGAGCATATCTTCTAAATTAATCATACTCAACTCAACCCTTCCTAGAATGGGGTATTAACACATTGGCCAACCATACACAATCATAGTAAATAGGTCAGGGCATCTTTTTGTGGTTTGTATGTTTCATTGATATATGTACATTGTTGTCATGCATAACCTGGGAATTTTTTATTATGATCAGTGTGAACTTACTAGATGCACTATCATTGTGCAAGTAAATTGTATATGATTAACTTGCCGAAACAATGGGCCACTCATAACAATATATGTTTTTTTATGATTATGTTACATATATGAATGCTTCTCTCTGACAACGACCAGTCACTTTACGTCTTGTTTTGTGTTTTATTATCTTGTAACACATCTTAATGCAAGGCAACCTATCTAATTATCCATGTTCTATAGCCATTATAGATTAATGCTTTTCTGTGACACTATGTGGTTCTTATTGCCCCCTCTTAGGCTGCATGCTATCTTAACATCGAGGCACTGGTGAACCTAATATCCCAGACTATGACCGACATGATCAAGGGCAAAACTACGGAGGAGATACGCAAGATGTTCAACCTGAAGAACGACTTCATGCTCGAGGAGTAGGAGAAGATTCATAGGGAGAACCAATGGGCATTTGAGTAGAGGAGCGTCTAAGCTACACTGAATGAACGCTTACTGTTCATCATGTCAACCTTTGAGATCCCTTCTTTATGTCGTAATGGGTTTTAATTTCTGGGCCCTATGAGGTGGTTATGTTTGAGAGAACAAAAAACTATTGTGGTTAGTGGTCATCACTTGTCAAACATCGTATCATTTTCATAAGCTTCATTCCCCACTCACCTAAAGCACTCATACAATCAATATTTTCTCTTGAGCCATTGTGAAATCATAATGTAGTTGCTTAACATGCCTATATGCTCAACCGTCCGATCAACCATTCAGCGCGACCTACCGGTTTGCAACATAGGCCATGTTGCGCTCACTGATTTGTGCTAGTGGTAGCTCGTCCAGCCACAGGTGAATGTTTGTGACATGGATCATATTGGGGTCACTTGCAAGTTGCAACAATGACGACAACACCAAGCAGGTCGAAATCCCTGCGACACGCGGCGGGCGGCTGTACCATTAGCCGGCTCCATGCCACGTTCTCCGATTTGGATCAAGAGGTCGCATATATGCTTCATTTGGATGCAGGGGAAAAGCAATTGAAGCACCGTGCCCTAGCCCCCTATGGCACACTTGCTGGAGCATGCCGGAGTTCGGCATCGGTGCTCGGTCTGAAGAGAATAGAGAAATGGAGGGAGAGATGGTGAGAAAGAGATGAGTTGAGAGGAAGACAATGTGGGTGCCGTGGATGCTTCTAGAGAGGTATGGGATGACACGGGAGGGGTTGACGGGAAATGTGTCACTCGTCGATGCACACTCTTGTATTAGCGCGGTTATTGCAAGTGCTTACCAAAAATGGGCCTTTTGATTTTTTGCCACCACTTACTTGGGACTTTGACGATTTGCCACTGGTTAGTTTGTAATTGATATTTTGACACTTCTTAGGTGCTCTTTTTCAATAAAAAAACAATACTAAGTACCTTCAAATGTTTTCGATAATATGCATATGCATAAAAATAGTGGACAATAACACTCTTTGCGCCTGTTCGACTGAAGAGGTAGACAAAATTAGAAATCCTCAATGTCCCTGCTCTTCTGGCCCTCGATTTCTTGCTATTTGTTGTTTGGGACAGATTTGGAGGCTGACTTGTGGGTCTACTAGGTTGACGTGTACGAAAGGCTTTGTCAACTTAGGTCATAAACAATGCTAGCAGCAGTGACCGTTGCATGTTAATCCAAGAACCGTGCTGCTTCTTCAACCTCTGGTCTTCTTGCTCCAGCCGCCCAAACCAGCGTCGGCCGTACTGCCTGCTCATGCCTCCCGTGGCCGACTGTTCTGCCATGCAGGCATAACCACTCCACACTACTCCCATCGCTGGCCTGACCATCCCTCTATGCACCCACAGTTCCTGTTATTTTCCGACGACGGCAGATGAACCAGTAAGTCCTCGTACTCCCCTCCGTGTGGGAAACAACTGGCGAGTCTTCTCTGGCTCCGGGTCATTCCCTTCCTAGGCCTCGCCGTCGTCCACCGCCCTGGTGCTCTCAATGCGGCGTGGTCAACGTGATCAATGAATGACATCCATCGGAAGAGGACTGTATGTGGAGAGGATGACAGCTGGGTCCACCGCCGCATGCAAGGAAGTGCCTCCTTATTACACGCAAAATAATGATTCTTCCACCTGACAGCGGGGACCCACCGGAAGGGCCTCTTTATTTTGTGAAAAAAAGTTCCTTCGGCTGACAGCTCAGACCCACCAGCTATATCTTCGCACGCAAGGAAGTGCCTCCTTATTACGCACAAAAAAATGAATATTCCCCCTGCTAGCTGGGACCCACCATATTTGGAGGCTGACTTGTGGGCCTACTAAGTTGACGCGGACATAGGATTTGTCAACTTAGGCAATATAAATGATTCTAGCTGCAGTGATCGTACGATGTCCATCCAACGACCATCGTGTTTCTTCAACCTCTGGTCTTCTTGCTCCAGCCGCTCAAACCATCGCTAGTCGTGCCGCCTGCTCCTATGTCCCGTGGCCGGCTATGCTGTCACGCAGGCCTCACCGCCCCACCCTACTCCCATCACTGGCCTGGCCATCCCTGTACTCACCCAGATATCCTATTATTCTCCGGCGGCGACAGCCTCACACTGCAGCCGAACTAGTAAACCCTCGTACTCCTGCCCGTGTGGGAAACAACTACCTAGTCTTCTCCGGCTCTGGGTCATTCCCTTCTTAGGCCTCGCCGTCGTCCACTGCCTAGGTGCTCTCGGTGCGGCGTGGTCAACGTGGTCAAGGAACGACTTCCATCGGAAGAGGACTGTACGTGGAGAGGTTGATAACTAGGTCCACGGCCGCAGTAAGGAAGTGCCTCCTTATTACGCGCAAAATAATGATTCCTCCACCTGACAGAGGGGACCCACCGAAAGGGCTACCATATTTTACGAAAAAAAAACGTTTCTCCCCTGACAGTTGGGACCCACCAGCTACATCTTCGCATGCAAGGAAGTGCGTCCATATTACGGGCAAAAAATGATTCTCTCCCCTGATAGCTGAGACCCACCATCTATGTGTTCACACGCAAGGAAGTGCCTCCTTATCCTCGATGATAGTTGGGACCCACCCGGTCGAACCGTGCATAGGGTTGTCTGTCTGATCACGAACGTGTACTTACATACTGGTCGATCGGTCTCTCTGTAGCGATGAACCATTGCCGAGTAAGGAGCGACACATGTCGTAGTAGAGGCGCAGACGTAGCATGTCACGCATGTTGGAAATATGCCCTAGAGGTAATAATAAATTAGTTATTATCATATTTCCCCGTTCATGGTAATCGTTTATTATCCATGCTAGAATTGTATTGATCGGAAACTCAAATACATGTGTGGATACATAGACAACAACGTGTCCCTAGTGAGCCTCTACTAGACTAGCTCGTTGATCAAAGATGGCTATGATTTCCTAGCCATGGACATGAGTTGTCATTTGATATATAACGGGATCACATCATTAGGAGAATGATGTGATGGACAAGACCCAAACTATAAACGTAGCATGTGATCGTGTCAAGTTTATTGCTACCGTTTTCTGCATGTCAAGTATATGTTCCTATATATGACCATGAGATCATGCAACTCACTAACACCGGAGGAGTACCTTGTGTGTACCAAACATTGCAACATAACTGGGCGACTATAAAGGTGCTCTACAGGTATCTCCGAGGGTGTCTGTTGAGTTGGCATGAATCAAGACTGAGATTTGTCACTCCGTATGACGGAGAGGTATCTAAGGGCCCACTCGGTAATACAATATCACAACAAGTTTGCAAGCAATGTGACCAATGAGTTAGTCACGGGATCTTGTATTACGGAACGAGTAAAGAGACTTGCTGGTAACGAGATTGAACTAGGTATGGAGATACCGACGATCGAATCTCGGGCAAGTAACATACCGATAGACAAAGGGAACTACATATGGGATTAGCTGAATCCTTGACATCGAGGTTAGACTGATAAGATCTTCGCTGAGTATGTAGGAACCAATATGGGCATCTAGGTCCCGCTATTTATTATTGACCGTAGAGGTGTCTCGGTCATGTCTACATGATTCTCGAACCCGTAGGGTCGCACACTTAACGCTCAGTAGCACTAGGGTAGTATTGAGATATTAATAGTGGAAAGTCTGAAGGTTGTTCGGAGTCCCGGATGAGATCCGGGACATCACGAGGAGCTCTGAAATGGTACGAAGGCAAAGATTTATATATGGGAAGTCATATTTTGGGCTCCGAAAAAAGTTTGGTTTTTTCGGTATTGTACCGGGAAGGTTCTAGAAGGTTCCGGGGGTTCCACCATGGGGCCCAATGACCTAGGAAGGGCCCACATGGACTGAGGGGTGGGGCTACAGCTCACTTAGGCTGGCCGCCCCATTTTCGCAACGCACGTGTTGTTTAAATCTAGAGATAAGGTCTTATCTCTAAATTTAAAGGGTTGAATCTAGAGATAAGATGTTATCTCCAAGTTTAAAGGGATTTGAACCTTGTGGCCGACCCTAGATGGGTTTTGGACGCCCTCCCCTACCCCCTAGCCTATATATAGATGGGGAAGGCGCATGGGGGCAGCCAATCCTTCACCCTTTCCCATTGCCTCTCCCAACTCCTCTCACATTTCACTGGTACGCGCTTGGCGAAGCCCTGCCGGAGTTTCGTTGCCACCACCACCACCACACCGTCGTGTTGGTTCAGATCTCATCTACCTCCTCTCTCTCTTGCTTGCTGGATCAAGAAGGAGAGGATGCCGCCGAGCCGCACGTGTGCTAAACACGGAGGTGACGTTCGTTTGACACTTGATCAGGAGTTCGTGGACGGATCATGATTGGATCACGAAGACGTTCGCCTACATCAACCGCGTTTCTTAACGCTTCTGCTTAGCAATCTACAAGGGTATGTAGATGGAATCTCTCCTATCATAGTTGTTCATCTCCTAGATCGATCTTGGTGAGCGTAGAATTTTTTTTGTTTCCCTTGCAATGTTCCCCAACAGTGGCATCATGAGCTAGGTCTATGCGTAGATGACATCACGACTAGAACACAAAGGAGTTTGTGAGCATTGATATTCAGATTGCTTCCTTCCTTGGTCTTTTCTTTATTCGGCAGTATTGTGGGATGAAGCGGCCCAGACCAACTTTACATGTCCACGTACATGAGAACGGTTCCATTGACAGACATATGACTTTGTTGCATAAAGATGGCTGGCGGGTGTCTATCTCTCTCACCTTAGTTGAATCGGATTCGACAAAGCTCAACTTGAAGCTCAACCCGGAGAAGTGTGTGTTTGGCGTTCCCTCCGGCAAACTGCTTGGGTTCTTTGTGTCCCATCACGGGATCGAAGCCAACCCCGACAAGATTAAAGCTATCGAGTAGATCCAAGAGCCAAGGACAGTCAAGGATGTGTGGCGTTTGACAGGGTGCGTTGCCGCGCTAAGCAGATTTATTTCTAAGTCTGCCGAGCGCGCCCTGCCGTTCTTCAAAATCTTGAAGAAGTCAGGGCCCATGAAGTGGACTCCGGAAGCAGATGCGGCTTTGCAAGAGTTAAAGACCTACTTGTCCTCTGTGCCTACCTTGGTTGCTCCCAAACCACAAGAGACGTTGCGCTGTACTTGGCGGCAACCAACCAAGTGGTTAGTGCGGCCTTGGTGGCACAGCGAGAAGTGGATGAGACTGTAGAAGTGCATGCTCTAGCCAATGCAACCAAAAGACCGATCTAATGGAAGAGACTAGGAAGCACATTATACGTCAACACTCCCCCTCACGTGTGGCTCCCTCAGGCCTAAACGTGGACCGAAAGTGGGCTGCAATTTAATTGCGCCAGCCGGGTCTTGAACTCGAGACCTCTTGGCTCTGATACCATGTAGAAGTGCATGCTCTAGCCAATACAACCAAAAGACTGATCTGATGGAAGAGACTAGGCAACACATTATACATCAACAGAGACAGAAGGTGAGCAAGGACCGGTAGAGCCAAAGAAGGATCAAGACAGTAGTGAGCACGACAGTGAGAGCAACCCCAAGGACACGACAAGGAAGAAAGTGGTGCAACGCCCAGTGTACTTCGTCAACTCCTTGTTGCAGGGGGCTAGATCGAGGTACTCTGGCGTGCAAAAGTTGATCTTTGGTCTCATCATGGCCTCAAGGAAACTGTGCCACTACTTCCAAGCCCACGAGATCACGGTTGTCACTCATTTCCCATTGCAAAGGATACTCCGAAACCCTGAGGCTACCGGCAGAATAGTGGAGTGGGCTTTGGAGTTATCCAGTTTTGGTTTAAAGTTTGAGAGCATATCAACAATTTAGAGCAGGGCATTGGCAGAGTTTATTGCTGAATGGACACCAACCCCTGATGAGGAAGAGCCAGAGACATCTATCCCTGGCAAGGAATCACCCCAAGAATGGATTATGTATTTCGATGGTGCCTTTTCCCTGCAAGGTGCAGGAGCCGGCGTGCTTCTTGTCGCCCCCTCCGGGGAGCACTTGAAGTACGTCGTCTAGATGCATTTTTCCTGGGAAGAGGCAACCAACAATACAACAGAGTATGAAGGGCTCCTTGACGGGCTCAGGATTGCCGCAAAATTGGGAATTAAGAAGCTGATCATTCGAGGAGATTCACAACTTGCGGTGAGACAAGTCAACAAGGATTAACAAAGCCCATTGATGGAGGCGTACGATGATGAAGTGAGGAGATTGGAGGGACGCTTTGATAGATTGCAAATAGAGCACGTACATCGTGCGGAAAACAACATAGCTGATCATTTGTCAAAGTGTGCTGCGCAGAAGCTTCCTGTGGAACTAGGGACTTTTGTTCTCCATCTTACTCAGCCCTTCGTATCCCTAGCAACGATGGCCCTGAAAAAGAGAAAGTTGGACTCCGATAAGCCTCTCCCGATAGAGCCGTCCGCTCCTGGCAGAGACCCTGCCGGAAACAACTCCTCGCCACCTACCGGACCGCACCCTCCAGTCGGGCGCATCGTCCCTGCGAACAAGGAATGTGCCCCCATAGAAGAGGAGGTGTTGCTAGTCCTCATTGCCGAGCCCTAGGCTCCAACTTGGGCAAGGAACATAGTCCACTTCTCCAAACTGGAGAGCTTCCTGGCGACCAAGATGAAGCTGAAAGAGTAGCTCGGAGGGCCAGTATGTATCAGTTTGTCAATGACACTCTGTATAGAAGGAGGCCCAACGGTGTGAAATTGAAGTGCATCTGCCGGGAAGAAGGAAAGGAATTGATGGCTGAGATACACAAAGGCATGTGTGGCTCCCACATTGGATCAAGGGCATTAGTTGGGAAAGCATTTCGGTAAGGATTCTATTGGCCCACATCCCTCTAAGATGCAGTCGAGCTAGTCACCAAATGTGAAGCCTACCAGTTCCATTCCAAGAACATCCACCTGCCTGCCCAAGCTCTTCAGATGATCCCTTTATCATGGCCATTTTCGGTCTGGGGCTAGATATCCTCGACCCCTTCGGCCGAGCAATCGGGGGCTTTGAATTCTTGTTCGTTGCCATCGACAAGTTTACAAAGTGTCAGGAAGTGACTGCCGTGAGAAAGGTGACTGCTCAGTTAGCTATCAAGTTCTTGAAAGAATTGGTGTGCCATTTTGGAGTCCCGGCAAGGATCATTACCGGCATCAACACCCAGTTCACGAGCCGAGCCTTCATGCAATATGTTCATGCCCTCAGATGCAAGATTTCATTCGCCTCTGTTGCACATCCCAGAAGCAATGGACAAGCTGAGAGGGTGAACGCTGAGGTGCTACGGGGACTCAAGACGAGAACCTTTGATACGCTGCAGAAGCACGACATGCGGTGGATCGATGAGCTGCTGGTAGTTCTTTGGTCCCTCAGAACGACACCAAATCGAGCTACCGGGCAGACTCCCTTCTCCCTGGTCTACGGGGTAGAAGCAATTATCCCCATGGAACTCATTTACGGGTCGCCTCGGGTGCTTGCCTACGATGAAGTAGCACAAGTTCAGCACCGGTGTGACGATGCTGTGCTACTCGAGGAGAACCGTCTTGGGGCTGCTACGCGTGCTGCACGCTATCAGCAAGCCCTGCATTGCTATCATAGCCGCATGGTTCATGCGCAGTGTTTTGAGGAAGGCGACCTTGTCCTTAGGCGCATTCAGTCTGCCAAGGGTACAAACAAGTTGACGTCGAAGTGGGAAGGCCCTTACCAAGTAGTACGAGTCACCAGACCTGGCGCAGTCCGTCTGGAGACCGGAGATGGCACTCAGTTGCAAAACTCATGGAATATTGAGCATCTCTGCAAGTTCTACCCGTATGGTGCGGCTGTCGGGTCCTGCCCGACAACCACCCTTTTGTACAGGCTTTGCCTCAGCTGCATGTAACCCCTTGTACAAAGCCAGAGCGATGACCCCGTACAAGAGAAAAATAAATGAAGCACTATGCGGGGCCCCCGACAAACTTGCATGCATGCATGAGCATTCCAAGAGCATTGCATAAGCATTTCATGAGCATTTGCAAATGCATATAGATAGGATCGCATCTTGCATCATTCCCATCTGCATGAAGCTGCAGGTTCCTGCCGTGAACCTGGCCTCTACAAGGAGTTGGGAAGATGAACCAACGTTGCAATCTCCGGCAAGCCAAACAGATAAGTTATACCTCTTGTCCGTTAGTGTTCTGTAAGCTATAACTTGTTCATGAGAAAACCTTGCCACTCCTTGAGACTTAGGTGCTCCCATCCTTGATTCGAACGTTGCTTCAATCAGAATGGTCGCAATGGACTTTGGTAAAAGGAAGTTGATGGGGGGATGGTCCCTTTATCTTTTGCTTGGTAGACACAATTCTCCAGCAAGCAAAAAGGTACCGACAAGATAGCCTGCCGGGGAAAACTCGTTTATTTACACTAAGGAGGCATTCTACCTCTGCATGGACATATACATGCACGGGTTCCTGGCAAGGTTCATCTTTTTCATTAATATGCAGGGAATACAAGTACAAGCATTATAGAACACAAACATGGACTCGACAGATTACATTATTTGAATTAAAATTTGACAAGTACCTACAAGTTTAAGATTTAAAAAATATAAGTGCCCCGTGATGTCTTTGCCCTTGTCCATGAAGAGGTCGAGGAGGCCGATGGCGGACCCAGCTGGGATTCTGTGCCTCCCCAAGATCATAACGACATCGTTCCCCGGCAGGGAGGAAGAAATCGAAGGGCGGGCGTGGATGGTGACGCTGCCGGAGGACCAGATGGGGGACACGGAGTCACCGGCAAACACGACTCGTTGGAACGGTCATCCCCGTTCTTGACGCGTTGTGGGTTGCTGCTACCTCTTGAGCACTGCGTTGGTTTTCCCTTGAAGAGGAAAGGGTGATGCAGCAAAGTAGCATAAGTATTTCCCTCAGTTTTTGAGAACCAAGGTATCAGTCCAGTAGGAGACTACACGCAAGTCCCTCTACCTACACAAACAAATAAGAACCTCGCAACCAACGCGATAAAGGGGTTGTCAATCCCTTCATGGTCACTTACGAGAGTGAGATCTGATAGAGATAATAAGATAAATATTTTTGGTATTTTTATGATATAGATTGGAAAATAAAGATTGCAAAATAAAATAGATTGGAAACTTATATGATAAAAGATAGACCCGGAAAAGGCCCCAAGATGGGATCTCTTGGGTACAGAAGGTTGCGGCGGTGGAAATAGGGTTTCGTGGTTCTCCTGGATGTTTTTGGGGTATATGGATATATATAGGAGGAAGAAGTAGGTCGGTGGAGCTGCGAGGGGCCCACGAGGGTGGGGGCGCGCCCAGGGGGGCAGGCACGCTTCCCTGCCTTGTGGCCCCCTCGTTTCTTTCTTGATGTCTATCCAAGTCCCCTGGATCATGCTTGTTCCAAAAATAACGCTCCTGAAGGTTTCATTCCGTTTGATATTCCTTTTCCGCGAAACACTGAAATAGGAAAAAAACAACAATTTGCACTGGGCCTTGGGTTAGTAGGTTAATCCCAAAAATAATATAAAAGTGTATAATAAAGCCCATTAAACATCCAAAACAGATAATATAATAGCATGGAACAATAAAAAATTATAGATACGTTGGAGACATATCAAGCATCCCCAAGCTTAATTCCTGCTCGTCCTCGAGTAGGTAAATGATAAAAACAAATTTTTTGATGTGGAATGCTACCTAGCATATTTCTCAATGTAATTATCTTTATTGTGGCATGAATATTCAGATCCGAAAGATTCAAGACAAAAGTTTAATATTGACATAAAAACAATAATACTTCAAGCATACTGACTAAGTAATCATGTCTTCTCAAAATAACATGGCAAAAGAAAGTTCATCCCTACAAAATCATATAGTTTGGTCATGCTCCATTTTCGTCACACAAGAATGCTCTCATCTTGCACAACCCCGATGACAAGCCAAGCAATTGTTTCATACTTTATTAATCTCAAACTTTTTTCAACTTTCACGCAATACATGAGCGTGAGCCATGTATATAGCACTATGGGTGGAATAGAATAATATGATAGGGGTTATGTGGAGAAGACAAAAAGGAAAAAGTCTCACATCGACGCGGCTAATCAACGGGCTAGGGAGATGCCCATCAATTGATGTCAATGCGAGGAGTAGGGATTTCCATGCAACAGATGCACTAGAGCTATAAATGTATGAAAGCTCAACAAAAGAAACTAAGTCGGTGTGTGCTACCTCTTGAGCTTGCGTTGGTTTTCCCCGAAGAGGAAGGGATGATGCAGCAGAGTAGCGTAAGTATTTCCCTCAGTTTTTGAGAACCAAGGTATCAATCTAGTAGGAGGCCACGCTCAAGTCCCTCGTACCTGCACAAAACGATAGCTACTCGCAACCAACGCGATTAGGGGTTGTCAATCCCTTCACGGTCACTTACGAGAGTGAGATCTGATAGATATAATATTTTTGGTATTTTTGGTATAAAGATGCAAAGTAAAAAGTAAAAGCAAAGTAAAAAAGCAAAGCAAGATTAAAGTGATGGAGATTGATATGATGAGAATGGACCCGGGGGCCATAGGTTTCACTAGTGGCTTCTCTCAAGAGCATAAGTATTCTACGGTGGGTGAACAAATTACTGTTGAGCAATTGATAGAATTGAGCATAGTTATGAGAATATCTAGGTATGATCATGTATATAGGCATCACGTCCGTGACAAGTAGACCGAGACGATTCTGCATCTACTACTATTACTCCACTCATCGACCACTATCTAGCATGCATCTAGAGTATTAAGTTAAAAACAGAGTAACACCTTAAGCAAGATGACATGATGTAGAGAGATAAATTCATGCAATATGAAATAAACCCCATCTTGTTATCCTCGATGGCAATGATGTAATACGTGCCTTACTGCCCCTTCTGTCACTGGGAAAGGACACCACAAGATCGAACCCAAAGCTAAGCACTTCTCCCATGGCAAGAACTACCAATCTAGTTGGCCAAACCAAATGGATAATTCGAAGAGACTTGCAAAGATAACCAATCATACATAAAAGAATTCAGAGAAGATTCAAATATTATTCATAGATAGACTTGATCATAAACCCACAATTCATCGGTCTCAACAAACACACCGCAAAAAGAAGATTACATCGATGTATTGAGATCCAAAAAGAGAGAAGAAGCCATCTAGCTACTAACTATGGACCCGAAGGTCTGAGGTAAACTACTCACACTTCATCGGAGGGGCTAGGATGATGTAGAAGCCCTCCGTGATGACGGCCCTCTTCCGGCGGAGCTCCGGAACAGGCCCCAAGATGGGATCTCGTGGATACAGAAAGTTGCGGTGGTGGAATTAGGTTTTTGGCTCCTGTTCTGATCGTTTGGGAGTACGTAGGTATATATAGGAGGAAGGAGTACGTCGGTGGAGCATCGAGGGGCCCACGAGGCAGGGGGCGCGCCCTAGGGGGGGGGGGGCGCCCCCACCCTCGTGACCGCCTCTTTTGTTCCTTGGCGTAGGGTCCAAGTCTCCTAGATCACGTTCGGTGAGAAAATCATGTTCCCGAAGGTTTTATTCTGTTTGGACTCCGTTTGATATTCTGTTTCTCCGAAACACTGAAATAGGCAAAAAACAGCAATTCTAGGCTGGGCCTCCGGTTAATAGGTTAGTCCCAAAAATAATATAAAAGTGGAAAATAAAGCCCAATATAGTCCAAAACAGTAGATAATATAGCATGGAGCAATCAAAAATTATAGATACATTGGAGACGTATCAGGCATCCCCAAGGTTAATTCCTGCTCGTCCTCGAGTAGGTAAATGATAAAAAGAGAATTTTTGATGCGGAGTGCTACTTGGCATAATTTCAATGCAAATCCTCTTAATTGTGATATGAATATTTAGATTAGAAAGATTCAAGACAAAAGTTTATATTGACATAAAAATAATAATACTTCAAGCATACTAGCAAAGCAATTATGTCTTCTCAAAATAACATGGCCAAAGAAAGTTATCCCTACAAAATCATATAGTCTGGCTATGCTCCATCTTCACCACACAAAGTATTTAAATCATGCACAACCCCGATGACAAGCCAAGCAATTGTTTCATACTCTAACTTTTTCAAAACTTTTTCAATCTTCACGCAATACATGAGCATGAGCCATGGATATAACACTATAGGTGGAATAGAATGGTGGTTGTGGAGAAGACAAAAAGGAGGGGAAGATAGTCTCACATCAACTAGGCGTATCAACGGGCTATGGAGATGCCCATCAATAGATATCAATGTGAGTGAGTAGGGATTGCCATGCAACGGATGCACTAGAGCTATAAATGTATGAAAGCTCAAAAAGTAACTAAGTGGGTGTGCATCCAACTTGCTTGCTCACGAAGACCTAGGGCAATTTGAGGAAGCCCATCATTGGAATATACAAGCCAAGTTCTATAATGTAAAATTCCCACTAGTATATGAAAGTGATAACATGAGAGACTCTCTACTATGAAGATCATGGTGCTACTTTGAAGCACAAGTGTGGTAAAAGGATAGTAGCATTGCCCCTTTTTATTTATTTTCCTTCTTTGGGCCTTCTTTTTTTATTTGGCATTTCTCTCTTTTTTATATTTTTATTGGGACAATGCTCTATTAAATGATGATCATCACACTTTTATTTATTTACAACTCAATGATTACAACTTGATTCTAAAACAAAGTATGACTCTATATGGATGCCTCCGGCGGTGTACCGGGATATGCAATGAATCAAGAGTGACAAGTATGAAGAAATTATGAACGGTGGCTTTGCCACAAATACTATGTCAACTACATGATCATGCTAAGCAATATGACAGTGATGAATGTGTCATGATGAACTAGATGGTGGAAAGTTGCATGAAATTATATCTCGGAATGGCTATGGAAATGCCATAATAGGTAGGTATGGTGGCTGTTTTGAGGATGGTATATGGTAGGTGTATGATACCGACGAAAGGTGCGCGGTATTAGAGAGGCTAGCAAAGGTGGAAGGGTGAGAGTGCGTATGATCCATGGACTCAACATTAGTCATAAAGAACTCATATACTTATTGCAAAAATCTAGAAGTTATCAAAGCAAAGTATTACGCGCATGCTCCTAGGGGGATAGATTGGTAGGAAAAGACCATCGCTCGTCCCCGACCGCCACTCATAAGGAAGACAATCAATAAATAAATCATGCTCCGACTTCATCACATAACGGTTCACCATACGTGCATGCTACGGGAATCACAAACTTTAACACAAGTATTCTTTAAATTCACAACTACTCAACTAGCATGACTCTAATATATCACCTCCATATCTCAAAACAATTATCATGCTTCAATCTTTTCTTAGTATTCAACACACTCAAAAGAAAGTTTCACAAATCTTGAATACCAAGCATATTATTATTAAGCAAATTACCATGCTATTAAGACTCTCAAAATAATTTAAGTGAAGCATGAGAGATCAATAGTTTCTTTAAAAGAAATCCACCACTGTGCTCTAAAAGATCTAAGTGAAGCACATAGAGCAAAACTACATAGCTCAAAAGATATAAGTGAAGCACATAGAGCAAAATTATAACGCTCAAAAGATATAAGTGAAGCACATAGAGTATTCTATCTAATTCTAATTCATGTATGGCTCTCTCAAAAGGTGCGTACAGCAAGGATGATTGTGGCATACTAAGACACAAAGACACAAATAATACAAGATGCTCCAAGCAAAACACATATCATGTTGGTGGATAAAAATATAGCTCCAAGTAAATTACCGATGGAGGTGGACGAAAGAGGGGATGCCTTCCGGGGCATCCCCAAGCTTCGACTTTTTGGTGTCCTTGGATTATCTTCGGGGTGCCATGGGCATCCTCAAGCTTAGGCTCTTGCCACTCCTTGTTCCATAATCCATCAAAAGAATTCACCCAAAACTTGAAAACTTCACAACACAAAACTTAAAGTAGAAAACTCGTGAGCTCCGTTAGCGAAAGAAAACAAAAGACCACTTCAAGGTACTGTAATGAACTCATTATTTATTTATATTGGTGTTAAACCTACTGTATTCCAACTTCTCTATGGATTATAAACTATTTTACTAGCCATATATTCATCAAAATAAGCAAACAACACACGACAAACAGAATCTGCCAAAAACATAACAGTCTGTAGTAATCTGTAGCTAGCGCAAGATCTGGAACCCCAAAAATTCTAAAATAAATTGCTGGACGTGAGGAATTTATCTATTAATCATATTCAAAAAGAATTAACTAAATAGAACTCTTCAAATAAAAATTAAAGCAGTTCTCGTGAGCGCTAAAGTTTCTGTTTTTTACAGCAAGTTCAACAAGACTTTCCCCAAGTCTTCCCAACAGTTCTACTTGGCCCAAACACTAATTAAACACAAAAAAAACACAACCAAAACAGAGTCTAGGTAATTTATTTATTACAAAACAGGAGCAAAAAGTAAGGAATAAAAATAAAATTGGGTTGCCTCCCAACAAGCGCTATCGTTTAACGCCCCTAGCTAGGCAAAAAAGCGAGGATAGATCTAGGTATTGCCATCTTTGGTAGGCAATCCATAAGTGGCTCTCATGATAGTTTCATATGGCAATTTTATTCTCTTTCTTGGAAAGTGTTCCATGCCCTTTTTTAATGGGAATTGAAATCTAATATTCCCTTCCTTCATATCAATAATCGCACCAACCGTTCTAAGGAAAGGTCTACCAAGAATAATAGGGCAAGAAGGATTGCAATCTATATCAAGAACAATGAAATCTACGGTCAAATAATTTCTATTTGCAACAATAAGAACATCATTAATCCTTCCCATAGGTTTCTTAATAGTGGAATCCGCAAGATGCAAGTTTAGAGAGCAATCATCAAAATTACGGAAATCTAGCAAATCACACAAAGTCTTGGGAATAGTAGAGACACTAGCACCCAAATCACACAAAGCATAAAACTCATGATCTTTAATTTTAATCTTAATAGTTGGTTCCCACTCATCATAGAGTTTTCTAGGGATAGAAACTTCCAATTCAAGTTTTTCTTCATAAGATTGCATCAAGGCATCAACGATATGTTTAGTAAACACTTTATTTTGACTATAAGCGTGAGGAGATTTTAGCACAGATTGCAACAAGGAAATACAATCAATTAAAGAGCAACTTTCATAATTAAATTCCTTGAAATCCAATATAGTGGGTTTAGCAACATCTAGATTTTTATTTCTTTCAATCCCACTTTTATCAAATTTAGCATCAAGATCAAAAGATTCAGAATTATTGGAACGGCTTCTAGGTAAAGGTGGATCATATTCAGTCCCATCATTATCAAGATTCATATTGCAAAACAAAGATTTAATAGGGGACACATCAATAACTTTTAGATCTTCATCACTATTTTCATAGGAACAACACGCTTTAATAAAGACATCTTTGGAAGCACGCATCCTAGCGGTTCTTTCCTTGCACTCATCAATGGAAATTCTCATGGCTTTGAGAGACTCATTGATATCATGCTTAGGAGGAATAGATCCAAGCTTTAAAGAATCAATCTCAAGAGAAATTCTATCAATGTTCCTAGCCAAATCATTAACTTTAAGCAATTTCTCTTCAAGCAAAGCATTAAAATTCTTTTGTGAATTCATAAACTCTTTAACACTATTCTCAAATTCAGAGGGCATCTTATTATAATTTCCATAAGAGTTGTTGTAGGAATTCCCATAATTATTAGAAGGATTACTAGGATATGGCCTAGGATTAAAATTCCCTATATAAGCGTTGTTACCAAAATTATTCCTACCGACAAAATTCACATCCATAGATTCATTGTTATTCTCAATCATAGTAGACAAGGGCAATATCATTAGGATCAGAAGAAACACTCTTAGTAGCAAATAATTTCATAAGTTCATCCATCTTTCCACTCAAAACATTGATTTCTTCTATCGCATGCACTTTTTTATTAGAGGATCTTTCAGTATGCCATTGAGAATAATTAACCATAATATTATCTAGGAGTTTAGTAGCATCTCCTAAAGTGATTTCCATAAAAGTGCCTCCCGCGGCCGAATCTAAAAGATTTCTAGAAGCAAAATTCAATCCGGCATAAATTTTTTGTATAATCATCCACAAATTCAAACCATGAGTAGGGAAATTACGTATCATTAATTTCATTCTCTCCCAAGCTTGTGCAACATGTTCATGATCAAGTTGTTTAAAGTTCATAATATCGTTTCTAAGAGAGATGATCTTAGCGGGAGGAAAATACTTAGAGATAAAAGCATCTTTGCACTTGTTCCATGAATCAATACTATTCTTAGGCAAAGACGAAAACCAAGCTTTAGCACGATCTCTAAGCGAAAAAGGAAATAGCTTCAATTTAACGACATCATTATTGACATCTTTTTTCTTTTGCATATCACATAAATCAACGAAGCTATTCAGATGAGTAGCGGCATCTTCACTAGGAAGGCCGGAGAATTGATCTTTCATAACAAGATTCAACAAAGCAGCATTGGTTTCACAAGATTCAGTGTTAGCAAGAGGAGCAATCAGAGTGCTAAGGAAATCATTATTATTGGTATTGGTGAAGTCACACAATTTGGTAGTATCTTGAGCCATCGCGGCAGACAAGCAATCTAACACACGAGCAAACAAAAAGCAAGCGGGCAAAAGAGGCAAATAGAGAGGGAGGATAGAGAAAGAGGGCGAATAAAACCGAAATGGTGAAGTGGGGGAGAGGAAAACGAGAGGCAAATGGAAAATAATGTAATGCGAGAGATAGGGATTGTCATGGGTACTTGGTATGTTGACTTTTTGCGTAGACTCCCCGGCAACGGCACCAGAAATTCTTCTTGCTACCTCTTGAGCTTGCGTTGGTTTTCCCCGAAGAGGAAGGGATGATGCAGCAGAGTAGCATAAGTATTTCCCTCAGTTTTTGAGAACCAAGGTATCAATCCAGTAGGAGGCCACGCTCAAGTCCCTCGTACCTGCACAAAACGATAGCTACTCGCAACCAACACGATTAGGGGTTGTCAATCCCTTCACGGTCACTTACGAGAGTGAGATCTGATAGATATAATATTTTTGGTATTTTTGGTATAAAGATGCAAAGTAAAAAGTAAAAGCAAAGTAAAAAGCAAAGCAAGATTAAAGTGATGGAGATTGATTTGATGAGAATAGACCCGGGGGCCATATGTTTCACTAGTGGCTTCTCTCAAGAGCATAAGTATTCTACGGTGGGTGAACAAATTACTGTTGAGCAATTCACAGAATTGAGCATAGTTATGAGAATATCTAGGTATGATCATGTATATAGGCATCACGTCCGTGACAAGTAGACCGAAACGATTCTGCATCTACTACTATTACTCCACTAGAGTATTAAGTTAAAAACAGAGTAACGCCTTAAGCAAGATGACATGATGTAGAGAGATAAATTCATGCAATATGAAATAAACCCCATCTTGTTATCCTCGATGGCAACGATGCAATACGTGCCTTGCTACCCCTTCTGTCACTGGGAAAGGACACTGCAAGATCGAACCCAAAGCTAAGCATTTCTCCCATGGCAAGAACTACCAATCTAGTTGGCCAAACCAAACGGATAATTCGAAGAGACTTGCAAAGATAACCAATCATACATAAAAGAATTCAGAGAAGATTCAAATATTATTCATAGATAGACTTGATCATAAACCCCCAATTCATCGTTCTCAACAAACACACCTCAAAAGGAAGATTTCATCGAATAGATCTCCACAAGAGAGGGGGAGAACTTTGTATTGAGATTCAAAAAGAGAGAAGAAGCCATCTAGCTACTAACTATGGACCCGAAGGTTTGAGGTAAACTACTCACACTTCATCGGAGGGGCTAGGATGATGTAGAAGCCCTCCGTGATGACGGCCCTCTTCCGGCGGAGCTCCGGAACAGGCCCCAAGATGGGATCTCATGGATACAGAAAGTTGCGGCGGTGGAATTAGGTTTTTGGCTCCTGTTCTGATCGTTTGGGGGTACGTAGGTATATATAGGAGGAAGGAGTACGTCGGTGGAGCATCGAGGGGCCCACGAGGCAGGGGCGCGCCCTAGGGAGGGGCGCCCCCACCCTCGTGACCGCCTCTTTTGTTCCTTGGCGTAGGGTCCAAGTCTCCTGGATCACGTTCCGTGAGAAAATCACGTTCTCGAAGGTTTTATTCCATTTGGACCCCGTTTGATATTCTGTTTCTCCGAAACACTGAAATAGGCAAAAAAACAGCAATTCTGGGCTGGGCCTCCGGTTAATAGGTTAGTCCCAAAAATAATATAAAAGTGGAAAATAGAGCCTAATATAGTCCAAAACAGTAGATAATATAGCATGGAGCAATCAAAAATTATAGATACGTTGGAGACGTATCAGTGTGCATCCAACTTGCTTGCTCACGAAGACCTAGGGCATTTGAGGAAGCCCATTGTTGGAATATACAAGCCAAGTTCTATAATTAAAAATTCCCACTAGTGTATGAAAGTGACAAAACAAGAGACTCTCTATCATAAAGATCATGGTGCTACTTTGAAGCACATGTGTGGAAAAAGAGGATAGTAGCATTGTCCCTTTTTATTTATTTTCTTCTTTTTGGGCCTTTTTTTTATTTGGGACAATGCTATATTAATGATGATCATCACATTTCTTTTTATTTACAACTCAATGATTACAACTCGATACTAGAACAAAATATGACTCTATATGAATGCCTCCGGCGATGTACCGGGAAGGGTAATGAATCAAGAGTGACATGTATGATAAATTATGCATGGTGGCTTTGCCACAAATACGATGTCAACTACATGATCATGCAAAACAATATGACAATGATGAAGCGTGTCATAAATGAAACGGTGGAAAGTTGCATGGCAATATATCTCGGAATGGCTATGGAAATGCCATAATAGGTAGGTATGGTGGCTGTTTTGAGGAAGATATAAGGAGATTTATGTGTGATAGAGCGTATCATATCATGGGGTTTGGATGCACTGGCGAAGTTTGCACCAACTCTCAAGGTGAGAAACGACAATGCACGGTACCGAAGAGGCTAGCAATGATGGAAGGGTGAGAGTGCGTATAATCCATGGACTCAACATTAGTCATAAAGAACTCACATACTTATTGCAAATATCTACAAGTCATCAAAAACCAAGCATTACACACATACTGCTAGGGAGATAGATTGGTAGGAAAAGACCATCGCTCGTCCCCGACCGCCACTCATAAGGAAGACAATCAAAGAACACCTCATGTTTCAAATTTGTTACACAACGGTTGCCATACGTGCATGCTACGGGACTTGCAATCTTCAACACAAGTATTTCTCAAATTCACAACTACTCAACTAGCACAACTCTAATATCACCATCTTTATATCTCAAAACAATTATCAAGTATCAACCTTCTCATAGTATTCAATGCACTTTCTATGATAGTTTTTATTATACCCATCCTAGATGCCTATCATATTAGGACTAATTTTATAACAAAAGAAAATTACTATGCTGCTCTAAAAGACTCTCAAAATAATATAAGTGAAGGATGAGAGACCAATAATTTCTATGAAATAAAATCACCAGCGTGCTCTAAAAGATATAAGTGAAGCACTAGAGCAAAATTATCTAGCTCAAAAGATATAAGTGAAGGACTAGAGCAAAATTATCTAGCTCAAAAGATATAAGTGAAGCACATAGAGTATTCTAATAAATTCCAATTCATGTGTGTCTCTCCCAAAAGGTGTGTACAGCAAGGATGATTGTGGTAAACTAAAAAGCAAAGACTCAAATCATACAAGACGCTCCAAGCAAAACACATATCATGTGGTGAATAAAAATATAGCCTCAAGTAAAGTTACCGATGGAAGAAGACGAAAGAGGGGATGCCTTCTGAGGCATCCCCAAGCTTATTTGGTTGTCCTTGAATTTTACCTTGGGGTGCCTTGGGCATCCCCAAGCTTAGGCTCTTGCCACTCGTTGTTCCATAATCCATCAAATCTTTACCCAAAACTTGAAAACTTCACAACACAAAACTCAACAGAAAATCTCATGAGCTCCGTTAGTATAAGAAAACAAACCACCACTTAAGGTACTGTAATGAACTCATTCTTTATTTATATTGGTGTTAAACCTACTGTAGTCCAACTTCTCTATGGTTCACACCCTCCGATATTAGACATAGACTCTGTCAAAAAAAGAACAGTCTGCAGTAATCTGTAGGTTTCGAATACTTCTGTAACCCCAAAAATTCTTAAATAAATTGGTGGACGTGAGGAATTTTCTATTAATCATCTGTGAAAATAATCAACCTAATCACACTCTCTAGTAAAAAAATGGAAGCAAATCTCGTGAGCGCTAAAGTTTCTGTTTTTTACAGCAAGATCACTAAAACTTCCCCCAAGTCTTCCCAAAGGTTCTACTTGGCACAAACACTAATTAAAAGCATAAAACGACATCTAAACAGAGGCTAGATGAATTATTTATTACTAAAAATAATAAAAAAGCAATAAAATAAAATAAAATTGGGTTGCCTCCCAACAAGCGCCATCGTTTAACGCCCCTAGCTAGGCATAAAAGCAAGAATAGATCTAGGTATTATCATATTTGGTATGCAATTCATAGGTGGCTCTCATAATAGATTAATAAGGTAATTTAATTTTTTTCTAGGAAAGTGTTCCTTGCCTTTCCTTAATGGAAATTTGAATCTAATATTCCCTTCTTTCATATCAATAATTGCACCAATCGTTCTAAGGAAAGGTCTACCAAGAATAATAGGACATGTAGGATTGCAATCAATGTCAAGAACAATGAAATCTACGGGCACATAATTCCTATTTGCAACAATAAGAACATCATTAATCCTTCCCATAGGTTTCTTAATAGTCGAATCCGCAAGATGCAAATTTAAAGAACAATCATCAAATTCACGGAAACCTAACACATCAGACAAAGTTTTTGGAATCGTGGAAACACTAGCACCCAAATCACATAAAGCATAGCATTCATGATCTCTAATTTTTATTTTAATAGTAGGTTCCCACTCATCATGAAGTTTTCTAGGGATAGAAACTTCTAATTCAAGCTTTTCTTTGTAAGATTGCATCAAAGTATCAACAATATGTTTGGTAAAAGCTTTATTTTTACTATAAACATGCGGAGAATTTAGCACAGATTGCAACAAGGAAATACAATCTATCAAAGAGCAATATCATAATTAAATCCCTTAAAATCCAAAATAGTGGGTTCATTGCTATGTAAAGTTTTGACCTCTTCAATCCCACTTTTACCAATTTTTGCATCAAGATCTAGAAACCCCGAATTATTGGGATGCCTTTTAACTAAAGTTGACTCATCTCCAGTCCCATCATTATCAAGATTCATATTGCAAAACAAAGACTTAATAGGAGACACATCAATCACTTTTAGATCTTCATCCTTATTATCATCAAAATTAGAAGAACACGCTTTTATAAGGCAATCCTTTTTAGCACGCATCCTAGCGGTTCTTTCTTTGCACTGATCAATGGAAATACTCATGGCTTTGAGAGACTCATTGATACCATGCTTAGGTGGAATAGATCTAAGTTTCAAAGAATCAACATCAAGAGAAATTCTATCCACGTTCCTAGCCAACTCATCAATCTTAGACAATTTTTCTTCAATCAAAGCATTGAAACTATTTTGCGAACTAATAAATTCTTTAATACTAGATTCAAAATCAGAGGGCATCTTATTATTATTACCATAAGAATTTTTGTAGGAATTACCATAATTATTAGAGGAATTATTAGGATACGACCTAGGATTAAAGTTTCCTCTATACACGTTATTACCAAATTGTTCGTACCAAAAAAATTCACATCCATAGATTCATTATTATTCTAAATCAAGGTAGACAGAGGCATATCATTAGGATCAGAAGAAACACTCTTATTAGCAAACAATTTCATAAGTTCATCTATCTTTCCACTCAAAACATTAATTTCTTCTATAGCATGAACCTTTTTACTTGTAGCTCTTTCGGCGTGCCATCGAGAATAATTAACAATAATATTATCTAGGAGTTTGGTAGCTTCTCCTAAAGTGATTTCCATAAAAGTGCCTCCCACGGCCGAATCTAAAAGATTTCTAAAAGCAAAATTCAATCCAGCATACAATTTTTGTATGATCATCCACAAATTCAAACCATGTGTAGGGCAATTACGTATCATTAGTTTAATTCTCTCCCAAGGTTGTGCAACATGCTCATGGTCTAGTTGCTTAAAATTCATAATATCGTTTCTAAGAGAGATGATCTTAGCGGGAGGAAAATACTTAGAGATAAAAGCATCTTTGCACTTGTTCCAAGAATCAATACTATTTTTAGGCGAAGAAGAAAACCAAGTTTTAGCACGATCTCTAAGCGAAAATGGGAATAGCTTCAATTTAACAATATCATTATCCACATCTTTCTTCTTTTGCATATCACACAAATCAACAAAGTTGTTTAGATGGGTAGCGGCATCTTCGCTAGGAAGGCCAGAAAACGGATCTTTCATGACAAGATTCAACAAAGTAGTATTAATCTCACAAGATTCAGCATCGGTAAGAGGAGCAATCGGAGTGCTAATAAAATGATTATTGTTGGTATTGGAAAAATCACACAATTTACTATTATCTTGAGCCATCGTGACAAACAATCCAACACACAAGCACACAAGAAGCGAGAGAAAAAGTGGCGAACGGAAAAGAGGGTGAGTGGAAAAGAGGGCGAATATATCGGCAAGGGTGAAGTGGGGGAGAGGAAAACAAGAGGCAAATGGCAAATAATGTAATGTAAGGGATAAGAGTTTGTGATGGGTACTTGGTATGTCTTGACTTGTGGTAGATCTCCCCGGCAACAGCGCTAGCAATCCTTCTTGCTACCTCTTGAGCACTGCGTTGGTTTTCCCTTGAAGAGGAAAGGGTGATGCAGCAAAGTAGCGTAAGTATTTCCCTCAGTTTTTGAGAACCAAGGTATCGATCCAATAGGAGACTACACGCAAGTCCCTGGTACCTACACAAACAAATAAGAACCTCGCAACCAACGCGATAAAGGGGTTGTCAATCCCTTCACGGTCACTTACGAGAGTGAGATCTGATAGAGATAATAAGATAAATATTTTTGGTATTTTTATGATATAGATTGGAAAATAAAGATTGCAAAATAAAATAGATTAGAAACTTATATGATAAAAAATAGACCCGGGGGCCATAGGTTTCACTAGTGGCTTCTCTCAAGATAGCATAAGTATTACGATTACGGTGGGTGAACAAATTACTATCGAGCAATTGATAGAAAAGTGAATAATTATGAGAATATCTATGCATGATCATGTATATAGGCATCACGTCCGCAACAAGTAGACCGAAACGATTCTGCATCTACTACTATTACTCCACACATCGACCGCTATCTAGCATGCATCTAGAGTATTAAGTTCATAAGAACAGAGTAATGCATTAGGCAATATGACATGATGTAGAGGGATAAACTCAAGCAATATGATATAAATCCCATATTTTTATCCTCGATGGCAACAATACAGTACGTGCCTTGCTGCCCCTGCTGTCACTGGGAAAGGACACCGCAAGATTGAACCCAAAGCTAAGCACTTTTCCCATTGCAAGAAAGGTTAATCCAGTAGGCCAAACCAAACTGATAATTCAAAGAGACTTGCAAAGATAACCAATCATACATAAAAGATTTTAGAGAAGAATCAAATATTGTTCATAGATAAACTTGATCATAAACCCACAATTCATCGGATCTCGACAAACACACCGCAAAAAGAGTTACATCAAATAGATCTCCAAGAAGATCGAAGAGAACATTGTATTGAGATCCAAAGAGAGAGAAGAAGCCATCTAGCTAATAACTATGGACCCAAAGGTCTGTGGTAAACTACTCACACATCATCGGAGAGGCTATGGTGTTGTTGAAGAAGCCCTCCGTGATCGATTTCCCCTCCGGCGGAGCTCCGGAAAAGGCCCCAAGATGGGATCTCTTGGGTACAAAAGGTTGCGGCGGTGGAAATAGGGTTTCGTGGTGCTCCTGGATGTTTTTGGGGTATATGGATATATATAGGAGGAAGAAGTAGGTCGATGGAGCTATGAGGGGCCCATGAGGGTGGGGCGCCTCGTGGCCGCCTCGTTTCTTTCTTGACGTCTACTCCAAGTCCCCTAGATCATGTTTGTTCCAAAAATAACGCTCCCGAAGGTTTCATTCCGTTTGGATTCCGTTTGATATTCCTTTTCTGTGAAACACTGAAATAGGCAAAAAAACAACAATTTGCACTGGGCCTTGGGTTAGTAGGTTAGTCCCAAAAATAATATAGAAGTGTATAACAAAGCCGATTAAACATACAAAACAGATAATATAATAGCATGGAATAATCAAAAATTATAGATACGTTGGAGACGTATCAGTTGCTGCCGCCGTCCGCGTCACTACCACTCGAAGACCTCAGCACGACAGTCACATCAGACACCATGCTTTCTGGATCATTCCACAGAGAGCATGGTCGTCCCCAGCAGCCCTGACATTAGAAGTCATCACATGCCTCGGAGACGTGTATGGGAGCAAAGAGCCCTCCTGCACGGCAAGAGGACGACACCCAGGAGGAGTCAGATTCGCCTTTGCTAACGCCGAATCTCTTCCGTGACTCCTCCCCAGCGCCACGAAGGGAAGAAGAATGGGGAGCGATTGACTACCATGCGCCATGCCCACTACGGGCCTCGACATGGTGTCGTTCGCATCCCCTCCCACTAAGGTCAAGGCTACGGGCGGCCCGGCGGCGAACACGCCGGAGTTGCCACCTCCGTCGTTGTTGCCGCGCCGCTCGACTACCCCTTTCATATCTAGGAAAAGCCTCAGGATGGAGGAGCCCACCACATCTATGATGATACGTGGTTTTATCACAATTATCATCATAGAAGTGTTATAAGCATGACAGATTTTTTTCTATTCGGCCCATAATGTCATGGATGTGTCTTTTTTTGTAGTGATAGGACGCTAACCCATTAGACCACCTTTTCTCTTTCTTTGTTTATTCATTCTTTTCTTTCTCTCTCTTCATCTCAACCAATCACATGCTATTGACCAGACATATGAGGAAGAAAATGAGAAGTGTGGCTCCGTAGACATATACATAGGGGCTCAAAATGGACATGCCCGGTCACTGACCAGGCGCGTCCACGAGCGTTTAAGGGGTCATATTTGATATGTTCGACTGTAAATGCTCTTATATAAAGAAAACAGTGGAGACAAGCTCTAGTTTGCACAAATAAAAATTAACTCAAAATGTAATGGAAGAGATATAATGGCGCCGAGCTGTCGTGTGCAGGATGAGACTAGCCACAATGGGGAGTAACTTAGACTAGTAACATGCCTATGTTACTACCTCTATAGTGAAAAGTAACATATGTGTGGTAACATGCAATACTTCATTTATTAGGCTATAGACTCATCTTGCCTTGATATGTGTGATGTTACTTATACTATTAGTAACTAGCTTCTCTTTCTTCATTTATTGCTTGCCACATCATCTATTTTATCTGGATATGTGTGATGTTACTACCTATGTTACTCCTACTGTGGGTAGTCTGATAGTTGTCTCTTGGCTGGATTGATCTGGAAATTAAATAACACTACATGTATGTGGACTTGAGATGTGGTTAGTAGTAGAGAGGGCAGCTTTTTTTCCTTTTACCAGAGGCGATAGGGCATTGTGGTTCACATGGGATAACACTGTTGATAATTAAATGAGAAATATGGGGCCTATAAACAGCTGGAGGATGACATACACGACAGTAATATGGCGTTGTGCTTGATCGCTACGAAGACTGACGTGCATGATAAGGCCTCCAAACATCATTTTTGCTTTTCTAACACATAGTTCACCCATTCTTCACTATGATAACTGATCCAAACAAAAAGAAAGAGACAATTACACACTTCAACAAAGACACGACTTCATTGACTGCTACTACAAGTGCACTCGATACTTTTTCCATCTCCTTATGTCCATTGCCATCTTCCTCAAGGCATTTGCTTCTTCTTAGACCTCGGCATTTCCCGGATGGGCCGGGTTTCAAAGAGCCCAACCCCAAAATCCCAAGCCCGGGCATGGTTTGGCCCATGGCCCGGGAAAATGCCCATTTTTCATATATAAAACAATAAAATAACTATTTTCGGGGGTTATTACTATAATACTATGTTTATATTTATATAAAAAACTTGAAAATCATGTTTTTACAGGCTTCGATCCTGGCTGCGGGCTGGAAAGTGAGGCCCGTGCCTGGTCCGGGCGCTGGGCTTCGGGCCGGGCCTCCCATGCCTAGGTTTACGTCTTCTATGTCTCTAGATGAAGAAATTGAGAAATAGCCTCATATGCCATCTCATCTCTAGCAACTTCTGCACTAGACCTCTATGAATCAATAGATCGATGTATTCTTCTTTCCAGTACAAAAAATTGCAACCTTTCTGCACAACATTAAGCCAACATTTGGCTCACATTGCTTGAAAACGAAGAACAACAGATATATGAGCACTTAATTTGTCCTTCAAACAATTGTACAATCCCATCCAGGGTGTTTTCCGTCTTGAAGACCCGACGCAACACCATCTGCCAATTATCGTCTCATTTTATTAGCAGGAGAGGCGAGCAAACGAATTGGTGGATAACGACAGAGGATCCCGCGCCAGCGGCATATGAGAACATGCCGACATGAAGTGGAGGGGTGAGATGCAGGTGCCAAGAGAGCTCCAGGTGGCTTTGTGCTCCCATTCCTGCTAAAATGCGGCTCTACGATGCCCTTCTCGTGGATGAGCTCGTGGCAGCTATGGGCCGTGAGAGAATCTATGTGGGTAGGGAGGTCGGTGGGGGCTGCGGTATGTCAGTGTGCGTGCATGGTGGACGGTGAAGACAAGTAGGGTGTCGCCGGTGTGGAGGTGGTCAAGTGGGGTAGAGAAGCGGCCACGTGAGAAAAGAGAATCTTTTGTTGGGAACAGGTTTCGGCTGCTCAAATTTGAGAGCTGACAGATGCTTTTAAAAAGTTTGAGCAGCTAAACCTTTTGGGAGTTGGGCTAGGTGCAACTTTACTCCAACAAGGTAATCTTACGAGGAGTTAAGCCCTTTTAGAAGTTTGGCTAGAGATGCTCTTAGTAATTAGTCGGCTGATATTTTTAGAATGTCTCTCTCTCTCTCTCTCTCTGTAACATTCTGCTTCCACCCTCCTCATGCATCGTCCACTCTAGCCCGCCTCTGGCGAAGCTTGACCTCTCAAATTTCCAGACATCTGATGTTTGTCAGTGTATTCGATAATCAAGCAGTACTACATTATAAGAGAAAAGGCATTCTCCCGTGCATGGGAGGTCCCATACATGTAGGCGCCCTTGATCAATTGGAGATTCGTGAACATGTAGTTGGGTATTGGCTACAGTATTGCTATGCTCTTTTGTATTGATTCTACTACATCACCTCGTCTGACATCTTTTGCCCATGTCTTTTGGCCACCTTTTTCCTCCAACGCCACCCTTCTCTCATCTATAATACCTAAATAGTTCATACCCACTAAACTAATTCCCTTGACATGTAGGCCATCCACATCACCAAGCTAGCCACATCAGTGTTTCCTCAATAGCTTACAGGTGGAGCCCAGTGATAACCCACAAGTGTAGGGGATCACAACAGTTTTCGAGCGTAGAGTATTCAACCCAAATTTATTGATTCGACACAAGGGGAGCCAAAGAATATTCTCAAGTATTAGAAGCTGAGTTGTCAATTCAACCACACCTGGAAACTTAATATCTGCAGCAAAGTATTTAGTAGCAAAGTAATATGATAGTAGTGGTAACGGTAGCAAAAGTAATAGTTTTGGTTTTATAGTGATTGTAACAGTAGGAACGGAAAAGTAAATAAGCGAAGAACAATATGTGACAAGCACGTAGGCAATGGATCAGTGGTGGATAATTATGTCGGATGTGATTCCTCATGCAATAATTATAACATAGGGTGACACGGAACTAGCTCTAGTTCATCAATGTAATGTAGGCATGTATTCCGAATATAGTCATACATGCTTATGGAAAAGAACTTGCATGTCATCTTTTGTCCTACCCTTCTGTGGCAGCGGGGTCCTATTGGAAACTAAGGGATATTAAGGCCTCCTTTTAATAGAGTACCGGACCAAAGCATTAACACATAGTGAATACATGAACTTCTCAAACTACGGTCATCACCGGTAAGTATCCCGATTATTGTCACTTCGGGGTTAATACATCATAACACATAATAGGTGACTATAGACATGCAAGATAGGATCAAGAACTCACATGTATTCATGAAAACATAATAGGTTCAGATCTGAAATCATGGCACTCGAGCCCTAGTGACAAGCATTAAGCATAGCAAAGTCATAGCAACATCAATCTCAGAACATAGTGGATACTAGGGAACAAACCCTAACAAAACTAACTCGATTACATGATAAATCGCATCCAACCCATCACCGTCCAGCAAGCCTACAATGGAATTACTCACGTATGGCGGTGAGCATCATGAAATTGGTGATAAAGGAAGGTCCATGATGACGATGGCGATGGATTCCCCTCTCTGGAGCTCCGAACGGACTCCAGATCAGCCCTCCCAGGAGAGATTAGGGCTTGGCGGCGGCTCCGTATCGTAAAATGCGATGAATCCTTCTCTCTTATTTTTCTCTCCCTAAACACAAATATATAGAGTTGGAGTTGAGGTCGGAGGAGCACCAGGGGGCCCACGAGGCAGGGGGCGCGCCCAGGGGGGTAGGCGCGCCCCCACCCTCGTGGACAGGGTGTGGGCCCCTGGCCTTGATTCTTTCGCGAGTATTTTTTATATATTCCAAAAATAATCTCCGTTGATTTTTAGGTCATTCGAAGAACTTTTATTTCTGCACAAAAATAACACCATGGCAATTCTGCTGAAAACAGCGCCAGTCCGGGTTAGTTCCATTCAAATCATGCAAGTTAGAGTCCGAAACAAGGGAAAAAGTGTTTGGAAAAGTAGATATGATGGAGACGTATCACCCAGCAGCGTTAGACTCTGTGGTATGTGCAGAAAAACCACATTATCATTCCGTTACCACCATAGGCTGACCAAGGGCGTCTTTCACGGGCTAAACCTCAAAAATTCTTGGTGGCTCTCTCCGATGCTCCACACCTCTCCCGTTGGGTCCTTCTTCCTTGGCTCCTCGCCTCCCGATTAACTCTAATATCGATCGACTTTTCGATGTTTCTGTCGTCCTATCGTCTCCCCAATTAACTTCCCCATGATTGATTTCCCATTACTCTCTTTTATTATCTCATATTTATGACAGATGATCTTCATCTTCACTAAGGCCCCTTCTAGTGCTCCACCTTATACAGGTGCTAAGGCTGCCATGTAGGTAAAAAGAAAATGTTGTGGCAAGGTAATTAAGAGGACATAGATGGGTGTGGTGACCCTAGGAATAAAAAATGCTAAGCGTGGGAACCGAGGGAAAACACTAAAATGAGAGAAGCCCACCAATGCATGGCTAACTTTAATTGCTAAATCATTAAATTAACAATGCTTAGCTACAACAAGTTAAGCACCTTTGCATTGTGGACTTAGTTGCTTAGCTTTTTAATGTGCTAGGTCATCGGCGCCGAGGAAAAAGTGCTCCTGAGACCTAGAGGACTGATATGACTCCAACGTATCTATAATTTTCGATTGTTCCATGCTAATAATTATCTGTTCTGGATATTTTATATGCATTAATATGCTATTTTATATTATTTTTGGGACTAACCTATTAAGCTAGAGCCCAGTGCCAGTTCCTATTTTCCCCTGTTTTTGAGTTTCGCAGAAAAGGAATACCAAATGGAGTCCAAACGGAATGAAACCTTCGCGATGAATTTTCTTGGACCAAAAGAAAACCACGAGACTTGGAGATGAAGTCAGAGGAGCCACGAGGCGGCCACAAGGACGGAGGGCGCGCCCCCACCCTTGTGGGCCCCTTGTGCACCTCCTGACCTAATTCTTTCGCCTATATATTCCCATATATCCCCAAACCACCAGAGGCATCCATCAAAACACTTCTCCACTGCCCCAACTTCCTGTACCCGTGAGATCCCATCTAGGGACCTTTTTCGGCACCCTGCCGGAGGGGGATTCGATCATGGAGGGCTTCTACATCAACTCTATTACCCTTCCAATGAAGCATGAGTAGTTTACCACAGACCTTCATGACCATAGCCAGTAGCTAGATGGCTTCTTGTCTATCTTTGATTCTAAATACCATGATCTCCTCAATGTTCTTGGAGATCTATTCGATGTAATACTTTTTTGCGGTGTGTTTGCCGAGATGAATTGTGGATTTATGACCAGCTTATCTATGAATATTATTTGAATCTTCTCTGAATTATTTTATGCATGATTTGATATCTTTGTAATTCTCTTCGAACTATCGGTTTGGTTTGGCCAACTAGATTGGTTTTCCTTGCAATGGGAGAAGTTCTTAGCTTTGGGTTCAATCTTGCGGTGTCCTTTCCTAGTGACAGTAGGGGCAGCAAGGCACGTATTGTATTGTTGCCATCGAGGATAAAAAGATGGGGTTTTCATCATATTTCTTGAGTTAATTCCTCTACGTGATGTCATCTGACTTAATGCGTTACTCCATTCTTATGAACTTAATACTCTAGATGCATGTTGGATAGCGGTCGATGTGTGGAGTAATAGTAGTAGATGTAGAATCGTTTCGGTCTACTTGACACAGACGTGATGCCTATATTCATGATCATTGCCTTAGATATCGTCATAACTTTGCGCTTTTCTATCAATTGCTCGACAGTAATTTGTTCACCTACCGTATTATTTGCTATCTTGAGAGAAGCCTGTAGTGAAACCTATGGCCCCGGATCTATTTTCCATCATATAAGTTTCCGATCTACTATTTTGCCATCTTTTACTTTCCGATCTATAATCCTAAAATACCAAAAATATTTACTCTACTGTTTGTTTACTTTCATCTATCTCTATCAGATCTCACTTTTGCATGTAACTGTGAAGGGATTGACAACCCCTTTATCGCGTTGGGTGCAAGTTGTTTGATTGTTTGCGCAGGTATTTGGTGACTTGTGTGTTGTCTCCTATTGGATTGATACCTTGGTTCTTAAACTGAGGGAAATACTTATCTCTACTTTGCTGCATCACCCTTTACTCTTCAAGGGAAAAACCAACACAAGGTCAAGAAGTAGCAGGAAGAAGTTTTGGCGCCATTGCTGGGAGATCTATGCCAAGTCAAGCCATACCAAGTACCCATCATAAACTAACCATATTCACAATAACATTTAGGTCTCATGTTTACTCATATCAATGACATAATCAACTAGCAAGCAATAATAATAAATCTTGGATGACAACACTTTTTCAAAACAATCATAATATGATATAACAAGATGGTATCTCGCTAGCCCTTTCTGGGAAAATTTGATAATTTGCCACCCCTTAACTCCCCCTTTCATAATTTGCCCCCCCCCCCCTGAGAATGACAGGTGGGGCCCGGGCCCGCCCGTCATTGAGACAATGGGTGGCAAATTGTGAAAGGGGGAAGTAAGGGGTGGCAAATTATCAAATCGGCCCCCTTTCTGAGACCGCAAAACATAAATGCAGAGCACCCCTGAAGATCAAGGACTGACTAGACATTGTAATTCATGGTAAAAGAGATCCAGTCAAGTCATACTCAATGTAAACTAACAATAATACATGCAAATGACAGCGGTGCTCTCCAACTGGTGCTTTTTAATAAGAGGATGATGACTCACCAAGATAGGCCTTTCGCAGAGGGAAGCAGGGATTTGTAGAGGTGCCAGAGCTCGATTTTGAAATAGAGGTGAATAATATTTTGAGCGGTATACTTTCATTGTCAACATAACAACCGAGAGATCTCGATATCTTCCATGCTACACACATTATAGGCGGTTCCCAAGCAGAATGGTAAAGTTTATACTTCCCCACCACCAACAAGCATCAATCCATGGCTTGCCCGAAACAACGGGTGCCTCCAACTAACAACATCCCCGGGGAGTTTTGTTTGCAATTATTTTGATTTGATTTGAGCATGGGACTGGGCATCCCGGTGACCAGTCATTTTCTCGTGAGTGAGGAGCGGAGTCCACTCCTCTTGAGAATAACCCGCCTAGCATGGAAGATACAAACAACCCTAGTTGATACATGAGCTATTCGAGCATACAAAACATAATGTTTATTTGAAGGTTTAGAGTTTGGTACATACAAATTTACTTGGAATGACAAGTAGATACCATATATAGGAAGGTATTGTGGACTCATATGGAATAACTTTCGGGTATATGGAATTGGATGCACAAGCAGTATTCCCGCTTAGTACAGGTGTAGGCTAGAAAGAGACTGGGAAGTGACCAACTAGAGAGCTTCAACAGTCATGAACATGCATTAAAATTAATCAACACTGAATGCAAGCATGAGTAGGATATAATTCACCATGAACATAAATATCGTGGAGGCTATGTTCATTTTGTTTCAACTACATGCGTGAACATGTGCCAAGTCAAGTCACTGAATCATTCAAAGGAGGATACCACCCTATCAGACCACACCACAACCATTTTAATAGCATGTTGGCACGCAAGGTAAACCATTATAAACTCCTAGAAAATTAAGCATGACATAAGCAACTATAATCTCTAATTGTCATTGCAAACATGTTTCATTCATAATAGGCTGAATCAGGAATGATGAACTAATCATATTTACAAAAACAAGAGAGGTCGAGTTCATACCAGCTTTTCTCATCTCAATCAGTTCATCATATATCATCATTATTGCCTTTCACATGCACAACCTAATAGTGTGGATAATAATAATAGTGCACGTGCATTGGACTAAGCTGGAATCTGCAAGCACTCAATACATGAGAGAAGACAAGGTAATATGGGCTCTTTGTTAGATCAACAATAATGCATATGAGAGACACTCAACATTTTCATCAAGGTCTTCTCCTCTCGACCCCCAAAGAACAAGAAAATAAATAAAACTATTTACACGGGAAAGCCCCCAACAAGCAAAAGAAGAACGAGAAATCTTTTTGAGTTTTCTTTTTAATTACTACTACTACAAGCATGAAAAGTAAGCTAGCTAAAAGCTACAGCTAGTTTTTTTTAGTTTTTCTTAAGGTTTTTCAAACACACAAGAAGAAAGCTTAAAAAGAAAATAAACTAGCATGGATGATACAATGAAAAAGTATGAGCACCAACAACTGGCATGAGTGTGTGAACATGAATGCAATGTCGGTGAGAAATACATACTCCCCCAAGCTTAGGCTTTTGGCCTAAGTTGGTCTATGCCCACGGGTCAAAACTGCCCTCTTCGGTGTACTGAGGAGGGTCTTCGGGGTGCCACTGGTTGGCATTCTCCTCCGGATCCCACTGATAAATAGACTGACGGTGAGGATCAGATTGTGGCTCCAGCTCTGGAGCTGATGTCAGGCTCTGGTATACCTGAACGGCCTCCGAGAAAACAAGGTACGTGCCTAAAAATATGTTGAACAAAGAGGGAGCAGGCAAGGTAATAGTCTCAAAGTGTTTCTTATCAAATATCAGTCTATAGTTAAGCATCTTCTTCTTATGCTTAACAATAAAATCATGTGCTACCATGCTCTTATAATCTAGAAAAATATGAGGAAGCAATTTTTCCTCTTTCTCATAATGCCTAATAGGTTTGTTAAAGTGTGCAGCAAGGCGCGAGGCGAAGATGCCTCCCAAGACGGGACCCTTTGTATGGTTCAGATTTAACCGTTTAGCAACAATAGCGCCTAAACTGAAAGTGGTATCACGAAACAAAGCATGGCGCAAAATAACAATATCAGGGGCACTAAGATTTCCACAGTTCCTGCGACCAAATAAGCATCTACTAGCAAATATTGCAAAGTAACGTAGAACAGGAAATTGTATGCTAGTGATTCTTGCATCAGAAACTTTCCTCGTTTCCCCTATAGCGATTGTATCAATAAATCCCTCCACATCATTATGATGTGGTTCCTCTATGCTGCCCTCAAAGGGTATCCTACAAACCCGGCAAAAATCATAAAGTGACATCTCCTTATGCTCATCATATAAATAAAATTCCACCGAAGGTGGTGATCTCCTAGCCTGGAAATGAAAATTTTGCACAAAAATATTGGTGAGTAAGAGATACTATTCGCGTTGGTCGTGGAGGAAGTCGGTGAGGCCTGCATTCTCAGCGAAATAATAAAAATCTTCATAAATCCCGGCCTCTTTCAAGAACTCATCACAAGGCCATTCACACGGCCGAACCTCCGCAGTACGAGGGAGATTATACTTGGGCTTCTTATTTTCTTCACTTTGCTTATCCTTAGAGCTTCGGCTCGATGAGCCCCTCAAGAATCTCTTCATCCTTTTCTGAAATTTTCTGAAATTTTTAGTAACTCAAAAATAAAAGTGAACCAAACTCAACATAATTGATAGCAACTACTCCTACAAGTGCCTAGAGGCCATATAATGCATTAGAACTAGTTTTGACCACATAAATTTGACCTCCAAGCTCAAGAACAGGGTCACCTAAGCAGCAAAAATTTGCAATAAATAAAGCACTAGAACAAAAACTAATTGGACCATTGGAGGAGTCACATACCAAAGAACAATCCCCCAAAGCAGTTTTGTGAAAGGAGCTTTGAGCAAGGAGATCGAAAATGGCAGCAAGATGAGCAAGAACTTGGGTTTGAGCTGGTTGGTGATTTTTTCTGGAGGAAGACGAAGTGTGTGCGTGCAGGAATAAGTGGAGGGGGCCCATGTGGGGTCCCCCTGATGTGTTCTCAGTGCAAAAAATTCTTAAATATTCTGGAAAAAATCATATTTCATTTTCAGGGCATTTGGAGAACTTTTACTTTCAGGGTATTTTTTATTGCAAGGACCCAGAGGGAATTCACTCAGCTCTGGGCCACATCCATCTGGTTGGCATGAGAAAGAAGGCAATTCCTTGGGTCAGATCTCCGTTCCGGGATGGAAGAAAGAAATGATGGTTTGGATGAGCAATTGGGAAACACACACGGGGTCATGGATGGCTACCTAATGTGAGATGCATGCATTTCGGATAGAATGTCACACTGGCTCTGGAGTGCCCGGGGGCGATAGATATATGGATATATAGAAGGAAGGGAACATCGTCTGCGAGCTCTCTCTCCTAATCCACTTTCTTATTGCAAAGGCTCCAACAGAGCAAAGTTGTACAAAAAGAAGTATGCATATGGTCGGTCCCCTTCGAAAGGCAATGGAAAGCAAGGGTCTCGCTAGCATTGAGGAAGGAATTCAGAAAACAAAGAGAAAAATACTATTTTTTGCTTTATTTAAGATAAATAATAGAAAGTAAAAGGAGGGTACAGAAGGTTGTGCTTTCTAACTTCATGCATCTCATGCTCATCAAAAGGAATCCACTAACAAGGTTGATCAAGTCTTGTTAACAAACTCATTCCGAATCGCATGAAACCGGAGAAATTTCAGACAACACTAGGTTACCTCAACGGGGATATGGACATCCCCAACAATAAGAATATCATATTTCTTCTTGATAGTGGGAAGAGGAAATTCAAAACCTGCAATAGTAATCGTTGAAAATTTTCTAATAGAATTTATACTATGGACTTGAGGTTGTTTCCTCGGAAAGTGTACAGTATGCTCATTACCATTAATATGAAAAGTGACATTGCCTTTGTTGCAATCAATAACGGCCACTGCAATATTCAAAAAGGATCTTCCAAGAATAATAGACATACAATCGTCCTCGGGAATATCAAGAATAACAAAGTCCGTTAAAATAGTAATGTTTGCAACCACAACAGGCACATCCTCACAAATACCGACAGGTATAGCAGTTGATTTATCAGCCATTTGCAAAGATATTTTAGTAGGTGTCAACTTATTCAAATCAAGTCTATGATATAAAGAGAGAGGCATAACACTAACACTGACTCCAAGATCACATAAAGTAGTTTTAACATAGTTTCTTCTAATGGAGCATGGTATAGTTGGTACTCCTGGATCTCCAAGTTTCTTTGGTATTCCACCCTTAAAAGTATAACTAGCAAGCATGGCGGAGATTTCAGCTTCCAGTATCTTTCTTTTGTTAGTAACAATATCTTTCATGTACTTAGCATAAGGATTCATTTTAAGCATATCAGTCAAACACATACACAAAAAGATAGGTGTAATCATTTCAGCAAAGCGCTCAAAATCCTCATCATCCTTTTTCTTGGATGGTTTAAGAGGAAAAGGCATGGGTTTTTGAACCCATGGTTCTCTTTCTTTACTGTGCTTCCTAGCAACAAAGTCTCTCTTATCATAACGTTGATTCTTTGATTGTGGGTTATCAAGATCAACAGCAGGTTCAATCTCTACATCTTTATCATTGCTAGGTTGAGCATCAACATGAACATCATCATTAATATTATCACTAGGTTCATGTTCATTATCAGATTGTGTTTCATCATCAGAAATAGAAATATCATTGGCATTCTCAGGTGTGTCTACAACAGGTTCACTAGAAGCATGCAAAGTCCTATCACTTTTCTTCTTCTTCTTCTTAGAAGAACTAGGTGCATCAACATTAGTTCTCTGAGAATCTTGCTCAATTCTCTTGGGGTGGCCCTCAGGATACAAAGGTTCCTGAGTCATTTTACCCCCTCTAGTCATGACTCTAACAACATTATCATTTTTCTTATTATTTAATTCATTGAGCAAATCATTCTGAGCTTTAAGTACTTGTTCTACTTGAGTGGTAACCATAGAAGCATGTTTACTAATGAGTTTAAGTTCACCTTTAACTCTAGACATATAATCACTCGAGTGTTCAAGAATATCAACATTGCGGTTCAATTGTCTACCAACATAAGCATTTAAATTTTCTTGTTTAACAATAAAATTATCAAACTCATCTAAGCATTGGCTAGCAGACTTATAACGAGGAATATCACCTTCATAAAATCTATAGAGAGAATTTACCTTTACTACCTATGTCGGGTTATCGAGACCATGTATTTCTTCAACATGTGGTAAATTCTTAACATCTTCAGCTTTAATACCTTTTTCTTTCATAGTTTCTTTGCCTCTTGCATATCTTCAGGACTAAGGAATAGAATACCCCTTTTCTTCGGAGTTGGCTTAGGAGTTGGTTCAGGAAGTGTCCAATCATTTTCATTACTCAACATATTATTCAATAGCAATTCAGCTTGATAAACAGTTCTTTCCCTGAAAACACAACCAACATAGCTATCCAGGTGGTCTCTGGAAGCATCGGCTAGTCCATTATAAAAGATATCAAGTATTTCATTTTTCTTGAGAGGATGATCAGGCAAAGCATTAAGTAATTGGAGAAGCCTCCCCCAAGCTTGTGGGAGACTCTCTTCTTCAATTTGCACAAAATTATATATTTCCCTTAAGGCATCTTGTTTCTTATGAGCGGGGAAATATTTAGCAGAGAAGTAATAAATCATATCCTGGGGACTACGCACACAACCAGGATCAAGAGAATTAAACCATGTCTTAGCATCACGCTTTAATGAGAACGGAAACAACTTAAGGATAACGTAATAGCAATTTTTCTCATCATTAGTGAATAGGGTGGCTATATCATTTAATTTAGTAAGATGTGCCACAACAGTTTAAGATTCATAACCATAAAAAGGATCGGATTCGACCAAAGTAATTAACTCAGGATCGACACATAAATCATAATCCTTATCGGAAATAAAGATAGGTGAAGTAGCAAAAGAAGGGTCATATTTCATTCTAGCATTCAAAGACTTTTCTTTAAGCTTAGCTAATAATTTCTTAAGATAAGATATATCATTGCAAGCTAAGAAGTCTCTAGCAGTTTCTTCATCCATAACATAACCCTCAGACACAACAGGCAATTCATATCTAGGGGGAGAATCTTCATCATCACTTTCATCAATATTATCAGTTTCAATAATTTCATTGTTTCTAACCCTAGCAAGTTGTTCATCAAGAAATTCACCTAGCGGCACAATATTATAAAGCATAGAAGTAGTTTCATCATAAGTATCATGCAAAGCAGAAGTGGCATCATCAATAACATGCGACATATTAGAATGAATAGCAGGAGTAGGTGTCACAAGTTTACTCAAAACAGAAGGTGAATCAAGTGCAGAGCTAGATGGCAGTTCCTTACCTCCCCTCGTAGTTGAGGGAAAAATCTTGGTTCTTTGATCTTTCAAGTTCTTCATAGTGATGAGCAGATATAAATCCCAAGTGACTCATAGAATAGAGCTATGCTCCCCGGCAACGGCGCCAGAAAATAGTCTTGATAACCCACAAGTGTAGGGGATCGCAGCAGTTTTTGAGGGTAGAGTATTCGACCCAAATTTATTGATTCGACACAAGGGGAGCCAAAGAATATTCTCAAGTATTAGTAGCTGAGTTGTCAATTCAACCACACCTGGAAACTTAATATCTGCAGCAAAAATATTTAGTAGCAAAGTAATATGATAGTAGTGGTAACGGTTGCAAAAGTAATAGTTTTGGTTTTATAGTGATTGTAACAGTAGCAACGGAAAAGTAAATAAGCGAAGAACAATATGTGACAAGCTCGTAGGCAATGGATCAGTGATGGATGATTATGTCAGATGTGATTCCTCATGCAATAGTTATAACATAGGGTGACACGGAACTAGCTCCAGTTCATCAATGTAATGATGGCATGTATTCCAAATATAGTCATACATGCTTATGGAAAAGAACTTGCATGACATCTTTTGTCCTACCCTCCCGTGGCAACGGGGTCTATTGGAAACTTAGGGATAGTAAGGCCTCCTTTTAATAGAGTACCGGACCAAAGCATTAACACATAGTGAATACATGAACTTCTCAAACTACGGTCATCACCGGTAAGTATCCCGATTATTGTCACTTCGGGGTTAACGGATCATAACACATAATAGGTGACTATAGACTTGCAAGATAGGATGAAGAACTCACATATATTCATGAAAACATACAAGGTTCAGATCTGAAATCATGGCACTCGGGCCCTAGTGACAAGCATTAAGCATAGCAAAGTCATAGCAACATCAATCTCAGAACATAGTGGATACTAGGGATCAAACCCTAACAAAACTAACTCGATTACATGATAAATCTCATCCAACCCATCACCGTCCAGCAAGCCTACAATGGAATTACTCACTCACGGCGGTGAGCATCATGAAATTGGTGATAGAGGAAGGTTGAGGATGACGATGGTGACGGATTCCCCTCTCCGGAGCCCCGAACGGACTCTAGATCAGCCCTCCCAAGAGAGATTAGGGCTTGGCGGCGGCTCCGTATCGTAAAACGTGATGAATCCTTCTCTCTTATTTTTTCTCCCCGAACATGAATATATAGAGTTGGAGTTGAGGTCGGAGGAGCACCAAGGGGCCCACGAGGCAGGGGGCGCGCTCCCACCCTCGTGGACAGGGTGTGGGCCCCTTGGCCTTGATTCTTTCGCCAGTATTTTTTATAGATTCCAAAAATAATATCCGTTGATTTTCAGGTTATTCCAAGAAGTTTTATTTCTGCACAAAAATAACACCATGGCAATTCTGCTGAAAACATCGTCAGTCTGGGTTAGTTCCATTCAAATCATGCAAGTTAGAGTCCAAAACAAGGGCAAAATTGTTTGGAAAAGTAGATACGATGGAGACGTATCACCCAGCGGCGTTCGACTCTGTGGTCTGTGCAGGAAAACAACGTTAGCATTCAGTTACCACCATAGGCTGACCACGGGCGTCTTTCACGGGCCGAACCTCACAAATTCTTGGTGGCTCTCTCCCATGCTCCACACCTCTCCCATTGGGTCCTTCTTCCTTGGCTCCTCGCCTCCCGATTAACTATAGTATCGATCAATTTTCTGATGTTTCTGCCATCCTATCGTCTCCCCAATTAACTTCCCCGTGATTAATTTCCCATTACTCTCTTTTATTATCTCATAGTTATGACAGATGATCTTCATCTTCACTAAGGCCCCTTCTAGTGCTCCACCTTATACAGGTGCTAAGGCTGCCATGTAGGCAAAAAGAAAATGATGTGGCAAGGTAATTAAGAGGAGATAGATGGGTGTGGTGACCCTAGGAAGAAAAAATGCTAAGCGCGGGAATCGAGGGAAAACACTTAAATGAAAGAAGCCCACAAATGGATGAATAACTTTAATTGCTAAATCATTAAATTAACGATGCTTAGCTACAGCAAGTTAAGCACCTTTGCATTGTGGACTTTAGTATCTTAGCTTTTTAATGTGCTTAGCACCTCATCCGACTCATATGCAAGGTCATCGGTGCCGAGTAAAAAGTGCTCCCGAGACCTAGAGGACTGATACGTCTCCAACGTATCTATAATTTTTTATTGTTCCATGCTATTATATTATCTGTTCTGGATATTTTATATGCATTAATATGCTATTTTATATTATTTTTGGGACTAACCTATTAAGCTAGAGCCCAGTGCCAGTTACTGTTTTCCCCTGTTTTTGAGTTTCGCAGAAAAGGAATACCAAATGGAGCCCAAACGGAATGAAACCTTCGCGATGAATTTTATTGGACCGAAAAAAAACCATGAGACTTGGAGATGAAGTCAGAGGAGCCACGAGGCGGCCACAAGGACGGAAGGCGCGCCCCCACACTTGTGGGCCCCTTGTGCACCTCCTGACCTAATTCTTTCGCCTATAGATTCCCATATATCCCCAAACCACCAGAGGCATCCATCAAAACACTTCTCCACTGCCCCAACTTTCTGTACCTGTGAGATCCCATCTAGGGACCTTTTTCGGCACCCTGCCGGAGGGGGATTCGATCATGGAGGGCTTCTACATCAACTCTATTGCCCTTCTAATGAAGCATGAGTAGTTTACCACAGACCTTCATGACCATAGCCAGTAGCTAGATGACTTCTTGTCTATCTTTGATTCTAAATACCATGATCCCCTCAATGTTCTTGGAGATCTATTCAATGTAATACTTTTTTGCGGTGTACTTGCCGAGATCTGATGAATTGTGGATTTATGACCAGCTTATCTATGAATTATTTGAATCTTCTCTGAATTATTTTATGCATGATTTGATATCTTTGTAATTCTCTTCGAACTATCGGTTTGGTTTGGCCAACTAGATTGGGTTTCCTTGCAATGGGAGAAGTGCTTAGCTTTGGGTTCAATCTTGCGGTGTCTTTTCCCAGTGACAGTAGGGGCAGCAAGGCACGTATTGTATTGTTGCCATCGAGGATAAAAAGATGGGGTTTTCATCATATTTCTTGTCAATCCCTCTACATCATGTCATCTTACTTAATGCGTTACTCCATTCTTTATGAACTTAATACTCTAGATGCATGTTGGATAGCGGTCGATGTGTGGAGTAATAGTAGTAGATGTAGAATCATTTCGGTCTACTTGACACAGACATGATGCCTATATTCATGATCATTGCCTTAGATATCGTCATAACTTTGCGCTTTTCTATCAATTGCTTGACAGTAATTTGTTCACCCACCATATTATTTGCTATCTTGAGAGAAGCCTCTAGTGAAACCTATGGCCCCCGGGTCTATTTTCCATCATATAAGTTTCCGATCTACTATTTTACCATCTTTTACTTTCCGATCTATAAACCTAAAATACCAAAAATATTTACTCTACTGTTTGTTTACTTTCATCTATCTCTATCAGATCTCACTTTTGCAAGTAACCGTGAAGGGATTGACAACCCCTTTATTGCGTTGGGTGCAAGTTGTTTGATTGTTTGTGCAGGTATTCGGTGACTTGTGCATTATCTCCTATTGGATTGATACCTTGGTTCTCAAACTGAGGGAAATACTTATCTCTACTTTGCTGCATCACCCTTTCCTCTTCAAGGGAAAACCAATACAAGGTCAAGAAGTAGCAGGAAGAATTTCTGGCACCATTGCCGGGAGATCTACGCCAAGTCAAGCCATACCAAGTACCCATCATAAACTCTCATCTCTTGCATTACATTATTCGCCATTCGCCTCCCGTTTTCCTCTGCCCCATTTCTAAAACGATTTTCAAAAAGATTTGCCTTTACTTCGCCCTTCTTCCGTTCGTCTTTTGGTTTGCCTTTTTATTCGCCTTCTTTTCGTTTGCCCTTATGTCTTACTTGGTTTGTTTGCTTGTTCGCTTGGTAAAATTGTGTGTTTATTGAAAATCCGAAACCAAAGAGTTTATGGATCCTCATCCACGTTCTAATATTTTTAAGAGATCCAATTATGATGAACCAATTGCTAGTGAGTTGTGTGCACTAGATTATCTTTATGAAGTTTTGCTTGAAATTCGTGAATCTGAAAATTGTGATGAAGAAATTTACGAAGAGACTCACGATAGCTCCTCGAATAAAAAGCATGATTGCAATGATGTTATTATAAATTTTGTTAATGTCAATTGTGCTAATATTATGCAAAACCCTAAGCTTGGGGATGCTAATTTTGCCATGTCCATTACTTATCGTAATGATCATGATTAGGGTGATTCTTCTTATGATCTTGAAAATTTATTTAATCCCCATGATGAATATGATATTGATAATAATGTTTGCAATAATACTGAAAGTGGGTTTGGAAGAGTGTCGACTTTAGATCCCACATATCTGGAGAATATTCAATCTTATGCAATTTTTGAAAAAAATTGGTTTGGAGTAGTCCTGACTTTATTTTATGATAATCCCACTATTTTGGAAGAGTGTTAACTTTCCATGCGTGTGGATCATGAAGAGAAAATTTTATGTGATAGCTATATTGTTGAATTTGATTATGATCCTACATGTAATTAATATGAGAGAAGAAAATATGGTTGTAGAAATTTTCAGGTTACAAAATTACCTCTTGTATTTTTTACGTACTTTGTGATTCTCTCTTTGTGCTTCAATTCTTGTCTTTCATGTGAGCATCATCGAAATCTCAATGCCTAGCTAAGGGCATTAAACAATAGCGCTTGTTGGCAGGCAACCCGATTTTATTTTTGTTCTTTGATTTTTGCTCCTGTTTTTCAATAAATAATTCATCTAGTCTCTGGTTAGATGTTGTTTTGTGTTTAATTAGTGTTTGTGCCAAGTAAGACCTTTGGGATGGCTTACAGTGATAGTTGATTTGATCCTGCTGAAAAACAGAAACTTTTGCGCTTAAGAAAACAATTCTTATTTTTATTGGAGCGTGAAAAAACTCTAATTTTTTACACAAGATTGACATGCAAATTGCCTCTGTTGTCATAATGTTTCAAAATTTTTGGAGTTACAAAAGTATTAGAACAACTGAATCTTCGCAGACTGTTCTGTTTTTGACAGATTCTATTTTCTTTGTGTTGTTTGCTTATTTTGATGAATCTATGGGTAGTATCGGGGGGTATGAACCCTGGAAAAGTTGCAATACAGTAGATCTTACACCAATATAAAAAAAAGAATGAGTTCACAACAGTACCAAAAGTGGTGATTTATTTTCTTATACTAATGGAGCTTATGAGATTTTCTGTTGAGTTTTGTGTTGTGAAGTTTTCAAGTTTTGGGTAAGGATTTGATGGACTATGGAATAAGGAGTGGCAAGAGACTAAGCTTGGGGATGCCCAAGGCACCCCAATGTAATATTCAAGGACAACCAAGATCCTAAGCTTGGGGATGCCCTGGAAGACATCCCCTCTTTTGTCTTCGTCTATCGGTAACTTTACTTAAGGGCATATTTTTATTCACCACATGATATGTGTTTTGCTTGGAGCATCTTGTATGATTTGAGTCTTTACTTTTTACTTTGCCACAATCATACTCGCTGTACACACCTTTTGAGAGAGACACGCATGAATCATGATTTATTAGAATACTCTATGTGCTTCACTTATACCTTTTGAGCTAGGCAATTTTGCTCTAGTGCTTCACTTATATATTTTTAGAGCACGGCGGTGGTTTTATTTTATAGAAATTATTGAACTCTCATGCTTCAATTATATTATTTTTTGAGTCTTTAAAACAGCATGGTAGTTTGCTTTTGTTATAAATTTAGTCCTAACATGATAGGCATCCAAGAGGGATATAATAAAAACTTTCATATAAAGTGCATTGAATACTATGAGAAGTTTGATGTTGGGGAACGCAGTATTTCGAAAAATTTACCTACGATCATGCAAGATCTATCTAGGAGATGCATAGCAACGAGAGGGGAGAGTGTGTCTTCGTACCCTCATAGACCGAAAGCAGAAGCGTTTAGTAACGCAGTTGATGTAGTCAAACGTCTTCGCGATCCAACCGATCAAGTACCGAACGCACGACACCTCCGCGATCTGCACACATTCAGCTCGGTGACGTCCCTCGAACTCTTGATCCAGTTGAGTCCTGAAAGTGCTAGTGATCGACTAGAGGGGGGTGAATAGGCGATTTTTATGAAAGTCTTCAAAACATGGAAGTTTCGAAGACAAACGATAGAAATAAACCTATTACCATGCAGCGGAAGGTATACTACACTAGGCAAACCATAGTCAAGTATTCAATGGAGTGAAAGCACAATGACTAATAGCAGCTAGGCAGTAAAGATCAGGTAGGAAGATATTGTGAAGCCAATCAGAACAAGTAGTCACTCAGTGAAGACAAAAGATAAAGCAGTCATACAATGACTTCACAAGGACCAACAGTAAGTAAAGGGAAGGGAAGGATGAAACCAGTGACTTGTTGAAGACAATGATTTGTTGGACCAGTTCCAGTTGCTGTAACAACTGTACGTCTAGTTAGGGAGGCTGAGATTCAACTCAGAAGACCTCGTCTTCACCTTATTCCCCTTGAGCTAAGGACACCCAGTCCTCACCCAATCACTCTTGTAAGTCTTCAAGGTAGACTTCCAAACCTTCATAGACTTCATTCACCGGCGATCCACAATGACTCTTGGATGCTCAGAACGCGACGCCTAACCGGCTGGAGGATTCATAGTCCTCAAGTGTAATAAGTCTTCAGATCACACAGACAGGAAGACTTAAGTGATGCCTAACACTCTTTGGCTCTGGGTGTTTAGGGCTTTATCCTCGCAAGGAATTCTCTCTCAAAGGCTTCGAGGTGGGTTGCTCTCAAATGACAAAAGCCGTGCACTAACTCTGAGCAGCCAACCATTTATGGTTGTAGGGGGTGGGCTATTTATAGCCACTAGGCAACCCGACCTGATTTGTCTGAAATGACCCTTGGTCACTAAGGAACTGACACGTGTTCCAACGGTCAGATTTCAAACACACACGGCAACTTTACTTGAGCTACAAGCAAAGCTGACTTATCCAACTTTGGACAAGATTTGCTCTCATAGTCTTCACTCGAAGACATAGGATTTTTGGTTAAGCATCACTTCAGTCATTCTGACTGGTTCACTTGGACCCCACTTAACAGTACAGTGGTTCCTATGACTCAACAAAGAAGAAAAAAGAACGACGAAAGAACTAAGTCTTCACGCTCCATAGTCTTCATGCGATGTCTTCTCTTGTCATAGTCTTCAATGTGAATGTCTTCACATACCACCTTTGACTTCAATGTCTTCTTACATTTTTAGGGGTCATCTCTGGTAGGAAAACCGAATCAACGAGGGACTTCTACCTGTGTTATCCTGCAATTCTCACAAACACATTAGTCCCTCAACTAGGTTTGTCGTCAATACTCCAAAACCAACTAGGGGTGGCACTAGATGCACTTACAATCTCCCTCTTTTTGGTGATTGATGACAAACTGGTTGAAGTTTTTAACGGGGAATAAAATATGTGAAATTGTAAAGGATAGGGGATTGTCATCATAAGTGGCAAAGGCTCCCCCTGAAGATGTGCATATAAGTAATTTTCTTTTGGTACGCAAATGCACATGGCAGGTTGTACTTGTGGAGATCCTCTTCAACTTATGATGACAATTCATCATGCATGAAAAGTATGTGAATATAATGACATGCATAATGAAAAATGGACGTCTGCAAAATGATCTAAGTGCGGAATTTATCGTCGCACATGCGGAATTTATCATCGCATCACAGAAAAGCAAATAAGTAGCAGACGACCATCGAATTTGAGTGTTACAACTCAAAGAACCAAATATATCGAAAACGAGAGTTGTAAGCACTTGGCAAAAGTAGCAAAAAGTAAAGAAACCAGCCATATGGACCCGCTTGAAGACTATCAACTCATATGCTTCTCCCCCTTTTGTCAGTGAGGACCAAAAAGGTTTGAAGACATAGAGCGCCTACTCGTTCCCATGAGGTGCAGGCGAGGCAGCAGGGTCGTCGGTGAGATTCAGTGGTGCAGACGAACTCGGTGCAGTGGTGATTCACGCCGAAGGTGGTGAACTAGCATCGTCTTCATCATCGATGACACGTGCAACCACTGTTGCAGCAGAGGAGGAGAACTCAGAGTCTTCAAGAGACGGAGTACGCCGCAACAAGGTCCTTCTTGGAGGTGTTGAGTCAAACTTGAAGCATTCAGAGAAACCATCCTCTTGAAGATCATCTTCAGAACACATAAGCGTCAACCCTTTCCATGTACGCCGACTTTCATGGGCGACAAAGGCATTCTTGGTGGCAAGGTTGCGAATCCTGTTTACGTCCACCAAGAGGCTTTGCATTTAGCGCTTCAGCCAGTCATGATGCTTATCCTGTTTCTGATGAAGGGCAACCATAAGCTCTCGGTCATTGAGAACACGGGATCGCTTCTTGGGCCATTGTGCAATGGTGCTTCCAGTGGCTTCAGTGAGGACATGATGAGGTGCACGGGTAGTACCAGCCAGAAGATAAACACGAATGACTGCTGGGTCGCCTTCAATGTGTTGAGAGAAACTTTGCTTATCAGCATTCTGAAGACTAAGGGGCTCCTTGACAGGCTCTGGATAGATGGCTTCAACTGACATGTGGACGTCAGGCAGAAAAATCCGATGATTGCGAGCAGAGGGCTGATAGGTGATAGCTGAGTGTAGTTTGATCAGACGCATAATCCATGGGGCGTAAAACTTCAAGCCAAAGAGATCAGATCCGGATGCAGCAAGTTGGCGGATGAAGAAGTCTTGTGCATTGAAGCTTTTGCCGTGAAGAATATGGAAGACCAAAGTCTTCATTGCACCTTCCAGCTTTGCATGTGGAGAATGTCCTTTGACGGGCCAGAGAGTTCGCCTTATGATGTGATAGATAGTGCGTGGCAGATACTCAAGGTCTTCAACAAAGAACTCCTTAGGATATTCAGCATCTGGAGGCAAATGCTTCATCATGCTAAGCATCTGACTCATGTTGGGTTCAGGCTTGTGAAAAATGCTTTCCATAGCAGCACTGTGAAGCTGACAACCAGGTTCATAAAGATCTCCTGGAGTGGGCAGGCCAGTGAGCTCAATGATATCAAAGGCTTTGGCTTCGTGATGAACATTGCCTGTCATCCACTCAAGGACCCAAGTCTTCGGATCCCTGTTGTAGCCACGAATATGAAGAGTGGCATAGAATTGGAGCAGCAATTCTTCGTTCCAGTGGTCCTTGTCAGTGACGAACTGCAACAAACCAGATTCTTTGAAGCAATCCAGCGCTTCTTCCAAACAGGGCAGACCAGTTATGGCTTCAGTGTCAAGACGCATGTGGGGAAAAATGCGACCTTGATTGTACAAGATGCATGAGTAATAATTGCGCTGCTGATAGCTCCAGAACCGATCAGAAGATATTCTTGCCTTTGAATCCAAACCAGTTTCAGTAACACATCCATTTCAATTAATGTGAGATTGAAATATGAAATTGGAATGTAACTAGTATGTATGATGTGAAATTTGAAATTGAAATTTCTAGACTGCATCCATTTCAGTTTCCAGATCAGTTTTAGTACCACATCTATTTCAATTAATGTTTCCAGACATATTTCACTCTTTTGAAATAAACTGTTACACATTTCTAAATAATCAGTTCCACAAGTTGACATTTCAGTTTCATATTATTTTACACTTTGAGAACCTACATTTTCACTTTTCACTGGTTTGTTTCACAAAAATCACATATATTTCAATTGCACATTTTTTAAATAACTCATTTCACTCTTTTAAAATAAATTATTACACAACTTTAAATAATTAGGTTCACAAGTTGACATTTCAGTTTTGTATTTGGGTTAAATAGGTTCTAGTGAAATAGGTGTGAAATGTTCAAATTTAAACTTGTTTGAAATGTATCCGAGATTTGTCTTATTTTAAAGGTTTTGGTGCCGGGAGTTCAAATATGTAAAAAAAAATTGATTCAAATGTTATGAGTCATTTAACATTTCACAAAAAAATGCAAGTTTATAGTGGAAGAGAGAAAGAGAGCAAATAGCTATTCATGCAACATACTATCTAAGCACTCTCTCCCACCTTTATGTAAAAGGTTAACACAAGTAAGCACGCAAGGACAACTGCTACAGACAATCTGACACACTATCGCTTTGTATTGTGGTGTATTGACATTTTCCAGTGTAGTACTTAATAAACAACGGGAAAAAGCTTCAGCAGAACTCGGATCATGATGCATTAGCGAACGGCCAACGCAGGAACGGAAGCTCCCGTGCGCGGTAGATTTTCTGCTCTGTACATTATAAGAGCAACTCCAACGGGCCGATCCGAACAAATGATGTTTTTGTCCGCTTTTTGTCCGTTTGGGTCGCTCCGACGAACACAAACGTCCGACACTATATTTGGATCGACGCGAGCGCCCAACGTTGGCCCGACCTATTTTGTCGGCGTGCCAAAAAAAGTATTGCAAACATTTTGAAAATATACATGCACTTAATTAAACATAAAATCCGGCTATGAAGGCCGGCGAAAGTCCGCTTTACATTAATTAAAACACTAAAAACTAGACGACGCGCTGGCCTAGGTGTCCTCGTCGGCGGCTGCGTCTGCGTCGGGACCGGTGAGGTCGATCAACGTCGGCGCAGGGCCGGCCCAGGGAAACGCCGTGTTCCAGATGGCGGTGATGTCGGGCTTTGCCGCTGCTGTCTGCGCCCCCGCTGCCTGGGCCTGGCGCGCCTCCTCTTCGGCCTCGCGCTCGAGCATCTGCAGGCGCTCGCCCTCCCGGCGCTCCTCGGCCAGTCGAACGCGGCGCCGGTGGTCGAGGTAGGCCGCCTCCTGCTTCTCCGTCGCCCCAAGCCAGATCGACGGAGCGCTGACCCACTCGTGCACTACTCCGGTCTAGGAGTAGCGCTCGAGGTAGGCCGTCTCCTCCGGCTTGGCTTTGGGCGGGGACGGCGGGGACGGCGGGGCCGCCGGCGGCACGACGCAGTCGCCCGCCGCGAAGAGGGCCATGGCAGCCTCGAAAGCCGCCTCGTCCGCCGCCCTCCACCGCTCCTCCTCCTCGCTATCCTTGATGGCCGCCTGGTAGGCGGCCTCGGCCTCCTGGTCCTCGTCGCGGACGACGAGCGCGGGCGGTGGCAGGCTGTGGTCGACGCCGTGGACGCCGCGTCGCCTCGCCTCCTCGTGCTCGAAGGCGAACCATCGAGCCCAGTTGGGCGAGTCGATGGCGAAGTGCGGGTCGGCGCGCTGCTCTGACGACAGCAACGCCCGCCGGCGCCGCACCTCCTCCGCATGGGCCCTCGCCGTCCGCGGTGCCGCCGGCACTGGGATCCTCCCCGGATCCAAATGTGAGTCATGCGGCAGCGTCACGTCTGAGTACGGCAGAGACACGCGGTGGTGCCAGTGCCATTCGGCCTGGTGCAACGGCACGTTGATGCGCCGCCTCTGACGGGGAGCACGCGCCGACGTGGGAAGGGCGGGGAGGGAGGGGGAATGACGGGCCGGGGCTTTGCCATTGCGGCTACTGCCGATGCTGGAGAATAAACCCATGCTGGCGGTGGCTAGGGTTGTCGCCGGTGTGGGGGTAGGGGTGGCCAGATAGGGACGGGGGGCGAGTGGTAGTGGATGAGGACGGCCTCGCCGCACGCCGGCTTAAAAAAGGGCGACTGTCGTCGCTGACGCATGGGCCCAAGGTGGACGGTCATCATAAATTATGTTGACCGCCGTAGTTGGACGGCCGCCAGGTGGGGACGCGGCGAACAGCGAGGAGACGCGCGGCGCGTCCGCTTCGCGTCCGCTCCGACGCATTCCAGGCGCCATTTTGGGCCGAAAATGGGTCGGCGTGGACGCCGGACGGACACTATTTGAGTTTTGGTCGGCGCGTTGGGCCACCATTTTTGTCCGCGCCGACCCAAACGGACGCGAGCGGATGAAATGGGTCATCCCATTGGAGTTGCTCTAAGGCCAACTCCACCGCGCGACCCCAAACGGACGTCTGTTTTGTCCGGATTCTGTCCGTTTGGGTAGGGATTTGGGGTCGTGTCCGGGCGTGTCCTGGGATGCGGTGGCCGTGCGCCCAGCGCGCGGACGCATCCCGGCCGTATCCTGTCAGCGTATTTTTCTTTGCAAGTCCTTCACTTTTTTTTATCATTCATTTTTGGTACATGACAATACATCATCACATTTTGACTAGTAAAGCAAGGCCAAAGAAAATAAGAATAACAAGATACATTTTAGAAGATAGCCAACTTCCATAACTGCCCCCTTGGGTTGGGTTAGGGCCTTCTCGATACACTCATTGTTGATCTGTGGAGGAGGCTCGATCTGGCATCCTCCTTTCTTCTTCAAGCCAGATGTAGATGTTGCTTCCTCACACCTAGTCTCGTGTCTAGCCTCTAATTTAGCAACAAGTGCACTTGTCTCATTTACAGCCTCTATGCTAGCTAAAAGTGCACGAACATGTACTAAATTTCGCTCTATCAATATATCGATGTACTCTTCTTCCCGATACCAAAACTTGCATCCATTCTACACAACAAAATTTGAAGTTAGCACAACTAGTCAAATCTAGAGCACAAACCGAAGCTAAAAAAGCGCATACCCATTGTTTAAGCACTTGATGAACACCCATCCGGAATGTTCCGGCGTTGTAGACACGCGGCGCACGACCATCCTTGGGCAGTGGTCGCACTTAATGAGTGGCAACGGTGCGCCGGCGAGCTTTTAGGCAAGCACCGAGCCCGGCCGACCGCCATTCGTGTATCTGTTGGTGGACCACCGACGATGCAGATCCGAGCGGATAGAGGAGGAGCCACTACCTGCATGTGGCCTTGCGGCCCTGCCAGGGCCTTCCGGCGAGGTGCCCGGCCAGTCCATGGCGCGGCCCGGCCTCCCACAGCCGGCCGAGCTCAAGACCGACCGTATCCGCCCTAAAACCGGCCGGCGGGTGCGCAAACCAGGTGGCCGTGGTTGGGTAGCTCGGCGGCGCCGAGGGGAAGGGGTTGGGCGAGCTCGCGTCCGAACTGCACGGCTGCAATGGCAGCGGCGGCGGCGGCAGCGAGGGGAAGAGTGGAGGGGGTGCGGCCGGAGGGAGGGAGGGGGCGGATAGAAAAAGGCCCGCCTTGTGCCACCGACGGGCGTGCCAGGGGAGGACACGCGCAGATGACCCGCGCGTCCGCGTGATGTCCGTTTTACCCCAAAAACGGCGCAAACTTGAGCCGTAGATGGGTCGAAAGCGGACACAAAACGAACAAAAGTCCGTTTACTCCCACGCGCTGGGACGCCTCTTTTGTCCCTTTTACTCCAAACGGATGAGGCCGGAAAGGATAAGGTCGCGCAGTGGAATTGGCCTAAGTCCCACCTGAAAGTGCAACACCAATGGCGTGACAGACCAAACGGGGTCCAAGTTTTACCATTTACCGAAAGGAGCAACATTCTTCGAATCTACTCAGTACGTATCCACAAAATCCCTACGTACAATCTTCATAGTTTCTCAATACCCGCGTTGCACCCTTCGTGCAAAATCAGCTTCACCTTGTCAAACATCTCCTGGATCTGCTTCCTGGAATGCAGAGGAGAAGGGTACATGCACGCGCAGTCCAGCTGCCCGTCCCTGACAGAGTCGAACACGCCGATCGACGGGCCGATGCCGTGCACGGTGGCGCAGCCGACGTACTCCTCCACGCCGGCCTTGCTCTGCAGGCCGGACAGGCCGTCGTAGGTGGCCGGCTCCTCGAACACGGAGACGAGCGCCGTCCGGAGCGCCGACGCCGTCGTCAGCTGCGGGTTCTCGATGGCCCGGCACATGAGGAAGTTGAGGTCGGCGGTGTCGGTGAGGTGCTTCTTGCTGTTCTTGGCGCTGATGTAGGAATCGTGGCACCTCTTGGCCAGTTCCCATAGCCCCTCCTCTCCGTGTATCTTGTGGGTGTTGGTGATGGCAGAGTAGAAGAACCCTGCAACGATTAACAGTGTCAAGCTTTTGCATCTAAAGATTTGAAGCATGATAAATTTTTAGAGTTGATTTGCTTCAAGGACTAACCAACGTTGTGATCGTCCAAAGCTGGCTCAAGAAACTGGCGGCAGTTGATCAGGGTCGCCACAGAGTACGTCTCCTGCTGGCCACTGTCCAGCTTCTTCGACTGCCGTGCAGCCAGCAACGTCGCCGCAGCCATGGCCGAGCAAAGCTTCACCCCGTTCTCCTTGCACGCCTAGATGACAATGCGCGAACTATCAGTAATCTACTAATCTGTATGTGCAGATCAAATGTAGGAGTAGCATCTATCAGTGATCTGAAGCGAACTCACATCGAGCAGGCGCGTCGTCTCCTCGCGGCCGAACGCGAGGCGCACCATCTGCGTCGACCTGGCCGTGCCGGTCTCCTCGAACGGCAGCGTGGACGTGCGCAGGCCGTTGATGGAGTAGCCCACCATGTCCACCCCACGCGCCCAGAACGGCTTCCACGCGTCCTTCTGCGGTATCCTGTCCTCCAGCCCGGCCTCCACCGCCGCCGACTCCTCCTCCTCCGGGTCGCCCGCGCCTCCCAGATGCGCCAGGAGCTCCCTCAGCAGCGCGGCCGACGCCGCGCGGTCGCACGCAGCCGTGTGGATCCGGACGAACAGCGCCGCGCCGCGCGCTGGCGGCGGCAGCTCGTAGAGCGCAGCGAAAAGCACCGGGGAGCCGTCGGGCCCGGGGTCGGACGCCCATGGGTTGCTGTTAAGCTCGCCCTCGAGGAGGGAGTCGAAGTCGAGCGCGGACGGCTGGGGCGCGAGGGCGAGCTGCGGCGCGGGGGAGGGGAAGGCGAGGGTGGGGCTGGAGGTGGAGGCCGGATGTGGGCGCGGAGGACGGGGTGCGCTCTCTGGAGGGAGCGGACGGCCGCCTCGGCCGCGGTGGCGACGCGGCGCGAGAGGCGGAGCGCGAGGAGCGTGGTGCCGGTGCCGCCCAGCACGGCGCGGCACCAGCTGTACTCCGTGCCGCACACCGCGCGGGTGCGGCACGCCGCCGCGCCGGGCTCGGCCGTACCCGTCTGCTCCTTCCCGGGATCCATGTCGAGAGAGGTCGTGGTCGTGATCGCCGCTGCTGCGAGTGGCAAGCTGGCGTTTGCCGGCTCGGATGTGCGTGGTTGGTGACTGGTCGGCTCCGGCGGTGTGCCGCCTTGTCAGCTCTTTCGTTTTGTAGCGCTCCGTATGGCGACGACGAGATTCCTTCTGCTAGTGTATAAAAATCCGTGGCCAGAATGGGAGGTTTGGATTGCAGTACTTACGAGATGGCAGCATGTCGACGACGAGAGGGACTCGATGGTGAGGTACATTCCAGAATCCAGAATATCTCTTCTCTGGTCGATCGGTCAGCATGATTATGTATACTTTTCTATGTGTGCTTTGCAGTTTGTTAAATAATATAGAAGGCACGGCGACGTGGGTGGTGGGATGGATCATGCCGTCTTGCACGCTCCCTCCCTGCGTGTTGCGTTGCGTTGCGTTGCTGCAACAGCAGCTTGCCGGACAAGGCCTTTATTCCATCGACGGACCCGTCTCTTCCACTCACACGATGACAAGCGACAAGGAAGGAAGGCGACTGTCGACTTGGAGAATCCCTTTGAGGCTCCCACGCTCCGTCCCCACGCCGGCTGCCACTCGGGCACCGGCATCCACCTTCCCCGCCGGCGGCTACTCCGGCCCCGGCGCACTCTCTCCCCGCCCTCCTTCTCTGCCATGGCTTCCGGCTCCTGCAGCCCGCCCTCGGTCTCGTCGGCGCTCCATCGGGAGCAACCGGTTGTCTCGGGGTTGGGGATTTCGGGCTCCCCTGGCTTGGCGTGTTCGTCCTCGGCGGGGGGTGGTCCGGTGGATGAGCCTGGTCTGGCGTAAGCCGAGAGCTGGCACATGCCGGGTACATCCCGCAAGGCGATGTGGCGGCATCGCCAGGCTTTGCGGCGTCAGCGGGAGGCGGGCGGCAGCCCGGCTCGGGTTGTGTCCCCGTCCTCTTCGGAGCGGAGGCTGATCCCGCCGGAGCTGTTCGGTCTCTGTTTCAGATGCTTCGAGGATGGTCATCGGCGGCAGGATTGCACCAACGAGGCCCTGTGCATCCGCTGCGGCCTCCCTGGTCATGTCTCATCACAGTGCCGGGAACCGCGCAGCCCCATCTCGGCAGATGAGCTCTGATGGGCGGTGATCGCACAGGTTGCCCGCAGGTCAGAGGCGCCCAGGCAGGCACCGACTTTGAGGCGGAGGTTGACGGAGCCTAGGCAGAGCGCGCCAGCGGCGCCGCTCTCGCCAGTTGCGCCCAACCTTCCCTCCTCGTCTGTTGCGCCGGGGGCGGCTCTGTATGCAGGGTCATTTGAGATCTGTGTGCTGCAGCGGTCGAAGGGCATGAACGACCTGGAGCGGCGGCTGCAGTTGGCCGTGGTGATGTACGTGGGAGGAGCTCGGCCGCCGGTCTCCTGCGACAAGGCGGCGGTGGCGATTTTGGCACAGTTGGGGATGCCAAGGTTTCGCTTTTCCATTCACAAGTTCCATCCGGAAGATTTTCTGGTGGTGTTTGCCGCGCACGAGTTCATGAATAGAGCTTTGGCAGTGCCGTTCATTGAGCATCTTGGGATCAAGCTCTTCATCAAGCCATGGCTCAGGCAGGCGCAGGCAGCATCGAGGCTTATGCGGGTTCAGGTTGACATCATGATCGAGGGCATACCATCTCATGCCTGGGCCAAGAACACGGCGGCGGAGCTGTTAGGGAGTGCGTGCTTGATTGAAAGTGTGGCGCCGGAGACAGCCAACAGGGAGGATTTGTCGCTGTTCAAGCTGAGAGCTTGGTGCGTCGACCCGGACGACGTGCCGGTGTTTAGGAAGCTGTGGGTGCCGGAGCCGCTGGAGGTGAATGTGGATCCCGCGGCGTGGCGTGCTTCTTTCCGCCAGTTGTTGGAGTATCCAACGTTCATCCACATCGACCGGATGAGGGACTTCTCGCCGCCGGAGCTTTGGAGGAGGGAGTCTGGATCAGATAGCGGGAGTGGTCAGAGTGGGTTGCCGGACAGCTCAGGCGGCTCATTCCAGGGAGGAGAGTGGGTCGTGCAGCCTTGGTCTCGTGGAGTGACGGACAATCGAGGCGCCGGCCGCCGTGCACACTTTCCGGCCAGCGGCGGCGGTGGCGGTGAGCAACTCAGATCATACAGAGCGGCGTTGGAAGGAAGGGTGGGGCCTTCCGCTTGGAGGCTTCCACACATGGGATCTGGCACTTTGGACGTCGCATCTGGTCCGGTGGTGGCCCACAACGACCGGCCCGGCCGGGAGCAGGGGCGTTCAAACGGTCTTATCCCAACGCATCATGCGCCAGACTCTGCGATGGGGACAATTGGCGAGCGGACCGGACTTGAGACAGTGCGCGCTATCAGCCCAATCATTGGGCAAAGAGAACTGGCCACAGAGGTGGAGACAAATGCCAAATCGGTACAGGCGGATCAAGATGGCCCAGAGTTGGTGAGAACGGGCACACAGTCGCAAGTGGATGCTCAAAGGACCGGCGCTGATCCCGACAAGTTGGGATCAGAGCTGGCCCACTCGTTGGCAACCAGGGATGGGAATTTGGGACAAGACAAGGAGGCAGCTAGTGGCCAAAGGAAGGCTAGGGTGGGGCCTGCAACTCTAGACCAGGCCCCTACTCTGGATGTGGAGCGCATGCAGGATCCGGTGCGGCATGATTGCCATGCTGTGGTCTTGGTCTCGTCTGGCATGCGGCCGGCCCCGGCATAGGAAATCCCGACGGAGACGACGGAGGGGACACCCGACACTGGCGACACCACTGTGCAACTGCTGGGCTGGGCACCGGTACCTGAGCTGATTGGTGCTGTGAACCCCGAGACGCGGGGTGAGGCCGACCGTGATTCTGGACTTGCAGCTAGGGATCAGTCCCCATTGGATGCTGCGGTGGTTGATGGGACTACGTCGAGTGGCCATGCAATACCAACCCTGCATGGCAACGAAATCATTGTGCACCATCACTCCCAGGATGAACAGGGTACGGACGAGAATCTATCTGCAAAGGAATTGGCTGCACTGAGGAATATCAAATCTTTCTGCTCGGGACTCTTGAAAAAACTGGCGCCGCCACTTCTGAAGGAGATAGAAGGCATACGATGGGTGCGCACGGGTCAAGACCCCTTCACGCCTCGGCGTACCACAAGATCGGTGTGCGCTTCAGGGAACAGGAAGACCAAAGCGACGGCTGCGGAAACAATGCTTCTCAAAACCCTAGAGATCTCTAGCGATGATCTGGTGGTCTCGAACGATGTGCTAGGTCAGCTACGGGAGATGTTTGATTCACCGGTGCAGGAGCAGCAGCTGAGGGCGATAGCGGCCATATTCGGCAAGATCATGCCCTCCAACTTGGCATGTGAGCTGGAGCAGGCGAAGATGCTGTCGGTGTAGACAGTAGTGGTCGTGTCTCGGGATGTACCACAGCTTCCCATGTCGCACGCCTCATTAGAAGTTGTATGTTGGAATGTTAGGGGGTTAAACAGTCCGGCCAGGAGAAAGACACTTAGGGAGTTCGTGGACACGGTGCGTGTTGCGATCGTATGTATCCTGGAGTCCAAACTCGAAAGGGTGGACCAGTTCACAGTCATGCAATGTATGGGAACATCATATGATGGTTTCGCTTATCTCCCGGCGTCGGTGACGAGGGGTGGAATCATTGTGGGCTGGGACTCGTCTAAAGTGCAGTTATCTAACGTGACACTAGACGCTAACTTTCTAACAGCTTTTGTGTCCCCTCTCGATGGGCCAACATGGTGGCTTTCGGTGGTGTACGTACCACAGGAGGATCTAGAGAAGATTCAATTTATGGACGATCTTACGGAGAGGAGAAGGCTCTGCCCCGGGCCGTGGCTGGTTATCGAAGACTTTAACTTGATTCTCCATGCGGCAGATAAGAATAACAACAAGCTTGATCGCAGGATGATGGGCAAATTCAAGCGGTGTGTGGATGATATGGGTCTCAAGGAGCTTTTCCTGCACGGGAGGACGTACACGTGGAGCAATTAAAGGGAGATTCCTATGCTGACTAAAATTGACAGAGCCTTCGTGTCTGTGGATTGGGAACTGGACCATCCCGACTGTTTACTGCAAGCGCTATCCACATCGGCCTCGGACCACTGCCCGCTGTAGCTTTCGCTTGAGGAGGAGCATCTGCAGCCTAGAAAGAGGTTCAGGTTTGAGCTGTTTTGGACCAAGCTCGATGGATTCTTGGAGGCGGTCGCTGATGCTTGGGTCTGCGAAGAGGAAATCACAGATCCTTTCTTGCGTCTGGATGTGCTATTGCGGAACACGGCAAAATACCTCACTTATTGGGGACAACGGAGGGTGGGTGTCGGTGTCAAAACCAGCGGATCTCGGGTAGGGGGTCCCGAACTGTGCATCTAGATCGGATGGTAACAGGAGGCAGGGGACACGATGTTTTACCCAGGTTCGAGCCCTCTTGATGGAGGTAAAACCCTACGTCCTGCTTGATAGATATTGATGATATGGGTAGTACAAGAGTAGATCTACCACGAGATCAGAGAGGCTAAACCCTAGAAGCTAGCCTATGGCATGATTGTTGTTCGTCCTACGGACTAAAACTCTCCGGTTTATATAGACACCGGAGAGGGCTAGGGTTACACAGAGTTGGTTACAATGGTAGGAGATCTACATATCCGTATCGCCAAGCTTGCCTTCCACGCCAAGGAAAGTCCCTTCCGGACACGGGACGAAGTCTTCAATCTTGTATCTTCATAGTCCAGGAGTCCGGCCGAAGGTATAGTCCGGCCATCCGGACACCCCCTAATCCAGGACTCCCTCAGTAGCCCCTGAACCAGGCTTCAATGACGATGAGTCCGGCGCGCAGATTGTCTTCGGCATTGCAAGGCGGGTTCCTCCTCCAAGTACTTCATAGAAGATTTTGAACACAAAGGTAGTGTCCGGCTCTGCAAAATAAGTTTCCACATATTGCCATAGAGAGAATAATATTTACACAAATCTAATCTGCTGACGTATTCCGTAGCGTGACATCACACCACGGCCAAGTCTTTATTCGAATCGTTTTATTGTCCCACCTTAGCGCTGTTTAGCGAGGCGGTTTCCTTGGCACGTCTTGTTAAAGCAGAGATCGTGTCCCCTTATTCCGGGATTCTCATCAATACGGGCGTGGGTAACCCAACCGTACCCGTTGGTATATTTTCTCGATCAAAGGCGAGTCCCAAACGGTCACGGGGAAGGCCCTTGGTATTCAACCTCTTATAAAGAGACCAAGGCCTTACTCCTTTCTTTCAATCTCAAACGAGTTCGCCCTTCGCCTCGAGTTCCAACACCCAAGGCTCCAGATTTCAGGCGCTTCGGACCTTCGACAATGTCCGGTTCCAACTTTCGAGGCCGATGGATGCCCTCCTCCATCACGGAGGAGGACGTGCTGAAGTTGAGAGAGGCCAGGTTCTTGACCGGCGAAATCTCGCATAGGCTGCCTGCTCAAGGGCAGGTCATTCCCACTCCCAAGCCCGGTGAGAGTGTGGTGTTCATGTCTCACTTCCTTCGGGGGCTAGGCTTCCCGACGGATCCCTTCGTGAGGGGGCTCATGTATTATTACGGGCTGGAATTTCACGACTTAGCCCCGCAGTACATCCTCCATATTTCCTCATTCATCGTCGTGTGTGAAGCCTTCCTCCGTATCACTCCTCACTTCAGACTATGGCTCAAGACCTTCAAAGTAGAGCCGAAGATGATCGAGGGACGGCATGCGGAGTGCGGAGGTGCTTTTATAAGCAAGAATGCTGGTACTCCATGGCCCGAGGGCTCTTTTCAAGAGGAGTCCAGCTTATGGCAGCGAGAGTGGTTTTATATTACCGCTCCCAGGGCCCCTAAGTGGGTGGCGCCACCTGCCTTTCGCTCGGGTCCCCCGCCACGACTGGCGTCATGGGTCAATACGGGGCTGGACTGGGGGCCGGCAAAGGACGTGCCCCTGTTGCAGGGCCACATCCGAGATCTCCTAGAAAGAGACATCAATCTGGTCATGGTGACGCAGGTTATGTTAATTCGCCGAGTTCTGCCCTGCAAACGTCGCCCCCTCCGCCTGTGGGAGTTCAACCCGGAGGGACCACGAGTTCTCCAACATTTTCTTGGCATGACGCCCATGGAGATGTACAAATTGTTCTTCGGACCACAAGTAGTGTGTCCGGATTCTACGGAGGACGCAGGTCTGAGCTGCAATCGTCCGGATACTCAAGTAAGTAGCCTTGTGCCCGGACTCGCTATCCGTATATTTATCATAAAATTACCCCTAGAAGAGATATAATTTAAACATGAGTGGATAGCGAAAGCAAAGCTAATCAGGTGTCCGGCCCCCTCCCCGAGACCACGCCGGGTCCCGTGCTAGTCAGGATGTTGGAGGTTGTGCCTTCAAAGGGAAGCGAGGGACGGGACAAGGGAGCTACAGCCTCCTCAAAGGAGGTTGTCTGGAAGGGAGGAATCGAAAATTCCTCTCCTCAGGGGAAGAAGAGGACCGCCTCTGAAGACCCGGAGACCATGACCTTAAAGCGGGGGAAGAAATCTTCGCCAGAGGGTCCTGTGCTGGGGGATACTTCGACCGAATTATGCCCTCAAGGGGATCAGCTCTCCACCGAGCCGTAAGTAGAGAGGAGTTTTCTTTTCAAGAAACGAGAGAAATCCCTGCTTTATATCTGAGAAAAGTTAATCGAAAATTTACCTTGTAGCTCGGACCTTAGCCCTTCTCAGCAGAGCTCGTCTTCGGGGGATCTTCTTCCGAAGATGATGGAGAGCAGAACGCCTCCCCCTACCATACCGCCTTGCGAGGCGGGCGACCCTGAGGTATCGTCGCGGAGGGTTTCTCCGAATCCGGCGGGGCTGGAAGGTAGTCATATGGCCCCCAAGGCCCTCCGCGTCCGGCCTTCGAAAAGGGCCATCGGACGAGTCCAGCGCCGTCTGGTGCGCGGTCGGAGGAGCTGAAGGATCTGCTAGGGCGAGCATCTATCTCTGAGGAGCACCGTGCATTGATGGGTACGGTGATTGAGAGGATTTCATCCGCGGAGAGCGGATTGCACGAGGCCGTCAGGAGTTTACTGACAGGTTTTGAGGTACGCGAAATAATGTACCCTTTTTGGACAGTTGCGCATAAATAAGATGCGCCCTGTGTAGATAGTAGCCCCTGAGACTCTGTGTGTTGTCAAAAGTGACGGCGCACAGAGGATCATAATCCCAGGTCTAATATGCCGCCTTTATACGTAGGTGGCGAAGTGTCCGGTGGCCAGCCGGACTGATGGATTTGCCGAGCTAAAGCGGCAACTTGACGTGGCAGATGCCGACATCGCGCTTGTCAACAAGCGGCTTGACGAGGCACAAGGTATGTAATTCCTTCGGCGGCGCCTGGTAAGAGGAGCTTTATGCCAGTATCTTACAATGTGTGCGCTTGATGCAGATGGTGCTGCTGCCATGGAGAATCTTCGGGCGGAACTTGCCCGAGCCAAGGAGCAAGCCAGGAAAAGTGATGCGGCTGCCGGAAAGGCAATTGAAGAGCTGAAAGCCGAACAGGCTGCTCACTGCCGAAGCAAGAAGGAAATGGCCGAGATGGCCGTGAAGCTGAAGAACGCTGCTGACCGTTGCAAGCTTCTTGAAAAAGAAGATCGGGCGGAACAGACGGACCTGAAGAAGGCCGTTGCCGATGCCAAGGATGCTCGCTCTGCGATGAGAGCTGTGAAGGAGGAGCTGCGTCAGGCCGGAGAAATCGCGGCTGGAAAGCCCTTTATGCTGCGGAGGAAGTTCTGTGATCCTAAACATGCTCCGTTAGACCAGATGTGGAGTACGGCGGACACCTATCTGGATTTAGCAGCGAGTGCCGCAGATGCGGCCGAGCACTTCCGAGATCAAGAAGATCGCGAAGTGGAAAAGCTCTTCTGGTCGCAGTTCCACAATCCAGAGCGTCCACTGTCATTAGCCGATCGTTTGGCCGAATGGGCCGAGCTAAATAGGTTGTCCGGACTCGCCATGAAGTATGTCGTGAGTCATCTGTGGCCAGAGAGACCAGAGCCGAAAAGTTATTTCAACTTGGTGCAGCAGTTCCTTGGTGCGGCGCCGCATATCAATGCGATGAAGAGGTCAGCGTGCATAGAGGGTGCGCGGATGGCTCTTGCCCGTGTCAAGACATACTGGGCGGAAATGGAAGCCACCGCTGTTGCATCCCCAGACTCGGATGGAAGCCGAGTACCTGCCGAGCGCTATTTTCAGGAAGTTCTGCAAGGCGCTCGTTTAATAGAGACGCAGTGCTCGAAGGATACTATATTCGAATAGCATGTATTATTGTAAAACAATATTTTGATAAATTGTAGAAGCTTTTTATACTTGTGCCTGCAAGTATTATGATACCTCCTGTGCGGCCGTTTAACATATATGTATATATAATCTGAAAGATGGCAGTCGTCGGCTTCAGCCCCCACGCACATAATGCGGGGGTGTTCGCAGAAGGCGCATTTTCACACTTGATCCAACGTCTTGGTCCTACAAAGGAGGTGATAGCGCAGCGAACTAGGCAATCGGACTATGATGCTTTATCACTTTCACTTAGCCATAGGAGTTTGACATTGAGGCTACTTATATAGCCCCTGGTGGCGCCTGCGCTCGCCCGAACTCGGGGCGCGTATGTGCCTGGCCGGGAAACGGCCCTTCGTTAATGCGGAGGAATCCTAAAGATTCCGGTATGTCATCGAGTGGTTGACCAGTCTCACGCTATATCATGACAGTCAGTTTTCGGCTTTCTCTACTGAGGTGCTCGCCTGGCCGAACCGGGGCACAATCGCAGTAGTTCTCCTGGTGCCGCCTTAGCCGATAGAGCGGAACGTAAGGCAGCAAAACACAGGAGCCGGGCAAACCCAACATTTGACCAAAGACATGATTCGGAGCTGATGCATATAAGGCCAAACTCGCGACGCCGAACACTCCCTAAGGTATTCGGTCTTTATGAGGGCGGGCGGGATAACGCCCTTAGTAATAAGCCCCTAGTGTCCAGGTACGCGCAAAACTCTGACGTGGCCACATGCCAAAACGCCAGCCTCCTCCTTGGTTATACCAAGAAACCAGGGGATGTGTATCAACAAGAGACAGTAAAAAAGGTTTACGCAGGGTCTTAATCTGAAAAGAATCCTTGGAACGGGTCCCTGCTGCACGTCTGCGCCTGTGTCTCCGTTGTGCCGTATCCTGGACGGGCGTAGCACGGTGTTCATCTGTAAAAGAGAGGAACTTAGTTAAAGAAAGATCGTGCCGAACATGAGTTATACTAAATAAACAAAGTATAAATCGAAATGGGTAAAATTGAGCTTTATTGTCTCTTGTTTTATATGCGCGGAGCCCCTAGTACAGGGGTATACGGCTATTAAGCCTTTATCAATTGTATGTTTATGCCGGACTCGTCTAGCCGTGTCCGTGGTCTTGACGACCTGTTTAGATGCTTTGGCTGGTGAAGCCGCTTTATTGTGGGGCTGTCAAGGCAGCCGCACTGTTTTCCGCGCGGGAGGAACACTCAATGTTTTCCCTTTAATGAGATGATGCCTCGTGGACCGGGCATCTTAAGCGTAAGAGATGCATAATGCGGTATTGCGTTAAAGCGGGCGAAAGCTTCGCGTCCCAGCAGTGCTTGATAGCTACTTGAGAATGGGGCGATGTGGAAAGTTAGCTGTTCGCAACGGAAGTTATCGGGGGAGCCGAACATAACTTCTAGCCGGAGAGAACCCATGCAACGGGCATCCAGGCCTGGCGTTACCCCTTGAAAGGAGGTTTTTTTATGGCAAACTTTTGTTGGGTCTATCCCCATGTTGCGGATTGTGTCCTGGTATAACAGGTTTAGACCACTGCCGCCGTCCATCAGGACATTTGTAAAATGGAGTCCGCCGATTATTGGATCTAATACCAAGGCAGTCCAGCCTGCGTTCCGGATACTTCTAGAGTAATCCTGATGGTCGAAGGTGATTGGTTTTAACAACCATTGGCGAGACTCCTTTGGGATAGGCCGTATGGTGCGTATCTCTGGTGGCGCCGTTCTGTTCGTTACATGAAGTAAGTTTACTGTTTTGACTTCTTGTGGGAAATCCTTTTGTTTCCTGGTGCTCTGCTTGTGGGGTTCGTCGTCGTCCTCACTTGGTGTGTCGAGCCCCTTGTGTTCGGCGTTGAGCTTGCCGGCTTGCTTGAAAACCCAACAATCTCTGTGGGTATGGTTCGCAGGCTTCCCGGGAGTACTGTGTATTTGACATATCTTGTCCAAGATTTTGTTTAAGTTGGATAGCTCGTCCCTGTTATCCTTGAGGGGCGGCTTTCTCTGATTCTGCCGCGAGCTTTTGAATCCGGCGTTGACCGCCGTGCTCTTTGGGCTGTTTCCCTTATTCCGGCGCTGGTCCTTGCTGCGTCGGGGTTTTCCGTTTCCATCCCTAACTTCGGATGTACTTGGGTCGCTGGTGCTGCATCTTGCCAACCAGCTGTCCTCTCCTGCGCAAAAGCGGGTCATGAGGCTTGTTAATGCGGCCATTGTTCTTGGCTTTTCTTGGCCGAGGTGTCTGGCGAGCCATTCGTCTCGAACGTTGTGCTTAAAAGCTGCTAGGGCTTCGGCGTCCGGACAGTCGACTATCTGATTCTTTTTAGTAAGAAATCTGTTCCAGAATTTCCGGGCTGACTCTCCGGGCTGTTGAGTTATGTGACTGAGATCGTCTGCATCCGGAGGGCGGACATAGGTCCCTTGAAAATTTGCCCGGAAAGCATCCTCAAGCTCTTCCCAACTTCCAATGGTGTTTTCGGGAAGGCTTTTGAGCCAATGCCGGGCTGGCCCTTTAAGCTTGAGGGGTAAGTATTTTATGGCGTGGAGGTCATCTCCTCTGGCCATGTGTATGTGGAGGATATAATCCTCGATCCAGACCCCAGGGTCTGTTGTTCCGTCGTACGCCTCTATGTTTACGGGCTTGAATCCCGCTGGAAATTCATGGTCCAGCACCTCATCGGTGAAACATAGGGGGTGTGCGGCACCCCTGTATTTGGGTGTGCCGTGATGTTCGGATATTTGTTGTGTTGCATTGCTTACTAGAGCTTGCTTTCTTGGCCCGTATATAGATCTGGCTGGGCCGTCTTTTTGATGCGGATCCTTTGGTGGATCGCGTGCCGGCTTGTGTGCGGCGCCGCTTGCCGCTCCATGCTGGCCATGCGGTCGTCCATCCGACCGGATGGCTTTCCTATTTTTTGACTGCGGGGGCTCTAAGGCCTCCTCGTCAAATTCAGGCAGTAGCTTTCGCTTTGGATAGCTTTTTGTGCGGCGACTGCCGGCATATTTGTCTGCGGTGTTGCGTACTTTGCTCCATCTGATTCTGAGTGCATCTTCCGCAGTTTTGAGCTTCCGCTTCTGCTTTTTCAGGCTATGCGCAGTGGCGACGAGCCTTTTGTGGAGGTTCTTCTGCTCCATGAGTTTATCCGGCGTAAGGTTGTCCGGACTGTTGTTTTCGCCGGGGACGGGGTGTTCGGTTTGTTTATCCAAGTTTCCCTGTTCGGACGCTTGCTCGAAGGCATGTTCGTCGTCCGCCGGCTCGTCCTGCTCTATGGCTGGGTCTGTATGGCTGCTGTCTCTGTCGAGGCGGGGCTTGGAGCGGCGCTTACGTCGCCGCTTTGATTGCTTTTCGAGTGAACGATCCCTCGTTGCATCCCTGTGTTCCTCGTCGTCGCTTCCTTTGGGTGTGTCCACCATGTATACATCATGAGATGAGGTGGCTGTCTAGTGCCTTATAGGCATTGGTTCATGTTCATCTCCTACATCGTCGTCCAAACCGTTGATGTCTTCGGAGTCGAAGTCGAGCACGTCGTTTAAATTATCGACAGTGGCTACGAAGTGGGTGGTGGGTGGGCTTTGAATTTCTTCATCATCCGCATCCCAACCTTGTTGACCATAGTCCGGCCAGGGCTCTCCTGATAAAGAGAGAGACTTTAGTGAATTCAGAATATCGCCGAAGGGCGAGTGCTGAAAGATGTCCGCGGCGGTGAACTCCATGATCGGCGCCCAATCGGGTTCGATCGGTCGGGGCGCGGAGGGCTCGGAGTCTGGAGAGGAGTCCGGCTCCTTGGAGTCACGGGCTTTGCAGAGAATAGGGCTGGTGTTCGGCTCGATCGCCGTAGAGATTGCAGCCCCCGAGGCGGTGTCTAACCACCCATCCTCGATTGGTGTGATCGGCTCCGAGCTAGGGGTCGGAGCGGACACAGGTGCGGCCTCCAGGGCACTGTTCGGCGGCAGAGCTAAATCATGCCCATCGTGACAGTGCGGCGCGCTCGGCTGTGGCTCGAATCCGTCGAAGATCGAGTCTCCGCGGATGTCGGCCGTGTAGTTCAAACTTCCAAATCTGACCTGATGGCCAGGGGCGTAGATTTCGATCTGCTCTAGATGACCAAGCGAATTGACCCGCAGTGCAAAGCCGCCGAATACGAAGATCTATCCGGGGAGAAAAGTCTCACCCTGGATCGTAGCGCTGTTGATGATCGGAGAAGCCATCGGGCCTAAAAGTGACGACACAGAGGAACTCTCAATGAAAGCACCAATGTCGGTGTCAAAACCGGCGGATCTCGGGTAGGGGGTCCCGAACTGTGCGTCTAGGTCGGATGGTAACAGGAGGCAGGGGACACGATGTTTTACCCAGGTTCGGGCCCTCTTGATGGAGGTAAAACCCTACGTCCTGCTTGATTAATATTGATGATATGGGTAGTACAAGAGTAGATCTACCACGAGATCAAAGAGGCTAAACCCTAGAAGCTAGCCTATGGTATGATTGTTGTTCGTCCTACGGACTAAAACTCTCCGGTTTATATAGACACTGGAGAGGGCTAGGGTTACACAGAGTCGGTTACAATGGTAGGAGATCTACATATCCATATTGCCAAGCTTGCCTTCCACGCCAAGGAAAGTCCCTTCCGAACACGGGACGAAGTCTTCAATCTTGTATCTTCATAGTCCAGGAGTTCGGCCGAAGGTATAGTCCGGCCATCTGGACACCCCCTAATCCAGGACTCCCTTAGTGGGCAACATAAAGCTTCAAATTGCATGTGCGAACCTGGTCATCCTACGATTTGACTATGCACAGGAGACTAGGATACTCTCGAAGGTTGGAAAGATGGCCGAGGGCCACGCTCAAGCATGTGGTTCTTGGACTGGCCTTGCTGGAAAGAACCATTGCTAGGAAGAGGTCACGCATCAGGTGGCTACAAGATGGAGATGCCAGCACCAAACTATTTCACCTGATCGCGAACGGGAGGAAGGCCAAAAATTTCATACCTGCAATCACTAGGAACGGGCAGACAATCACTGACCAAAAGGCGCAAGGAGGAGGCCTTCCTGGAAGCCTTCGTGGAGATCATGGGGAAGGACTCGGCTCGAGAGCACATGGTCGATCTTGAATTTCTGAACATCCAACCGCTGGATCTCTCAGATCAAGATTTGGTGTTTCAGGAGGAGGAAATATGGGACGTGATCAAGGATATGCCGTCGGATAGAGCGCCGGGGCCGAATGGGTTTATTGGAGCCTTCTTCCAAAAAGCTTGGAGTGTAATCAAACGAGATATTCTGGCTACCCTGCATAAATTATTTCTGGACAATGGGCGCGGCTTCGGGGGCCTGAATCAGGCACTTATCTCCCTTATTCCAAAAACAGCGGCAGCATGCACTGTCAAGGACTTCAGGCCGATATGTTTGGTGCATAGCTTTCCCAAGATTGCATCGAAACTGCTCGCTTCTAGACTTTGCAAGCGAATGCCAAAACTTGTCAACGCCAACCAGTCGGCATTCATCAAAGGACAAAGCTTAGATGACAACTTTCTCCTGGTCAGGCAACTGGCGTGGCGACTGCATAAGAGGAAAGGTAAAGGCGTGTTGCTCAAGTTAGATATCTCAAAGGCATTCGACTCCCTATCGTAGCCTTTTCTCTTTGAAGTGCTGCGTGCGAAGGGATTCTCTGAGCGGTGGCTATCCTCGGTCTCAACACTTCTATCAACGGCCAGCTCCCGCGTGCTGGTCAATGGATGCGCTGGGGAGAAATTCAGGCATGCTTGCGGTCTGAGGCAAGGGGAGTCCCTGTCGCCTTTGTTGTTCGTCATCACGATGGATGTGCTTACTGCCATCATCATTAAGGCACATGACTCCCAGATCTTGAGCAAAATGAATGGTTGCAGAGCCACGCAAAGATTGTCCCTGTACGCCAATGATGTGGTTTTACTCATCAAGCCAAACTATGCGGACCTGTCATTCATTCAAGAGACTCTCAAGATTTTCGGAGAGGCATCAGGGCTCAAGGTGAACTACGCTAAGTCGTCTGCCATTCTTATCAGAGGGGAAGAAGGGGATGAGGAGCTGGTCCGAAGCATGGTGCCCTGGCAGATTGGGAAGTTCCCATGCATATATTTAGGCTTGCAGCTCAACATCAAACAGCTCAAACATTCGGATTGGCAGCCGATGATTAACTCTGCTCTGAGAATACTGCCGGGATGGCAGAGAGGGATGGTGACCCGGCCCGGAAGGCTGATTCTAGTTAACCAGGTCATGAGGGCAAGACCTACTCATCACATGATTGTGGCTCAAGCTCCTAAATGGGCATTGGAGAAGGTGGACAAAGGCTGTAGAGCTTTCTTTTGGGCTGGCTCTGATCATATTATTGGCGGGAAGTGCGCGGTGTCCTGGTAGAGGGTTTGCAGACCAAAGTACCTCGGTGGGCTGGGAGTAATTGACCTGCAAAAGCAGGGGATCACGCTAAGGATGAGGTGGGAATGGCTAAACCGAACTAAAAATTCTAGGCCTTGGCGGGGGTTATGCGACCTGGTGGATAAGCAACCAGTTTCAGCGTTCGACAGCCTTGTCAAATGGAATATTGGAGATGGATCAAAGGCTCTTTTTTGGAAAGAGAGATGGATTGGAGGATCGGCGGTACAGGACATGGCGCCCACTCTTGTGGCCAAGGTCAAGACGCATGTGATCAACCGTAGATCTGTCAAGGAGGGGCTGCACCTCCATGCTTGGATGGAGGACATCGTGGGAGTGCTGGATACAGATGGGCTGATGTAATTTGTGAGGTTGTGCGAGGCGGTCATGCAAGTTCAGCTGCAGCTAGGCGAGGAAGACATGCCGATTTGGGAGTGGAACTCCACAAGAAAATACACAGCAGCATCGGCATATGCCATGCTATGCGAAGGCGGGATCAGATTCCAGCTTGCCGCACCAATCTGGAAGTGTGAAGCGCCCCTCTCTTGCAAAATTTTCATGTGGCTTGCGGCACAATACAGGCTCTGGACATCAGATAGAAGAACACGGCCCGGGTTGCAGGACTCAACATCACCTTGCTATCTTTGTGAGCAAGAGGAGGATACGGTAGACCACATCTTGGTCCAATGTGCGTTCGCCAAGCAAGTGTGGTTCCAATGCTTCATCAGGGTTGGTCTTCCACTCGAGCTCATGCCAACTGGCCAAGATACTATGGAAGATTGGTGGACGATGTCACGGAAGCTGGTGCCAAAGACTCACCGGAAGGACTATGACTCATTGGTGGTGCTCATCTGCTGGTGCTTGTGGAAGCAACATAATGGTAGAGTTTTTGGTAGAAATGACAATTGTAATGAGCTCGGCACTGTCTAGCTCATATTTAGGGAGCATCAGTTGTGGGCGATGGCGCGTAGGAGTGGAGTGTTACATTTTTGTGAGTAGTCCCTTACATTCCTAGGGAGAGATTAGGTGTAGGCACATCCAGGTGATGCCTGCCGTTGGTAAACCCTTGTACATATTTTTCACCCTTCTATAAAGCTAAAGCACGCCTTTGGCGTACTCTCGTTTTTTTGACAAGCGACAAGGAAACCTGAAACACTATCTAGAGGGAGTATCGTAGGGTGAAAAAGTTGCCACATATAAGAGCAACTCCAATGGGGCAACCCATTTCATCCGCTGGCATCCGTTTGGGTCGGCGCGGACATCAAAGTCGGCCTCCTTAGGGCAACTCCAATGAGGCGATCCATTTTGTCCGCCCGCATCTGTTTGGGTCGGTGCGGACAAAAGTGGCGGCCCAACGCGCCAACCCAAACTCAAATCGTGTCTGCCTGGCGTCCGCGCCGATCCATTTCCGGCCCAAAATTGCGCTTGGAATGCGTCGGTGCAGACGCGAAGCGGACGCGCCGCGCGTCTCCTCGCCGTCCGCCGCATCCCCACCTGGCAGCCACCCAACCGCCACCGGTCGTCTTATTTATGATGACCACCGACAGCGGGCCCACGCGTCAGCTAGTGCAAGCATCCTTTTTTAACCACGCGTGCGGCGGGGTCGGCCTCATCCACTTCTCCCATCCACATCTGCCCCCCACCACTCCCTTTGCTTCCTCGCCGGCGACCGCAAACCCTAGCCATGGGCCTCTTCGGCAGCAGCAATGGCAAGGGCAAAGGCAAGGGCATCCCCGGTGCCTCGTCCTCCCGTGCTCCCCTTCGCCCTCCTCCTCCTCCGGCGGCGACGCGTTTCCGCCCTGCACATCCCAGTGCACCAAGCGCGGTGGCACTGAGAGTACAGGCAGCCATTGTCGTACCCCGATGTCACGTTGCCGCACCGTTGGCATCTGGATCCGTAACGGATCCCGGTGCCGGCGGTTCCTCGTACCCAACGGGCGCACGACGACGAGGTGCACAGGCGCCACACGCAGCTCACTCCGAAGCAGCGACGGCTGCCAGAGTACGCCGCCGACTCCCCCAACTGGGAGGCATGGTTCGCCCTCGAACATGAGGAGCAACGACACTCAGGTGTCGATGCTGTCCCGTCGCCGTTCCCACCGCCGCCCCCGCAGGTAGAGCCGGAGGACATGAAGGCGGAGGCGAGGTACCAAGCCGCCCTCGAGGAGGCCCTGCAGCACGCGCTGGAGGCTAGCCGTCTTGAGGAGGACGCGCACTGGGATGGGCTGGAGCAAGCCCTTGCCTTGTCGGCAGCGGGGGACTCTGTCCACACCCTGCTCTTCGTGCCGCCACCGCCACCGTCACCGCCCGTCCAGCCCAAGCCAGAGCCGACGCGTAAGCGCTCCCTGCCTCCACCCACTTGGCCGGAGGAGGCCTACTCGTGGATGGGTCAGTACCGCGAGTGGGTGAGCGCGCCTCCCGTCCACTTCGCGGCGACACCGGAAGAGGAGGCGGCGCACCTCGAGCGATGGAAGGAGCACTGGCTTCGCCAGGAGCAGATGCGCTATGACGCCATGCTCCAATGCAACGCGGAGGCGCTTCGACTCGAGGAGGAGGAGTGCGTGCGGCTTGCTGCAATGCCGCCGCCCCAGCAGACGCCGAAGGAGGCTGCCCTGGCAGCGTACCAGGTGGTGTTCGGGTGGGCTGGCCCTGCTCCGGTCTTCATCGACCTCACCGACGATGGCGACGTCGACGACGAGGGCAAGAGCAAGGCCGACGATGTCTAGGGCAGCATGTCGGGCGGCAGCAGGCGGGCATAGATTTTTTTAATGTTTTTTTAATGTTTATTAGATTTAGGTGGACTTTGGGTGGCGTTTGACCGGCCACTTTATGTTTAATTATGTTTATTTCATGCAACTCATTATTATTTTTCCACGGCGGCACTTTTGGGTCGGCCTCTCTGTTGGGCGATCAACCGACCCATTTTAAAATGCAGACGCGCACGTCCTCCTGGCCGACCCAAATGGACAAAAAGCGGACAAAGCGCGCGTCCGTTTGGGTCGCCCCGTTGGAGTTGCTCTCAACGCTGCCGTCGTCGCGGCCAGCACCGGCTCATCGGCATTTCCTCGGATGATGCTGTCCGACTCGCCCCGCGCGCCGGCTTGCAACCCGGTTCCCGGCTTTCATGCGTACCTGCAGGCCTCCCGCCTCTCCGGGAAGTGCTCGCCCGACGTGAGTGTGGTCGCGCCTTCCACGCCCGCGCCCATTGATACGTCCATTTTGCATCATGCTTTTGTATCGATATTTATTGCATTATGGGATGTTATTGCACATTATGTCACAATACTTATGCATTTTGTCTCTTATTTTACAGGGTTTACATGAAGAGGGAGAATGCCGGCAGCTGGAATTCTGGCCTGGAAAAGGAGCAAATATTAGAGACCTATTCTGCACAACTCCAAAAGTCCTGAAACTCCAGGAAAGTTAGTTTGAAATATATTAAAAATATAGGGCGAAGAAAGCACCAGATGGGGGCCACCCACCGTCCATGAGGGTGGAGGGCCCGCCCCACCCCCCTGAGCGCGCCCCCTGCCTCGTGGGCCACTTGGAAGCCCCCCGATGCCCATCTTCTGGTATAAGGTGTCTTTTTCCCTGGAAAAATGATAAGAAAGTTTTTGGGACGAGGCGCCGCCGTCTCGAGGCGGAACCTTGGCGGAACCAATCTAGGGCTCCGGCGGAGCTGTTCTGCCGGGGAAACATCCCTCTGGGAGGGGAAAATCGTCACCATCGTCATCACCATCGATCCTCTCATCGGGAGGGGGTCAATTTCCATCAACATCTTCACCAACACCATCTCCTCTCAAACCCTAGTTCATCTCTTGTATCCGATCTTTGTCTCAAAACCTCAGATTAGTACCTGTTGGTTGCTAGTAGTGTTGATTACTCCTTGTAGTTGATGCTAGTTGGTTTATTTGGTGGAAGATTATATGTTCATATCCTTTATGCATATTAATACCCCTCTAATTATGAACATAAATATGATTTGTGAGTAGTTACGTTTGTTCCTGAGGACATGTGTGAAGTCTTGTTATAAGTAGTCATGTGAATTTGGTATTCGTTTGATATTTTGATGAGATGTATGTTGTCTTTCCTCTAGTGGTGTTATGTGAACGTCGACTACATGACACTTCATCATGGTTTGGGCCTAGGGGAAGGCATTGGGAAGTAATAAGCAGATGATGGGTTGCTAGAGTGACAGAAGCTTAAACCCTAGTTTATGCGTTGCTTCGTAAGGGGCTGATTTGGATCCATATGTTTCATGCTATGGTTAGGTTTACCTTAATTCTTCTTTAGTAGTTGCGGATGCTTGCGAGGGGGGTTAATCATAAGTGGGATGCTTGTCCAAGGAAGGGTAGTACCGAAGCACCGGTTCACCCACATATCAAATTATCAAAGTAACGAATGTGAATCATATGAGCATGATGAAAACTAGCTTGACGATAATTCCCATGTGTCCTCGGGAGCGTTTTCCTTTATATAAGAGTTTGTCCAGGCCTGTCCTTTGATACAAAAAGGATTGGGCCACCTTGCTGCACCTTATTTACTTTTCTTACTTGTTACCCGTTACGAATTACCTTATCACAAAACTATTTGTTACCGATAATTTCTGTGCTTGCAGAGAATACCTTACTGAAAACCGCTTGTCATTTCCTTCTGCTCCTTGTTGGGTTCGACATTCTTACTTATCGAAAGGACTACGATAGATCCCCTATACTTGTGGGTCATCAAGACTCTTTTCTGGCACCGTTGCCGGGAGTGAAGTGCCTTTGGTAGGTGGAATTTGGTAACGAAAATTTTATATAGTGTGCTGAAATTTACTGTCACTTGTTACTATGGAAAATAATCCTTTGATGGGCTTGTTCGGGGTATCTTCACCCCGACCAGTAGAGCAAAGAGTTTCTCCTCAACCTACTGAACCTAGTGAAAATGTTTACTTTGAAATTCCTTCGGGTATGATAGAGAAACTGCTAGCTAAACCTTTTACACGAGATGGAACATTACATGCCGATATGCACCAAATCTATGTGGATGAAGTTTGTGGATTATTTAAGCTTGTAGGTATGCCCGAGGATGTTATCAAGAAGAAGGTATTCCCTTTATCTTTGAAGGGAAAGGCATTGAAATGGTTTGATCTATGTGATGGTATTGGATCATGGAACTACAACCGATTGAAATTGGAATTTCATCAGAAGTTTTATCCTATGCATCTGGTTCATCATGATCGTAATTATATATATAATTTTTGGCCTCACGAAGGAGAAAGTATCGCTCAAGCTTGGGGGAGGCTTAAGTCAATGTTATATTCATGCCCCAATCATGAGCTCTCAAGAGAAATTATTATTTAAATTTTTTATACTCGGCTTTCTCTCAATAATCGCTCCATGCTCGATACTTCTTGTACTGGTTGTTTTATGATGAAGACTATTGAATTCAGATAGGAATTATTGGAAAGAATTAAATGCAACTCTGAAGATTGGGAACTCAACGAAGGTAAGGAGTCAGGTATGACACGTAAGTTTGATTGTGTTAAATCTTTTATGGATACCAATGCTTTTCATGAATTTAGCACTAAATATGGACTTGACTCTGAGATAGTAGCTTCTTTCTGTGAATCATTTGCTACTCGTGTTGATCTCCCTAAGGAGAAGTGGTTTAAATATCATCCTCCCATTGAAGTAAAAGTATTTGAGCCTATTAAAGTTGAAGAAAAGACTATCACTTATAATGTTGATCCTATTGTTCCTACCACTTATATTGAGAAACCACCTTTCCCTGTTAGAATAAAGGATCATGCTAAAGCTTCAACTGTGTTTCGTAAGAGTAGCTAGAACACCTACACCCCCTGAGCAAATTAAAGTTGAACCTAGTATTGCTATGGTTAAAGATCTATTGGTCGATAATATTGATGGGCATGTTATTTACTTCTGTGATGAAGATGCTAGAATTGCTAGACCCGATACTAAAGATAAACATAGACCTGTTGTAGGCATGCTTGTTGTTTCTCTTAAAATAGGAGATTATTGCTATCATGGCTTATGTGACATGGGTTCTAGTGCGAGTGCAATACCACATTCCTTATACAAAGAAATTATGCATGATATTGCACCTGCTGAAATAGAAGATATTGATGTTACTATTAAGCTTGCCAATAGAGATACTATTTCACCAGTTGGGATTGTTAGAGATGTTGAAGTCTTGTGTGGGAAAGTTAAATATCCTACTGATTTTATTGTTCTTGGTTCCCCACAAGATGAATTTTTCCCATTATATTTGGTAGACCCTTCTTGAATACTGTTAATGCTAAGGTAGACTGCAAAAAGGATATTGTTACTGTTGGTTTAGGGGGTATGACTCATGATTTTAATTTTGCTAAATTTCGTAGACAACACCATGAAATTATTGGTCTTCCTTCTATTGCTATGCCTCCTAATGATCCTTTAGAACAATATTTGCTAGACCATGAAAATGATATGTTTATGAATGAAAGAAGGGAAATAGATGAAGTATCCTTTAAACAGGGACCTATTTTGAAACACAGCTTGCCTGTTGAAATTCTAGGGGATCCCCCTCCACCCAAGGGTGATCCCGTGTTTGAGCTTAAACCATTACCTGATACTCTTAAATATGCTTATCTTGATGAAAAGAAGATATATCATGTTATTATTCGTGCGAACCTTTCAGAGCAGGAAGAAGAGATATTATTGAAAACTCTGAAGAAGCACCGTGCTGCTATTGGATATACTCTTGATGATCTTAAGGGCATTAGTCCCACTCTATACCAGCACAAAATAAAATTGGAGAAAGACGCTAAACTGGTTGTTGATCACCAACGACGGTTAAATCCTAAGATGAAAGAAGTGGTAAGAAATGAAATACTAAAGCTTCTGGAGGCAGGTATAATTTATCCTGTTGCTGATAGTCAGTGGGTAAGTCCTATCCATTGTGTCCCTAATAAGGGAGGTATTACTGTTGTTCGTAATGGAAAATACGAATTGATCGCACAAAGAATTGTTACAGGTTATAGAACAGTAATTGATTTCCGCAAATTCAATAAAGCTACTAGAAAGGATCATTACCCTTTACCTTTTATTGATAAAATTCTAGAAAGATTATCCAAGCATACACATTTTTGCTTTCTAGACGGTTATTCTGGCTTGTCTCAAATACCTGTGTCGAAAGAGGATCAGGAAAATACCACTTTTACTTGCCCTTTCGGTACCTTTGCTTATAGATGTATGCCTTTTGGTTTATGTAATGCACCTGCTACCTTTCAAAGATGTATGACTGCTATATTCTCTGACTTTTGTGAAAAGATTGATGAGGTTTTCATGGATGATTTCTCCGTGTATGGAACTTCTTTTGATGATTGCTTAAGCAAGCTTGATCGAGTTTTGTAGAGATGTGAAGAAACTAATCTTGTCTTGAATTGGGAGATTGCCACCTTATGGTTAATGAAGGTATTGTCTTGGGGCATAAAATTTCTGAAAGAGGTATTGAAGTTGATAAAGCTAAAGTTGATGCTATTGAAAAGATGTCGTGTCCTAAGGACATTAAAGGTATAAGAAGTTTCCTTGGTCATGTCGGTTTTTATAGGAGGCTCATTAAAGACTTCACAAAAATTTCTAGGCCTCTGACTAATCTCTTATAAAAAGATGTTCCTTTTGTCTTTGATGATGATTGTGTATAAGCATTTGAAATACTTAAGAAAGCCTTGATTTCCGCACCTATTGTTCAGCCACCTGATTGGAATTTACCCTTTGAAATTATGTGTGATGCTAGTGATTATGTTGTAGGTGTTGTTCTAGGACAAAGAGTTGATAAGAAATTAAATGTTATCCAATATGCTAGTAAAACTCTAGACAGTGCCCATAGAAATTATGCTACTACTGAAAAAAAATTAGTAGTTCTATTTGCTTGTGATAAGTTCAGACCTTATATTATTGATTCTAAAGTAATTGTTCACACTAATCATGCTGCTATTAAATATCTTATGGAAAAGAAAGATGCTAAACCTAGACTTATTAGATGGGTTCTCTTGCTACAAGAATTTGATTTGCATATTATTGATAGAAAGGGAGCTGAGAACCCCGTTGCAGACAACTTGTCTAGGTTAGAGAATGTTCTTGATGACCCACTACCTATAGATGATATCTTTCCTGATGAACAATTAGCTGTCATAAATGCTTCTCGTACTGCTCCATGGTATGCTACTTATGCTAATTACATTGTTCCTAAATTTATACCACCTAGTTTAACATACCAGCAAAAGAAAAAGGAAAAAGTTTTTCTATGATTTGAGACATTACTTCTGGGATGACCCACACATTTATAAAGAAGGAGTAGATGGTGTTATTAGACGTTGTGTACCTGAGCATGAACAGGAACAGATCCTATGCAAGTGTCACTCCAAGGCTTATGGAGGACACCACGCTGGAGATAGAACTGCACATAAGGTATTGCAATCCGGTTTTTATTGGCCTACTCTTTTCAAAGATGCCCGTAAGTTTCTCTTGTCTTGTGATGAATGTCAAAGAATTGGTAATATTAGTAGACGTCAAGAAATGCCTATGAACTATTCACTTGTTACTGAACCATTCGATGTTTGGGGCTTTTATTATATGGGACCGTTTCCTTCCTCTAATGGGTATACACATATCTTAGTTGCTATTGATTACGTTACTAAGTGGGTAGAAGCTATCCCAACAAGTAGTGCTAATCATAACACCTCTATTAAGATGCTTAAAGAAGTTATTTTTCCGAGGTTTGGAGTCCCTAGATATTTAATGACTGATGGTGGTTCACATTTTATTCATGGTGCCTTTCGTAAAATGCTTGCTGAGTATGATGTTAATCATAGAATTGCATCCCCATACCACCCACAGTCTAGTGGTCAAGTAGAACTAAGTAATAGAGAGATTAAATTAATTTTACAAAAGACTATTAATAGATCCAGAAAGAATTGGTCCAAGAAACTTGATGATGCATTATGGGCCTATAGAACTGCATATAAAAATCCTATGGGTATGTCTCCGTATAAAATGGTTTATGAAATGCATGTCACTTACCTCTCGAACTAGAACATAAGGCATATTGGGCTATTAAAGAGCTCAATTATGATTTCAAACTTGCTGGTGAGAAGAAACTATTTGACATTAGCTCACTTGATGAGTGGAGAACCCAGGCCTATGAGACTGCCAAACTATTTAAAGAAAAGGTTAAAAGATGGCATGACAAAAGGATACAAAAGCGTGAGTTTAATGTAGGTGATTATGTTCTGTTATACAACTCTCGTTTAAGATTTTTTGCAGGAAAACTCCTCTCTAAATGGGAAGGTCCTTACGTTATCGAGGAGGTCTATCATTCCGGTGCCATAAAAATCAACAACTTCGAAGGCACAAATCCGAAGGTGGTGAACAGTCAAAGAATCAAACATTATATCTCAGGTAATCCCATAAATGTTGAAACCAATGTTATTGATACCGTAACCCCGGAGGAGTTCATAAGGGACACTTTCCAGAATGTTTCAGACCCCGAAAAGGAATAGGTATGTGGTATGGTAAATAAATCGACTCCAAAATAGTTCTAATAGCAATTTTTCCCCGTTTTGGAATATTTAAGGAAATAGGAAAATAAGTAGTCCGGAAAGGACACGAGGCATCCACGAGGGTGGAGGGCGCGCCCCTTGCCTCGTGGGCACCTCATGTGCCCTCCGGACTCTGTTTTCTTGCACGAAACTTCTTTTGGTCGGTAAAAATTCATTATATAATCTCCCAAAGGTTTTGACCACCGTACCACGACACAATCCTCTGTTTTTGTTTTGAGTTGTTTCTAGAACAGATTTAGAGCAAGATGTCATCTCAAGACTCCGATGGAGAGAGATTTGTCTCACATCTCATTGCTGACCCAAAGACCTATGGGGACCTATCTCCTTATGGTCGAACTACGGATGATGAGGAGGATGCTCATTTGATGAGGATCGATGATTCAAGTTCGGAGGAGGAGGATGTTCCTCTACCTCAACTTGGGGATATGCACGTGAAGTTCAAGAAGTCTAGTCTCCCTAAGAGGGATAACCGGTCTAATAACCGATCTATTCCTTCTTGTTTGTGGTAGAAAAGCAAAGGAGATTTATGCAACAAGATCTTGAAGCTGGAGGTGGAGGTCGATGATTTAAAGGAGGAAATTGCTCTCCTCAACTACAATACGAAAAAGCTGAAGGCACAATTGTCATCACCACAAAAGGAGAACTGAGTATCAGGTATGGGCACTCCCATTGGCAAACTGCCAAGCTTGGGGGAGGTGCCTCGGTATCGTATCACCATCACACTTCTATCTTTACCCTTTTTTTCTTAGTTCGATCCTTTTGGTTATATCTTGATCTAGTAGAATATAGTTTAGTATGATCTAGCTTTGAGTTTTTGTGTTGATCCTTATGTATGTAATCAAGTACGTGAGCTATATATAATAAAGTTTGGGACAATTGCATTTTTGCCCCTAGTTCGTTCCTACCCACGGGTTTTACCCTTACTTTTCGAGCTTGCTCAGTTTTGCCCTTACTTTTTCCGCCGAGGTCCCTCGAATGCCCTTTGACCGTTTGATCAAAACTTTAAAAATTCATAACTAATTCATATGAACTCGGAAAAATGCAAATAAGATATCAAAATGTTCAGATAAACATTACCTTTATGTGCATATCATTTGCATTCAGGACAAAAGCACCCTTTAAACTACCTGAGGTAATTAATGTTATTAACATTATTAAAAATAAAAAGGTACAAACAATATTTGTTTCATGAATAAAAATTACATGCAAATGTAGGTGATGTTTTCTGAACATCTTGATATCTTATTTGCATTTTTCAGAGTTAGTACCAATTTGTTATGAAGTTTCCAAATAATGGTCAAAGTCGTTAGAACATTCATAACAAGATGATACGAACTCGGAAAAATGCAAATAAGATATCTGGATGTTCAGAAAACATCACCTACATTTGCATGTAATGTTTATTCATGAAAAAATATGGTTCATACCTTTTTATTTTTAATATTGTTAATAACATTAATTACCCCAGGTAGTATAAAGGGTGCTTTTGTCCTGAATGCAAATGATACGCACATAAAGGTAGTGTTTATCTGAACATTTTGATATCTTATTTGCATTTTTCTGAGTTCATATGAATTAGTTATGAATTTTCAAAGTTTTGGTCAAACGGTCAAAGGGCATTCAAGGGACCACGACGGAAAAACTAAGGGCAAAACTGAGCGAGCTCGAAAAGTAAGGGCAAAACCCGAGGGTAGGAACCAACTAGGGGTAAAATTCAATTGTCCCATAAAGTTTAGTCTTGAGTCGAGGGCTTGGTTATCTTGCTATGATCTTGAGGGAATAAAGAAAGAAAGAAAGAATAAAAATAAATAAAGAGATCATATTGATCTTATGGAGAGTAATGGCTTCACATATAAAGAGTATGATGAATAAAGGTTGTTGAGAGCTGACAAACTAGTTTCGGTCATCGTTGCAATTAATAGGAAGTAATAAAGAAAGAGAGGTTTCACATATAAATAAACTATCTTGGACATATTTTATGATTGTGAGCACTCATTAAAATATGACATGCTAAAGAGTTGACGCTGGACAAGGAAGACAATGTAATGGGGTATGTTTTCTTACATCTGAGATAAATTATATTGTCATGGACCATCCAACATGTTGAGCTTGCCTTTCCCTCTCATGCTAGCCAAATTCTTTGCACCAAGTAGAGATACTACTTGTGCTTCCAAATATCCTTAAACCCAGTTTTGCCATGAGAGTCCACCATATCTACCTATGGATTGAAGAAGATCCTTCAAGTAAGTTGTCATTGTTGCAAGCAATAAAAATTGCTCTCTAAATATGTATGATCTATTAGTGTGGAGAAAATAAGCTTTATACAAGCTTGTGATATGGAAGAAATAAAAGCGACGGACTGCATAATAAAGGTCCCTATCACAAGTGGCAATATAAAGTGACGTTCTTTTGCATTAAGATTTTGTGCCTCCAACCATAAAAGCACATGACAACCTATGCTTCCCTCTGTGAAGGGCCCATCTTTTATTTTTGTCTTATACCTTTACAAGAGTCATGGTGATCTTGACCTTTCCTTTTGTACACTTTATCCTTTGACAAGCACTATGTGTTGGAAAGATCCTGATATATATATATATATATGATTGGATGTGGGTTTTCATAAAGCATTATTGTTGACGTTACCCTTGAGGTAAAGGGTTGGGAGGCAAACCTATAAGCCCCTATCTTTCTCTGTGTCCGATGAAAACTTCATACCCATAAGTATTGCGTGAGTGTTAGCAATTGTGAAAGACTAAATGATAGTTGCGTATGTGGACCTGCTGAAAAGCTCTTATATTGACTCTTTCCGATGTTATGATAAATTGCAATTGCTTCAAGGACTGAGATAATAGTTTGCTAGTTTTTCAATGGAGTTTCTGATTCATACTTGACATTGTGAATAGATTGTTACTTTAGCATAAGATAACATATGACAATATATATACATGTTGCTATTCTAAGAATGATCATGATGCCCTCATGTCCGTATTTTATTTTATCGACACCTCTGTCTCTAAACATGTGGAAATATTTTTCGATATCAGCTTCCGCTTGAGGACAAGCGAGGTCTAAGCTTGGGGGCGTTGATACGTCCATTTTGCATCACGCTTTTATATCGATATTTATTGCATTATGGGCTGTTATTACACATTATGTCACAATACTTATGCCTTTTCTCACTTATTTTACAAGGTTTACATGAAGAGGGAGAATGCCGATGCTGGAATTCTGGGCTGGAAAGGAGCAAATATTATAGACCAATTCTGCACAACTCCAAAAGTCCTGAAACTCCACGAAAGTCAGTTTTGGAATATATTAAAAATATTGGGCGAAGAAAGCACAGAGGGGGGCCACCCACCGTCCATGAGGGTGGAGGGTGCGCCCTACCCCCATAGGCGCGCCCCCTACCTCGTAGGCCACCTGGAAGCCCCCCGATGCCCATCTTCTGGTATAAGGTGTCTTTTGCCCTAGAAAAGGTGATAAGAAAGTTTTCGGGACGAAGCGCCGCCGTATTGAGGCGGAACCAATCTAGGGCTCCGGCGGAGCTGTTCTGCCAGGGAAACATCCTTCCGGGAGGCGGAAATCGTCACCATCGTCATCACCATCGATCCTCTCATCGGGAGGGGGTCAATCTCCATCAACATATTGACTAACACCATCTCCTCTCAAACCCTAGTTCATCTCTTGTATCCAATCTTTGTCTCAAAACCTCAGATTGGTACCTGTGGGTTGCTAGTAGTGTTGATTACTCCTTGTAGTTGATGCTAGTTGGTTTATTCGGTGGAAGACTATATGTTTAGATACTTTATGCATATTAGTACCCCTATGATTATGGACATGAATATGATTTGAGAGTAATTACGTTTGTTCCTGAGGACATGGGAGAAGTCTTGTTATAAGTAGTCATGTGAATTTGGTATTCGTTCGATATTTTGATGAGATGTATGTTGTCTTTCCTCTAGTGGTGTTATGTGAATGTTGAATACATGACACTTCACCATTTGGGCCTAGATGATGGGTTTCTAGAGTGACAGAAGCTTAAACCCTGCTTCATAAGGGGCTGATTTGGATCCATATGTTTCTTGCTATGGTTAGGTTTACCTTAATTCTTCTTTCGTAGTTGCGGATGCTTGCTACGGGGGTTAGTCATAAGTGGGATGCTTGTCCAAGGAAGGGCAGTACCCAAGCACCGGTCCACCACATATCAAATTATTAAAGTAACAAACGCGAATCATATGAGCATGATGAAAACTAGCTTGACGATAATTCCCATGTGTCCCCGGGAGCGTTTTCCTTTATATAAGAGTTTGTCCAGGCTTGTCCTTTGCTACAAAAAGGATTTGGCCACCTTGCTGCACCTTGTTTACTTTTGTTACTTGTTACCCGTTATGAATTACCTTATCACAAAACTATCTGTTATCGATAATTTCAGTGCTTGTAAAGAATACCTTACTGAAAACCGCTTGTCATTTCCTTCTGCTCCTCGTTGGGTTCGACAGTCTTACTTATCGAAAGGACTACGATAGATACCCTATACTTGTGGGTCGTCACCCATCGACCTCAACGCCACCCCGGTGGACAGTGGCTCGTAATCCTGGGCACGAGGAAACACGCGCGGCAGAAGCTGACCGACGTGCTCCCGTAGGTCCGCAACCTGTTCGAGGGAATGCCATCGGCCGTCGATGAGGACTACATGCAGAACCTCATCTTCAAGGGCGATGCGCCGGCCGATGGCTACGATCCCGACAAGACACAAAGCCAGGACGGCCGCGGGGCGTTCACACTGGCCACTGGCTATGATCCCGATCAGGGGCCCTTCATGCGTGATCAGGTCGGTATCGACCTGGATGGATTCCCACTCGACCATGAGTTCCCGGATGACTACGGGCTAGATGAAGCGGACGAGTGCGACATCTCAGTGGAGCCCTTGTTCAAGGACGAGCTCACCAACCAAGCCGCCGGTCCTAAGCTGAAGCACAAGAGCAAGCGCACGAAGGCATACACGGCGGCCTCGGACAAGCTTCTTTGCGAGTGTTGGTGAGACATTGGACAAGACCCCAAGAAGGGCGCCGAACAAAATCATTCAAACTTTTTGGATTCGTGTCCACCGAGAGTTTCGTGAACGCAAGAAGTTTCCGCCTTACCAACTTGTGAGCACGCGCGGGTGGGTGTCCATTTCCATGTGATGGAGGGTGATCCAACAAGAGTGCAACAAGTTTTGCGCCACTCTTGAGAGCGTCACGGCCCGCCCTGTGAGCGGCATCGGCATGCAAGACATGGTATGCTAGCAAGCCGCCCTCCTTTGTGTCATCAAATTGATGCTTGCGTGTTCATTTGCATATCATTTTCCCAGATGCTTGCATGGAAACAATTTGTAGGCATTCAAGGATCAACACAATGGCAAGTACTTCAACCTCTCCCATTGCTTTCGGGTCATCAAGGACGAGGATAAGTTCAAGGCGCAATATGCTGCCGTCAAGTTGCGTGGGGGGAAGCAAGCCGTGGAGGAGGTTGGGGAGGGCGAGCTGGCATGACCGCGGGGGAAGACCAACTCCAAGAAGGAGGACAAGCGGGTTGCGGCATCCAACGCCTTGATCGCAAGCATGGAGGGCATGATGAACAAGAAGGACTCAATGGAGGAGGAGCGTCGATGTTTCAAGGCGGAACAAATGGACGCTTTCATGGAGATCCAAAGGAGGAGGCTTGAGATGGATGCAGAGAAGAAAGCCAAGATGTTTGAGCTCGAGGCGGAGAAGCAAGCCAAGATACTAGAGATCAAGGCCGCTAACGCCAAGACCAAGGCCAAAGAAGTGGCTCTCACGAGCATGATGACCGGGGTGGAGATCAGGAAGGTGGATCTCAACACTGTGTCGCCAAGGAAGAGGCCATAGTTCGAGAAGATGCAGGCCGACATGCTCAAGTTCGACGACGAGTGATCTATGGAGGCGAGCGCCGTCTTTTTTGTATGCCGGCAGGTGTGCCGGAATGACCACGAGGGCCGTGATGGCATGGTAGAACTCAAGTCCCGCCCTTTTTGTGTGCTGGCATGTGTGCCAGCCGGCTGGCGAGTGCACCAACATGAACTGTGGTGATATTTTCTGAAGCCGACATTGTATGCCGGTGCTGGCATGGTGACGACATGATGAGACATGGCCGCTGGCATGATCGGCCGCGGGCCTTTTTTTTAAAGTTGATGCGGACATGAACCAAATGCAAAGTTGGGCGAGTGTTGGGCGGGCGGCCGACCCAAACAGACAAAAAGCGGACAAATGCACCGTCCATTTGGGTCGGCCTGTTGGAGTTGCTTTAAGGTTAGGAAAATTTGACCAACTTACGTGTGTGTTTGGTTCAAGTCACATCTTAGGCAAGGCACCCTACGGTCCCACATCACAGACATTCAAAACGTATGACAAGATTCTTTCAAGCTTACCAACTTATGGCTCTCATATTCAATAATTAACCTTAGGCAAGTTTGACAACATTGTATGGCAAAGTGTAGCACTCCTAGGCCTAGAACCAAACATTGTATACCAAAGAACTGAGTCAGTTAAGAACTCGATTGTAGATCACCACCAAACCCTTAGCCTGTTGCCCTCCCTCCCTCCTCTTTTTTCTACGTCACCGCCGGACTAAGCTGTGTTGCATATAGGGGTGGCGAGGCTCCATCTTGCGGCGGCCTTTGGCTCTGTTGGGCGGCAGATTCGGGTGGCGCGTCAGCCCGCCCTGGGTCCAAGGGCTCTAGCAACTGGTGGTAGAACAAGACGCTTGCTTGTGCATTGCGAGCGACAGCTTCTGACAGTAGGGCATCCTTGAGCTGCATTGAGGGTACAACGATGGCTGGATTGGGGGCATGACCCGAATGTGACAGTGTAGTGATACTTAGATGGTGGTGTGTGGTGCCTCTTGTTGGCTTGGTAATCGAGGTCAAGCAACTTCACCTTGGGGTAGCACAGATCAGACCCGATCCAGTGTTTGCTAATGTTGCTTCAGAGATGCGATCTATGGATGGCACCTTGTGCCAAATAGCATGGATGTGTAGCGGCGACGATAGATTTTCTGTCCGGGTCAGCAATGTCTGGTGATGAGACACCACTGGACACGATCCCAGCTGCACATACGTGATACGTCCATTTTGCATCATGCTTTTATATCGATATTTATTGCATTATGGGCTGTTATTACACATTATGTCACAATACTTATGCCTATTCTCTCTTATTTTACAAGGTTTACATAAAGAGGGAGAATGCCGCCAGCTGGAATACTGGGCTGGAAAAGGAGCAAATATTAGAGACCTATTCTGCACAGCTCCAAAAGTCCTGAAACTTCACGGAAGTTATTTCCAGAATATATAAAAAATACTAAGCGCAAGAAGTACCAGAGGGGGGCCACCCACCAGCCACGAGGGTGGGGGGCGCACCCTACCCCCTGGCGCGCCCCCTGCCTCATGGCCCCCCTGGTGGCCCTCCGAAGCCCATCTTTGTCTATATGGAGTCTTTTGTTGAGGAAAAAATCATAAGCAAGCTTCCGGGATGAAACTCCACCGCCACAAGGCGGAACCTTGGTGGAACCAATCCCAGGGCTTCGGCAGAGCTGTTCTGCCAGGGACACTTCCCTCCGGGAGGTGGAAATCATCACCATCGTCATCACTAATGATCCTCTAATCAGGAGGGGGTCAATCTCCATCAACATCTTCACCAGCACCATCTCATCTCAAACCCTAGTTCATCTCTTGTATCCAATCTTTGTATCCAAACCTCAGATTGGTACCTGTGGGTTGCTAGTAGTGTTGATTACTCCTTGTAGTTGATGCTAGTTGGTTTACTTGGTGGAAGATCATATGTTCAGATCCATTATGCATATTAATACCCCTCTGATTATGAACATGAATATGCTTTGCGAGTAGTTATGTTTGTTCCTGAGGACATGGGAGAAGTCTTGCTATTAGTAGTCATGTGAATTTGGTATACGTTCGATATTTTGATGAGATGTATGTTGTCATCCCTCTAGTGGTGTCATGTGAACATCGACTACATGACACTTCACCAGTGTTTGGGACTAGAGGGAGGCATTGGGAAGTAATAAGTAGATGATGGATTGCTAGTGACAGAAGCTTAAACCCTAGTTTATGCGTTGCTTCGTAAGGGGCTGATTTGCATCCATATGTTTCATGCTATGGTTAGGTTTACCTTAATACTTCTGTTGTAGTTGCGGATGCTTGCAATGGGGGTTAATCATAAGTGGGATGCTTGTCCAAGTAAGGACAGCACCCACATATCAAATTATCAAAGTACCGAATGCGAATCATATGATTGTGATGAAAATTAGCTTGACGATAATTCCCATGTGTCCTCGGGATCGCTTTACTTCATATAAGAGTTTGTTCAGGCTTGTCCTTTGCTACAAAAAGGATTGGGCCATCTTGCTGCACTTTATTTACACTTGTTACTTGTTACTCGTTACCAATTACCTTATCACAAAACTATCTGTTACCGATAATTTCAGTGCTTGCAGAGAATACCTTGCTGAAAACCGCTTATCATTTCCTTCTGCTCCTCGTTGGGTTCGACACTTTTACTTATCGAAAGGACTACGATAGATCCCCTATACTTGTGGGTCATCAAGACTCTTTTCTGGCGCCATTGTCGGGGAGTGAAGCGCCTTTGGTAGGTGGAATTTGGTAAGGAAAAATTTATATAGTGTGCTGAAATTTACTGTCACTTGTTACTATGGAAAGTAATCCTTTGAGGGGCTTGTTCGGGGTATCTTCACCCCGACCGGTAGAGAAAATAGTTGCTCCTCAACCTACTGAAAATGAAAATGTTTAATTCGAAATTCCTTCGGGTATGATAGAGAAACTGCTAGCTAATCCTTTTGCAGGAGATGGAACATTGCATCCCGACTTACACTTAATCTATGTGGATGAAGTTTGTGGATTATTTAAGCTTGCAGGTATGCCCGATGATGTTATCAAGAAGAAGGTCTTCCCTTTATCTTTGAAGGGAGATGCATCGACATGGTATAGGCTATGTGATGATATGAGATCATGGGACTATAAGCTGTTGAAATAAGAATTTCACCAGAAGTTTTATCCTATGCATCTTATTCATCGTGATCGTAATTATATATATAATTTTTGGTCCCGCGAAGGAGAAAGCATCACTCAAGCTTGGGGGAGGCTTAAGTCAATGTTATATTCATGCCTCAATCATGAGCTCTCAAGAGAAATGATTATTCAAAATTTTATGCTCGGCTTTCTGACAACAATCGCTCCATGCTCGATACTTCTTGTACTGGTTCCTTTATGATGAAGACTATTGAATTCAAATGGAATTTATTGGAGAGAATTAAACGCAACTCTGAAGATTGGGATCTCGACGAAGGTAAGGAGTCAGGTATAACACCTAAGTTTGATTGTGTTAAATCTTTTATGGATACCGATGTTTTCCGTAAATTTAGCACTAAATATGGACTTGACTCTGAGATAGTAGCTTCTTTCTGTGAATCCTTTGCTACTCATGTTGATCTCCCTAAGGAGAAGTGGTTTAAATATAATCCTCCCATTGAAACAAAAGTAGTTGCACCTATTAAAGTTGAAGAAAAACTATCACTTATAATGATCCTATTGTTCCTACTGCTTATGTTGAGAAACCACCTTTCCCTGTTAGAATAAAGGATCATGCTAAAGCTTCAACTGTGGTTCGTAAAAGTAATATTAGAACTTATACACCTCCTGAGCAAGTTAAAGTTGAACCTAATATTGCTATTGTTAAAGATCTCTTGGCTGATAATATTGATGGGCATGTTATTTATTTCTGTGAAGAAACTGCTAGAATTGCTAAACCTGGTACTAAGGATAAACATAGACCTGTGGTAGGCATGCCTGTTATTTCTGTTAAAATAGGAGATCATTGTTATCATGGCTTGTGTGATATGGGTGCTAGTGCTAGTGCAATACCTATTTCCTTATACAAAGAAATTATGCATGATATTGCACCAGCTGAGATAGAAGATATCGATGTTACCATTAAGCTTGCTAATAGAGATACTATTTCACCAATTGGGATTGTTAGAGACGTTGAAGTCTTGTGTGGGAAGGCTAAATATCCCGCTGATTTCCTTGTTCTTGGTTCCCCTCAAGATATCTTTTTTCCCATTATATTTGGTAGACCCTTCTTGAATACTGTTAATGCTAAGATAGATTGCAAGAAGGATGTTGTTACTATTGGTTTGGATGATATGTCTCATGAGTTTAATTTTTCTAAATTTCGTAGACAACCCCGTGATGAAGAATTTCCTAGCAACGATGAAATTATTGGTCTTGCTTCTATTGTTGTGCCTCCTAATGATCCTTTAGAACAATATTTGCTAGACCATGTGAATGATATGTTTATGAATGAAAGAAGGGAAATAGATGAAGTATTCTTTAAACAAGGACCCATTCTGAAACACAATTTGCCTGTTGAAATCCTAGGGGATCCTCCTCCACCCAAGGGTGATCCCGTGTTTGAGCTTAAACCATTACCTGATACTCTTAAATATGCTTATCTTGATGAAAAGAAGATATATCCTGTTATTATTAGTGCTAACCTTTCAGAGCATGAAGAAGAAAAATTATTGAAAACTCTGAAGAAGCACCGTGCTGCTATTGGATATACTCTTGATGATCTTAAGGGCATTAGTCCCACTCTATGTCAACACAAAATAAATTTGGAGAAAGACGCCAAACCAGTTATTGATCACCAACGACGGCTGAATCCTAAGATGAAAGAAGTGGTAAGAAAGGAAATATTAAAGCTCCTTGAGGCAGGTATAATTTATCCCGTTGCTGATAGTCAGTGGGTAAGTCCTGTCCATTGTGTCCCTAAGAAGGGAGGTATTACTGTTGTTCCTAATGATAAAGATGAATTGATTCCGCAAAGAATTATTACAGGTTATAGGATGGTAATTGATTTCCGCAAATTAAATAAGGCTACTAAAAAGATCATTACCCCTTACCTTTTATTGATCAAATGCTAGAAAGATTATCCAAACATACACATTTTTGCTTTCTAGATGGTTACTCTGGTTTCTCTCAAATACCTGTGTCAGCTGATGATCAAGCAAAGACCACTTTTACTTGCCCTTTCGGTACTTTTGCTTATAGACGTATGCCTTTTGGTTTATGTAATGCACCTGCTACCTTTCAAAGATGCATGATGGCTATATTTTCTGACTTTTGTGAAAAGATATGTGAGGTTTTCATGGACGATTTCTCCGTTTATGGATCCTCTTTTGATGATTGCTTGAGCAACCTTGATCGAGTTTTGCAGAGATGTGAAGAAACTAATCTTGTTCTGAATTGGGAGAAATGCCACTTTATGGTTAATGAAGGTATTGTCTTGGGGCATAAAATTTCTGAAAGAGGCATTGAAGTTGATAAAGCTAAAGTTGATGCTATTGAAAAGATGCCATGTCCCAAGGACATTAAAGGTATAAGAAGCTTCCTCGGTCACGCCGGTTTTTATAGGAGGTTCATTAAGGACTTCTCAAAAATTTCTCGGCCTCTGACTAATCTATTACAAAAAGATATTCCTTTTGTCTTTGATGATGATTGTGTAGAAGCATTTGAAATACTTAAGAAAGCATTGATTTCTGCACCTATTGTTCAGCCACCTGATTGGAATTTACCCTTTGAAATTATGTGTGATGCTAGTGATTATGCTGTAGGTGTTGTTCTAGGGCAAAGAGTTGATAAGAAATTAAATGTTATTCAATATGCTAGTAAAACTCTAGACAATGCCCAGAGAAATTATGCTACTACTGAAAAAGAATTTTTAGCAGTTGTTTTTGCTTGTGATAAGTTCAGACCTTATATTGTTGATTCTAAAGTAACTATTCACACTGATCATGCTGCTATTAAATACCTTATGGAAAAGAAAGATGCTAAACCTAGACTTATTAGATGGGTTCTCCTGCTACAAGAATTTGATTTGCATATTATTGATAGAAAGGGAGCTGAGAACCCCGTTGCAGACAACTTGTCTAGGTTAGAAAATGTTCTTGATGACCCACTACCTATTGATGATAGCTTTCCTGATGAACAATTAAATGTCATAAATGCTTCTCGAACTGCTCCATGGTATGCTGATTATGCTAATTATATTGTTGCTAAATTTATACCACCTAGTTTCACATACCAGCAAAAGAAAAAGTTCTTCTATGATTTGAGACATTACTTTTGGGATGACCCACATCTTTATAAAGAAGGAGTAGATGGTATTATTAGACGTTGTGTACCTGAGCATGAACAGGAACAGATCCTACGCAAGTGTCACTCCGAGGCTTATGGAGGACACCATGCTGGAGATAGAACTGCACATAAGGTATTGCAATCCGGTTTTTATTGGCCTACTCTCTTCAAGGATGCCCGTAAGTTTGTCTTGTCTTGTGATGAATGTCAAAGAATTGGTAATATTAGTAGACGTCAAGAAATGCCTATGAATTATTCACTTGTTATTGAACCATTTGATGTTTGGGGCTTTGATTATATGGGACCTTTTCCTTCCTCTAATGGGTATACACATATTTTAGTTGCTGTTGATTACGTTACTAAGTGGGTAGAAGCTATTCCAACTAGTAGTGCTGATCATAACACCTCTATTAAGATGCTTAAAGAAGTTATTTTCCCGAGGTTTGGAGTCCCTAGATATTTAATGACTGATGGTGGTTCACATTTTATTCATGGTGCCTTTCGTAAAATGCTTGCTAAGTATGACGTTAATCATAGAATTGCATCTCCTTATCACCCACAGTCTAGTGGTCAAGTAGAATTGAGTAACAGAGAGCTCAAATTAATTTTGCAAAAGACTGTTAATAGATCTAGAAAGAATTGGTCCAAGAAACTTGATGATGCATTATGGGCCTATAGAACTGCATATAAAAATCCTATGGGTATGTCTCCGTATAAAATGGTTTATGGTAAAGCATGTCACTTACCTCTTGAATTAGAACATAAGGCATATTGGGCCATTAAAGAGCTCAATTATGATTTCAAACTTGCCGGTGAGAAGAGGTTATTTGACATTAGCTCACTTGATGAGTGGAGAACCCAAGCCTATGAGAATGCCAAACTGTTTAAAGAAAAAGTTAAAAGATGGCATGATAAAAGGATACAAAAGCGTGGGTTCAATGTAGGTGATTATGTACTGTTATACAACTCTCGTTTAAGATTTTTTGCAGGAAAACTTCCCTCTAAATGGGAAGGTCCTTACGTTATTGAGGAGGTCTATCGTTCCGGTGCCATAAAAATCAACCACTTCGAAGGCACAAATCCGAGGGTGGTGAATGGTCAAAGAATCAAACATTATATCTGAGGTAATCCTATAAATGTTGAAACTAATATCATTGAAACCGTAACCCTGGAGGAATACATAAGGGACACTTTCCAGAACGTTTCAGACTCCTAAAAGGAATAGGTATGTGGTACGGTAAGTAAACTGACTCCAAAACAGTTCTAATGGCAATTTTTCTCCATTTTGGAATATTTAGAAAAATAGGAAAATAAGAAGCATACCGGAAAGCACACGAGGCTTCCACGAGGGTTGAGGGCGCGCCCCCCTGCCTTGTGGGCACCTCGTGCGCTCTCCGGACTCCGTTTTCTTGCACGATACTTCTTTAGGTCGGTAAAAATTCATTATATAATCTCCTGAAGGTTTTGACCTCAGTATCATGCAAATATCTCATGTCTTTGTTTTGAGCCGTCCTGCTGCAGATTAGAGCAACATGTCGTCCCATGATTCAGAAGGAGAAAGCTATGTGGCTGATTACCTTGCAGATCCTAAGGTCTATGGGGATGTGGAGCATTGTCATTGGACTACGGAAGAAGAAGAGGGCTATGAACCCAAGGGAAAGGAGGAGACGAGCTCGGAAGAAGATGAAGTCCCATTACCTCAACCTGGGGACATGCATGTGGAGTTCAAAAGGTCAAGCCTCCCAGATAGAGTAAAGAAACCTAAGATCGAGTTTATCCCTTTTCGCCTCTTGCAGGAAAACAAGCAGGAATTATGCAAAAAGATACTGAGCCTGGAGCAGGAGATCGATGACCTAAGGGACCAAAATTATGTCCTCAAGCGCAAATTAAGGAAGAAACCTACGCCATCAACAAAACCATCACCTTCTTCACCAACAAAGAAGAACTGAGCATCGGGTATGGGCACTCCCCTTGGCAACTGCCAAGCTTGGGGGAGTGCCCCGGTATCGTATCACCATCACTTTTATCTTTACCGTTTTTCTTAGTTCGATCCTTTTGATAATATCTTGATCTAGTAGAATAAAGTTTTAGTATGATCTAGTTGTGAGTTTTGCTTTATGATCCTTCTATGTAATCGAGTCCGTGAGCTATATATAATAAAGATTAGTGTTGATTCAAGGGCTTGATTATTTTGCTATGATCTTGAGGGAATAAAATAAAAGAGAAGAAATAAAAAGAAACAAAGAGATCATATGGATCTTATGGAGAGTAATGAGCTCACATATAAAGAGTATGATGAATAAAAGTTGTTGAGAGTTGACAAACATAGTTTTGGTCATCGTTGCAATTAATAGGAAGTAATAAAGAAAGAGAGGTTCACATATAAATATACTATCTTGGACATCTTTTATGATTGTGAGCACTCATTAAAGTATGACATGCTAAGAGTTGACGTTGGACAAGGAAGACAACGTAATGGGTTATGTTTTCTTACATCTGAGATAAATTATATTGTCATGGATCATCCAACATGTTGAGCTTGCCTTTCCCTCTCATGCTAGCCAATTTCTTTGCACCAAGTAGAGATACTACTTGTGCTTCCAAATATCCCTAAACCCAGTTTTGCCATGAGAGTCCACCATATCTACCTATGGATTGAGTAAGATCCTTCAAGTAAGTTGTCATCGGTGCAAGCAATAAAAATTGCTCTCTAAATATGTATGACTTATTAGTGTGGGAGAAAATAAGCTTTATACGATCTTGTGATATGGAAGAAATAAAAGCGACGGACTGCATAATAAAGGTCCATATCACAAGTGGCAATATAAAGTGACGTTCTTTTGCATTAAGATTTTGTGCATCCAACCATAAAAGCGCATGACAACCTCTGCTTCCCTCTGCGAAGGGCCTATCTTTTACTTTTATCTTCTACCTTACATAAGAGTCATGGTGATCTTCACCTTTCCTTTTTACATTTTATCCTTTGGCAAGCACAATATGTTGGAAAGATCTTGATATATATAGCTAATTGGATGTGAGTCTTCATGAACTATTATTGTTGACATTACCCTTGAGGTAAAACGTTGGGAGGCAAAACTATAAGCCCCTATCTTTCTCTGTGTCCGATTAAAACTTCATACCCATAAATATTGCGTGAGTGTTAGCAATTGTGAAAGACTAAAAGATGGTTGAGTATGTGGACTTGCTGAAAAGCTCTTATATTGACTCTTTCCTATGTTATGATAAATTGCAATTGCCTCAATGACTGAGATTAGAGTTTGTTGGTTCTCAATGAAGTTTATGATTCATACTTGAAATTGTGATTGAATTGTTACTTTAGCATAAGAGATCATATGACAATATATATATATATATATATATATATATATATATATATGTTGCTGTTCTAAGAATGATCATGATGCCCTCATGTCCGTATTTTATTTTTATCGACACCTCTATCTCTAAACATGTGGACATATTTTTCGATTTCGGCTTTCGCTTGAGGACAAGCGAGGTCTAAGCTTGGGGGAGTTGATACGTCCATTTTGCATCATGCTTTTATATCGATATTTATTGCATTATGGGCTGTTATTACACATTATGTCACAATACTTATGCCTATTCTCTCTTATTTTACAAGGTTTACATAAAGAGGGAGAATGCCGGCAGCTGGAATTCTGGGCTGGAAAAGGAGCAAATATTAGAGACCTATTCTGCACAGCTCCAAAAGTCCTGAAACTTCATGGAAGTTATTTCCAGAATATATAAAAAATACTGAGCGCAAGAAGTACCAGAGGGGGCCACCCACCAGCCACGAGGGTGGGGGCGCGCCCTACCCCCTGGGCGCGCCCCCTGCCTCGTGGGCCCCCTGGTGGCCCTCCGATGCCCATCTTCTGCTATATGGAGTCTTTCGTCGAGGAAAAAAATCATAAGCAAGCTTTCGGGACGAGACTCCGCCTCCACGAGGCGAAACCTTGGCGGAACCAATCTAGGGCTCCGGCGGAGCTGTTCTGCCGGGGAAACTTCCCTCCGGGAGGGGGAAATCATCACCATCGTCATCACCAACGATCCTCTCATCGGGAGGGGGTCAATCTCCATCAACATCTTCACCAGCACCATCTCATCTCAAACCCTAGTTCATCTCTTGTATCCAATCTTTGTATCCAAACCTCAGATTGGTACCTGTGGGTTGCTAGTAGTGTTGATTACTCCTTGTAGTTGATGCTAGTTGGTTTACTTGGTGGAAGATCATATGTTCAGATCCATTATGCATATTAATACCCCTCTGATTATGAACATGAATATGCTTTGCAAGTAGTTACGTTTGTTCCTGAGGACATGGGAGAAGTCTTGCTATTAGTAGTCATGTGAATTTGGTATTCGTTCGATATTTTGATGAGATGTATGTTGTCATCCCTCTAGTGGTGTCATGTGAACGTCGACTACATGACACTTCACCATTGTTTGGGCCTAGAGGGAGGCATTGGGAAGTAATAAGTAGATGATGGGTTGCTAGAGTGACAGAAGCTTAAACCCTAGTTTATGCGTTGCTTCGTAATGGTCTGATTTGGATCCATATGTTTCATGCTATGGTTAGGTTTACCTTAATACTTCTGTTGTAGTTGCGGATGCTTGCAATGGGGGTTAATCATAAGTGGGATGCTTGTCCAACTAAGGACAACACCCAAGCACCGGTCCACCCACATAGCAAATTATCAAAGTACCGAACGCGAATCATATGATCATGATGAAAACTAGCTTGACAATAATTCACATGTGTCCTCAGGAGCGCTTTACTTCATATAAGAGTTTGTCCAGGCTTGTCCTTTGCTACAAAAAGGATTGGCCCATCTTGCTGCACTTTATTTACACTTGTTACTTGTTACTCGTTACCAATTACCTTATCACAAAACTATCTGTTACTGATAATTCCAGTGCTTGCAAAGAATACCTTACTGAAAACCTCTTATCATTTCCATCGGCTCCTTGTTGGGTTCGACACTCTTACTTATCGAAAGGACTACGATAGATCCCCTATACTTGTGGGTCATCAATACGTGGGCAATAGTGTCGGTTTATTGCATTCTAGTATGGTTGTCCTCTGCTCGGGCGCTTACAAGACTTCGTGTCGTGCACTGCTAGGTGATTGTACAAACATGAATTGGGATCTTGAATGTTCAGATCCGGCAATAATGACGATCAAGTATGTTTTGCTGACTGATTCTGCTACCACAGGCAAGGATGTCAGAGCATGAGGATGGTGCAGGGCTGCCGAAGTGCACGACTTGGGCTTTGGCAGTGCCGATGACCTTCCCCTTCAGTCTCTGTTGCAATTTGCGATGATGACACTTTTACATTTTGTTTTGATGGACTTTTGGAGTTAGGGTTGTTGTGATGGTTCACGGGTACTACGTCTATTTCTTGCATTGGGGAGCAGGATGCCGACTGTCTATTTAGTAGGTTGTTTCTTTGTGTTTGTTGGTTGAAGTCCTTCAGTTTCTTTGTTCCTCTGTTTCCTTAGCATTTGTTCCTGTATCTGTGTCTGACATGTGTTATGCCAAAACAATGAACAATAAAACAATATTAGGACAATCACTCAACTTAAAAATAATAGCAACAACATTAGCTAAACACACAAAAACAAAGCAATCACTAGATAGACGCTCAGAATCAAGCGGCATGGCAAAGCGTTTATACATACACTTCTAGTCAACCTTACCCGAGCGAGATGCAAGCAGCGGACCACAATTTGGGTCACTGCACACGCACAGCTATTAACGACAATCTCACCTTCTTTCCACGCCATAAATCCCTCCTCTTGTACCATCCAGTCGGTTCATACATAAAAGAATCAAAAGCGGCACTGCATGACTCCTCGACAAGTCTTGCCTCGACATTCATCACCATCGATTCTTGAAAGCAAATGAGAGATACATTGTGCATTTGCACCAACTTTTTTTTCTTTTAAAAAGGTGAATTTTATTGACTCGGAATAAAGCATCATGTGGATACAAACACGATGAGCACACATATCACCTCTGCATAGCTACGATTTACACAACCAACATTAAAGCACACACACAAATAATAATGTGGCAGATAATAAAATCATACAAGACCAAACCTATGCCTAGGCGAGAAACAAGAAAAAAAACCGAAGCGATCGACATAGCAATCAACAAACTACACGAAGGATCACATCCACATCAACCATCTTTTGACACCACAAGTACAGCATCGCCTTCAGGAAGGGAATGGCGATCATACGCCTCCGTCACTGGATCTAATTATCAATGACCAGATTTAGATTTTCACCATCAAAACAAGTCCGAGCATATCCAAGCAATGCCTCCAACAAGGCAACAAAGCAAAAACATTGTCATTGTCAGGTATACCCAATTCGGGTCAGACCTAGACTTTTCACCCCGTAACTCGAGACCTGGTACTCGAAAAACACCACCAAAACTGAAGTCAATTATGTGTTGTTGCCGCCACTTTTCCACAGTCGCAAGATGTCGGTGTACTAGAGTAGGGGTACCCTAGTATCCGAACTTGTGCACGGGCAGTCGCAGCACCCCGCGACAAGGCTTGCCAGGTGACCGCCAAGGTCCTCCGTGGTTCCTTTGGAGCCATTCAAGGACAAAGTATCCAAGCCAAGGAGACAAGACCCCGGCAAGAGGAGCTTGCCGGGAAGGCCAACCAAGGCATCTCAAGGAACTTGCCGCGACGCGCCACGCGTCCCAGCAAGGCCCGGTGAGCGACAAGCTCCCGGACGCGACAAGACAATGACCGCGGCAAGGCGCTTGCCACGGCAGGCCACCACTCTGTGCCCGCGCTCCAGCACATCCACCAACGTGTCGCTCTGGGACCCTTCCAAGCGTACGTGGCGGGAGGCTGTGCAGCCAGCGGTGCACGGTGGCAAGTGGCACTGACAAGATTGCCATCGTGGCGAGCGGTGGCGTCCCTGACGGTCCCTTTTGCACTATTTAGGCGACGCAGACGGGCATTTAATGCCCTTGTCCCCTGCCGTCAGGGTTAGGTATGATACACTGTAGCGGGTAGTTGTACCAACCGCAACACCTTTCCATTTTTACCCTTGTCTATGTTGCCACCTGTCGGTGACCCCTTGAGCATATAAAAGGAGGCCCATGCGCAACGTAGGGGGGAGGAGGAGAGAACACTCACGCTCGGTCTCGTTAGCTGCTGGGGTGTACTGTAGCACTCCACGCTCCCGAGCAAGAACTCAATACAAACCACAAAGCAGGAGTAGGGTTTTACGCATCCGTGCGGCCCGAACCTGGGTAAACTGCTCGTGTGCTTCACCTCGATCCGCTCTTCGTGCGACCCTCGCCCCCACCGAACCGAAATGGACTTGGTCCACCGGTCCCATAGGTGCTCGTGGCCAGGCGCTACGTCGACCGCCGACCCGTCCGCCGCTGCCGCAGCGCCAGGCTCCGAAGAGCCCCAGCCAGGCGTCTACTTGAAGGCCGGCGATGGCGTCTTCATCAACCTCCCCTGGGCGTCAAGCTCCAGGGCGCCGGTCGAGGGAGAGAGCTTTGATGGAGAGGTGCTCGCCTCCGCTGGGCTGACGCTAGTTGATGCGCCGAGCAGCAGCGGCGGCGAGCCTGAGGAGGAGCGGCTGCTGCGGAAGCTGTTGTCGCTCTACCGCGCGCGGCAAGCCAAGCTGGAATCCCGCGAGGCGCTTGTCATGAAGGCGGGAGCGGACATCGAGAAGTGCGCGGAGGAGCTCCGGGGTCTCAACCAGGAAGCTCTCCGGTCCCTGGCAGAGGAGCGGGAGCAACTCGCCGAAGAGCAGAAGGCCTTCTTCCTCGAGAAGGCCGAAGTTGAAGAGCAACATCGGCTTGCCGCTGAGAAGCTGTCTGCGCAGGAGGGCGAGCTGGTTCAGCGGAAAGCGAACCATATACTTACGCTGGGGGCTGCTCTGGAGGACAGTTGCCGGGTCCGGCAAGGTTGTCTCGGACGCGCCCCCTGCTGTCGCGGTGGGTTCGTTCTCGATGACAATCACCGGGACCTTGGCTCTCTTTGCTGCTCTCTGGGCCAGAGTCGTAAAAAGGAATAAGTTCAGAGCAAAGCAAATGAGATACAAGACAAAACAACAAGAATTGAAGAACTACAAGTACAACAAGAGAATCTTACTCTTCTTCTTCCTCGTCGGAGCTGAACGCGGAGAAGTCAAAGTCCGGCTCACGTCCGGCGCGAGGAGGCGGAGGAGTAGTTTCCCTTGGCCGCTTGGCGGGAACAGTGGCGGTGGTCTGAGACGACCCCGCTCCGGCTGCCACTGCTGCGTGAGAAGCGGCAGGAGCAGAAGCGGTGGTCTGGGTGGACCCCGCTCCAGTTGCCGCAGCAGCATGAGGTTCTCCCGCGGCAACAGTGCTTGCCGCGGTGGAGCGTGTCACGCGACGCGGCGACTGTTGACTCGCCCGCCGCCCCGCTACGTCCCCGGCCTTGCGGAGACGCCTTCTTGGTGGGGATGGAGGCTTTGCTTGCAGCGAGCTGCCTGAAGATGAGGAGGAAGAGGAGTTGATCTCCAGCGAGCCGCTCGTATCCTCGGTGGGCTCGCTCGACCCGACGTCATGCCCGGCAAGCTCTTTCTCGCCGATGAGCTCCTCTCGCTCGCCACGGCTTGCCGCCTCTGCTGCCTCTGCCTCCTCCACGGTGAATCCAAATTCGCCCGCGGCTGCGGCTGCCGCCGCCTCTTCCAGCCTAGTGGCGATGCGTGTCATCTCCGCATCAGTGGTGTCACGGGTGAGGCTATTCTTTTCGTCGGAGCAGACCGGCACTTCTACCAAGCCATCAAAGAACTCCTGCACGATGACGTCTGCAGGCTCTTGCCAAGTTGGCACAATTCCATGCGAATCGCACAGTGGCATCATTGCACGGATGCGGTCGAGTGCGGAGTTGTTGCACAGCGGAACGACACCCTTCGGCAACCTGAACACTTTGGGATGTTGAGGGTCATACTTGAACAGCTCCTGGAGCATCGCGTTAAGCTCCAGAACAGTGAAGTTGAAGTTGAGGCCCGGACGCAGCCTCATGATATCCGCCGCATTCTTGAATTCCCAGGCGGGTCTCCTCCATTCCTGCAGGGGGGCGATGCGGCGGCGAAGAAAATCTGCGCCAACAGCGCCTACAGTGAGCCCGGCAAGCCTGAGGCGTTGGATCCGGGTGACGGCAATCTTCAGCCTATCGTCTTCCGGGGCCACGTCACTCCAATCGCTGCCGCGTGCTACTGGGGCTTGGCGCCGGGCGGTAAACGGCTGCGGGTTCTCCTCGACAATCCAGCACCAGTCTGCTCTCCATTCCTCCCACTTGCCGCGGAACTCTCCCTCCAGATAAGTGTCCTTCTTGCCGGCCCTCGAGATCCAGGCGATTCCACCGGATAAAGGCTCTCCTCACTCTACTCGGGGCATAAAGAAGTGGCGAAAAAGGGCTACATTGGGATAGACTCCGACAAAGTTTTCGCAGAGATGTGCGAAAATTGCCATGGTCAGAACAACATTGGGGGTGAAGTCAAGGAGGCGGAAACCGTAGGTGTTCATAATATCACAGAAAAACTCAGAGAAAGGCGGGCAGAGCCCGCAGTAGAAGAACAAGGCGAAGAAAGGATATCCATTTGGAGCCGTTTTCCAAGCGGCGGCTGGAAGTACCTTCGTGCGCGGATGCGCTCGCGTCTCCGTCGACCAGAAGAGGTAGTAATTCTCCCTCAGCTCCCTCGCGGCGAGCTTGGGGGGGGGGGAGATTGCCCGCTCCTTTCGCAGCGCCGCAAGCCGCTGCACCTCGGTCGACTTCACAACCTTCCCTTTGTCGGCTCTCGGAGCCATGGTGGAAGTGGTGGAGGAGGTCAACGGTGTTGGTGGTGCTGGTGGCGATGGGGGGCGGGGCGCTGCTCTCTTTCAGCTTTGGGAAGACGAGGGAGCGGCGGAGGTTTCCGAGATTGGAGTAGCAACCGGCGAATGGGCGAACTACCCCTGTTTCCCATGCTTATAAAGAGGGAGGGGGCGGACGTTCCGCCTTTCCGAATAAAGAAATCACCCATGATCTTTCCCACGACGCCGCATTCAACGCGTGCCGTTCGGGGAGGACGCGGTGGATACGGGGAGAGATACGGCGTAACCCAGGCCGCGCGTGCCCGTGCCCTGTTTTTGGGCCTGGCCCAATAGCACTCGGCACCGTATATGGCCCAGGCCCGGGGGCTCCTGTCGGTGTACTAGAGTAGGGGTACCCTAGTATCCCGAACTTGTGCACGGGCAGTCGCAGCACCCCGCGGCAAGGCTTGCCGGGTGACCGCCAAGGTCCTCCGTGGTTCCTTTGGAGCCATTCAAGGACAAAGTATCCAAGCCAAGGAGACAAGACCCCGGCAAGAGGAGCTTGCCGGGAAGGCCAACCAAGGCATCTCAAGGAACTTGCCGCGACGCGCCACGCGTCCCGGCAAGGCCCGGTGAGCGACAAGCTCCCGGACGCGACAAGACAACGACCGCGGCAAGGCGCTTGCCGCGGCAAGCCACCACTCTGTGCCCGCGCTCCAGCACATCCACCAACGTGTCGCTCTGGGACCCTTCCAGGCGTACGTGGCGGGAGGCTGTGCAGCCAGCGGTGCGCGGTGGCAAGCGGCACTGACAAGATTGCCATCGTGGCGAGCGATGGCGTCCCTGACGGTCCCTTTTGCACTATTTAGGCGACGCAGATGGGCATTTAATGCCCTTGTCCCCTGCCGTCAGGGTTAGGTATGATACACTGTAGCGGGTAGCTGTACCAACCGCAACACCTTTCCCTTTTTACCCTTGTCTACGTTGCCACCTGTCGGTGACCCCTTGAGCATATAAAAGGAGGCCCATGCGCAAGGTATGAGGGAGGAGGAGAGAACACTCACGCTCGGTCTCGTTAGCTGCTGGGGTGTACTGTAGCACTCCGCGCTCCTGAGCAAGAACTCAATACAAACCACAAAGCAGGAGTAGGGTTTTACGCATCCGTGCGGCCCGAACCTGGGTAAACTGCTCGTGTGCTTCGCCTCGATCCGCTCTTCGTGCGACCCTCGCCCCCGCCAAACCGAAAGGGACTCGGTCCGCCAGTCCCATTGGTGCTCGTGGATTAGTCCCCCGACACAAGAACTACATGATGGACCAAAAATCTCACCAGTCTTTAAACAACTCCTCTACACATTGCTGACAAAGTTGTGGTATAGACCTCTCACCATAGAATTTCCGATACTAACAATTGTTCACCAATTTATTCTCTTCTGACAAGTTTGTAGACTTTAGTGGTTTTCTCAAATTCTCCCACAGTTCAGCCACATCTCCCAGTAGAGTTCTTCTAAAGACAATGTTTTTTTGAACAACAAAAGATTTTATTCCATTAGCAACATTTTACAGAGAGTAGTGTGAAAGGTCTCACACTTGACATGGCGAGGACATCTCTTGCAATACAAGGTCATGCATCTGAAGAGAGACAACGAAAAGCTAGAGGCCTATTTTTAATTTTGATTGCTAACTTTGCTTGGTGATGTTCTTTGACATAAAAACACCCGTTGATGTGTGCTACTCTGGTGTGTATAAAAGATGGCGACACCTGTAAAAATCTTCAATCCATTCATTTTCCAACAACAACAACAACAACAACAAAGGCTTTAGTCCCAACCAAGTTGGGGTAGGCTAGAGCTGAAACCCATAAGACCTCGTAACCAAATTATGGTTCTGGCACATGGATAGTTAGCTTCCACGCATCTATGTCCATGCCTAGTTCTTTGGTGACACTCCAGTCCTTCAGATCATCCCATAAGAAAGTTTTTATAGCATCTCCAATCTATCTTCTAACAACTTATTCAAAAGTGGGATTCATATTCATGACCATTTGCTTTTTCGAAAGGGAGGAATACCCTTGGTCTGTGCATCAAATGTTGCACACAACCATTAATTTAAACAAACAGAGCATCAAAGGTACGAGTATCATCTCAAGTACAAAAACAAAATCAACATGCAAGCATAACATACCATCACACAATTATGAATGGGATAAGTCCCACCCCAACATGCAAACCATGCATGGGAAAAATATTTTTCATTCTATTATTCTACTTATATATTCAATAAATATTTTACAATTATATATATTTGAACTAAAACTATATATAAATCAAATATAATAAGATGTATGTATTCTTAATTTTGGTTCGCGTGTTATTAATTCAAATATTACTCCGTATATTGCGCACAATCAAATCTCATTAAAATATATTGCAATCAATACCCGAAACAATCATGGTGTCACTACCGGAACAACCCACAATGCCGATGGACTGCGGCCGTCGGCATACACCCCTTTACCTTTGGCATAGTGAAAGTGTAACTATCCAACATATAGCTCATTGAGCTAATGCTATTTTAAGATAAATATTTCAGGAAAGTTCAATGATTGGCATGGCATGGATTAGGATTGTGCCCCCCTGAAAATGCCAAGGAGAAGGTTTACTTTTAGTGATCCAAGATCACATTGAGTCCATAGGAAAAGCCAATACTATTAAAAGGGGATGAGGTGTTGCTTAATGGCTTGCTTGCTCAAAATGCTTAGTGATATGCTCCAAAAACCCTCAACCACTTTCTCATATCCACATATGTCCCAAATCAAAAGTCAAACTCGGCCCCACCGAAATGTTCTATCCAGCGCCACCGAGTTCACTTGACATAGCCACTGCCACAAACCCTAGTCACTTCGGTCTCACCAATAGGGATCTCGGTCTCACCGAGATGGGATTGCAAACTTTCTGTTTCCCTTCGTAACGTTTCGGTCCAACCGAGATGAGCGATCAGTCCCACCGAGTTCGCAATGCAAACTCTCTATTTCCCTTTCGTAATGTTTCCGTCTCACCGAAATGAGCGATTCGGTCCCATCGAGTTTGCCTGACCAACTCTCTGATTAGCTTATTACCAAAATCGGTCCCACCGAATTTGTGTAATTGGTCTCACCGAGATTACGTTATGCCCTAACCCTAATGAAATCGGTCCCACCGAGTTGACATGTCGGTCCCACCGAAAAGCCTAACGTTCACATTTTGAACTGAATCGGTCCGACCGAGGTTTCTGATCCGGTCCCACCGAGTTTGGTAAATTGTGTGTAACGGTTAGATTTTGTGTGGAGGCTATATATACCCCTCCACCCTTCCTTCATTATGAAGGAGAGCCATCAGAAAGTGCCTACACTTTAGCATTCATTTTCTGAGGGAGAACCACCTACTCATGTGTTGAGACCAAGATATTACATTCCAACCATTTGAATCTTAATCTCGAGCCTTCCCCAAGTTGCTTTCCACTCAAATCATCTTTCCACCAAATCCAAATTTGTGAGGAAGAGTTGAGTGTTGGGGAGACTATCATTTGAAGCACAAGAGCAAGGAGTTCATCATCAACACACCGTCTATTACCTTTTGGAGAGTGGTGTCTCCTAGATTGGTTAGATGTCACTTGGGAGTCTCCGTCAAGATTGTGGAGTTGAACCAAGTAGTTTGTACGGGCAAGGAGATCGCCCACTTCGTGAAGATCTACCCTAGTGAGGCAAGTCCTTCGCGATGTCAATGGTGGGATAGACAAGGTTGCTTCTTCGTGGACCCTTCGTGGGTGGAGCCCTCCGTGGACTCGCGCAACCGTTACACTTCATGGGTTGAAGTCTCCATCAACACGGATGCACAATAGCACCACTTGTCGAAACCACGCCAAAAATCTCCGTGTCTACATTGCGTTTGCTCCCTCCAAACTCCTCCCTTTACCTTCATGTGCAATGTTTTACATTCCGCTGCTATACTCTTAGACTTGCATGTGTAGGTTGATTGCTTGACTTGTGCTAAGTTGTTAAAATCTGCCAAGACCTAAAATTGGGAAAAGGCTAGATTTTTATTTTGTCAAGTAGTCTAATCACCCCCCTCTCGACATACTTTCAATCCTACAGGTGGTATCAGAGCTTTGGTCTCCATTTGCCTTGATTTCCATAGCTTTTGGTGATCATAGCCTTGGTTTCACAACCTAGGAGAGTATGGCGTCTAGCGAGGGAAATTATCACCCTAGAGGTCCTTACTTTGGTGGTACTAATTTTGCTAGTTGGAAGCATAAGATGAAAATGCATATTCTTGGACATAACCCTGTTGTTTGGGCTATTGTGTGTGTTGGCTTGCAAGTTGAGTTCTTTGATTGGGGGAGAACCAAACCGTGAAGCTACCACGGAAGAGTTGAAGATGTTGCAATACAATGCTCAAGCTTGTGATATTCTCTTCAACGGATTGTGCCCCGAAGAATTCAATAAAATCAGCCGTCTTGAGAATGAAAATGAAATTTGGGATACTTTGATTGATATGCACGAGGGTACCAACTCCGTCAAGGAATCCAAATTGGATGTGCTTCAAAGTCATCTTGACAAGTTCAAAATGAAGGATGGTGAATGTCTCGCTGAAATGTACTCTAGGCTCTCTCTCATCAGAAATGAGATTGCCATCTTAGGAAGTGTAGAGATGACCGATAGATTCATCATCAAGAAGATCCTAAGAGCCTTGGATGGAAAATATGATAACGTGTGCACATTGATCCAAATGATGCCCAACTACAAAGATCTCAAGCCAACGGAAGTCATTGTAAGAATTGTTGCTCATGAGGTGTCACTCAAGGATAAGGAAGAGCTTCACAACAAGTCAAGTGGTGCTTACAAAGCCTCATGTGATGCTCCTACATCATGAAGTGAGAAACAAGCCTTCAATGAAGAATCGAGCCTAATGGTGAAGAACTTCAACAAGTTCTACGAAAGTATAAGCAAGGAAAGGAGTTCCAAGTCAAGGTCCTACAATGACAAAAGATCTTCAAGTCGTGAACGTAATTGCTACAATTGTGGAAGACCCGAACACCACTCCAATGAGTGTACGGCTCCCTACAAAAGAAGAGAAGATTCACCCAAAAGGAGAAGTAGAAGAGAAGAATCACCACCTAGAGAGAGAAGGAGTAGAGATGACCATTATAAACGAAGAACATCACGGAGAAGCAAGGATTCGGAAAGGAAGGACAAATCATTAAGAGCTACACAAAATGAAGACATCAAGCTCATGTTGGTGAATGGGTATCCGGCTCCGACTCCGACAATCACTCCGAGAGAAGTTATCACTCCGACTCTGAATATACTCAAAATGAAGGTGTTGCCGGTCTAGCACTTGTGTCAACCAAGTCCCACGACATATTTGACTCACCAAATGAAGGAATGGGAAGATGCTTCATGGCTAAAGACCAAAGGTATCACACCCCGAGTATGTTGATTTAAAAAGTGATGGAGATGACTTGCTTGGTGATGATGATTTACTTGTTGACAACTCTAGTGATGAAAACTATGATGAACTTGCTATTAATCATGCTAATCAAGATAAAATGAACGACAATGATAAGAAGGAGATTGAGCGTCTAACTAAAGAACTAAACACTCTTAAGTTAGCTCATGAAACTACCTTGGAAAATCCTCGAGAACTTTTAAAGACTCATGAGAAGTTACGCTTTGAAAAGCTCAACCTTGAGAAAGAGCATGGGTTCTTAAAGGCAATCAATGATGATCTTCTCAAGAAAAGTTCTTCTTACATTGCCAAGTGTTTACTCTTGTCTACTTACATGCCACAAGTTAAATCTAGCAACAAGAGTAAGAAAGATTCTTCTTCTAGTAGTAACAACAATCATGTTAAATCCAATATTGTTGCCTCTAGTAGTTCTCTTGATTCCACTAATGATTCTCTTAGCCAAGTTACACTTGAGCAAGAAAATAGCCTATTGAAGGGAATTATAGATAAAGGTGTCTACAAGAGTCTTGCCGGAAGTAAGCAATTTGAGGAAATTGTACGCAAGCAAGGAAGGCACCGGAAGAATCAAGGTATTGGTTTTGAACGAAAGTTCAATGCAATGGAGTTGAGTGGGAAAAAGATCAATACCCCAAGACGAAGTTTGTTCCTTAACAAGAGAGGTATGATCCTACTTCTTTCCAAGGGACACAAGCTCAAGATGATCTTCCACCACAAGACCACAAGCAAAAAGGCAAGGACAAGCTCCAAGAGGAGATTTATGCATTTGAAGAAGCTCCTAAGGCCTTGGTCAAGTGGGTTCCCAAGACTACATCAAGTTCTACTACATCAAGTATGACTAGAACTCCAAGGATTCCCATCAAGATGATGTGGATCCCGAAGAAGAAGAACTACAAAGTTCTTGAGGGTGACTCCGCCAACATACTTCACTCATATCACTTTGGCGAGAACAAGTGCAAACAACTTCCACATCTTGCACTAATTCAAGGAGTCACAAACCCTCTTGTTGGTAAGACAAGGGACAAGGTAACCTAATGCTTTCATGGACATCATCTTTTGTGTACATCACTCTATGTCTATGGATATCCTTGTTTGTTCCTTGTGGGACTAACCCGTGTAGGTATTGAAAGTGCAACTCACTCCAATGGATTGCTCCAACTGATCTAAATCAACATTGAGCATCCACATCTTCAACATCTACATGAAGTCATCATCGACAAACCCAAGGTTAGTTCATCCCTCTTAGGGGGGATATCACATATAGGGGGAGCTTTACTCTAATCAATTGAGCTAAAGCAACTCTAATGGTGTGAACACAACAATGCTTTATGTAAAAGTGGTAACCCCACTTGTGCTTAAACAATGAGTATGACCTACGATCAAATGTTCTCATTTGACTCCTAAGTCAATATACTCATATATTGATGACCTAGTCATCGCCAATTACTTGATAGATCCTAGAATGTTTGTGCATGCTTTGCCACATATTTCATATGCCATTTTATTGAGTGAGCATGTTTATTGCATATTTTACTCATTCGAGGACATCCATTTGTTGCCTTGATTGTTTGGCCTTTTATCTTTTGCCAAATGGATGGACAAGAATGCCTAAGAACCTCCTCTAGCTATCTATGATTTTCTCGTCTCAAACTCTATTCATGCTACATCACAAAGTTTGATCAAGTCAGATTCGAACCACTTTGTGTGAGGAGCACTCGGATTCCCCGATTCGTCATAGGCTTAAACTTCCAAAACCTCATTGTGCATTTCGGTATGACCGAGTCATTCACTTCGGTCACATCGAGTTCACCAAGTTGATCTAGGTTTTCCATCTCGGTGCAAGCGATTTGAACTTTTCGGTCACACCGAGTTACAGTAACTGCTTGCGATTCTGCATCTCGGTGCCACCGAGTTGTTCCACTCGGTCACACCGCTCACACCGATAGGGTCGGGATATATATATCCACGGGTGAGATTTTGGAAATTTCTTCAAAAGCCCTCAGCCCGTGTGTATCCTGCTCTGCCTCCTCGGGTCTCCGGATCATGTCCTCGCCACTAGGGACCTGCCACCGCTGGTTTCCGTCGCTGTCAATGGAATTCTGCTCCGCCATTGTTGCCATAGCGAACTCCCGCCGAACTAGGGTATGGGTTCGATACTTTGTGCTATTTCCTTACTATGATTCCTAGCACATTGCTTCGCCATGATCTTTTCCACATATGAAAACAATCTATCCAGAGAAACCTTCCTTTAGGTAAGATTTGATTCGAAAATTTAGGGTTAGGTCTCCGCCGAACTCATCTTGGACCGACCAAGTTGTAGAAATCGGTCTCACCAATTTGGCTTAGGCCATTGCACATGCGTTTTTGGTCTGACCAAAAATTGCAAATCGATGCGACCGAGTTCGACTCTCTGTGAAACCCTAGCAATCTCGGTGCCACCGAACTGTGACTCGGTCTGATTGAGTTTACTAGTTTAGATTCCAGAAGTTGCTTCAGTATCACCGAGTTTAACAAATCGGTAGCTCTGAAATGCTTTCTGTGGAGAACTAAAACTAAGTTTTTGACTGATCTATTTTGCAAAACTCTGCACTTTGTGATGCTCATCTATATCTATTCACAGAGACTGCTATCAGTGTGCTTGCCAAGATGTCTGATCAGAGTGATAGCCAAAACCGATATGAAGAGCCAGTGCAATTGAGTGAGGGCACTAGTCCCTCAAGCACCTCAGATGATGGCAGCAGGAGCACTCCCAGTAATTTGCCTAAGGTAGCCACCAGGTCAAGGAAGAAGAAAACCTCAGATTCTGAAGATGAGGACTATGTGGCCACTAAGGAGGAAGTCAGCTCCAAGAAGAAGGTGTTGAAGAAAGAGTATGGTACTGATGCAACTACAAAGCCTGGTTTGCACAAGAAGGCCCCTACTAAGAGGGTGCCAACCTTACAGGTCAGAGCCTCATCTACTGAAACCTCTAAGCCAACTGGAGAGGCTGCTGGAGAGGGAAAGAAGAGGAAGGAGAGGGTCAAGAAGACCATTGCCAGAGTTCTTGGTAGATCCTCCATAATGAGAGAGTCAGAAGAAGATGAATAGGAAGAGGATGCTGCTCTAGCACCCAAGTCTCAAAAGCTTATGGGAAATGCAATCAAGTTAGGGGCTGCAACATCAAATCCCAAAACTGCTCCCAAAGCAACAACTCAAGTTCAGAAGCCTTCTAAACCCAAGAGAAGCACCAAAAACATTCCTACTGAAGAAAAGAACAAGGCCCCAGTGCCTGAAGCTGAAGAAGAAGATGCAGAAGCCCAAGTGCCGAGAAAACTGAAACCAAAGATTCCACAATACAATGACACTCATCCTGTGGCTGAGGACATGAACATCAAAAAGGATGCAGGATTGAGACTTTGGAGGCAGTCTGATCCATATGCTGTAAGAAGGAGAACTGCAGTGGACTATAGGTTCCACACTAAAGAACAACAAGATTTCTATGAGACCATTCTTCTTGACAAGAACCCAATTGTCTATGATATGAAGTGGATCGATTGGGAATTCATTGATGAGAATGAAGAATTCTTCCCAGGTGTACATGAAAGCTTCAAAGCTTGTGGAGTTGATAAGTTTATGGGTCAAAAGTTGACCAAATGGAATGATGAGCTAGTTATGCAGTTCTACTCCACTGCTCATTTCTATCCAGATGGCAGAATCGTGTGGATGTCTGAAGGTACAGGCTATCAATCAACTGTAGATGAGTGGGCCAAGTTGATCAATGCCCTAGAAGAGCAAGAGGATGATTTGGATGTGTATTTCAAAAAGAAGAAAGACCACAACTCTATGGCAAACATGTACAAGGAGATCCCTGACAAAGCTTTGGAGACACACAAGCTTAGATCTGTGCACTATTTGTTGTCTGGTTTGCCTACTATCAACACCATCTTAAGGCATACCCTGTTACCCAAATCTGGAGATCACAAGATGATCAGAGGACATTCCATCAACTTGCTACAAATCTTTGATGTACCACAAAAAGTCAAGGTCATGAGTCTGATTGTGGAGACAACCAAGAGGACAGCTATTGACTAGAAAAGATCTTGTGGGTATGCTCCACACATTCAGGTGCTCATCAACTCAAAGATGGGCACATGTACTTACTTGTTGGACAAGGAGCATTTACCCTTGCACCCAGATTTTGAAGATAACGAAGTTGTGATGAATGAGAATGAACCTTCATCAGCACAAGCACAAGAGAAGAGAGCTAAGGCAAAGGTAGAAAAGGCTGCAAGAATGCTAAGTGCGGAGGAAGCATCTCAGGTATTCTTAAAGAGCAAACAAGATCAGCTAGGTTATCTGATACAAGTAACATTGAGGATTGAGAAGGGCTTGGCCACCCTAACTCAGAATCAGGAGAGCTTGGAAAGGATTGTTGAGACAAAATTCTATGATCTTGACCTCAAGGTGATTGAGATACAGACTGCAGTTGAGCAGCTCCAGGAGGAAGCAGAAGAGAAGAGAGGGAAGGCAACTACGGATGATTTTCAGCGCGTGCCAAGGAGTTAGAGGTCAGCTGTAGTGCCAGTATCAGATACAAGAGCTACTTCATCTGCACCAGCAGCAACAGCTTCAGTGCCACCTCCAGCACCTGCTCCATCAGCTCCAACCACATCAACTGATGCCTTCGTCCCTGGAGTTCTCTCTACACCACCTCCGGAAGAGCAAGCCTAAGAGACGCATAGCACTATGCATTTTCGAACTTTTTGGTAACTTGTTGCCAAAGGGGGAGAAATGTATAGATCATAGACTTCGAGAGAGAGAGAGTGTTTAGCTTTTGTGCCTCTCTTGCATTTTGGTTGAACTTTATTGTGTGCTTTTTTGATACTTTATGTCTGTGTGAGATACTTGTATGATTATGTGTTTGATCATATGCTACTTTAATGTTTGCTTGGATGACACTATCCTTTATATCCTTATATGATCATTCACTTTTCTTGGTGATGAGTGCATGTTTTAATTCATATGATTTTCAACACTCCACCAAGATGTATGTGACATGGAAGAGTGACCCATGATCCTAATCGATTGTGCATTTGCATTCAAAAGCAAATCTTAAATAGTGCACAAATTTAGGGGGAGCTCTTGCTTATCACATACTTCTCAAAGCGATGATGTATTTCAATCTTAGTATCATTTGTCAAAGCTTTGATCTATATGTTGTCATCAATTACCAAAAAGGGGGAGATTGAAAGTGCAACTATCCCTGGGTGGTTTTGGTAATTATTAACAACATATAGCTCATTGAGCTAATGCTATTTCAAGATAAATATTTTAGTAAAGTTCAATGATTGGCATGGCATGGATTAGGATTGTGGACCCCTCAAAATGCTAAGGACAAAGTTTACTTTTAGTGATCCAAGATCACATTGAGTCCATAGTAAAAGCCAATACTATTAAAAGGGGATGAGGTGTTGCTTAATGGCTTGCTTGCTCAAAATGCTTAGTGATATGCTCCAAAAACCCTCAACCACTTTCTCATATCCACATATGTCCCAAATCAAAAGTCAAACTCGGCCCCACCAAAATGTTCTATCCAGCGCCACCGAGTTCACTTGACATAGCAACTGCCACAAACCCTAGTCACTTCGGTCTCACCGATAGGGATCTCGGTCTCACCGAGACGGGATTGCAAACTCTCTGTTTCCCTTCGTAACGTTTCGGTCCAACCGAGATGAGCGATCGGTCCCATCGAGTTCACAATGCAAACTCTCTATTTCCCTTTCGTAACGTTTCGGTCTCACCGAAATGAGCGATTCGTCCCACCGAGTTTGCCTGACCAACTCTCTGGTTAGCTTATTACCAAAATCGGTCCCACCGAGTTTGTGTAATCGGTCTCACCGAGATTACGTTATGCCCTAACCCTAATGAAATCGATCCCACCGAGTTGACATGTCGGTCCCACCGAAAAGCCTAACGTTCACAGTTTGAACTAAATCGGTCCGACCGAGTTTTCTGATCCGGTCCCACCGAATTTGGTAAATTGTGTGTAATGGTTATATTTTGTGTGGAGGCTATATATACCCCTCCAGCCTTCCTTCATTTTGAAGGAGAGCCATCAGAACGTGCCTACACTTCAGCATTCATTTTCTGGGAGAGAACCACCTACTATGTGTTGAGACCAAGATATTCTATTCCAACCATTTGAATCTTGATCTCTAGCCTTCCCCAAGTTGCTTTCCACTCAAATCATCTTTCCACCAAATCCAAATCTGTGAGAGGGAGTTAAGTGTTGGGGAGACTATCATTTGAAGCACAAGAGCAAGGAGTTCATCATCAACACAACGTCTATTACCTTTTGGAGAGTGGTGTCCCCTAGATTGGTTAGGTGTCACTTGGGAGCCTCCGTCAAGATTGTGGAGTTGAACCAAGGAGTTTGTACGGGCAAGGAGATCGCCTACTTCGTGATGATCTACCCTAGTGAGGCAAGTCCTTCGTGGGCGATGGCCATGGTGGGATAGAAAAGGTTGCTTCTTCGTGGACCCTTCGTGGGTGGAGCCCTCCGTGGACTCACACAACCGTTACCCTTCGTGGGTTGAAGTCTCCATCAACGTGGATGTACGATAGCACCACCTATCGGAACCACACCAAAAATCTTCGTGTCTACATTGCGTTTGCTCCCTCCAAACTCCTCCCTTTACCTTCATGTGCAATGTTTTACATTTCGCTGCTATACTCTTAGACTTGCATGTGTAGGTTGATTGCTTGACTTGTGTCAAGCTGTTAAAATCTGCCAAGACTTAAAATTGGGAAAAGGCTAGATTTTTATTTGGTCAAGTAGTCTAATCACCCCCCTCTAGACATACTTTCGATCCTACACATAGGCCTAAGCCGACGGCAGCCGTTGGCTTAGACCCGTCGGCATAGATTACGCCAGCGTAGTCTTGTCAGACCGTTGGCACAGATATGTCGTCGGCATAGAGACCTATGCTGACGGCTTCCGTACAGCCGTCGACATAGATTGACCGTTGGCGCCGATTTTCACAAGAGGACAGTTGATGGCGCTGTCACCGTGACAGCCCTATCACAGGAGGCCACATGTCAGGGCTAAGCCGACGGCCGTCGGCTTAGCCCTGACACGTGGCATTCGCTGGGCGTCCCTAGCAAAGAGGTAAGCCGACAGCTTGGCCGTCGGCTTATCCCTGACACATGGCAACACCTGGTTCACTTGGGCATGGCGTAGTTCTGTTCTATTTTTTTAATATGCTCTATTTTTGCCATTTCCATTCAATTTCACAGCATTTAAAGACACAAATATGACAAAAACAATATATAGACAGAAATATGACAGATCACCAACATCATCATCTAAAGATCACCAACATCATCATCATCATCATCATCATCTAAAGATCAATATCATCATCGACGAAACTTCATGAACATAAGTATGAGACACAGACATCATCATCGTCATCTAAAGAACACTAAGAACTACAGAACATGGAAAGTATGGCATGACATGCATGGAACACATCATCAGCCAAGACGGGTATCGTCGTCGTGAGCACCGCCGAGACCAGCACCACCTTGGCAGAGCGGAGTGACTGGAGTCGAGCCACCGGTCCCCTACATGTTTGAAATGAGATTGTAAGGGTAAATATGATATGATAGTGTTGAATGAACGAGCACTAGTTTGTCAGTAATTAGGCAAATGTACTAACCGGAGTCTCACTGCCTAGTGCCACCCATTCATCGAACGTGGACACGTGTGGGGGTTCTCCAGCAGGTGATGGTGCGGGTCCCATTTGTGGTTGATCCGTGCAGTTGGTGCAAGACGCCAGCATTGCCTGGATGTCAGTTAACCAAGCAAATCAGAAGGTCAGAAGAAAAGAAAGTGCAAATTTTAGCTTGATTCTAAGAGGGCAAAACTAACTGCCATCATCTGACGATTGTAATCCTTGTTTGCCTTCACTCGTTGCAAGTACTCCCGCACATTGAGATTCCTAAGCTCGACAAAGGCTTTATATGCCTACAAAATTTAGGTTGTTTCCAAGTGGGCAATGCTGAAAATAAAGTGAGAAAGTGAGAAAGTGAGAAAGAAAGAAGATAAGGGGAAATACTTAGAGCATGCTGGCGGGCTAAGAGAGGCTGCGAACGCCCCGTACTCTCGCACGGGCTCGGATTGGTAGCTCCAAGCCGTGTGTAGAAGACAGAAGGAGTGATCAAGCCATCGAAACACGGGTAGCGGCCATGGTACTTCGGCTGGATGGCCACCACCGCTGTGTCGTCGATCTGAGATTGGACGACGTGAGGAGCATCCGGACCAGGCAGATGCAATTTCTCAAACTCCTTGTAAGTCTCAAGGTGCTCCTCGGTCTTGCCGTAATACTCGCTCTCGCATTCCTTGCGATCACTCTGCGCACGGGCCAGCTTCCACAACTCCATGTCTGAGAGCGGCCTCTTCAACTTGTCCTCCTGCAACGTCAAACAGAAGTTAGCCATACATAAAAACATGACGGTAAAAAGAAGAAAAAGAATACATCATGCATATAGATATACCTTCATGGCCTTGAAGCCCCAGTGGTTCCTGTTTTCACGGTTAGCACGGTTCTTACTACTCTTGGCAGCAAACTCTGCATTGTCACCGAGCCATTTATCCACCAAAATCACCCATCCATCATTCTTTCCGAAGCACCACTTAGGAATAACCACCTAAAATAATGGAAGCATGACATGTCATGTATCATATATATCATTCGTTATTGGGTATACATATCTCCTCACGGCCAGATTTATTATTTCGCAAACATCATGTCTACTCCTCGGCTCTAATATTCAAGGGAGGGATGCTCTGCGCGTTGTTGAACACGTTGCCAGGATCGACCACCGTCTTAGCACGGACCAGCCGGTCGAAGTTCCCTCCGAAGTACGCCTCCCCCCAGGACGACCTCGCACGAGCCACCGCCTGCGCGGACGAGCCACCGGCAGCCTGCGTCCAGTTGTTCACGCCCAGATCGAGATCGAGGTAGTTCACGTACGCAGCGCGGGGATCCTTGGACACGTAGGGGGCCATGAACTTGTAGAACGACCTGAGCCATCCGATGAACTCCTCCGCGCGGGCCACCTCCGACCGGTTCCAGCTGACGCCGTACTGGATGCTGTACAGGTTGCCGGCGCGGTGCGGGAACGGCGTCTCGGCGCTACGGACCCGCGCCATGGCGCCGCCGTAGGGGTCCAGCTGGATGGACCCGGTCGGCCCGGTCGACAGATGCCGGACGATCTCGGCCATGTCGTTCCTCCAGATCGGTGCCTGCACGTAGTCGGACTTGCTCTTGGAGTACTGCTTTGGCTGGCGCCGCCGGTTCGGCAGGTCCTCCACCGTGCTCAGACCGGCGAACTTGGCCGTCGACTCGACCCAGCTCATTTCTGAGAGGTGCCGCTCGGTCAAACCTAGCTCAGGAAAGCTTTGGCTGAGAACCGACAACGCATGGTCTTTTGACGCAAGCACTTGACCGGTGAAGGAGATGGAGACGTTGCCGTCCGTCGACCCGGTTGGAGCATACACGGAGAGATAAAACTCGTCCGGTAGATTGGGCCCGACATACTGCCACCTGTGAAGCAGCCCGGCTATGAGCTCGACCGGACCGGTCCGGCCGACGGTGAACGCGGTGACGTTGCGAGGAACCGGAACGAGCCGGAGCTTCCAAGCGTACACCACACCCCAGCTCCCGCCGCCGCCGCCTCGGATCGCCCAGAACACGTCGTCGCCCATTGAGCTCCGGTCAAGGACTCTGCCGTCCGGAGTGATGACCGCCGCATCCAGCACGTTGTCGGCGGCAAGCCCAAACTTCCGGGACAGAAGCCCGAACCCGCCGCCGGAGACGTGCCCCCCTAGACCAGTGGTCGACCCCGACCCGGCTGGGAATGCTAAGGAGTAGCTCGACCGCCCCACGGCGTAGTACAACTCGCCCAACGTCGCTCCCGATTCGGCCCAGGCCGTGGCCGAGCCCGGCTCGACCCGGACGCGGTTCAGGTTCGCGAGGTCGACCAGCACGAAGGGCACGTGGTTCTCCGTGGTGTAGGACAGCCCCTCGTAGCTGTGCCCGCCGCTACGCACGCGGATCGCAAGCGATCTGGCGCGTGCGCACAGGATGGCTCGCCGCAGGTCATCCCTCGACTCCGGGAGGACAATGGCGGCGGGCCCGGCGACGTTCGGGAGCGTGAACCGGAGGTTGAAGATGGAGGAGTGGAGCAACCCGGCGTAGCCCGGTGATGTGGGCACGGAGAAGTTGCTGACGCCGTTGGAGACGAGGCAGGAGGAGAAGTTGCTCGCTGTGGCCGCCGCGCCGGAGCATGGGCTCCGATGAAGTGACAAGAGGAGGCAGACCAGCTGGAGGAGAGTCGTCGCAATGGAACGCATTGTCTTTTGGTGAGATGGAGAGATGCTCGTTGGTTTGTGTCTGGATTGAAAATGGTTGTAGTTTAGTAGTTAGTTTCCATGGAAGTTTGGCAATAAATCAAGCTACTTCGTCAAGGACGGCGGTGCTTACTGCCATTGTGATATACCATATGGCATATGCTCTCATTGGATTTGCCTCCCTGGGTATTGAAATGCCTAAACAAGATCTTCAGAAGGAGAGCACTGTTTACTGTTTAGTGGCATGGGAGCAAGTTTGTTGACCCGTGGAGTTTGGGGACCTTGGGATTCATAACCTTCATCAAATAACTTAATCATGCCTTGCGCATCCGATGGATCTGGGAGAAAAAAATCAACTAGTTCCAGAGTGTGGGCTGGGCTCCCTATGCAGATTCGTAGCACTGAAAAAAGTATAAAAAGGCAGAGAATTATCTCGCTAACAAAATCCGTATAAAATCTCTTGTTAATAGCATGCTAATAGAATAATTTAATAGGTGGCGTTATTTTGTATAGCTCACTATTTTTTTTCTTGAATTTTCCAGTGAGGTGTGCTCGTGGCTTCTTGTGAGACTCTGGATAGGAAGATTGCCATAACTTAATTTTACGGGCTCACCCCCTCCCCCGGGTTTAGCTTCTTTTCCGATGCTTGGGACCCGTCCCAGCGGATCTCCCGAGCTGACATGGAACTGCTATCTACCCCTCTGTCCCATGAGGAGATTCATGCGGTAATCTTCTCGTCTAAATCCAACTCAACTCTGGGGCCAGATGGCTTCTCTATCTTGTTTTTCAAGAAGTTTTGGACTCTCCTGAAACCACTTATTTACTCTATCTGCCTGGGTTTCTGCCTACATACAGTGGACTTATCGTGTCTTAAATACACTTCTTTAACACTGATTCCCAAGGTCAAGGGAGCTGACCAGATTCGCCTCTTTAGGCTAATAGCGTTGATCAACACTATTGCGAAATTCCCCTCCAAAGCATTTGCCACTAAACTTTCTCCCATTGCTCATAAACTTATCAGTCCCACGCAAACTGCCTTCATCCGAGGCAGATTCATCCTGGATGGCATTATGGTGCTACATGAGCTTCTGCACGAGCTCCACGCTAAGAATAAGAAGGTTGTCGTCCTTAAACTAGACTTCAAGAAGGCGTATGATTGCGTGCGCTGGCCCTTCCTTCAGAAGATCCTCTTGACTGGCTGCTGCGCGCCGTCGTCACAAACGTCTACACCACCCAGTCCTCACCACCAACGTCATCATCAACAACACAGCCGCCCCTACAACAGCCTGGACTACTTCATCGAAGAATGATTAATATGTGCACCGTGATATGATCTTGTCTCTGATTATGATAGTTGTTGCATCTGCGATGCTGATGTGTCGATTATCTAGTATGCTAGAACTTTGTATGCTAATTACTATTCTAGTCTTGAATTATTTATTGAAATTATCATTAATTTACATAATATTCCAACAATCCAAAAACCTTATGGTATGCAATTTCCTTAGTTAACTATGGCTGGTTTTGCGGATGCACTGAGGCTGGATAAATTTACCGGTGTGCACTTTAAGAGGTGTAAGGTGAAGTCCATGCTCGGGCGTGCTGGTTTGAAAGTTTTTAATGTTAGTGTTGGCATGAGAGAGGGAACAACTGATGAAGATCAAAGAAAGTTTCAAGAAGCCAATACTATGTGTGTGGGATGCATTCTGAGTGTTCTTGCTGGCCATCTATGTGATGTGTATATGCACATACAAGATGGGATGATACTGTGGGATGCACTGAACGCTACATGATGGAGAGTTTCCACGACTACAAGATGGTGAATAACCGTTCTATAGGTTAACAAGCTCATGATATAGAATGCATTATGAAGGAGCCGGAACTCCTTAAGTGTGATTTATGCAACAAATTCGTAGCTAGGTGCATGATTGCAAAGTTGCCTCCTTCATTGAGAAATTTTGCCACTACTCTGAAACATAAGAGACATGAGATATCAGCTAAAAACCTAATTGCATCTCTTGATGTTGAAGAGAAAACTCGGCCTAAACACACCACTGAGAAAGCATGTGAGGTTCAGCCTACCGCCAATATGGTGTAGAGGTACCCACAAAACAAGAATAAAGGGAAGAACAAGCATGTAAAGACTACTACCTTCAAGAAGAAGAAGTTGAACAAGGCTGAGCTAGAGTGCTACACCTGTGGAAAACCCGGACACTTTTCCAAGGAACTCCCAGAACGTGCATACTGCAGAGGGAAAATGATCTCCAAGACTGTCAACTTGGTGACTGCTAGCAATACTGATGGGTATGGTAATTTACTTATTGTTCTTTCAGTATTTCAATCATCTTCTTGGTGTATTGATTCGGGTGCTAACATCCACATGTGTGCTGGCGTCTCTTTGTTCACTTCTTATCAGGTCGCACGAGATATTCTTACGTCCTGATGGGGAATGGGTCATATGCTTCTGTTTTGTGGCATTGTCATGGTGGATCTGAAGTTCACTTCAGGGAAGATCGTGCAGCTAAGCAACATGAAGTATGTCCCTACTATGAACATGAATCTAGTTAGCAACTCCCTTCTATGCCGAGATGGGTTTAAGGTATTTTAAGAGCTGAATAAAAGCAATAATGTCGACATATGGACAATTTATAGGCAAAGGCTATGAGAGCGAAGGATTGTTGTGACTTTTCCTTTTGAATATTTGCAATAAGTCAGTAAACAAAATTTGTGCTAGAGTTATGATGCAAGTGTTTGGCACTCTCATTTATGTCACATTAATTTTGGTTTAGTGTCTTGGCTATCTAGTATGATTTTAATAAGTTTCACTATTGACAAAGGTTCTAAGTGCCATAGTTGAGCACAAATAAAGCAACCTCGAAAGCCTCACATGGCTGGCGAGGAGAGAAACTTGGCACATCTAGAACTCATACATTCTGACCAATGTGAAATGAATGTCAGTTGACAAATGGTGGAAAGAGATATTTCATGACGTTGATTGATGATGTGACTAGATTTTGTTATGTTTGTTTTTTACAAACTAAAGATGAAGCTTTAGACTACTATAAAATTTATAAATCTGAAGTTGAAAATCAAATAGATAGAAAGATCAAGTGTCTTATGTCGGATTGTGGTGGAGAGTATTTTCCCAAAGTTTTTGATGAATTTTGTGAGGAACACAATATTATTCATGAGAGGACGCCTCCCTATTCACCCCAATAAAATGGGGTTACTGAGAGAAAAACCGCATGCTGACATACTTGGTGAATGCCATGATAGACATTGTTGGTTTATCTAAGGCATGGTGGGGAAGGCTTTATTGACTTCGTGGCATGTCCTGAATAGAATTCCTAACAAGAATAAAGAGAAAACCCCTTTTGAAGAGTGGGTTGGGAGAAAATTATCACTTTCTTATTTGCGCACTTGGGGATGCTTGCTGAAGGTCAATATTCCTTTCACTAAGAAATGCAAACTTGGACCGAAGATAGTGGATCTTGTCTTTCCAGGTTATGCTCACTGGAGCATATCATATATATTTTTAGTGTAGTTAAATCCGAGGTACATGATATGCTTGTTGATACTATAATGGAATCTTTTCATGCAACATTTTCTGAGAATATATTGCCAATGAAAGATATGCATAGTATTGCTATATTTTCTTCTGATATAAATCCCGAATCTAGTACATTTGATGAGTACTTCGAACAATCACCAGAGGAAGTCCTTGAGAAGGATAATAATGAAGCTCCTGTGAGGAGCAAGATACAAAGGTTTGCAAAATATTTTGGTAACGATTTCATTGTATAACTTGTGGACGACACTCCCAAGTCTATTGCATAGGCATATGCATCTCCGAATGTAGATGATTGGAAAAATGTTGTCCATAATGAGATGGAATCAGTTCTTTCTAATGGAACTTGGGAGCTAACTGAACGACCCTATGGTTGTAACCTATGGGCTATAAGTGGGTGTTCAAAAGGAAGCCAAGACCCGATGTTACTATTGAGAAGTACAAGGCATGACTTGAGGCCAAGGGCTACATTCATTAGGAAGGCAAAAATTACCTTGACACCTATTCATGTGTTGCTAGAATGACCACCATCCAGATGTTATTTTCCCTGGCTGCCTCTTATGGTCTTATCATTCATCAAATGAATGTCAAAACGACTTTCCTAAATGGAGAGTTGTAAGAGGAAATCTATATGGATCGGCCTAATGGGTTTGTGGTAAAAGGTGAAGAGAGAAAGGTATGCAGGTTGTTAAAATCTTTGTATGGTCTAAAACAGGCATGTAAGTAATAGCATGAGAAGTTTGAAAGAACTCTGACTTCTACAGGATTTGCCATTAATGAGGCTGATATATGTGTTTACTATCGTCATGCTGGGGGCAATAGTGTTATATTACGTTTGTACATCGATAACATAATGATCTTTGATACAAACATTGATGCGATCAATGAGGTCAAATCTTTTCTATTGAAGAGTTTTGACATAAAAGAGCTAGAAGAAGCAGATGTGATTCTAAACATCAAACTTATTAAGGATGAGAGTGGGATTACTCTAAATAACCCCCCTATGTTGAGAAGGTCTTGAGTCGGTTCAACTTTATGTATAGCAAGATTTCTCTAAAACCTTATGATCCCCGCGTGACACTCTGAAAGAGCAAGAAAGATACAGAAGATCAATTAAGATACTCTCAAATTGTCAGGTCACTCATGTACTTAGCAAGCGCAACAAGGCCACATATCTATTTTGCTATGAGCAAACTAAGTAGATTCATGTCCAACCTGGGTGATAATCGTTGGCATGCGCTAGAAATGGTCTTTGCGTTATCTGAGAGGTACTATGAGTTATGTAATTCACTATTCAAGGCATCCTGTTGTGCTAAAAAGATATAGTGATTCGAACTAGGGACACGTTTGGTTGCCTAGAGTGAATAGTGCCTGCATTTCAGCCACATCTCACCAGAGCCTGGTTCAGCAAAAACAGGCAACAAACCAACATCTGCATGTTGTTTGGTTGCCTGCATTGCATCAATGGCCACTTTAGGGCCGGATGCCCGCATTTGTGCTTAAGGGGTGAACAGATGCAAACCATAGTTGTTTGGCTGCATAAACATTTGTGTTATGCTCACCCCATTCAAATGTTGTGGACTTACCACCACATTAGGCACAACAAAAGGCAGAGCACTAACATCACATAAACTAGCAAGTAAACAACAACTAACAACAGATAAACACGCAACTAAATAGGCATACTGCTAACAGGCATAAGTTTAAAGACAACAGGGGCATCCCATGCACCCCGCTTCACCACATGGTACTGAACCCTGGACAAAATATTAACAGGTTCACACCAAGTTCTCTCATCACCGCAACAAACTAACTACAAGTTCATACTACAAGTTTAGAGGGTGAAAGCAAGGTCACCGATGCAGCTGTGCCTGCTACAGGGCACCCTACACCTGATGGAGCTATCGTGGTTGTAGATTTGGACCTTGAGGCCTAGGTTGGAGACGCGCAGCACGACAAGGTCGCCAGGGACGATCATGTGGTGGCAGCGGAAGTACTGCCAGCCCATGCAAGCACCATCTGCCCCTCGAAGTTCTGGACCTAAACCCAGAACTTGCACCACTTGTTCGCCGGGAGCCTCACGACGCGCGGGAGTTTGACCGTCAGCCACTCCTTCATCACCTCCACGAACATGGGAGGGATGACGAGCATGGCCAGATCCATGTAAAAGCATGATGTCGCTTGAAGCTACGTCGGTATTTCCCCAAAGAGGAAGGGATGATGCAACACAACGGCGGTAGGTATTTTCCTCAGATATGAAACCAAGGTTATTGAACCAGTAGGAGAACCAAGCAACACAATGTAAACAACCCCTGCACAGAAATAACAACCACTCGCAACCCGACGTGTCAAAGGGGTTGTCAATCCCTTTCGGGTAACGGCGCCTCAAACGGTGCGTGGGCAGGAGAAAGTTGTGATAGCTTGAATAAATAGATCGCAAGTAAAATAAAGTGCAGCAAAGTATTTTTGTATTTTTGGTTTAATAGATCTGAAAATAAAAGCAAGAGAAAAATAGATCACAACGGCAAATATATGAGAAAGAAGCCCAGGGGGGCGTAAGTTTCACTAGTGGCTTCTCTTGAGAAAAATAGCAAACGGTGGGTAAACAAATTACTGTTGGGCAATTGATAGAACCTCAAATAATTATGACGATATCCATGCAATGATCATTACATAGGCATCACGTCCAAGATTAGAGACCAACTCCGGCCTGCATCTACTACTATTACCCTACACATCGACCGCTATCCAGCATGCATCTAGTGTATTAAGTTCATGGAAAAACGGAGTAATGCAATAAGAACGATGACATGATTAGACGAGATCCGTTTATCTATGGCGGTACATATAGATCCCATCTTTTTATCCTTAGTAGCAACGTTACATATGTGTCGGTTCCCTTTCTGTCACTGGAATCAAGCACTATAAGATAAATAGATCAAGTTGGCCAAACAAAACCCAAATATCGGAGAAGAAATACGAGGCTATAAGAGATCATGCATAAAAGAGATCAAAGAAACTGAAATACTTTCATGGATATAAAAAGATAGATCTGATCATAAACTCAAAGTTCATCGATCCCAACAAACATACCTCAAAAGAGTTACATCATATGGATCTCCAAGAGACCATAGTATTGAGAATCAAGAGAGAAAGAGAGAGAGATGAAGCCATGTCGCTACTAACTATGGACTCGAAGGTCTACAAAGAACTACTCACGCATCATCGGAGAGGCAACAATGGAAGTGGTGAACCCCTCCGTGATGGTGTCTAGACTGGATCTGGTGGTTCTGGACTCTGTGGCAGCTCGATGAATATTTCGTCGACTCCCCTAGGGTTCTAGGATTTTTGGGGTGTTTATCGAGCAAACAGGCGGTCCGGGGGCACCCGAGGTGGGCACAACCCACCAGGGCGTGCCTGGGCCTCCTGGCGCACCTTGGTGGGTTGTCCCCTCCTCGGGACTCCCCCCAGGTGCAACCATGGCCCAACATCTTCCTTCTGGTCCATAAAAAATCTCCGTAAAGTTTCGTGGCAGTTGGACTCCGTTTGATATTGATTTTGTGCGATGTAAAAAACATGGAAAAAACAGCAACTGGCACTTGGCACTATGTCAATAGGTTAGTACCAAAAATGATATAAAATGATTATAAAACATCCAAGATTGATAATAAAACAGCATGGAACAATAAAAAATTATAGATACGTTGGAGACGTATCAGCATCCCCAAGCTTAACTCCTACTCGTCCTCGAGTAGGTAAGTGATAAAAACAGATTTTTTTGATGTGGAGTGCAGCTCATCATGTCATATCATATTCTTTTCTTTATAGCATGGACATTTGGACTTTTATGTGATTCAAAGCAATAGTCTAGTTTTGACATAATAATTTAGGTACTCAATCATATCAACAAGCAACCATGTCTTTTAAAATATCAACGCTAAAATAAGTTATCCCTAGCCCATCATGCTCAAACATTGATCCATTCATGAAACACACTTTAATTACACCCAATACTTAAGCACGATCATATTGCTTCCTAGTTGGTGCTTTTATAAGAGAAGATGGAGACTCAAAATAAAAATTGCATAAATTAAAAGATAGGCCCTTCGCAGAGGGAAGTAGGGATTTGTATAGGTGCCAGAGCTCTAAGCGAAAAATCTGAGATAAAAACATTTTGGGAGGTGTATCCATCCCACCAACAAAAACGACTTAGAGTTCCCAATACTTTCCATGCATAGATATATCATAGGGGGTTCCCAAACAGAAAATAAAGTTTATTCCTTTTTCCACCATAACTTTCACTTACCATGGCTAGCTGTATCCACGGTTGCCCTCCATACCAACACTTTCCAAGGAATTTATTATTTGACAACATAAAGTAAATTCATTTGTTTTTGCATTTTGGGACTGGGCATCCCTAGTACCTTTGCCTTACTCTTGTGCAATGACAAGTGAATAAACACTCATCTTGAGAATAACACATCTAGCATGGAAAATATTAGCCACCCCTCACCGCTCCACGAGCGAAATAAACACACAAAAGAGAAGTTTATTTTGAAAATTAGAGATGGCACATGCAAATTTGCTTAGAACGGCAAAAGAATACCGCATATAGTGTCGGATTCCGGGTTCCGGCATACCCTTGAGGTTCGAACACTGGGGTGCGCACGGAGATCTCTCCCCTACCGATCTACGTCCAATCTCCTCACATGATCTAAGTTGGAAACAACGAACAACACAAGGGACACGAGTTTTATACTGTTTCGGGCCACCGTTGTGGTGTAATACCCTACTCCAGTGTGTGGTGTGGTGGATTGCCTCAGAGGCTGATGACAAATAGTACAAGGGAAGAACAGCCTCGCGAGAGGTGTTCTTGAGCTGGTGCGACGAACTGCTAGGGTGAGTTCAGTCGCCTCTCTCTCTCTGCTAGGGTTCTACCAGATCTCTAGCCGTCCGTCTACTCTGTGGTGGCTAGCTCCATTTATAGAGGCCCTGGGCCTCTCCCCAAATAACAAGCGGGAAGGGCGCCAACAATTGGCCATTTTGAAGGGGAACATCTAGTACAAGTTATCCTGACCAAAGGTGCTCTTTGGCTGCCAAAAGTACTGGTGATGACGCCGCCTTGGGCTCCACGGTGACCTCCGTCCTGCCGCTCTGCTGGTCCTGGTCTCGTTGCACCAGAATGGTAACCTTTGCCCGATGCCTTGGCCTGTGCTTGCCCCCTTTGCACCAAAGGGGAAACAAGGACACTACGCAGGCCGGCGCCCGCCTGGTCTCGAACGTCATGGCTTGCGTCACAGGCTCCTCGCAAGGTACCCCTATCTTGATCTCTCCGCCTCCTCGCGAGCCTACCTGACGAGGCTGCCTCCGAGGAAGCTTCCTGTCGTCCGCCCCGCGAGGCTTGGCCCCTCGCGAGGGTCTTGAGCTTGAGCTGATGAAGATGGGATGTGCTGGGCCCCCACTTGAGCCATGCCGCAGACCGCAGGCAGGCAAGTCTGGGGACCCCCGTTCCCAAAACGCCGACAGTAGCCCCCGGGCCCAAGGCGCGCCCGGGCTTGGCCTAGCAGGAAAGCGAAGGGGCAAGCGCGAAGCGTCGCGGGCCCTAACAACCTGTGGCCTTGGGCGCCGCATGGCGATTGATCGGACGTGGGCGACTGCGCTTCCCCACGATGCCTCGACGACCGCATGACTTGATAAGTCCCTGCATGCAGAGAAACCGATCATGATTACCTGCGAACGTGGTGCTCGGCGATTGGCCTGCTCCGGCTATAAGTACGGGGCCACGCGAGCCCCTTCAGCCCGTCCCCTTTTGCTGCTCCTTTTCTTCCTCTTGGCTACTCGTCGTCCCCATGGCCCCAAAGAGGTTCTCGGCCGCGGAGAAAGGAAAGGCCCCCCAGGCAGGACTTGACTCCCCCTGACCAAGCGCGGCCGAGGCCGCCCTCAAAAGTATACCACGGTCCCCGTGGTGGCCTCCTGCGGCCATGGAGGCGGTTCCCTACGCGGTGATGAGCGCCCGGTTGCCGAGGGGGGGCACGCCGTGGGTGTGCGCCCCCCTAGGCCACGCTTTCGCTCTGCGGAGGTGCCGCCGGAGTTTGTCGTGTGGTCGGCGGATCCATCCAGCAGCAGGCTCCAGCTCCCCCGTTTCTTTGTAGATGGACTACCGGCCAGCGCTTGGTGCAGCTTCTGGCTCCAGGCAGACGGCTGCTGTAGCAGGGCCTCCTGGGCTTCGCTGGAGGTCTTCGTTTCTGCGAATGGGGCTCTGACACGCGGCTGGCAAACGTTTGCCCACGCGCGTGGACTGTTCCGGTGGTGCACCCTGTACTTCAAATTTGATGGCGACGCCACCCTCTACGTGAGGGTGTTCGGGGAAGATGGTCGCCGTGCCGGGTGCTACCCTGAAGACGACGACCGCGACCGCCTGCCCAGCCCCGGAACTGACCAGGATGAAGATGGCGACTGGCGTACAGGCGGTGGTGCTCGGGGTTCTCCGAGCTTCAGCGACCCCCTCTCAGGCAGCAGCTCCTCCAGCGGTGGCCGTGACCAGCCCCCGCGCCGTCACGCCCGCCTGGGTGAAGGTAGCGGGTCAGCCCGCCGTCGCGCCCCGGTGAAGCGAGAGGAGGGATCCGCCTGAGCCCCAGGAGCAGCTCGAGCCTTCGCTGTGGGTTGGCGTAGGATGAATCGCGCTCGTTTTGTTTTCTTTTTTATCCTGCGCAGAAATAGAAAGTAATGTAGGGCCCCGCGGGGGCGTGTTAGAACTGCTGCTGTTTAACCATCGCGCTGTTTCTGCTATCTCTGTGCTGTGTTCCCGCGCCGCGCACCCATGTGCGGGAACTATTTTAGCTCGGTGGGGCTTGGCGCGGTCCTCGCCTCCCGAGGCCGTGGCCTCGTCACGCGCTTCGTGCCCTGCAAGATCAGTAGGAGGGGTAACTTACGGTCTTAGTTGTGGGGGCGATCGGCCCAGGTCCCGCGCACGTGTCGCGATGCCCGTGGGGAACGGACTGGGAGGGGTGCTCCCGCAGAGGACTCGGGTAGGAAAGCTCTGAACGATCGGGGCAGAAAACACTCGCGAGGGCGCCCGCGAACCTCCCTTGCGAGACTTGTGCGAGAGAAAACGAGGCAAGCGAGCGAGAAAGACAAAGAGTCACAAGCCAGGAACGCCAACAACTTCAATAAAACTTCAAACGGGAATAGACAAACCAACTGCAGAAAGCAAATGGGAAAGCCGTGTCCGGCACCTATTCTAGTCTTCGATGTCTTCTCACCAGCGCGGAGCTAGGTGCTGCCACTAGGCGTGGGCGGGAGCCCCCGAGGCCCGAGGGCGGCACTCCGGAGACTCCGGGGCGTGTACATCCCCACTCATTATTACGTGAGAGTGTCACGGGCGGTGAGCTTCACAGGCACCGGGCCTTTCCCAAAATGCAGCAGCTTCACAGGCATTCACCTTCTTCACAGGCACCGGGCCTTTCCCAAAACGCAACAGCTTCATAGGCATTCGCCTTCTTCACAAGCACCGGGCCTTTCCCAAAACGCAGCAGCTTCACAGGCATTGGCCTTCTTCACAGGCATAGGGCCTTTCCCGAAACGCAGCAGCTTCACAGGCATTCGCCTTCTTCAGAGGCACAGGGCCTTTCCCAAAACGCAGCAGTTTCATAGGCATTCGCCTTCTTCACAGGCACAGGGCCTTTCCCAAAATGTAGCAGCTTAACAGGCATTCGCCTTCTTCACAGGCACCGGGCCTTTCCTAGGCGCTAGGCCTCGCTCAGGGATAGAACCTCCGGAGATGTTGAATGTTCCATGTGTTCTGGATGGGTACCTCCTTCGGGGTCTCCAAGCGCGCGGAGCCAGGCCTGGAAACATGAACAACCTTGAATGGGCCCTCCCACATGGGAGAGAGCTTGTGCAGCCACTCCCTGGAGAGAACCCGTCTGAGCACGAGATCCCCTACCTCAAGAGTTCTGGGGCGGATGTTGCGACAGTGGTATCGTCGCAGCGCCTGTTGATACCTTGTCGCTCGCAGCGCGGCTTCTCGATGGTGTTCCTCCCCCAGCACGAGATCCGTCCCCCGCATGGCGTCCTACTGCGTCTCGTCGAACGCCAGGACCCGTGCGGAGCGACGCCTGACCTCGTGAGGGAGAACATCCTTTGCTCCGTAGACGAGGAAGAACGGGGTCTTGCCAGTCGGCTTGGTCGCAGTTGTGCAGATTGACCACAACATGGACTGGAGCACGTCGTACCAGCCCCTGCCGCAGGCTTCCAGCTTCTTCTTGAAGGTCCTGGCTTTGAGGCCCCTCAGGACCTCCGCGTTGGCCCACTTGGCCTGGCCGTTGCTCCAGGGGTGTGCTACCGAAGCGTAACATATCTGTGTTCCAAGGTTAGCACGATATGTTTTGAAGAGATTACTGGTGAATTGCGAATCGTTGTCGGTGATGATGCGGTTGGGCACCCCAAATCGGCTCACGAGGCCCTTGATGAATTTGACCGCTGAGCCTGCCGGGATTGTGCGGACGGCTTCCACCTCAGCCCACTTGGTGAATTTGTCCATGGCGACGTAGAGGTAGCGATAGCCCCCTAGCACCCGAGGAAACGGGCCCAGAATGTCCAGCCCCCAAACTGCGAACGACCATGAGAGGGGTATAGTCTGTAGACCCCCCGCAGGCTAAAGGATCTGCTTAGCGTGAAACTGGCAGGCCTCGCAAGCCTTCACAAGCTCAACGGCGTGGTTGAGCGTTGTGAGCCAATAGAATCCACTACGGAACGCTTTACCGACGAGGGTCCGTGACGACGAGTGGTGCCCGCAGTCTCCGCCGTGTATGTCCGCCAGTAGCTCCTTCCCTTGATCTCGGGAGATGCAACGTAGGGACACGTCATTTGGTTGCTTCCTATAGAGCTCTCCATCCCTGATGCAATAAGTCGTGGCCTACCGCGCCACATGCTCCGCTTCCTACTCATTCTCCGGCAGAGTCCCTTGCATTAGGTAGTTCTTGAGCTCCAGGATTCAACACCCTTCCTGAGGCTCTATCGCCAGGAGCAGGCGTGCCCCTGCGGCTGGGCCGCAGACCGGGGCTCCTGAGGTAGGCGGCTGAGGGAGCTCCTCCCTTGGTTGCGCCGTGCTCGACAATGACGGCACCGCCGAGGGTTTGAAGAGTCGCTCCTCGAAGACGCCAGGCTCCTGAGGCAGCCGCCTAGATGCCCTCTTGGCAATGTCATCAGCCTCCTGATTGGTGTCGCGAGGCACATGCTGCAACTCTAGCCCCTAGAACTGTTTCTCCATCTTGCAAACCTCAGCGAGGTAGGCTTCCATGCGCTCGTCCTTTGGCTCGTATATCTTGTTGGAGAAGTTGACGAGGAGCTGCGAATCGCCCTTGATGATGAGGGCTTCACCCCTAAGGAAATTGCGGCCTTCAAGCCTGCTATTAGGCCTTCATACTCCGCTATGTTGTTGGAAACCTTTTCTCCATGCTGGAAGCAAAGTTGTACGGCATAGTAGAGTTTGTCCTGGGTAGGGGATACGAGCACTGCGCTAGCTCCCGCACCATGTCGGGAGAACGCCCCATCAAAGTACATGACCCAGCCATCCGGTGCTTCACTTCCCGGGGAAAGTGATCGGTCTTCGCCTGCCTCGAGACCCGACGCTTCTGCCCAATATGCCACGAAATCCGCAAGTGCGGCTCCCTTGATGACTCTGGTCGTACTGAATTCTAGCTGAAATGCCTGTAGCTCGATGTTCCATTCAACAACCCTTCCAGCTGAGTTGGGGCTCCTGAGCACTCTTTCCAAGGGGTATGCTGAGACGACTTTGATGGGATGTCCTTGGAAGTAGTGGCGTAGCTTGCGTGAGGCCACAAGTAGCACAAGGAGGAGTTTTTGAGGCATGGGATACCGTGCCCTTGCGTCCCGTAGCACCATGCTGACAAAGTACACGGGATGCTCGACGAGGTTGAGGGTGCTGGCGCAGCTTGCATCCTCCAGAGGTCGAGGCGTCTCTTGAGACGACGGAGCTCCCAGTGCTTAGTCGCCTAAAGAGGCCTCTCCTGCTTCGGGTGCGTTCTCCTGCCGCGGTTGCTCCTTTCCGGCTGCGGTTGCAGCCTTCGTGAGGCCCTCCTGACTCTGCTTTGCTTCAGTTTGGACGGTCGACGCGGCCTTGGCACAACGCTCCTCCCTAACCGCCACCAGGGCTGCGTTAGCGGAGTAGGGGGTGGCCGCAAGGTAGAGCACCAGGGGCTCCCGAGGACGCGGAGCTACCATCGTGTAACACCCCGGATATGATTCACTCAATATGTACTCCAACTCTTGCCATTTCTGGCGTTAAGTTATTTTATTTTCTCGGGTTCGGGTTTTGTCTCCGTGTGTTGTTATCGTTGTCATGCATCTCATATCATGTCATCATGTGCATTGCATTTGCATACATGTTCATCTCATGCATTCGAGCATTTTCCCCGTTGTCCGTTTTGCATTCTGGCGCTTTGTTCTCCTCCGGTGGTCTTTTCTACCTTTCTTTCGTGTGTGGGGATTAAATATTTCTGGATTGGACCGAGACATGCCAATCGGCCTTGGTTTACTACCGGTAGACCTCCTATCAAGTTTCGTACCATTTGGACTTCGTTTGATGCTCCAACGGTTAACCGAGGGACCGAAAAGGCCTCGTGTGTGTTGCAGCCCAACACCCCTCCAAGTTGGCCCAAAACCCACCAAAACCCTCTCCATCATCTAGAGCGTTCGATCATGATCGTGTGGCCGAAAACCGCACCTCATTTGGACTCCCCTAGCTCCCTCCACCTCTATATAAAGAACCCCCCATTTCAATTCACGGACGAAACCCTAGAACCACCCACCTCTCGCGCCGGCGGACATTTTTTTTGACCGGCCGGACACGTCCGGATCCACCCGCCACCGCCATGTGTCGCTCGCTCGTTGGTTCGTGCCGTCGCCCCACTTCGCCGTCGCTGCCGGCCCGGGAGGCCCAGGAGGGGCCCCCGAGGCCCGTTTCCTCCTGCCGCCGCCCGGGGCATCTTCCCGAGGCCCGGTTCCTCCTCCGCCGAGGCGCGCCGCCCGCCGGCTCCTCCTCCGCCGAGGCACGCCGCCTGCCGGCTGCCCTCCGCCACGCCGCCGCACCGGCTCGCCGCGCCGTCGTCGCCCGGTCTCCACCGCGCCTCCCCGCCGTCCAACGCCGCCCCGGCGAGCTCCGCCGATGCCGGCGAGCTCCGGTCACCCCCCAAGACCGGCAAGTCTGGCCACCGCCGCGGCCATCTCCGGTGAACCTCGTGGAATGCACCGCCGCTACAGTGCACATCCAGATCCAAATCCGGATCGGGTTGACTTTTTGCCCGCAACCCTAAATTTTTGGCTATGTTCATCGCATCGTAACTTTGCATCCGTAGCTCCGTTTTGGACATATAGCATATCAAAATGTTCATCTCAGAGAGTACATAATTTCATCTCATTGCATTATTTTCATTTGAGTTCATCTTGATGCCCGAAATGCTGTTAGAAGAATGCTATTTGAGATAATTGTCAGATCTGCTGCTCCATTTAGAGATTTGTCATTTTTGCCATGATTATGGTGTGCATGATATGCCCCTGAGCTCTACATGAGTTTTGTTATATGTTTTGCCATCTATCCAGGGGTGCAACCCATGTATTTTTGTGATGTGTGTGGTGACTAGCACAAGCTTGCAAAGTGGTGCATTCGTTAATGCTGATTTCAGGGACTTAGCATTTCCACTAAGTCCTTGAGCTGCTTATCTCAATGTGCCATATGTTCATGTTGTTTCCTAGTGATCCGTGCCTCTTTTGAGGATGATCAGTAAAGATGTTTTGTTAATCTTGTAGTGCTCTATCCATCCATGTCTTTGTTTGCAATTATCGAGCACCCTAGCTTGAGTTAATCGAGCTCTACTTTTGTCATTTTGTGAATCTGGGCAGATTGTCTACTTGTTAGCAATTTTGCCGAGGATGTTGTAGTTGACCCGTGCATGCTATGTTATTGTTCTTGCCATGTCTAGCTTGTATTTTGTGTATTCTTGATGGGTGAATGCTTAGATTGTCATGACTTGCTCTGTAGTGGGTGCATCGAGCTCGTAAACATGCCTACTTGATATCTGTTTCAGCATGCTCCAGTTTTCACTAAGTCTGAGAACTGATTATGTTTTTGCCATGTTCACGTGCTTGCAATTGTATTTTCTGATCTCTTTTGGTTCAAGGTCACTAAGGGATTTTTGTTAAACTCTTTGAGAAGCTTCATGCCATGCTTTACTTTGCCATGTTCAGGTCCTGTAGCATATAGTTTTCATGCTCCAAAGTGTGCTATCTGATCTGAAATTCCAGACAAGTGTTAATTTCACTAAGTCTGAAATCTGTTTACCAAATGCATTTTTGCCATGCTTGTTTGAACCTTTTAATGGATGAATTTGCCGTAGCTCAGTGCTAGTCTTTTGTTACTCATCATGAATGGATCCCTGCCATGTATTTTGATGCCATGTTTGGGTGCTGTAGCATGTTCATCTTGTTGCATTTATATGGCTACTTGCTGTAAATCGCAGAACGTGGTCATATTTGAATTGCTTGCCATTTCCAAATCGTAACTCCGATTCCGGCGTTCTTTATATCGTTTTCCAGAGATTTCATCTTACCTTTCTAGTGGCACACTTGGATTCCCAAGTTGATGCCAGGTTCATGCATTCCTTGTCAAATCTTGCATATGCATCACATATCGCATCCCGCATAGCATACCATCTTTGCATCATGTTGTTTGAGTTTCCACGTGGTTGATTGTGTCCTTGTTGCTTGTTTGTCTTGTTTGGGTAGAGCTGGGAGACGAGTTTGCTAACGAGGAGCCCGTTGAGTTTGCTTTCGAGGATCCAGTCAACTCTGACAACTTTGCAGGCAAGATGATCATACCCTCGAAATCACTACTATCTTTGCTTTGCTAGATGCTCGCTCTTTTTCTATGCCTATGCTACGATGCCTACCACTTGCTTACCATGCCTCCCAAATTGCCATGTCAAACCTCTAACCCACCATGTCCTAGCAAACCGTTGATTGGCTATGTTACCGCTTTGCTCAGCCCCTCTTATAGCGTTGCTAGTTGCACATGAAGATTGGAGACCGTTCCTTGTTGGAACATTATTTATTTGTTGGGATATCATTATAGTGCCATGTTATCTTAACGCATCTATATATTTGGTAAAGGGTGGAAGGCTCGGCCTCTCTCCTAGTGTTTTGTTCCACTCTTGCCGCCCTAGTTTTCCGTCATATCGGTGTTATGTTCCCGGATTTTGCGTTCCTTACGCGGTTGGGTTATAATGGGAACCCCTTGATAGTTCGCCTTGATTAAAGCTTTTCCAGCAATACCCAACCTTGGTTTTACCATTTGCCACCTAGACTCTTTTTCCCTTGGGTTTCCGGAGCCCAAGGGTCATCTTATTTTAACACCCCCGGGCCAGTGCTCCTCTGAGTGTTGGTCCACCTGTTAGCTGCCGGTGGCCACCAGGGGCAACTCCGGGCTAGCCTACCCGTACCTAAGACGATCTGAGTGTGCCCTGAGAACGAGATATGTGTAGCTACTATCGGGATTTGTCGGCACATTCGGGCGGTGTTGCTGGATTTGTTTTAATTTGTCGAAGTGTCTTGTAGAACCAGGATACCGAGTCTGATCGGAATGTCTCGGGAGAAGGTCTATTCCTTCGTTGACCGTGAGAGCTTGTCATGGGCTAAGTTGGGACTCCCCTGCAGGGATTTGAACTTTAGAAAGCCGTGCCCGTGGTTATGGGCAGATGGGAATTTGTTAATGTCCAGTTGTATATATCTTGAATCTTAACTTAATTAAAATGAATCAACTGTGTGAGTTACCGTGATGGTCTCTTCTCGGCGGAGTCTGGGAAGTGAACACGGTGTTGGAATAATGCTTGCGCAGGTTGTCCTCTAGTTACTCGCTCACGCTTTGCCTCCTCTTCTCGCTCTCTTTTGCGAACAGGTTAGCCACCATATATGCTAGTCGCTTGCTGCAGCTCCACATATTATCCTTGCCTTACCTATTAAGCTTAAATAGTCTTTATCGCGAGGGTGCGAGATTGCTGAGTCCCTGTGGCTCACAGATTTCTTCCAAACCAGATGCAGGGCCCGATGATTCCGTTCCAGATGACGCGCTTGAGCTCAAGTGGGAGTTCGACGAGGACTCACGCCGATACTACGTGTCTTTCCCTGATGATCAGTAGTGGTGCCCAGTTGGGGGTGATTGGGACCGTGTCGCATGTTGGGTTATCTTTTATTTTGGCGCCGTAGTTGGGCCATGAGTGTTTGAATGTTGTAATGCTATTTATGTACTTTGATTGACGTGGCGAGTGTAAGCCAACTATGTTCCTCCCCTTTTATTATCTATATTACATGGGATGTTGTGAAGATTGCCTAACTTGCGACATTGCTTTCAATGCGGTTATGTCTCTAAGTCGTGCCTCGACATGTGGGAGCTATAGCCGCATCGAGGGTGTTACAAGTTGGTAATCAGAGCCTTCCCCGACCTTAGGAGCCCCATTGCTTGATCGTTTTTAGCGGCGAGTTGTGTCTAGAAAAATGTTTTGAGTCATTTTGGAATTATATATCAGAGAGTTTAGGAATTCTTTTTACTCCCCAGTCTCCTCATCGCTCTGGTAAGGCATCCTGACGTAGAGTTTTGACTCTTCTCTTCTCAAATTTCACTAAAAAAATTTTAGGATCACGCGGGTATCTTGGAATCATTCCGATGGTTTTGTGACGAGAACATTGTTCTTGGTGCCTCCTGTCTTTAGGGATTGTGGCAGTGTCCCGAGGAGTTGAGCTCCGAGGTGTTGTCGTCACAATTTTATCGTTGTAGTTCTGGAATACCTGAGTTTAGTACGCCGACATCAAAAATCTCTTTTATGCAGTTCATTGGTGAGATAACCTCGACGCCACCCAGTACTGGGGCGGGAGTTCGGGAGTATCGCCATAACTTGTATAACTGATGCTTTTCGAAGGTTGAGGTAGATGGTTTCCGAAGTTTTTCTCGGTTATGTGTTGAAGGATGGATACAGCTGGATGTAGGATTTTCTAGATTTGGGTGAGATATTATGCTTCCCCTGTATCCCCAACACCTGATTGCATAACCGAAAAGGTTCGGGAGTTTCATAGGTGGGAATTCTTGTAGCTCTAGTTCTTCTTCCACGGATAATTGGTTTGAGATTGGGATTTCTTACCGAGTATTCGTTCTTGATCCGTACCTTGTTGATTTATTTCTCTACCTAAATTCTAAGTGGCTTCTCAATTTATGGATATGTGACCATTTCAAGAGGAATGCATTCTTCATTTTGTTCGGATCTGAAGACTTTATGTTGCAATTTTCATTCTGTTGGATTCAGCTTCATTTTATCTGTCAATGTGCTAACGGTGGTCAACCGCTTCAGGATGGCTCCCGCTAAGAGCACCAATCAGAATCAGAATCAGGATCCGCCACCACCTCCACCTCCTCCGGAGGCATGGCAAGCTGTGATGGCCGCAACCAATGCAAACACACAGTTGATCATGCAAATTCTTCAAGAGCGCAATCAAGCGAACCAAGGCAACCAAGGCAACAATCAGAATGACTTTGCTACACTCAACTAGTTCCTTGCTAACGGGACAAAGACTTTCAGCAATTGTGTTGAGGCAACTGATGCTGACGATTGGCTCGTGGATCTGTGCAAGCATTTCGAGTGCAGTAACGTCAGGCCTGAGGACTTCGTCAAGTTCGCTTCCTTCCAACTCAAAGATCAAGCTGCAGAATGGTTCCAGCAATACAAGGATTCCAGAGGTGGCCGTGTTATTACCTGGGATGAATTCCGTCAAGATTTCAGAGCTCATCATATCCCTCAGAGCGTGGTTGAAAGCAAGCGTGAGGAATTCCGCAACCTGAAGCAAGGCTCTTTGTCTGTCTATGACTACAACAAGTTGTTCCAGAAGCTTGCCCGCTTTGCTAAGCAGGACGTCCCTGACGAGAAGAGCATGATATACCAGTTCAGAGGTGGTCTCAGAGAAGAAATCCAGCTAGCTCTTGTTCTCTTTGAGCCCTTGCGATACGATTAGATCTACAACATGGCATTGAAGCAAGAGGCCGCTCAACTGAGGTGTGATGCTTCCAAGAAGCGAGTCAGAGACACTACTCCTTCTTCCTCTACTCAAGTGGCCAAGCAGCAGAAGTATTGGCTTCCTCCTCCTCTGTTTCGTCAGCCATATCAGAAGAGCAAAGGTGGCAGTGGATCTTCCCACCCACCCAACCCTGGCTTTCAGAACAAGACTTCGTGTCAAGCTCCAAGATCGAGTGCTCTGTATCACCATCCGCTTTCAGAGGTCACGTGCAACAAGTGCCAACAGAAGGGTCACTATGCCAACAAATGCTTCAATCAAAGGCGTCTCCCTCCTTGTCCTCCTGTGAGATTGGCAAGTACAGCTGTGATCAAGCATAACCCCAAGCACGCCAAGGTCAACTTGATGAACGCAGCTCAGGCAGAGGACTCGTCAGATGTCATCATGGGTAACCTTCCTGTTAACGATATTCCAGCTAAAGTTCTTTTTGACACTGGTGCATCGCATTGTTTCATCTCGAGACCGTTTACATCTAAGCATGGTTTGGCCTTGCAAATTTTGCCTAGTCCATTAGCAGTTGTCTCTCCCAGTAGGCGCATGCATGCTAACTCCATTGCTCCGGATGTTACTATCACTTTGGGCGACTACAAATTTCTATCTTCTCCAACGGTTCTTGGTGACTCGGATATTGACCTTATTCTCGGAATGGATTGGCTTTCTAAGCACAAGGCGCATCTTGATTGTGCAGCCAGGCAGATTCAATTGACTCATTCGTCTGAGGATGTAATTGTCTTTGCCGCTCGTGATGATACCATCCGTCTGTTTTCTCTCAATGAGAAGGGTGAACTGGATGCTATCTCGCAAATTCCAGTCATTTGCGAATATCAAGACGTCTTTCCAGAAGAGCTTCCAGGAATGCCTCCGCATTGGCCAGTTGAATTCGTCATCGATCTTGAGCCTGGCACGGAACCTGTGTGCAAGCGTCCTTACAAGATCGGACCCGGAGAGTTGAAGGAGCTGAAGAAACAACTCGATGTTCAAGAGAGAATGGGTCTCATCCGGCCTAGTTCTTCCCCGTGGGGTTGTGCTGTTCTTTTTGTGAAGAAGAAGGATGGAACGGACCAACTTTGTGTTGATTACCGTCCATTGAACAAGAAGACTATCAAGAACAAATACCCACTTCCCAACATCAACGAGCTGTTCGAACAACTCAAAGGTGCCCAATTATTCTCCAAGCTTGATCTCCATATGGGTTATCATCAGATTCGAATCCGTGAGCAAGATATTCCCAAGACGGCTTTCAGGACAAGCTTTGGTTCATATGAATACACTGTCATGTCTTTTGGCCTCGTCAACGCTCCTCCGACGTTCTCTCGCATGATGAACTTCATCTTCAATGCCTACACCAATGACTTCATTTTGGTCTATCTCGACGACATTCTGGTTTTCTCGAAGAACAAGGAAGATCATGCCAAGCACTTGCGTTTGGTACTCGATAAGCTCAGGGACACAAGTTCTATGCCAAGTTCTCCAAGTGCGAATTTTGGCTCGATGAGGTTCTTTATCTTGGTCATATCATCTCTGCCAAGGGCATTGCGGTGAATCCTGAGAAGGTGTCTGCAATTGTGAATTGGGAACCACCTCAGAACATGAAGCAACTCCGTAGCTTCCTCGGTCTCGCAAGCTACTGTCGAAGATTCATTGAAAACTTTTCTAAGATTGCAAAGCCTCTCTCAAATCTTCTCCAGAAGCACGTCAAGTACGTTTGGTCTTCGGAGTGTGACATTGCTTTCAACACTTTGAAAGAGAAAATGGTCACTGCTCCAGTTCTGACTCCGCCTGATGAATCCAAGCCGTACGAGGTCTTTTGTGATGCCTCTCTCCAAGGTCTTGGCGCAGTGTTGATGCAAGAGAAGAAAGTTGTGGCTTATACCTCTCGCCAGTTGAAGCCCAATGAGAAGAACTACCCCACTCATGATCTCGAGTTGGCGGCAGTTGTGCATGCTCTTTTGACTTGGAGACATCTCTTATTGGGAAGAAAAGTGGACATTTTCACTGACCACAAGAGTCTCAAGTACATCTTTACTCAGCCTAATCTCAACCTCAGGCAGACTCTATGGGTTGAAATGATTCAAGAGTATAATCCGAGTATCGAGTATACTCCAGGCAAGGCCAATGTGATTGCTGACGCATTGAGCAGGAAGGCTTATTGCAATAGTCTGATTCTCAAGCCTTATCAACCCGAGCTTTGTGAAGCTTTCCACAAACTTAATCTGCAAGTTGTTCCTCAAGGTTTCCTCGCCAACCTTCAAGTCTCTCCTACCTTGGAAGACCAGATTCGCCAAGCTCAGCTTCTTGATGCTATGGTGAAAAAGGTGAAGATTGGGATTGCCAAGAGTCAACCCAAGTACAAGTGCTACCGCCTTGATGACAAGGATACTCTCTTCTTTGAGGATCGTATTGTTGTGCCCAAAGGTGACCTTTGTAAAGTGATCATGAACAAGGCTCACAATTCTCTCCTCTCCATCCACCCTGGGAGCACGAAGATGTATCAGGACCTCAAGCAGGCTTATTGGTGGACTTGAATGAAGCGCGAGATCGCTCAGTTCGTGAATGAATGTGATGTCTGCAGAAGAGTGAAGGCAGAATACCAAAGGCCAGCTGGTCTCCTCCAACCTCTTGCCATTCCAGAGTGGAAGTTTGACCACATTGAGATGGACTTCGTGACTGGGTTTCCAAAGTCCAAGCGTGGCAATGATGCTATATTCGTTGTCATCGACAAACTCACTAAAGTGGCTCACTTTCTTCCTATCAAAGAGTCAATCACTGTAGCTCAATTGGCGGAACTCTATACCTCTCAAATTGTCTCTTTGCACGGTATTCCACAAGTGATCTCTTCAGACCGTGGCAACATCTTTACCTCCAAGTTTTGGGATTCTTTTCAGAAGGCCATGGGCACCAACATCCGCTTCAGCACAGCTTTCCATCCTCAAACTAGCGGTCAAGTCGAGCGTGTCAACTAGATTCTCGAAGATATGCTCAGGGCTTGTGTGATCTCCTTCGGCATGAAGTGGGAGGATTGTCTTCCTTATGCTGAATTCTCCTACAACAACAATTTTCAAGCAAGTTCGGGCAAGGCCCCATTTGAAATTCTGTATGGCAGGAAGTGCTGTACCCCTCTCAACTGGTCTGAAACCAGTGAACGTCAGCTTTTGGCTAATGACTTAATCACAGAGGCAGAGGAAATGTGCAAAGTCATTCGAGATAACCTCAAAGCAGCCCAATCCCGCGAGAAGAGCTACTATGATAGTAAGCACCGTGATTTGGCTTTCGAGATCGGAGATCATGTTTACCTCCGTGTCTCTCCAATGAAAGGTACTCGTCGTTTCGGTATCAAAGGGAAGCTTGCCCCTATATGCGTGGGACCTTTCAAGATTGTCAGCAAGAGAGGCGATCTCGCCTATCAATTCGAGCTTCCTTCAAACTTTGCAAATGTTCATGACGTGTTCCATGTCTCTCAGCTCCGAAAGTGCTTCAAGACTCCTGACCACACCGTCAACTTCGATGACATTGAGCTCCAAGAGGATCTCTCTTATCATGAGCACCCCATTGCTATCCTTGAAGAGACTGAACGCAAGACTTGCAACAAGTCAATCAAATTCCTCAAAGTCAAGTGGTCACACCATTCCGACCGTGAAGCTACCTGGGAACGCGAGGATCACCTCCGTCCTGAGTACCCGGTGTTCTTTTAGTCCTAAATCTCAGGATGAGATCCTTTCGTAGTGGTGGAGTGTTGTAACACCCCGGATATGATTCACCCAATATGTACTCCAACTCTTGCCGTTTCTGGCGTTTTTGTCTCCGTGTTCGGGTTCGGGTTTTTGTCTCCGTGTGTTGTTATCGTTGTCATGCATCTCATATCATGTCATCATGTGCATTGCATTTGCATACATGTTCATCTCATGCATTCGAACATTTTCCCCGTTGTCCGTTTTGCATTCCGGCGCTTCGTTCTCATCTGGTGGTCTTTTCTACCTTTCTTTCGTGTGTGGGGATTAAACATTTCTGGATTGGACCGAGACATGCCAAGCGGCCTTGGTTTACTACTGGTAGACTGCCTGTCAAGTTTCGTACCATTTGGACTTCGTTTGATGCTCCAACGGTTAACCGAGGGACCGAAAAGGCCTCGTGTGTGTTGCAGCCCAACACCCCTCCAAGTTGGCCCAAAACCGACCAAAACCCTCTCCATCATCTAGAGCGTTCGATCATGATCGTGTGGCCAAAAACCGCACCTCATTTGGACTCTCCTAGCTCCCTCCACCTCTATATAAAGAACCCCCCATTTCAATTCACGGACGAAACCCTAGAACCACCCACCTCTCGCGCCGGCGGACATTTTTTTTGTCCGGCCGGACACGTCCGGAACCACCCGCCGCCACCACATGTCGCTCGCTCGTTGGTTCGCGCCGCCGCCCCACTTCGCCGTCGCTGCCGGCCCGGGAGGCCCAGGAGGGGCCCCCGAGGCCCGTTGCCTCCTGCCGCCGCCCGGGGCATCTTCCGAGGCCCGGTTCCTCCTCCGCCGAGGCGCGCCGCCGCCGGGCCGCCCTCCGCCACGCCGCCGCGCCGGCTCACCACGCCGTCGTCGCCCGGTCTCCACCGCGCCTCCCCGCCGTCCAACGCCGCCCCGGCGAGCTCCGGTCACCCCCCAAGACCGGCAAGTCCGGCCACCGCCGCGGCCATCTCCGGCGAACCTCGTGGAACGCACCGCCGCTACAGTGCACATCTAGATCCAGATCCGGATCGGGTTGACTTTTTGCCCGCAACCCTAAATTTTTGGCTATGTTCATCGCATCGTAACTTTGCATCTGTAGCTCCGTTTTGGACATATAGCATATCAAAATGTTCATCTCAGAGAGTACATAATTTCATCTCATTGCATTATTTTCATTTGAGTTCATCTTGATGCCCGAAATGCTGTTAGAAGAATGCTATTTGAGATAATTGTCAGATCTGCTGCTCCATTTAGAGATTTGTCATTTTTGCCATGATTATGGTGTGCATGATATGCCCCTGAGCTCTACATGAGTTTTGTTATATGTTTTGCCATCTATCCAGGGGTGCAACCCATGTATTTTTGTGATGTGTGTGGTGACTAGCACAAGCTTGCAAAGTGGTGCATTCGTTAATGCTGATTTCAGGGACTTCGCATTTCCACTAAGTCCTTGAGCTGCTTATCTCAATGTGCCATATGTTCATGTTGTTTCCTAGTGATCCGTGCCTCTTTTGAGGATGATCAGTAAGGATGTTTTGTTAATCTTGTAGTGCTCTATCCATCCATGTCTTTGTTTGCAATTATCGAGCACCCTAGCTTGAGTTAATCGAGCTCTACTTTTGTCATTTCGTGAATCTGGGCAGATTGTCTACTTGTTAGCAATTTTGCCGAGGATGTTGTAGTTGACTCGTGCATGCTATGTTATTGTTCTTGCCATGTCTAGCTTGTATTTTGTGTATTATTTATGGGTGAATGCTTAGATTGTCATGACTTGCTCTGTTGTGAGTGCATCGAGCTCGTAAACATGCCTACTTGATATCTGTTTCAGCATGCTCTAGTTTTCATTAAGTTTGAGAACTGATTATGTTTTTGCCATGTTCACGTGCTTGCAATTGTATTTTCTGATCCCTTTTGGTTCAAGGTCACTAAAGGATTTTTGTTAAGCTCTTTGAGAAGCTCCATGTAATGCTTTACTTTGCCATGTTCAGGTCCTGTAGCATATAGTTTTCATGCTCCAAAGTGTGCTATCTGATCTGAAATTCCAGACAAGTGTTAATTTCACTAAGTCTGAAATTTGTTTACCAAATGCATTTTTGCCATGCTTGTTTGAACCTGTTAATGGATGAATCGGCTGTAGCTCAGTGCTAGTATTTTGTTAAGCATCATGAATGGGTCCCTGCCATGTATTTTGATGCCGTGTTTGGGTGCTGTAGCATGTTCATCTTGTTGCATTTAGATGGCTACTTGCTGTAAATCGCAGAACGTGGTCATATTTGAATTGCTTGCCATTTCCAAACCGTAACTTTGATTCCGGCGTTCTTTATATCGTTTTCAAGAGATTTCATCTCACCTTTCCAGTGGCACACTTGGATTCCCAAGTTGAGGCCAGGTTCATGCATTCCTTGTCAAATCTTGCATATGCATCACATATTGCATCCCGCATAGCATACCATCTTTGCATCATGTTGTTTGAGTTTGCACGTGGTTGATTGTGTCCTTATTGCTTGTTTGTCTTGTTTGGGTAGAGCTGGGAGACGAGTTCGCTAACGAGGATCCCGTTGAGTTTGCTTTCGAGGATCCAGTCAACTCTGACAACTTTGCAGGCAAGATGATCATACCCTCGAAATCACTACTATCTTTGCTTTGCTAGATGCTCGCTCTTTTGCTATGCCTATGCTATGATGCCTACCACTTGCTTATCATGCCTCCCAAATTGCCATGTCAAACCTCTAACCCACCATGTCCTAGTAAACCATTGATTGGCTATGTTACCGCTTTGCTCAGCCCCTCTTATAGCGTTACTAGTTGCAAGTGAAGATTGGAGACCGTTCCTTGTTGGAACATTATTTATTTGTTGGGATATTATTATATTGCCATGTTATCTTAATGCATCTATATATTTGGTAAAGGGTGGAAGGCTCGGCCTCTCGCCTAGTGTTTTGTTCCACTCTTTCCGCCCTAGTTTTCCGTCATAGCGGTGTTATGTTCCGGATTTTGCGTTCCTTACGCGGTTGGGTTATAATGGGAACCCCTTGATAGTTCGCCTTGATTAAAGCTTTTCCAGCAATGCCCAACCTTGGTTTTACCATTTGCCACCTAGCCTCTTTTTCCCTTGGGTTTCTGGAGCCCGAGGGTCATCTTATTTTAAACCCCCCCGGGCCAGTGCTCCTCTGAGTGTTGGTCCACCTGTCAGCTGCCGGTGGCCACCAGGGGAAACTCTGGGCTGGCCTACCCGTACCTAAGACGATCTGAGTGTGCCCTGAGAATGAGATATGTGCAGCTCCTATCGGGATTTGTCGGCACATTCGGGCGGTGTTGCTGGATTTGTTTTAATTTGTCGAAGTGTCTTGTAGAACCGGGATACCGAGTCTGATCGGAATGTCTCGGGAGAAGGTCTATTCCTTCGTTGACCATGAGAGCTTGTCATGGGCTAAGTTGGGACTCCCCTGCAGGGATTTGAACTTTCAAAAGCCATGCCCGCGGTTATGGGCAGATGGGAATTTGTTAATGTCAGGTTGTAGATAACTCGAACCTTAACTTAATTAAAATGAATCAACTGTGTGAGTTACCGTGATGGTCTCTTCTCGGCGGAGTCCGGGAAGTGAACACGGTGTTGGAGTAATGCTTGTGCAGGTTGTCCTCTAGTTACTCCCTCACGCTTTGCCTCCTCTTCTCGCTCTCTTTTGCGAATAGGTTAGCCACCATATATGCTAGTCGCTTGCTGCAGCTCCACATATTATCCTTGCCTTACCTATTAAGCTTAAATAGTCTTGATCGCGAGGGTGCGAGATTGTTGAGTCCCTGTGGCTCACAGATTAGTTCCAAACCAGATGCAGGGCCCGATGATTCTGTTCCAGATGATGCGCTTGAGCTCAAGTGGGAGTTCGACGAGGATTCACGCTGATACTACGTGTCTTTCCCTGATGATCAGTAGTGGTGCCCAGTTGGGGGTGATTGGGACCGTGTCGCATGTTGGGTTATCTTTTATTTTGGCGACGTAGTCGGGCCATGAGTGTTTGAATGTTGTAATGCTATTTACGTACTTTTATTGACGTGGCGAGTGTAAGCCAACTATGTTCCTCCCCTTTTATTATCTATATTACATGGGATGTTGTGAAGATTGCCTAACTTGCGACATTGCTTTCAATGCGGTTATGTCTCTAAGTCGTGCCTCGACACGTGGGAGCTATAGCCACATCGAGGGCGTTACACATCATTGGTGGACTGGTAAGGTACCTCTTGAGGTCTTGGAATGCCTTGTCGGCCTCTTCAGTCCATCCGAAGGGGCCCTTTTTCTTCATCAGCTTGAAGAAGGGCAGCGCTCGTTCCCCCAGCTTGGAGATGAAGCGCCCCGGCGCAGTCACATGCCCGGTGAGCTTCTGCAATTCTCTGAGGGTCGTCGGCGGGCTCATGTCTTCGACTGCCTTGACCTTCTCCAGGTTGGCCTCGATGCCCCTGTGGGATACGAGGAAACCCAGGAGCTTGCCCGAGGGGACTCCAAACACGCACTTCTCCGGGTTGAGCCATAGGTCCACTTCGTTGAGGCTTGCAAAGGTTTCTTCCAGGTCCTGTATCAGGGTTCTTGCCTCACGAGACTTCACCACAATGTCATCGACGTAAGCTTCAGCGTTCCTTCCGAGCTGCTGGCCTAAGGCGATGTGCATCAGCCGCTGAAAGGTCGCGCCTGCGTTGCGCAACCCAAACGGCATGCACGTATAGCAGTACACTCCACACGGGGTCAGGAAAGCCGTCTTCTCCACGTCTTCTACCGCCATCTTGATCTGGTGATATCCCGAGAAGGCATCTAGGAAGCAGAATAGGTCACACTCTGCGGTGGAGTCTACTATCTGGTCAATGTGGTGGAGTGGAAATGGATCCTGCGGGCAGGCCTTGTTGAGGTTGGTGAAGTCGACGCACATGCGCTCCTTTCCTCCCTTTTTTGGCACAACGACCGGATTAGCCAGCTAACCAGGGTAGCAGACCTCGTGGATAACTCCTGCGACCTCTAGCTTCCGGGTCTCTTGAACGATGAAAGCCTGCTTCTCAGTAGACTGCCGCCTTGCCTTCTGCTTCATGGGGCGCACATTGGGGCACACGTTGAGGTGGTGCTCAATCACTTCCCTTGGGACCCCTGCTAACTGATCAGGTTCCCACGCAAACACCTTCTTGTTCGCACGCAGGAACCTGATCAGGGCCTTCTCCTGCTCGGGCTCGAGGTTGGCCCCTATAGTGAAGGTGGCGCTAGTGGACCCATCCTCGTCGACTAGTACCTGCTTGGTTTCCGCCTTGTCTTGGGTGAACAGCTGCTTCTTTTTAGCCGGCGCAGCCCCCTTGGGCTCAAGGGCATCGGTGCTAGTGGGCTGTGCCACCGCGGCCGCCCTGAAAACAAGCTGGAGCACCTGCAGCGCATCCCTTGTGTCTCCTGACACGGTGAGGACGCCGTTGCTCCCAGGCATCTTCGTGAGGTTGTACGCCGGGTGAGTTGCTGCCATGAACCGAGCCAAGGCCGGATAGCCGAGGATGGCGTTGTAGGGGAGGCCAATGGGGGCGATGTCCAAGTCGATAAGCTCCGTCCGGAAGTTGTCGCATGTGCCGAAGGTCACTGGGAGGCGGATCTGTCCCAAGGAGGCGGTGGAACCGGCTCCGACGCCCGACAAGGGCCTGGTGGGTTGGAGCCGCTCCAGCGGCACGTGGAGGAGGCTGAAGGCCTCCACCAAGAGCACATTGAGGCCGGCACCACCGTCTATGAGGGTCCTGGTGACGGCCACTTGGCAGATGGTGGGGGTGCACAGCATCGGGAGCGCGCCTGAGCCAATGGGGTTGAAGGGGTGGTCCTCCGAGTCGAAGGTTAGATCGGCCTCGGGCCCGGGGGGCTTCTCGGCGCTTGGAGGCGGTGCTGATCCGGCGGGTGAACAGCTTGATGTGATGGCTCGAGGGTGGTGCCTGGGAGCCACCCAGGAGAGCTGCGATGACGGGCGGCGCTGGTGCGGCGAAGCGGGCGAGGAAGAGGTCGCGCAGCTCCTCCCAGGAGGTGACAGAGGCCGTCGGCAGGTGGAGGAGCCACGCGCGCGGGACGCCGGTGAGGGCCATAGGTAACCAGTTGGACATCACCCGGTCGTCACCCCGGGCTCTGAGGATGGCCTCCTCGTACGCCAACAGGAAAATCATCGGGTCCATCGCACCGTCGTAGCACGGCGGCGTCTCGGGCCTGAACTTGCGCGGCCACTGCACCTGTCACAAGGCGGGGGCCAAGGCCCGGAGCCCCCTGGCCCCAGTGTCGGCATCCGTTGATGGAGCGGGCGACGCGTTGTCCTCCATGAGGGCGGGATGCAACGTCGGGGGAGAGCGGGTCGTCAGGAGGGAGGACTCCGGCGCACCCCTACCTGGCGTGCCAAATGTCTGATTCCGGGTTCCGGCAGACCCTTGAGGTTCAAACACTGGGGTGCGCGCGGAGATCTCTCCCCTACTGATCTATGTCCAATCTCCTCACGTGATCTAAGCTGGAACCAACAAACAACACAAGGGACACGAGGGTTATACTGGTTTGGGCCACCGTTGTGGTGTAATACCCTACTCCAGTGTGTGGTGCGGTGGATTGCCTCAGAGGCTAATGACGAACAGTACAAGGGAAGAATAGCCTCGCGAGAGGTGTTCTTGAGCTGGTGCGACGAACTGCAAGGGTGAGTTCAGTCGCCTCTCTCTCTCTCTCTCTGCTAGGGTTCTACCAGATCTCTAGCCGTCCGTCTACTCTGTGGTGGCTAGCTCCATTTATAGAGGCCCTGGGCCTCTCCCCAAATAACAAGCGGGAAGGGCGCCAACAATTGGCCCTTTTGAAGGGGAACATCTAGTACAAGTTATCCTGACCAAAGGTGGTCTCCGGCTGCCAAAAGTACTGGTGATGCCGCCATCTTGGGCTCCATGGTGACCTCCGTCCTGCGGCTCTACTGGTCCAGGTCTCGTTGCACCGGAATGGTAACCTTTGCCTGATGCCTTGGCCTGTGCTTGCCCCCTTTGCACCAAAGGGGAAACAAGGACACTGTGCAGGTCGGCGCCCGCTTGGCGCCCGCATGGTCTCGAACGTCATGGCTTGCGTCACAGGCTCCTCGCAAGGTACCCCTGCCTTGATCTCTCCGCCTCCTCGCGAGCCTTCCTGACGAGGCTGCCTCTGAGGAAGCTTCCTGTCGTCCGCCCCGCAAGGCTTGGCCCCTCGTGAGGGTCTTGAGCTTGAGCTGATGAAGATGGGCCGCGCTGGGCCCCCACTTGAGCCACGCCGCAGGCAGGCAAGTCTGGGGACCCACGTTCCCAGAACGCCGACATATAGGTAGATATAGTGGACTCATGTGGCAAAACTGGTTTAAAGGATTTTGGATGCACAAGTAGAGGTCATACTTAGTGCAAATTAAGGCTAGCAAAAGATTGGGAAGCGACCAACCAAGAAACGAATAATCTCATAAGCAAGCATTAAGCATAATTAACACCGAATAATGCACCACAAATAGGATATAATTTCATTGCATGATTATTTACTTTCATGCATGCATAGGGAAGCACAAACCTTAACACCAATATTCTTACTAAAGCATAATTACTCATCAAGATGACTCACATATCACATCATCATATCTCAAAACTATTACTAAGAATCAAGTTTATTTTGTCCAATGATCTTCAAAATTTTACTAAATCTCAAATAAATCTAAATGAAGCAAGAGAGCATTTCTTCAAACATAACAAAGCACACCGTGCTAAAAAAGAAATAAGTGAAGCACTAGAGCAAGTCCATTGCTCATAAAAAATTTAAGTGGAGCATAGAGAACAATTCTAACAAGTCAAGATATAATTTTGTCTCTCTCAAATAGGTGTGTCCAGTAAGGATTGATGACTTAAAACACAAAATAAAACAAGAAAAGACACATATCATACAATACGCTCCAAGCAAAACAAATATCATGTGACGAATAAAAATATAGTCTCGAGTAAAATACTGATAGTTGTTGGAAGAAAGCGGGGATGCCACTCGGGGGGCATCCCCAAGCTTAGTTAGTTGCTCATTCTTGGATAATAGCTTGGGATGCCGGGCATCCCCAAGCTTAGGCTCTTATATCATTCCTTCATCCATCGTAAGATAACCCAAAACTTGAAAACTTCAATCAGACAAAACTCAACAAAGCCTTCGTGAGATCCGTTAGTATAAGAATAATAAATCACTACTATAGGTGCTATATCAAACCAATTCATATTTTGTTTTTGTATTATATCTACTGTATTCCAACTTTTCTATTGCAAAAACTCATCAAATAAAACCATAGAGCCATCAAAATAAGCACACAATAGAAAGAAGACAGAATCTGTCAAAACAGAACAGTCTATAGCAATCTGACAATTTCGAATACTTATGTAACTCAAAAGACTCTAAAAAATTAGGACGACCAGAGAAATTTGTATATTGATCTACTGCAATTGGAATGGGTATTTTTCCGCTCTCTGGTAAAAAACAAAAATTGATTTCGTTAGCGCAAAACTTTCTGTTTTTCAGCAAGATCAAACAACTATTTCCCAAGAATATCTTAGAGGCTTTACTTGGAAAAAGCACTAATTAAAACAAAAAAACACAATCATAACAGTAGCATAATTGTGCTAACACTCAAAAACAGGAAGCAAAAAGAAAAAAATAAATTTTATTCATTGGGTTGCCTCCCAACAAGCGATATAGTTTTACGCCCTTAGCTAGGCATAAAGCAAGGATCTAAGTATTGTCATCTTTGGTTCGAGATCCATAAGATGCCCTCATGATTGATTCATAAGGTGGCCCAATTCTTGTTCTAGGAAAGTGTTCCATGCCCTTCCTCAAAGTAAATTGGAACTTAATTTTGCCTTCTTTCATATCAATGACGGCATCGATAGCGCGTAAAAACGGTCTACCAAGAATAATTGAACAAGACGGATTGCAATCAATATCAAGAAAAATAAAATCTACGGGCACATAATTCCTATTTGCAAGAATAAGAACATCATTAATTCTTCTCATAGGCTTTTTATCAGTAGAATCCGCCAAGTGCAAATTTAAAGAGCATGATTCAAGATCGGTAAGACCAAGCACATCACATAAAGATTTCGGAATTATAGAAACACTAGCACCCAAGTCACACAAAGGAAAACACTCATAATTTTTAATCTTGACTTTGATAGTAGGTTCCCACTCATCATGCAATTTTCTAGGAATTGAAACTTCTAATTCAAATTTTTCTTCAAGAGCTTTCACCATAGCATCAACAATATATTTAGTAAAAGCTTTATTTTGTTCATAAGCATGGGGTGAATTTATCATGGATTGGAGCAAAGAAATACAATCAATCAAAGAGCAACTATCATAATTAAAGTCTTTGTAATCCAAAAGAGTGGGTACATCACTAGCTAAAGTTTGACCTCTTCAAGCCCACTTTCATCATTTTTCTCAACAAGATTTTCACGCTCCAAAATATTGGGACGCCTTCTACCTAAAGTTGACTCTTCTCGAGTCCCTTTTTCATCAATATTAACTTTACTAAACAAGGAATCGATAGAAGAAACACCAATCATTTTAAGATCTTCATCACTTTTATCCTCTAGTGAGATTGGTTTAGCAGCCATTTGATTTACTAAGGTAGCTTGTGCATCGGATATTTTTCCTAGCAAACTTTCAGCAAAAGCATACTTAGATTGGAGAGGGAAAACTTCTCTACTGATAACATCAAGCTGTTTTGTAATAGCATCAAGCACAACAGAATGCTCCTTAAGTTCTTCAGTAAAATACTTATTATGCTCAAATTGTGTAGTCATATATTCCTTAGTACTTTTATCAATTTCAAGCAGAATATTTGGATAAGGAACATCATAATATTTTCTTTGAGGTATCATGATTCCGCAAACAAGAAAGCACACAAAAACAGATCCGGCAAGAAAATGGCGAACGGAAAAAGAGAGGCGAATAAAACGACAAATTTTTTCAAAGTGGGGGAGAGGAAAATGAGAGGCAAATGGCAAATAATGTAAATTGCGAGGAGATGATATTTGTGATTAGGAACCTGGTTATGATGAAGATCCTTGCCGGCAACGGCGCCAGAAATTCCTTTTGATGTCGCTTGAAGCTACGTCGGTATTTCCCCAAACAGGAAGGGATGATGCAGCACAGCGATGGTATGTATTTCCCTCAGATATGAAACCAAGGTTATCGAACCAGTAGGGGAACCAAGCAACACAACGTAAATAGCCCCTGCACACAAATAACAACCACTCGCAACCCGACATGTTAAAGGGGTTGTCAATCCCTTTCGGGTAACGGTGCCTCAAATGGTGCGTGGACGGGAGAAAGTTGTGATAGATTGAATAAATAGATCACAAATAAAATAAAGTGCAGCAAAGTATTTTCTATTTTTGGTTTAATAGATCTGAAAATAAAAGCAAGAGAAAAATAGATCACAAAGGCAAATATATGAGAAAGAAGACTCGGGGCCCGTAGGTTTCACTAGTGGCTTCTCTCGAGAAAAATAGCAAACGGTGGGTAAACAAATTACTGTTGGGCAATTGATAGAACCTCAAATAATTATGACGATATCCAGGCAATGATCATTACATAGGCATCACGTCCAAGATTAGTAGACCGACTCCTGCCTGCATCTACTATTATTACTCCACACATCGACCGCTATACAACATGCATCTAGTGTATTAAGTTCATGGAAAAATCGAGTAATGCAATAAGAACGATGACATGATGTAGACGAGTTCCGTTTATATATGGAGGTACATATAGATCCCATCTTTTTATCCTTAGTAGCAATGATACATACGTGTCGGTTTCCTTTCTGTCACTGGGATCAAGCACTATAAGATCGAAACCACTACTGGGCACCTCTTCCATTGCAAGATAAATAGATCAAGTTGGCCAAACAAAAACCAAATATCGGAGAAGAAATACGAGGCTATAAGAGATCATGCATAAAAGAGATCAAAGAAACTCAAATACTTTCATGGATATAAAAAGATAGATCTGATCATAAACTCAAAGTTCATCAATCCCAACAAACATGCCACAAAAGAGTTACATCATATGGATATCCAGGAGACCATTGTATTGAGAATCAAGAGAGAGAGAGAGAGAGATGAAGCCATGTAGCTAATAACTACGGACCCGAAGGTCTACAAAGAACTACTCACGCATCATCGGAGAGGCACCAATGGAAGTGGTGAACCCCTCCATGATGGTGTCTAGATTGGATCTGGTGGTTCTGGACTCTGCGGCAGCTGGATGAATATTTCGTTGACTCCCCTAGGGTTCTGGGATTTTTGGGGTATTTATAGAGCAAAGAGGCAGTCTGGGGGGCACCTGAGGTGGGTGCAACCCACCAGGGCGCGCCCTGGTGGGTTGTCCCCTCCTCGGGACTCCCCTAGGTGCAACCAGGGCCCAACATCTTCCTTCTGGTCCATAAAAAATCTCCATAAAGTTTCATGGCATTTGGACTCCATTTGATATTGATTTTCTGCGATGTAAAAAACATGGAAAAATAGCAACTGGCACTTGGCACTATGTCAATAGGTTAGTACCAAAAAATGATATAAAATGACTATAAAACATCCAAGATTGATAATAAAACAGCATGGAACAATCAAAAATTATAGATACGTTGGAGACGTATCAAAGCGAAGCGGCTCTGGGGAGCCCTCCTCATGGATCGTCCTAGCAGCTCGTCCCCTTGAATGTGACACGCTTATGAAGGCGACCCTACCAGGCAGGTTCACCCTCTTGAGCCAGCAGTTTGCGGGGATGAAGTCCACGGCGGCCTCGGCGCTGACGATGAAATGGGATCCTCCACCAGCCCTGTCTCTGTCTTGACCACCTTGTCAGGTAAGATGACAGGGATTAGTAACAGGGCATTAGCTGAAGGAAATATGCCCTAGAGGTAATAGTAAAGTTGTTATTTTATATTTCCTTATATCATGATAAATGTTTGTTATTCATGCTAGAATTGTATTAACCGGAAACCTGATACATGTGTGGATACATAGAAAAAACACCGTGTCTATAGTAAGCCTCTACTAGACTAGTTCGTTATTCAAAGGTGGTTAAGTTTCCTAACCATAGACATGTGTTGTCATTTGATGAACGGGATCACATCATTAGGATAATGATGTGATGGACAAGACCCATCCATTAACTTAGCATTATGATCGTTCAGTTTTATTGCTATTGATTTCTTCATGTCAAATTCATATTCCTTGGACTACGAGATTATGTAACTCTCGGATACTGGAGGAATGCCTTGTGTGCTATCAAACATCACAACGTAATTGGGTGATTATAAATATGCTCTATAGGTATCTCCAAAGGTGTTTGTTAGGTTGGCATAGATCGAGATTAGGATTTGTCACTCCGAGTATCGGAGAGGTATCTCCGGGCCCTCTCGGTAATACACATCATAAGCTTGCAAGCAAATGACTAAGGAGTTAGTCACGAGGTGATGTATTACGGAACAAGTAAAGAGACTTTCCGGTAATGAGATTGAACTAGATATGAAGATACCGACTATCGAATCTCGGGCAAGTGACGTACCGACGGACAAAGGGAAATACATATGTTGTCATAACGGTTCGACCGATAAAGATATTCGTAGAATATGTAGGAGCCAATATGAGGATCCAGGTTCCGCTATTTGTTATTGACCGGAGAGGTGTCTCGGTCATGTCTACATAGTTCTCGAACCCGTTGGGTCCGCATGCTTAACGTTCGTTGACGATTTAGTATTATATGAGTTATGTGATTTGGTGACCGAATATTGTTCGGAGTCCCGAAAGAGATCATGGACATGATGAGGAGTCTCAAAATGGTCGAGAGGTAAAGATTGATATATAGGATGATGGTATTTGGACACCGGTAGTGTTCCGGAGGGTATCGGGTACTTATCGGGTCATCGAAAGGTGTTTCGGGTACCCCCGGCAATCCTATGGGCCATATGGGCCTTGTGAAGGAACACAACATCCCACAAGGGGCTAGTGTGCCCTATAAGGCTATAGGAGGAGAAGAAAGAAAGGGGGAAGGGCAAGGAAAGGGGGAAGGTCAAGGAAAGTGTGGATTAGGATTCCCACTTCCTTTCCTCACCCCCACTCTTTCCTTCCCCTTCATCCATACATGGAAAGGGGGGAGGCCGAATTGGGAGGACTCCAAGTAGGATTCCTGCTACTTGGGGAGCCCCCTTGGCTTCCTCTCCACCCCTCCAACCTATATATATGTGGGGGGCACCGCTAGAACACACACCAACAATTGTTAGCTGTGTACGGCGCCCCCCTCCATAGTTTACGCCTCCGGCCATATTGTCGTAGTGCTTAGGCGTAGCCCTGCGCGGATCACTTCACCATCACCGTCACCATGCTGTCGTGCTGACGAAACTCTCCCTCGACACTTAGTTGGATCAAGAGATCGAGGGACGTCATCGAGTTGAACGTGTGCTGAACTCGGAGGTGACGTACATTCGGTGCTTGATCGGTCAGAACGAGAAGAAGTTCGACTACATCAAACGCATTGTCAAACGCTTCCGCTTTAGGTCTACAAGCGTACGTGGACACACTCTTCCCCTCTCATTTCTATGCATCTCCTAGATAGATCTTGCGTGAGCGTAGGATTTTTGTTTTGAAATTGCAAGCTACGTTTCCCAACAGTGGCATCCGAGCCAGGTCTATGCGTAGATGATATGCACGAGTAGAACACAAAGAGTTGTGGGTGGTGATCGTCATACTGCTTACCACCAATGTCTTATTTTGATTCAGCGGTATTGTTGGATGAAGCGGCCCAGACCAACCTGACATGACCACGTTCATGAGACCGGTTCCACCGACACACATGCAACTAGTTTTGCATAAAGGTGGCTGGCGGGTGTCTATTTCTCCAACTTTAGTTAAATCAAATTTGACTGCGGTCGGTCCTTGTTGATGGTTAAAACAGCAAACTTGATAAATCACCGTTGTGGTTTTGATGCGTAGGTAAGAATGGTTCTTGCTAGAAGCCCGTAGCAGCCACGTAAAACTTGCAACAACAAAGTAGAGGACATCTAACTTGTTTTTGCAGGGCATGTTGTGATGTGATAGGGTCAAGAGATGATGTGATATATGTTAGTGTATGAGATGATCATGTTTTGTAAAAGTTACTGGCAACTGGCATGAGCCTTATGGTTGCCTCTTTATTGTATGAAATGCAAACACCATGTAATTGCTTTACTTTATTACTATGCATTAGCGATAGTTGCAGAAGCAATAGTTGGCGAGACGACCACGACGCTATGATGGAGATCAAGGTGTCAAGCTAGTGACGATGGAGATCATGACGATGCTTTGGAGATGGACATCAAAAGCATAAGATGATGATGGCCATATCATGTCACATATTTTGATTACATGTGATGTTTATCTTTTATGCACCTTATTTTGCTTAGTACGGCGGTAGCATTATAAGATGATCCCTTAACTAAAATTTCAAGGTATAAGTGTTCTCCCTGAGTATGCACCGTTGTGAAAGTTCGTCGTGTTGAGACACCACGTGATGATCGGGTGTGATAGACTCTATGTTCACATACAACGGGTGCAAGACAGTTTTGCACATGCGGAATACTCATGTTAAATTTGATGAGCCTGGCATGTACAGACATGGCCTCAGAACACTGGAGAGAGAAAGGTCGAATGTGAATCATATAGTAGATATGATCAACATAGAAATGTTCACCATTGAAGACTACTCCATCTCACGTGATGATCAGACCTGTGATACGTCTCCAACGTATCTATAATTTTTTATTGTTCCATGCTATTTTATTATCAATCTTGGATGTTTTATAATCATTTTATAGTCATCTTATATCATTTTTTGGTACTAACCTATTGACACAGTGCCAAGTGCCAGTTGCTGTTTTTCCATGTTTTTCACATTGCAAAAAATCAATATCAAACGTAGTCCAAATGCCACGAAACTTTACGGAGATTTTTTATGTGCCAGAAGGAAGGCAATGGGCCCTGGTTGCACCTGGGGGGGTGCCCCGAGGGGGCACAACCCACCAGGGCACGCCAAGAGGCCCAGGCGCGCCCTGGTGGGTTGTGCCCACCTCGAGTGCCCCCAGACCACCTCTTTGCTCTATATATACCCCAAAAATACCAGAACCCTAGGGGAGTCGATGAAATATTCATCCAGGCGATGCAGAGTCCAGAACCACCAGATCCAATCTAGACACCATCAGGGAGGGGTTCGCCACTTCCATTGGTGCCTCTCCGATGATGCGTGAGTAGTTCTTTGTAGACCTTCGGGTTCGTAGTTAGTAGCTAGATGGCTTTCTCTCTCTCGCTGAATTCTCAATACAATGGTCTCTTGGAGATGCATATGATGTAATTCTTTTGCGGTGTGTTTGTTGGGATCTGATGAACTTCGAGTTTATGATCAGTTATATCTTTTTATATCCATGAAAGTTATTTGAGTTTCTTTGATCTCTTATAGCCTCATATTTCTTCTCCGATATTTGGGTTTTGTTTGGCCAACTTGATCTATTTATCTTGCAATGGGAAGAGGTGCCTGGTAGTGGGTTCGATCTTACGGTGCTTGATCCCAGTGACAGAAAGGGAACCGACACGTATGTATCGTTGCTACTAAGGATAAAAATACGATCTATATCTACCGCCATATAGATAAACGGATCTTGTCTACGTCATGTCATCGTTCTTATTGCATTACTCCATTTTTCCATGAACTTAATACACTAGATGCATGCTGGACAGCGGTAGATATGTGGAGTAATAGTAGTAGATGCAGGCAGGAGTCGGTCTACTAATCTTGGCCATGATGCCTATGTAATGATCATTGCCTGGATATCGTCATAATTATTTGAAGTTCTATCAATTTCCCAACAGTAATTTGTTTACCCACCATTTTCTATTTTTTTGAGAGAAGACATTAGTGAAACCTACGACCCCCGGGTCTTCTTCCTCATACATTTGCCTTGCAGTCTATTTTTCCTTTGCATTTTTATTCAGATCTATTAAACAAAAAAAATACAAAAATACCTTGCTGCATTTTATCTTTATTTGTTTTATTTTGCGTTCGATCTATCAATCTACTACAATTTACCTCACATCCGCTTGCCTATCTTGAGGCGGCGTACCCCGGAAGGGATTGACAACCCCTTTAACACGTCGGGTTGCGAGGTTTTGTTGTTTGTGTGCAGGTGCTGTTTATATTGTGTTGCTTGGTTCTCCTACTGGTTTGACACCTTTGTTTCATAACTGAGGGAAATGCCTACCGTCATTGTGCTACATCATCCCTCCCTCTCCAGGGAATTACCGGCGTAGTTGCAGCTACCATCAAGGAGAATTTCTGGCGTCGTTGCTGGGGAGGATCTTCAACATAACCAGGTTCCTAATCACAAATCTCATATCCTTGCAATTCACATTATTCGCCATTTGCCTCTCGTTTTCCTCTCCCCCACTTCACAAAAAATTGCCGTTTAATTCACCTCTCTTTTTTCCATACGCCATTTTCTCGTCGGATCTATTCTTTGCTTGCAATCATCAGTGATTTTGGAATGGCACCGACAGATGATGGCCTGACTCCTAAGATTGGACGTACAGGCAATCTGGATGCTAAAACTTTTATCTTGGGGCAAAGGAACATTATTTGAAAAGAACGTATCCAAGAATTTTTCAATTCTGTCGGAAATCCAAGTATGGATGATGCTCCTATACTTAAAACTACTAAATATTATGTGGATGCTATTTCAGCACTAGTTCTGAAACTTGAAAGCAAATTTATCCGCACTCATCCTACTTTTCAAATATTGTTTTTTGAGCTTCCCGAAATAAAGAATCCTAGAGCCAAAAAGTTGGCCACTCTCGTTTTTATGAATGAGTTTGACTACATAATTCTGGAAGTTAGGGAAATCTTTGATTTTTATGGTATGAATCGTGAAAAACCTGTGATAGACGAAATTCTTTACAATAGTGACTATGCACTAAGGCATTTGCTTGGGGATAATAAGATCTTTGATGAGAATCTTAAAAAGGAGGTCCCCATTCTAGATATAATCCAACAAGTTTTTAATAATGTTAATCAACACTATTCTTGGATTGTAGCAGAAAATCAAATGGGTTATGATGAAAATCAACTAAGGAATGCTAAAGTTTCTATGGATAATATGTTTTATGTTGTGTTTACAAAATGTAACGCCCCGAGACCGATGTGCCAGGTGTCCTCCAGATATTCGCTGTTGTTGCCTTGTCATTGCTTGCGTGTCATGCATTGCATATCATGTCATCATGTGTATTTCATTTGCATACATGTTCATCTCATGCATCTGAGCATTTTCCCTGTTGTCCGTTTTGCAATCCGGCGCTCCTAGGTCATCCGGTGTCCCTTTCTACCTCTTTTCGTGTGCGGGTGTTAAACATTTCCGGATTGGACCAAGACTTGTCATTCGGCCTTGGTTTACTACCGGTAGACCGCCCGTCAAGTTTCGTGCCATTTGGACTTCGTTTGATACTCCAACGGTTAACCGAGGGACCGAAAAGGCCTCCTGTGTGTTGTAGCCCAACACCCTTCCAATTTGGCCCAAAACCCACCTAAACCTCCTCCATCATCTCGGTCGTTCGATAATGATCGCGTGGCCAAAAACCGCACCTCATTTGGACTCTCCTAGCACCCTCTACCTATAAATATGTGGCCTCTCCCGATAAATCGCAGTACAAACCCTAGATCTTACCTCTCTCCGCGCCGCTGGACATGTCCGCCCGCCGGCGGACGCGTCCACCCAACCGGCCACCTCACCCCGCCCAATGAGGCGTGCCACCTCAGTGCCGCCGCACACGTGCCCAATCGCGACATGCCACTTGGCGCCCCGCCGCCCGCGCCTCCCACCGGCCCGCAAGGCCCGTGCCTGGCCCGCGGGGCCCGTCCTCTTCGCCGCCGCTCGGCTGCGCGCCTCACACGCTGGGTCGCCGCGCCTTCACCGTCCTCGCCGGCCCCGCCGCAGGACTTCGCCGTTGCTCCGCCACCATGTGTCTCCCTCGCCGGAGCTGCGTGTTGCCGCCGCGCTCGTTGCCGGACTTCACCGGAGTTTCTCGCCGGCGAACTCCAGGCCAGTTCCTCGCCGGCCCCGCCGCGCCCTCTCCTTCCCCTCGTCCCGCCTGCCTCACCTCCCCCTCCCTCGCCCGCAGGAGCCATGGACGCCGTCGGCCGCACCCAAGCTCCACCGATCCTCACCAACTCCGGCCAGATCCGGTCGGGAATGGATGCCCTGCGGCCGGATCTGCCCGTCTCCGGCCTCTTCCGGCTCCTCCCGCGCCCCATCGATGCCGGAACGGCGACTCCTCCTTCGCCGACCTCGTCATTGACCTCCTGGAGGTAGAAGACGACCCGTCCATGTTAGACGTGTCCGCCCTGGACCGGACATGTCCGCCCTCCCTGAGGTCGAAATATCTCCAAGTCCCAGATCCTGTTAATTATTTTACCATCTTCATCATGTTGTAACTCTCTCATCGTAGATCCGATTTGTCTGTGTAGCATATAAAAATGTTCGCCTCGACAAGTACATCATTTCATCTCATTGCATCATTTTCATTTGAGCTCATCTTGATGCCCGAAATGCTGTTGGAAAAGGGCTATGTGGTGAATTTGTCAGATCTGTTTCAGCAAATGGCATTTTGTCATTTTTGCCATGAGCCATGATTAATGTGTGCATGATATGACCCTGAGCTCTACATGTGTTTTGTTATATGCCATGCCATCTTTACAAAGGTGCTTACCATGTATTTTTGTGATATGTGTGGTGACTAGCACAAGCTTGCAAAGTAGCGTAATCGGTAATGCTGATTTCAGGGACTTAGTTTTTCACCAAGTCCTTGTCCTGATTTTGTCGGTATGCCATATGTTCATGTTGTTTCCTAGTGATCCGTGCCTTTTTTGAGGATGATCAGTAAGGATGATTTGTTAACATTGTGGTGCTATATACATCCATGTCTTTTTTTGCATTTATGGAGCACGCTAGCTTGAGTCAATCGAGCTCTACTTTTGTTATAAAATGTTCCTGGCAGATCGTTGAATTAATTAGAGATTTTGCCGAGGTTGTTGCTATTGATCCGTGCATGCTATGTTGTTGTTATTGCCATGTCTAGCTTCTATGCCATGTATTCTTGATGGGTGTATGCTCAGTTTGTCATGCCATGCTCTGTAGTGAGTGCGTCGAGCTCGTAAACATGCCTACTCGTTAACTAATTTGCATGCTCCATTTTTTCACTAAGTCTGAGATCTGTTTATGTTTTTGCCATGTTCACATGCTTGTAATTGTATTTTCTGATCCCTTTTGGCTCAAGGTCACTAAGGGACTTTTGTTAAGTGCTTTGAGTAGCTTCATGCCATGCCTTGATTTGCCATGATATGTTCCTGTAGCATATAGTTTTCATGCTCCAAAATATGCTTCCTGATAATAAATCCCAGACTTGTGTTCATTTCACAAAGTCTGAAACCTGTTATCATTTACACATTTGCCATGCTTGTTTGAACCTGTTAATGGATGAATTAGCCGTAGCTCAGTGTTCATCTTTTGTCAAGTATCATGAGTGGATCCCTGCCATGTATTTTATTGTTATGTTTGAGTGCTGTAGCATATTTTTCTTGATGCATTTAGTTGGCTACTTGCTGATTATCGCAGACCCATGCCATATTTGTTTTCCTTGCCATTTCCAAACCGTGCATCCGATTCTGGTGATTTTTATATCGATTTCAACCGAAATCACCTCACCTTTCCAGTGGCACTCTTGGATTTCCATGTTGAGGCCAGGTTCAATCATTCCTTTGCAAATCATGCATATGCATCGCATACCGCATCCCGCATATCATACCATGTTCATGTGTTGTTTACTATGTCGTGTGCTTCTTTCCGGTGTTGCTTCTTCGGGTTGGTTCCGATAACATCGTGATTGTGAGGACCCGTTTGACTACGTCCGTTTGTCTTCTTAATGGACTTATTCTTCTTCCTTGTGGGATTTCAGGCAAGATGACCATACCCTCGAAATCACTTCTATCTTTGCTTGCTAGATGCTCGCTCTTTTGCTATGCCTATGCTGTGATACCACCACTTGCTTATCATGCCTCCCATATTGTTGAACCAAGCCTCTAACCCACCTTGTCCTAGCAAACCGTTGTTTGGCTATGTTACCGCTTTGCTCAACCCCTCTTATAGCGTTGTTAGTTGCAGGTGAAGATCGAAGTTTGTTCCTTGTTGGAACATGGAGATGTTGTTCCTTGTTGGAACATGTTTACTTGTTGGGATATCACAATATCTCTTATCTAATTAATGCATCTATATATTTGGTAAAGGGTGGAAGGCTCGGCCTTATGCCTGGTGTTTTCTTCCACTCTTGCCGCCCTAGTTTCCGTCATATCGGTGTTATGTTCCCGGATTTTGTGTTCCTTACGCGGTTGGGTTATAATGGGAACCCCTTGACAGTTCGCCTTGAATAAAACTCCTCCAGCAAGGCCCAACATTGGTTTTACCATTTGCCACCTAGCCTTTTCTTTCCCTTGGGTAGGCCTGCCCAAGGGTCATCTTTATTTAAACCCCTGGGCCAGTGCTCCTCTGAGTGTTGGTCCAACCTGTCAGCTGCCGGTGGCCACCATGGGCAACTCTGGGCTGGCCTACCGGAACCTTGGACAATCCGGTGTGCCCTGAGAAAGAGATATGTGCAGCTCCTATCGGGATTTGTCGGCACATTTGGGTGGCTTTGCTGGTCTTGTTTTACCATTGTCGAGATGTCTTGTAACCGGGATTCCGAGTCTGATCGGGTCTTCCCTCTAGAAGGAATATCCTTCGTTGACCGTGAGAGCTTGTGATGGGCTAAGTTGGGACACCCCTGCAGGGTTATGAACTTTCGAAAGCCGTGACCGCAGTTATGGGCAGATGGGAATTTGTTAATGTCCGGTTGTAGAAAACCTGAAGTTGACCTTAATTAAAATACATCAACCGCGCGTGTTACCGTGATGGTATCTTTTTGGCGGAGTCCGGGAAGTGAACACGGTGTTGGAGTTATGCTTGACGTAGGTTGTTCTAGGATCACTTCTTGATCATAGTTTCTCGAACGTGCTTTACCTTCTCTTCTCGCTCTCATTTGCGTATGTTAGCCACCATATATGCTAGTCACTTGCTGCAGTTCCACCTCACACGTTCTAACCTTCCTATAAGCTTAAATAGTCTTGATCGTGAGGGTGTGAGATTGCTGAGTCCCCGTGACTCACAGATACTTCCAAAACCAGTTTGTAGGTGCCGATGATACCGTGCAGATGACGCAACCAAGCTCAAGGAGGAGCTCGATGAAGATCTTGTCCTTTGTGTTGTTTTGTGCTAGTTGATCAGTAGTGGAGCTCAGGTGGGACGATCGGGGATCTGTGTAGCATTTGGGGTAGTCTTCTTCTATTTTGGTTCCGTAGTCGGACCCTGATTGTATCTGGTTGATGTAATGCTTTATTAATGTAATTGTGTGAAGTGGCGATTGTAAGCCAACTATGTATCTCTTTCCCTTATGTATTACATGGGTTGTGTGAAGATTACCTCACTTGCGACATTGCTTTCAATGCGGTTATGCCTCTAAGTCGTGCTTCGACACGTGGGAGATATAGCCGCATCGAGGGCGTTACAAGTTGGTATCAGAGCCTTCCCCGACCTTAGGAGCCCCCTGCTTGATCGAACCGCTGGCGTTATTGAGTCTAGAAATGTTTTGAGTCATTTAGGATTATATATATCGGAGAGTTAGGAATTCTTTTTACTCCTCAGTCCCTTCGCCGCTCTGGTGAGGCATCCTGACATAGAGTTTTGACTCTTCTCTTCTCAAATTTCACTAAAAAAATTAGGATCACGTGGGTATATTGGAATCATTCCGATGGTTTTGTGATGAGAACATTGTTTTTGGTGCCTCCTGTCATTTAAGGGTTGTGGCAGTGTCCCGGGGAGTTGAGCTCCGAGGTGTTGTCATCACAATTTTATCGTTGCAATTCTGGAATACCTGAGTTTAGGTTCGCCGACATCGAAAATCTCTTTTATGCAGTTGTTGGTGAGATAACCTTGACGCCACCCTGTACTGGGGCGGGTGTTCGGGAGTATTGCCATAACTCGTATAACGGATGCTTTTCGAAGGTTGAGGTAAATGATTTCTGAAGGTTTCTTGGTTATGTGTTGAAGGATGGATACAACTGGATGTAGGATTTGCTAGTTTTGGGTGAGATATTATGCTTCCCCTGTATCCCCAACACCTGATTGCATAACTGGGAAAATTTCGGGAGTTTATAAGTGGGAATTCAAGTAGCTCCTAGGATATCTTTCCGACAGATGTATGGTATGAAATTGGGGTTCGACGTCTAGTGGTCCACCTATTCACGGTTGGTTTTACAGTGGTCTCGTTGTGTCTTAAAGAGTCCTTGGCTATGCCGACTCGGGGACGCTTCGTATGTCATGTGCACTGCCTTGTACATGACGGTGCTGTACGATCGAGCCCGTGTAGGCCCCACCACAAAAACTTTGGACGAAATCTCTATCATATGTTTGTTCCGGCTTATTCCCCAAGCCAATCCTTTGTTTTGTTTTGAGTTGTGGTATTCGAGTTGCTTCGAAGTCAAATGTTGATTCCATACCTTCCCCAAATGGTATTCTCATACTCCGATGTGAATACTAATCCTTCGTGATCATCGAAATTGTCATGTCAATCCTTTTCAACCGGTGTGCTTCTCTTCAAGTGGATCCGACCATTTCAACGTCCGCAAGATCTATTATCAGTTCTACTCAACGGTGTTTGTTTCATCCGTCTCCAAGTTGCCTTTTTTTCCCACCCTCCCACCCCTTTTTCTTCAAGGACTCAGATTTCTTAGTCTAGTATCCTTTTAATGATGGGAAGCCTCTCCATTCCTTTCCCGTCAATGTTCTTACCCGGTGATGCCCATGAAGATTCTAACGGAGCCTCAAGTTCGTCATTCTTCATTATTTTCATCTACGGTGGATTCAATTCAAGCTTTTGGTGTTGATCATATCCTTTCCTCGTTTCAAAAGTTTTATCATACCGGTGCACCTCATAATCATCCACTCTTCGCTATTCATTTGTTCCGGAGTGCTCAAGAAATCTCAGAAGATTCGTGTTTCCACTCTGCTTTCGTAATCCTTTCAAGCTCTTTTGAGATTTTTATCTCATTCTAGCCATTTAATTCAACCGGTGCTGTCTCCTTTGCAAGTAATCGTTCAATGGTGTATCTTTTCAGTGGGCCCTAACCCAGAGGTCTTTTTCTAGGATCTTACCTAACTCTTCTTATTCTCCTGGAGTTAGTCTCAAATTCATTTCAATGTTTGACGTAAGAATGATTCATCATCAGTCAAATGTATTTCTCCAAGATCTGTCAAATTCTTCCATCATTGGCTCAACCTTTTCTAATTTTCATTCCGGAGTGTCTCAACAATTCTTGGTGGTGTTTCTCGTCGTAATTCCCAGATTTTGAAGACCGAAGAAGAGTTTTTCCTCCATATCTTATCCGTTCTCTCAAAGATTCGTGATTCTAGCTTGTTGCCATCCTCTCATAATTGTTTTTGATTGTAAAAATTCTTTCCACCCATCCGGAGCATTTCATGAGTTGTTTTCCATTTCTTTCCTCCGAAGGCCATCTTTTCAAATATTATTCATTTCAGCTTTCAGCTCTCGCTCTCCAAATCTTACCGATGCATCATTCAAATATTTCTCTAATCAAGCTTCTTCGTTCATTTGCTAACCCTTCCTGGTGTTCTTTATCTTTTCCTCGGTCATTTTAATTCTTACGGTGGTTCTTCCGAGATTTTTATCTTCCTTCGTTTATCATATTCTTTTGTTGTTTCATTCTACCGGTGGTTCTTTGAAGACCTTCTCAAGTTTGATTTATATCTCTCTTAATCCTTTCTACGAGAATAAGTAATATACCAAATCTGTTGCTTGTCATCAATTAAATTGGTGAAGGATAAGCATAATGTAATTCTTATTCTTGTTTCATCCATATGTTAATCTTTTCTTCCGGAGTTTGTTCACGATGATTAAATTCTTAGTTTCTATTGCTTTATCTTTTCTCCCGGTATTCCAAGTTTCTATTTATCTCGTCGCAAAGCTTCATCTAATCATTGCAAGGCTTCAACCTTACTCTTCTTATCTTTCTTTTCGTTTGATCATTCTTTTGTTTACCGGAGTTCTTCATGAAGTTTCTACATGATGGTCCATAAAGGACTTAATCCATTCTCGAAACGTTCATCAAGATTATTTTTAGAGGAGTTCAAGCATTATTCTTCTTGTAATCCAGAGTGCAATTCTTCCTTCCGTACCATTGGAGGTGATATTACGTCATTCTTGATAATTTGAGTTCATGTTTCATGAATCACTTGTTGTTAAGAATTAGGTATTTTAAATCCATCAATCTCTTCTTTGGAATTACCTTGGGTTATATTTCACCTAAAGCCTTCCGTAAGGATGTTGCTATTTATGGTGCTTATAAACGATCCAAGTTCTTCATTTATCCTCACGGTGAAATAGCTTTCTCGTCTCCTTGTTGATATCAATCCAATTCTTTTCCCGTAAGTGGCAGGTCGTCACCTCATAATTTGAGTTGTATTCCATAAGACCATATCAAGCTTATCCTTTTTGTTGTTGGTTTTCCAACAACTCCGTTCGACCCTTCTCCTAAGGATACCTTTTCAAGCTCTTTTGTAGCAAAAGTTGGCATTTTCTTCTACATTCCTTTATCTCAATGATCTATCTTCTATTTCTCTCTTCTGGAGGCAGAGTATTGTGATTTCATCAAGTATCTTCTCATCTCATCAAGTTCTTATTCTATTCTTTTCTTTTCAATCAGAGTGCTGCCCAAAGTTGTTTCTTCCTTGTTCCTCTTTACTAACGAAGTGTTTTCAATTGTGTTCTTCTCCGTTTCTATCTTTCTTTCAATTTGCTCAACGTTTCAAGGTTCTTTGGTTTCACTCATTGGTCAAAGAAGCAACTTAATTTTATCTCTTCTCTTTTCCTTCCGTTTTTTCCTCCGGTGCCATTCTAGATCTCGGGACGAGATCCTCTCGTAGTGGTGGACTGTTGTAACGCCCCGAGACCGATGTGCCAGGTGTCCTCCAGTTATTCGCTGTTGTTGCCTTGTCATTGCTTGAGTGTCATGCATTGCATATCATGTCATCATGTGCATTTCATTTGCATACATGTTCGTCTCATGCATCCGAGCATTTTCCCTGTTGTCCCTTTTGCAATCCGACGCTCCTAGGTCATCCGGTGTCCCTTTCTACCTCTTTTCATGTGCAGGTGTTAAACATTTCCGGATTGGACCAAGACTTGTCATGCGGCCTTGGTTTACTACCGGTAGACCGCCTGTCAAGTTTCGTGCCATTTGGACTTCGTTTGATACTCCAACGGTTAACCGCGGGACTGAAAAGGCCTCGTGTGTGTTGCAGCCCAACACCCTTCCAATTTGGCCCAAAACCCACCTAAACCTCCTCCATCATCTCGGTCGTTCGATCATGATCGCGTAGGCGAAAACCGCACCTCATTTGGACTCTCCTAGCTCCCTCTACCTATAAATATGTGGCCTCTCCCGATAAATCGCGGTACAAACCCTAGATCTTACCTCTCTCCGCGCCGCCGGACATGTCCGCCCGCCGGCGGACGCGTCCACCCAGCCGGCCACCTCACCCCGCCCAATGAGGGCGGGCCACCTCAGCGCCGCCGCTCCCGCGCCCAATCGCGGCATGCCACTTGGCGCCCCACCGCCCGCGCCTCCCACCGGCCCGCGAGGCCCGTGCCTGGCCCACGGGGCCCGTCCTCTTCGCTGCCGCCAAGCTGCGTGCCTCCCGCGCTGGGTCGCCGCGCCTTCACCGTCCTCGCCAGCGCCGCCCCAGGACTTCGTCGTTGCTCCGTCGCCATGCGTCTCCCTCGCCTGAGCTGCGTGCTGCCGCTGCGCCCGTTGCCGAACTTCACCGGAGTTGCTCGCCGGCGAACTCCAGGCCAGTTCCTCGCCGGCCCCGTCGCGCCCTCTCCTTCCCCTCGTCCTTCCTGCCTCACCTCTCCCTCCCTCGTCCGCAGGAGCCATGGACGCTGTCGGCCGTGCCCCAGCTCCACCGATCCTCACCAACTCCGGCCAGATCCGACCGGGAATGGATACCCCGCGGTCGGATCTACCCGTCTCCGGCCTCTTCCGGCTCCTCCCGCGCCCCATCGACGCCGGAACGGCGACTCCTCCTTCGCCGACCTTGCCGTTGACCTCTTGGAGGTAGAAGATGACCCAGCCATGTTAGACGTGTCCGCCCTGGACCGGACATGTCCGCCCTCCCTGAGGTCGAAATATCTCTTAGTCCTAGATCCTGTTAATTATTTTGCCATCTTCATCATGTTGTAACTCTCTCATCGTAGATCCGATTTGTGCGTGTAGCATATAAAAATGTTCGTCTCGACGTGTAAATCATTTCATCTCATTGCATCATTTTAATTTGAGCTCATCTTGACGCCCGAAATGCTGTTGGAAGAGGGCTATGTGGTGAATTTGTCAGATCTGTTTCAGCAAATGGCATTTTGTCATTTTTGCCATGATTAATGTGTGCATGATATGACCCTGAGCTCTACATGTGTTTTGTTATATGCCATGCCATCTTTACATAGGTGCTTACGATGTATTTTTGTGATATGTGTGGTGACTAGCACAAGCTTGCAAAGTAGCGTAATCGGTAATGCTGATTTCAGGGACTTAGTTTTTCACTAAGTCCTTGTCCTGATTTTGTCGGTATGCCATATGTTCATGTTGTTTCCTAGTCATCCATGCCTCTTTTGAGGATGATTTGTTAACATTGTGGTGCTCTATCAATCCATGTATTTGTTTGCATTTATGGAGCACCCTTGTTTGAGTCAATCGAGCTCTACTTTTGTTATAAAATGTTCCTGGCAGATCGTTGACATGATTAGCGATTTTGCCGAGGTTGTTGCTATTGATCCGTGCCTGCTATGTTGTTGTTATTGCCATGTCTAGCTTCTATGCCATGTATTCTTGATGGGTGTATGCTTAGTTTGTCATGCCATGCTCTGTAGTGAGTGCGTCGAGCTCGTAAACATGCCTACTCGTTCACTGATTTGCATGCTCCAGTTTTTCACTAAGTTTGAGATCTGTTTATGTTTTTGCCATGTTCACATGCTTGCAATTATATTTTTTGATCCCTTTTGGCTCAAGGTCACTAAGGGACTTTTGTTAAGTGCTTTGAGTAGCTTCATACCATGCCTTGCTTTGCCATGATATGTTCTTGTAGCATACAGTTTTCATGCTCCAAAGTATGTTTCCTAATAATAAATCCCAGACTTGTGTTCATTTCACTAAGTCTGAAACCTGTTATCATTTACACTTTTGCCATGCTTGTTTGAACCTGTTAACGGATGAATTAGCCGTAGCTCAGTGTTCATCTTTTGTCAAGCATCATGAGTGGATCCCTTCCATGTATTTTGTTGTTATGTTTGAGTGTTGTAGCATATTTTTCTTGATGCATTTAGTTGGCTACTTTTTGATTATCGCAGACCGATGCCATATTTGTTTTGCTTGCCATTTCCAAACCGTGCATCCGATTCCGGTGATCTTTATATCGATTTCAACCAAAATCACCTCACCTTTCCATTGGCACTCTTGGATTTCCATGTTGATGCCAGGTACAATAATTCCTTTGCAAATCATGCATATGCATCGCATACCGCATACCGCATATCATACCATGTTCATGTGTTGGTTGTTTACTATGTTGTGTGCTTCTTTCGGTGTTGCTTCTTCGGGTTGGTTCCGATAACGTCGTGATTGTGAGGACCCGTTCGACTACGTCCATTTTTCTTCTTCATGGACTCGTTCTTCTTCCTTGTGGGATTTCAGGCAAGATGACCATACCCTGGAAATCACTTCTATCTTTGCTTGCTAGATGCTCGCTCTGTTGCTATGCCTATGTTGCGATACCTACCACTTTCTTATCATGCCTCCCATATTGTTGAACCAAGCCTCTAACCCACCTTGTCCTAGCAAATTGTTGTTTGGCTATGTTACCGCTTTGCTCAGCCCCTCTTATAACGTTGTTAGTTGCAGGTGAAGATCGAAGTTTGTTCCTTGTTGGAACATGGAGATGTTGTTCCTTATTGGAACATGTTTACTTTTTGGGATATCACAATATCTCTTATCAAATTAATGCATCTATATATTTGGTAAAGGGTGGAAGGCTCGGCCTTATGCCTGGTGTTTTGTTCCACTCTTGCCGCCCTAGTTTCCGTCATATCGGTGTTATGTTCCCGGGTTTTGCGTTCCTTACGCGGTTGGGTTATAATGGGAACCCCTTGACAGTTTGCCTTGAATAAAACTCCTCCAGCAAGGCCCAACATTGGTTTTACCATTTTCCACCTAGCCTTTTATTTCCCTTGGGTAGGCCTGCCCAAGGGTCATCTTTATTTAAACCCCTAGGCCAGTGCTCCTCTGAGTGTTGGTCCAACCTGTCAGCTGCCGGTGGCCACCAGGGGCAACTCTAGGCTGGCCTACCGGAACCTTGGACAATCCGGTGTGCCCTGAGAAAGAGATATGTGCAGCTCCTATCGGGATTTGTCGGCACATTTGGGTGGCTTTGCTGGTCTTGTTTTACCATTGTCGAAATGTCTTGTAACCGGGATTCCGAGTCTGATCGGGTCTTCCCGCTAGAAGGAATATCCTTCGTTGACCATGAGAGCTTGTGATGGGCTAAGTTGGGACACCCCTGCAGGGTTATGAACATTCGAAAGTCATGCCCGCGGTTATGGGAAGATGGGAATTTGTTAATGTCCGGTTGTAGAAAACCTGAAGTTGACCTTAATTAAAATACATCAACCGCGTGTGTTACCGTGATGGTCTCTTTCCGGCGGAGTCCGGGAAGTGAACACGGTGTTGGAGTTATGCTTGACGTAGGTTGTTCTAGGATCACTTCTTGATCATAGTTTCTCGAACGTGCTTTGCCTTCTCTTCTCGCTCTCATTTGCGTATGTTAGCCACCATATATGCTAGTCGCTTGCTGCAGTTCCACCTCACACCTTCTAACCTTCCTATAAGCTTAAATAGTCTTGATCGCGAGGGTGTGAGATTGCTGAGTCCCCGTGACTCACAGATACTTCCCAAACCAGTTTGCAGGTGCCGATGATACCGTGCAGATGACGCAACCAAGCTCAAGGAGGAGCTCGATGAAGATCTTGTCCTTTGTGTTGTTTCGTGCTAGTTGATCAGTAGTGGAGCTCAGGCGGGACGATCGGGGATCTTTGTAGCATTTGGGGTAGTCTTCTTCTATTTTGGTTCTGTAGTCGGACCCTGATTGTATCTAGTTGATGTAATGCTTTATTCATGTAATTGTGTGAAGTGGCGATTGTAAGCCACCTATGTATCTCTTTCCCTTAAGTATTACATGGGTTGTGTGAAGATTACCTCACTTGCGACATTGTTTTCAATGCGGTTATGCCTCTAAGTCGTGCTTCGACATGTGGGAGATATAGCTGCATCGAGGGCGTTACACAAAACCTCCTGATAAAAATACCCCCAAGAAAATGAAGAAGAAGAAGGATGACGAAACTTAGATCCTTGCTATATGCCTAGCTAAGGGCGTAAAACTATAGCGCTTGTTGGGAGGCAACCCAATGAATAAAATTTATTTTTGTGTTTTGTTTTCTGTTCTTGTGTGTTTACACAATTATGCTACTGTTATGGCTGTTTTTTGTGTGTTTTAATTAGTGTTTGCGCCAAGTAAAGCCTTTAGGATCTTCTTGGGCAATAGTTGTTTGATCTTGCTGAAAAACAGAAACTTTTACGCTCATGAAATTAATTTTCATTTTTTACCAGAGAGCAATAAAATGCCCATTCCAATTGCAGTAGATCAATATACAAATTTCTCAGGTCGTCCTTATTTTTCAGGGTTTTTGAGTTATAGAAGTATTCGTAATAGTCAGATTGCTATAGGCTGTTCTGTTTTGACAGATCATGTTTTCTTTTTGTTGTGTGCTTATGGCTCTATGGTTTTCTTTGATGAGTTTTTTCCATAGAGAAGTTGGAATACAATAGATATAATACAAAAACAAAATATTAATTGGTTTGATACAGCACTTATAGTAGTGATTTATTATTCTTATACTAACGGATCTCACGAAGGCTTTGTTGAGTTTTGTGTGATTGAAGTTTTCAAGTTTTGGGTTATCTTATGATGGATGAAGGAAGGGTGTAAGAGCCCCGACATCCCAAGCTATTATCCAAGAATGAGCAAGGTACTAAGCTTGGGGATTCCCCCGAGTGGCATCCCCGCTTTCTTCCAACAACTATCGATATTTTTCTTGAGGCTATATTTTTATTCGTCACATGATATGTGTTTTGCTTGGAGCGTCTTGTATGATATGTGTCTTTACTTGTTTTATTTTTGTGTTTTAAGTCATCAATCCTTGCTGGACACACCTTTTTGAGAGAGCCAAAATTATACCATGACTTGTTAGAATTGCTCTCTATGCTTCACTTAAATCTTTTATGAGCTAGGACTTGCTCTAGTGCTTCACTTATATCTTTTTGAGCACATTGTGCTTTGTTATTTTTAAAGAGATGCTCTCTTGCTTCACTTAGATTTATTTGAGAGTTAGTAAAATTTTGAAGAAATTCTCTCTTGCTTCACTTAAATTATTTTGAGAGAAAGAAAATTTGTTATGCTCATGATCTTCACTTATATTTGTTTGAGCTTATGAAAAGCGACACATGAAAATTAGTGCCAAAGTGATAGATATCCAAGAAGGATAAAGAGAAGAAAAGAAAATGTCATGAAGATCATTGGACAAAATAAACTTGATTCTTAGTAATAGTTTTGAGATATGATGTTGTGATATGTGAGTTATGTTGATGAGTAATTATGCTTTAGTAGGAATATTGGTGTTAAGGTTTGTTATTCCCTATGCATGCACGAGAGTCAATAATCATGCAATGAAATTATATCCTACTTGTGGTGCGTTATTCGGTGTTAATTATGCTTAATGCTTGCTTATGAGATTATTCATTTCTTGGTTGGTCACTTCCCAATCTTTTGCTAGCCTTCATTTTGCACTAAGTATGACTGCTACTTGTGCATCCAAAAATTCTTTAAACCAGTCTTGCCACATGAGTCCACTATATCTACCTATATGCGGTATTCTTTTGCTGTTCTAAATAAATTTGCATGTGCCATCTCTAATTTTCAAAATAAACTATTTTTGTGTGTTTGTTTCGCTCGCGGAATGGTAACAGGTGGCTAATATTTCCCATGCTTGATGTGTTATTCTCAAGATGAGTGTTTATTCACTTGTCATTGCACGAGAGTAAGGCAAAGGTATTAGGGATGCCCAGTCCCGAAATGCAAAAAAATATTTACTTTATGTTGTCAAATAATAAATTCCTAGAAAAGTGTTGGTATGAAGGGCACCTGTGGATACGGTTAGCCATGGAAAGTGAAAGAATGGTGGAAAAGGGATAAACTTTATTTTCTGTTTGGGAACCGCCTATGGCATATCTAGCATGGAAAGTGTTCGGAACTCTAAGTCATTTTCGTTGGTGGATGGATACACCTCCCAAAATGTTTTTATCTCAAAATTTTCGCTTTGAGCTCTGGCACCTCTACAAATCCCTACTTCCCTCTGCAAAGGGCCTTTCTTTTTACTTTATGCAATTTTTATTTTGAAATTTGAGTCTCCATCTTCTCTTATAAAACCACCAACTAGGAGGCAATATGATCGTGCTCAAGTATTGGGTGTAGTCAATATTCAAGTGTTTTTCATGAATGGATCAATGTTTGAGCATGATGGGCTAGGGATAACTTGTTTTAGCATTGATATTTTGAAAGACATGGTTCCTTATTGATATGCTTGAGTATCTAAATTATTTATGTCAAAATTAGACTATTGCTTTGAATCACATAAAAGTCCAAATGTCCAAGCTATAAAGAAAAGAATATGATATGACTTGATGAACAACACTCCACATCAAAAATTCTGTTTTTATCACTTACCTACTCGAGGGCAAGTAGGAGTTAAGCTTGGGGTTACTGATACGTCTCCAATGTATCTATAATTTCGGATTGTTCCATGTTGTTTTATTATCAATCTTGGATGTTTTATAATCATTTTATAGTCATTTTATTTCATTTTTTGGTACTAACCTATTGACATAGTGCCAGGTGCCAGTTGTTATTTTTCCGTGTTTTTCACATCGCGAAAAATCAATATCAAACGGAGTCCAAATGTCACGAAACTTTACGGAGATTTTTTATGGGCCAAAAGGAACGCAATGGGCCCTGGTTGCACCTGGGGGGTGCCCCGAGGGGGTATGATACGTCTCCAACATATCTATAATTTTTGATTGCTCCATGCTGTATTATCTACTGTTTTGGACATTATTGGGCTTTATTATCCACTTTTATATTATTTTTGGGACTAACCTATTAACCGGAGGCCCATCCCAGAATTGCTATTTTTTGCCTGTTTTAGGGTTTCGAAGAAAAGGAATATCAAACGGAGTCCAAACGGAATGAAACCTTCGGGAACGTGATTTTCTCAACGAACAAGACCCAAGACACTTGGACCCTACGTCAAGACACAAAAGAGGAGGCCACGAGGTAGGGGGCGCACATACCCCCCCCCCCCAGGCGCTCCCTCCACCATCGTGGGCCCCATGTTGCTCCACCAATGTACTCCTTCCTCCTATATATACCTACGTACCCCCAAACGATCAGATACGGAGCCAAAACCCTAATTCCACCACTGCAACTTTCTGTATCCACGAGATCCCATCTTGGGGCCTGTTCTGGAGCTTCGTCGGAGGGGGCATCGATCACAAAGGGCTTCTACATCAACACCATAGCCCCTTCGATGAAGTGTGAGTAGTTTACCTCAGACCTACGGGTCCATAGTTATTAGCTAGATGGCTTCTTCTCTCTTTTTGGATCTCAATACAATGTTCTCCCCCTCTCTTGTGGAGATATATTCGATGTAATCTTCTTTTTGCGGTGTGTTTGTTGAGACCGATGAATTGTGGGTTTATGATCAAGTCTGTCTATGAACAATATTTGAATCTTCTCTGAATTCTTTTATGTATGATTGGTTATCTTTGCAAATCTATTTGAATTATCAGTTTGGTTTGGCCTACTAGATTGATCTTTCTTGCAATGGCAGAAGTTCTTAGCTTTGGGTTCAATCTTGCGGTGTCCTTTCCCAGTGACAGTAGGGGCAGCAAGGCACGTATTGTATTGTTTCCATCGAGGATAACAAGATGGGGTTTTCATCATATTGCATCAGTTTATCCCTCTACATCATGTCATCTTGCTTAAGGCGTAACTTTGTTTTTAACTTAATACTCTAGATGCATGCTGGATAGCGGTCAATGAGTGGAGTAATAGTAGTAGATGCAGGCAGGAGTCGGTCTACTTGTGTCGGACGTGATGCCTATATACATGATCATACCTAGATATTCTCATAATTATGCTCAATTCTGTCAATTGCTCAACAGTAATTTGTTCACCCACCGTAGAATACTTATGCTCTCGAGAGAAGCTACTAGTTAAACCTATGGCCCCCAGGTCTATCTTTATCATATTAATCTCCTACTACTGAGTTATTTCCTTTGCTATTTACTTTGCCTTTATTTTACTTTGTATCTTTATCATAAAAATACCAAAAATATTATCTTATCATATCTATCAGATCTCACTCTCGTAAGTGGCCGTGTAGGGATTGACAACCCGTATTCGCGTTGGTTGCGAGGATTTATTTGTTTTGTGCAGGTACGAGGGACTCACGCGTAGCCTCCTACTGGATTGATACCTAGGTTCTCAAAAACTGAGGGAAATACTTATGCTACTTTGTTGCATCATCCCTTCCTCTTCGGGAAAACCAACGCAATGCTCAAGAGGTAGCAGGGCACAACCCACCAGGGCGAGCCAGGAGGCCCAGGCGCGCCATGGTGGGTTGTGCCCACCTCGGGTGCCCCACGGACCACCTCTTTGCTCTATAAATACCCCAAAAATACCATAACCCTAGGGGACTCGACGAAATATTCATCCAGCCGCAGCAAAGTCCAGAACCACCAGATCCAATCTAGACACCATCACAAAGGGGTTCACCACTTCCATTTGTGCCTCTCCGATGATGTGTGAGTAGTTCTTTGTAGACCTTCGGGTCCGTAGTTAGTAGCTAGATGGCTTTCTCTCTCTCGCTGAATTCTCAATACAATGGTCTCTTGGCGATCCATATGATGTAACTCTTTTGCGGTGTGTTTGTTGGGATCTGATGAACTTCGAGTTTATGATCAGTTATATCTTTTTATATCCATGAAAGTTATTTGAGTTTATTTGATCTCTTATAGCCTCGTATTTCTTCTTCGATATTTGGGTTTTGTTTGGCCAACTTGATCTATTTATCTTGCAATGGGAAGAGGTGCCCAGTAGTGGGTTCGATCTTACGGTGCTTGATCCCAGTGACAGAAAAGGAACCGACACGTATGTATTGTTGCTACTAAGGATAAAAAGACGAGATCTATATCTACCGCCATATAGGTAAACGGATCTTGTCTACATCTTGTCATCGTTCTTATTGCATTACTCTGTTTTTCCATGAACTTAATACACTAGATGTATGCTGGATGGAGGTCGATGTGTGGAGTAATAGTAGTAGATGCAGGAAGGAGTCGGTCTACTAATCTTGGATGTGATGCCTATATAATGATCATTGTCTGGATATCATCATAATTATTTGAAGTTCTATCAGTTGCCCAACAGTAGTTTGTTTACCCACCATTTGCTATTTTGCTCACGAGAAGCCAATAGTGAAACCTACGACCCCCGGGTCTTCTTTCTCATATATTTCCCTTGCGATCTATTTTTCCTTTGCATTTTTATTCAGATCTATTAAACCAAAAAATACAAAACTACCTTGTTGCTTTTTATCTTTATTTATCTTTATTTGGCGTTCGATCTATCAATCTACTACAATTTACCTCATGTCCGCTTGCCTATCTTGAGGCGGCGTACCCCGGAAGGGATTGACAACCCCTTTAACACGTTGGGTTGCGAGGTGTTGTTGTTTGTGTGCAGGTGCTGTTTATGTTGTGTTGCTTGGTTCTCTTACTGGTTCGATACCTTGGTTTCATAACCGAGGGAAATACCTACCGTCGCTATGCTACATCATCCCTCCCTCTCCAGGGAATTACCGACGTAGTTGCAGCTACCATCAACCTTGTTTAGTTGATTTGGATCACGTATGACTTAGATGACTTTAGGGATGTCTATCTAAGTGGGAGTTCTTAAGTAATTTGATTAATTAAACTTAATTTATCATGAACTTAGTCCTGATAGTATTTGCATATCTATGTTGTAGATCAATAGCTCGCGATATAGCTCCTATTTTTTTCGATATGTTCCTAGAGAAAAGTTGAAAGATGATAGTAGCTATGATGCGGATTGTGTCCATGATCTGAGGATTATCCTCATTGCTGCACAGAAGAATTATGTCCTTAATGCACCGCTAGGTGATAGACCTATTGCAAGAGCAGATGTAGACGTTATGAACGTTTGACAAGCTCAGTATGATGACTACTTGATAGTTTAGTGCGCCATGCTTTACGGCTTAGAACCAGGACTTCAAAAACATTTTGAACGCCACGGAGCATATGAGATGTTCCAAGAGTTGAAATTATTATTTCAGACTCATGCCTGTGTTAAGAGGTATGAGACCTCTCACAAGTACTTTTCCTACAAGATGGAGGAGAATAGCTCAGCTAGTGAGCATGTGCTCAGAATGTCTGGGTACTAAAATCGCTTGAATCAAGTGGGAGTTAATCTTCCAGATAAGATGGTGTTTGACAGAGTTCTCTAGCCACTATCACCAAGTTACTAGAACTTCGTGATGAACTATAATATGCAAGGGATGACAAAAACGATTCCCAAGCTCTTCGTGATGCTGAAATCGGCGAAGGTAGAAATCAAGAAATAGCATCAAGTGTTGATGGTTAACGAGACCACTAGTTTCAAGAAAAAGGGCAAGGGAAATAAAGGGAACTTCAAGAAGAATGGCAAGCAAGTTGTTGCTCAAGTGAAGAAGCCCAGGTATAGACCTAAGCCTGAGACTAAGTGCTTCTACTGCAAAGGGACTGAGTGCTTCCCTGAAGAACCACAAAGCTAGACCCAAACCTGAAACTGAGTGCTTATACTACAAAGGAAATGGTATGCTCTGTCACACATAAACCTCCTTATATCTTCCTCAAAACAGCCACCATACCTACCTATTATGGCATTTCCATAGCCATCCGAGATATATTGCCATGCAACTTTCCACTGTTTCATTTATGACATGCTTCATCATTGTCATATTGCCTTGCATAATCACTTAGTTGACATCGTATTTGTGGCAAAGCCACCATGCATAATTTATCATACATGTCACTCTTGATTCATTGCCCTTCCCAGTACACCGCCGGAGGCATTCATATAGAGTCATATTTTGGTCTAGTATCGAGTTGTAATCATTGAGTTGTAAATAAATAGAAGTGAGATGATCATCATTAATAGAGCATTGTCCCAAATAAAAAAGGGGGAAAGGCCAAAAAAGGGAGTCCCAAAAAAAGAAATAAAAAGGGACAATGCTACTATCCTCTTTTTCCACACTTGTGCTTCAAAGTAGCACCGTGATCTTTATGATAGAGAGGCTTTTGTTTTGTCACTTTCATATACTAGTGGGAATTTTTCATTATAGAACTTGGCTTGTATATTCCAACAATGGGCTTCCTCAAATGCCCTAGGTCTTCGTGACCAAGCAAGTTGGATACACACCCGCTTAGTTTCTTTTGTTGAGCTTTCATGCATTTATAGCTCTAGTGCATCCGTTGCATGGCAATCCCTACTCCTTGCATTGATATCAATTGATGGGTATCTCCATAGCCCATTGATTAGCAGCGTCGATGTGAGACTTTCTCTTTTTTTGTCTTCTCCACATAACCCCATCATTATATTCTATTCCACCCATAGTGCTATATCTATGGCTCGTGCTCATGTATTGCGTGAAAGTTGAAAAAAGTTTGAGATTACTAAAGTATGAAGAAATTGCTTGGCTTGTCATCAGGGTTGTGCATGATGAGAGCATTCTTGTGTGATGAAAATGGAGCATGACCAAACTATATGATTTTGTAGGGATGAACTTTCTTTGGCCATGTTGTTTTGAGAAGACACAATTGCTTAGTTAGTATGCTTGAAGTATTATTATTTTTATGTCAATATTAAACTTTTGTCTTGAATCTAGTGGATCTTAATATTCATGCCACAATAAAGAAAATTACATTGAGAATTATGCTAGGTAGCATTCCGCATCAAAAATTCTGTTTTTATCATTTACCTCCTTGAGGACGAGCAGAAATTAAGCTTGGGTATGCTTGATACGTCTCCAACGTATCTATAATTTTTGATTGTTCGATGCTATTATATTATATGTTTTGGATGTTTAATGGGATTTATTATACACTTTTATATTATTTTTGGGACTAACCTACTAACCCAAGGCCCAGTGCAAATTGTTGTTTTTTTGCCTATTTCAGTGTTTCGCAGAAAAGAAATATCAAACGGAATGAAACCTTCGGGAGAGTTATTTTTGGAAAAAATGTGATCCGGGGGACTTGGAGTAGACGTCAAGAAAGAAGCAAGGAGGCCATGAGGCAGGGAGGCGTGCCTGCCCCCCTGGGCGTGCCCCCACCATCGTGGGCCCCTCGCAGCTCCACCGACCTACTTCTTCCTCCTATATATATCCATATACCCCAAACACATCCAGGAGCACCACGAAACCCTATTTCCACCGCCGCAACCTTCTATACCCAAGAGATCCCATAGCCTCTCCGATCACGAAGGGCTTCTACATCAACACCGTAGCCTCTCCGATGATGTGTGAGTAGTTTACCATAGACCTTCAGGTCCATAGTTATTTGCTAGATGGCTTCTTCTCTCTCTTTGGATCTCAATACAAAGTTCTCCTTGATCTTCTTGGAGATCTATCCAATGTAATTCTTTTTGTGGTGTGTTTGTCGAGATCCGATGAATTGTGGGTTTCTGATCAAGTTTATCTATGAACAATATTTGATTCTTTTGTGAAATCTTTTATGTATGATTGGTTATCTTTGCAAGTCTCTTCGAATTATCAGATTGGTTAGGCCTACTAGATTGATCTTTCTTACAACGGGAGAAGTGCTTAGCTTTGGGTTCAATCTTGCGGTGTCCTTTCCCAGTGACAGCAGGGGCAGCAAGGCACGTATTGTATTGTTGCCATCAAGGATAAAAAGATGGGGTTTATATCATATTGCTTGGGATTATCCCTCTACATCATGTCATCTTGCCTAATGTGTTACTCTGTTCTTATGAACTTAATACTCTAGATGCATGCTGGATAGAGGTCGATGTGTGGAGTAATAGTAGTAGATGCAGAATCGTTTCGGTCTACTTGTCGCGAACGTGATGCCTATATACATGATCATGCCTAGATATTCTCATAATTATGCACTTTTCTATCAATTGCTCGACAGTAATTTGTTCACCCACTGTAATACTTATGCTATCTTGAGAGAAGCCACTAGTGAAACCAATGGCCCCCGAGTCTATCTTCTATCATATAAGTTTCCCATCTATTTTACTTTGCAATCTTTACTTTAAATCTATATAAAAATAGCAAAAATATTTATCTTATTATCTCTATCAGATCTCACTCTCGTAAGTGGCCGTGAAGGGATTGACAACCCCTTTATCGCGCTGGTTGCGAGGTTCTTATTTGTTTGTGCAGGTACGAGGTGACTTGCGTGTAGTCTCCTACTGGATTGATTCCTTGGTTCTCAAAACTGAGGGAAATACTTACGCTACTTTGCTGCATCACCCTTTCCTCTTCAAGGGAAAACCAACACGGTGCTCAAGAGGTAGCAGTAGCCCCTGGGTATTTGATACCGGTTCAGTTGCTAAGATTTGTAACTCGAAACAGGAGTTGCAAAATGAACGGATACTAGTTAAGGGCGAGGTGACAATGTGTGTTGGAAGTGATTCCAAGGTTGATAAGATCACCATCGCACACTCCATTTACCTTCGGGGTTAGTGTTGAACCTAAATAAATGTTATTTGGTGTTTGCGTTGAGCATGAATATGATTGGATCATGTTTATTGCAATACGATTATTCATTTAATTCAAAGAATAATTTTTGTTCTGTTTACATGAATAAAATCTTCTATGGTCATACACTCAATATAAATGCTTTATTGAATCTCGATTGTAGTGATACACATATTCATAATATTGATGCCAAAAGATGCAAAGTTGATACTGATAGTGCAACATATTTGTGGCACTGCCGTTTAGGTCATATTGGTGTAAAACGCATGAAGAAACTCCATGCAGATGGGCTTTTGGAATCACTTGATTATGAATCATTTCATACTTGCGAACCATGCCTCATGGGCAAGATGACTAAAACTCCGTTCTCTGGAACAAGGAGCGAGCTAATGACTTATTGGAAATAATACATACCAATGTATGTGGTCCGACGAGCGTTGAGGCTCGTGGCAGGTATCGTTATTTTCTGACCTTCATAGATGATTTGAGAAGATATAGGTATATCTACTTAATGAAACACAAGTCTGAAACATATGAAAAGTTCAAAGAATTTCGGAGTGAAGTGGAGAATCATCGTAACAAGAAAATAAAGTTTCTATGATCTGATCGCAGAGGCGAATATCTGAGTTACAAGTTTGGCCTTCATTTAAAACAATGTGGAATAGTTTCACAACTCATGCCACCTGGAACACCACAATGTAATGGTGTGTCCGAACGTCGTAACCGTACTCTATTAGATATGGTGTGATTTATCATGTCTCTTACCGATTTACCACTATTGTTTTGGGGTTATGCATTAGAGATAGTTGCATTCATGTTAAATAGGGCACCGTCTAAATCTAAGTTGTTGTTTCTTAAAGTTTGGGGTTGCGACACTTATGTCAAAAGGCTTAAGCCTAATAAGCTCGAACAATAGTGGTAAGAAACCTAAGATGTCGTTTCTTAAAGTTTGGGGTTGTGACACTTATGTCAAAATGCTTAAGCCTGATAAGCTCGAACCCAAATCAGAGAAGTGCATCTTCATAGGGTACCCTAAGGAAACAATTGGGTACACCTTCTACCACAGATCCGAAGGTAAGATCTTTGTTGCCGAGAATGAAACATTTCTAGAGAAGGAGTTTCTCTTGAAAGAAGTGAGTGGGAGGAATGTAGAACTTGATGAGGTAATCGTACCTTCTCTCGAATTGGAAAGTAGCAAATCCGTGAAATCTGTTCTCGTGATGCCTACACCAACTAGAGAGGAAGCTAATGATAATGATCATGAAACTTTGGATCAAGTTATTACTGGACCTCGTAGGTGGAACAGAGCACGTTCCACACCAGAGTGGTTCGGTAATCCTGTCCTGAAAGTCATGTTACTAGACCATGGTGAACCTACGAACTATGAGGAAGCTATGATGAGACCAGATTCCGACAGATGGCTTGAGGCCGCAAAATCTGAGATAGGATCCATGTATGAGAACAAAGTGTGGACTTTGGTGGACTTGCCCAGTGATCGACAAGCCATAGAAAATAAATGGATCTTCAAGAAGAAGACTGACGCTGATGGTAATGTTACTGTCTACAAAGCTCGACTTGTCGCAAAAGGTTTTCGACAAGTTTAAGGAGTTGACTACGATGAGACTTTCTCACCCGTAGCGATGCTTAAGTCTGTTCGAATCATGCTAGCAATTGCCTCATTTTATGATTATGAAATCTGGCAAATGGACGTCAAAACTGCAATCCTTAATGGATTTCTTAAAGAAGAGTTGTATATGATGCAACCAGAAGCTTTTGTCAATCCTAAAGGTGCTAACAAAGTGTGCAAGCTCTAGCAATCCATCTATGGACTGGCGCAAGCATCTCGGAGTTGGAATATATGCTTTGATGAGGTGATCAAAGAATATGGTTTTATACAGACTTTTGGTGAAGCCTTTATTTACAAGAAAGTGAGTGAGAGCTCTGTAGTATTTCTAATATTATATGTAGATGACATATTGTTGATTGGAAATGATATAGAATTTCTGGATAGCATAAAAGGATACTTGAATAAGAGTTTTTCAATGAAAGGCATCGATGAAGCTGCTTATATATTGGGCATCAAGATCTATAGAAATAGATCAAGATGCTTAATAGGACTTTCACAAAGCACATGCCTTAATAAAGTTTTGAAGAAGTTCAAAATGTATCAGTCAAAGAAAGGGCCCTTACCTGTGTTACGAGGTGTGAAGTTGAGTCAGACCCAATGCCCGACCACTTCAGAAGATAGAGAGGAAATGAAAGTCATTCCCTATTGATGACCCACGAGTGTAGGGGATCTATCGTAGCCTTTCCGATAAGTAACAGTGTCGAACCCAATGAGGAGCAGAAGGAAATGATAAGCAGTTTTTAGTAAGGTATTCTCTACAAGCACTGAAATTATTGGTAACAGATAGTTTTGTGATAAGGTAATTTGTAATGGGTAATAAGTAATAAAAGTAAATAAGGTGCAGAAATATGGCCAAATCCTTTTTGTAGCAAAGGACAAGCCTGGACAAACTCTTATATAAAGTAAAGCGCTCCCGAGGATGCTACCTCTTGAGCACTGCGTTGGTTTTCCCTTGAAGAGGAAAGGGTGATGTAGCAGAGCAGCGTAAGTATTTCCCTCAGTTTTGAGAACCAAGGTATCAATCCAGTAGGAGGCCACTGATACGTCTTCAACGTATCTATAATTTTTTATTGCTCCATGCTATATTATCTACAATTTTGGACATTATTGGGCTTTATTACCCACTTTTATATTATTTTTGGGACTAACCTATTAACCGAAGGCCCAGCCCAGAATTGACATTTTTGCCTATTTTAGGGTTTCGAAGAAATGGAATATCAAATGGAGTCCAAACGGAATGAAACCTTCGGGAACGTGATTTTCTCACCGAACATGATCCAAGAGACTTGGACCCTACGTCAAGAAACAAAGGAGGAAGCCACGAGGCAGTGGGCACGCCTACCCCCCCCCCTTCCCAGGCGCGCCCTCCAACCTCGTGGCCCCCCTGTTGCTCCACCAACGTACTCCTTCCTCATATATATACCTACGTACCCCCAAACGATCAGATACGGAGCCAAAACCCTAATTCCACCGTCGTAACTTCCTATATCCACGAGATCCCATCTTGGGGCCTGTTTTGGAGCTCCACCGGAGGGGGTATCCATCACGGAGGGCTTCTACATCAACACCATAGCCTCTCCGATGAAGTGTGAGTAGTTTACCTCAGACCTTCGGGTCCATAGTTATTAGCTAGATGGCTTCTTCTCTCTTTTTCGATGTCAATACAATGTTCTCCCCCTCTCTTGTGGATAACTATTCGATGTAATCTTCTTTTTGCGGTGTGTTTGTTGAAATCGATGAATTGTGGGTTTATGATCAAGTCTATCTATGAACAATATTTGAATCTTCTCTGAATTCTTTTATGTATGATTGGTTATCTTTGCAAGTCTCTTCGAATTATCAGTTTGGTTTGGCCTACTAGATTGATCTTTCTTGCAATGGGAGAAGTGCTTAGCTTTGGGTTCAATCTTGCGGTGTCCTTTCCCAGTGACAGTAGGGGCAGCAAGGCACGTATTGTATTGTTGCCATCGAGGATAACAAGTTTTTTTTTATCATATTGCATGAATTTATCCCTCTACATCATGTCATCTTGCTTAAGGCGTTCTCTGTTTTCATTAACTTAATACTCTAGATGCATGCTGGATAGCGGTCGATGAGTGGAGTAATAGTAGTAGATGCAGGCAGGAGTCGGTCTACTTGTCTCGGACGTGATGCCTATATACATGATCATACCTAGATATTCTCATAACTATGCTCAATTCTGTCAATTGCTCAACAGTAATTCGTTCACCCATCGTAGAATACTTATGCTCTTGAGAGAAGCCACTAGTGAAACCTATGGTCCCCGGGTCTATCTTCATTATATTAATCTTCCAATACTTAGTTATTTCCTTTGCTTTTATTTTACTTTGCATCTTTATCATAAAAATACCAAAAATATTATCTTATCATATCTATCAGATCTCACTCTCGTAAGTGACCATGAAGGGATTGACAACCCCTTATCCCGTTGGTTGCGAGGAGTTATTTGCTTTGTGCAGGTACTAGGGGACGCGCGCGCAACCTCAAACTGGATTGATACCTTGGTTCTCAAAAACTGAGGGAAATACTTATGCTACTTTGATGCATCATCCCTTCCTCTTCGGGGAAATACAACGCAGTGCTCAAGAGGTAGCAGGAAGGATTTCTGGCGCCGTTGCCGGGGAGGTTCATGCAAGTCAAGATTTGACTTCCAACAACGAGCCATTTCTGGCATCTACGCAAAAGTCAACATACCAAGTACCCATCGCAATCCTTATCTCCCGCATTACATTATTTGCCATTTGCCTCTCGTTTTCCTCTCCCCCACTTCACCCTTGTTGTTTTATTCACCCACTCTCTCTCTCTATCCTCCCTCTCTTTCTCTATTTGCCTCTTTTTGCCCGCTTGTTTTTTTGTTTGCTTGTGTGTTGGATTGCTTGCTTGTCTCGATGGCTCTTCCCCGATTTGGTGATCTTCACCTTAAAAGGTTAGAAGAAATCAAAAACAACATTAGGAGTTTTATGGTCTTGCAATTTGAGCATAATAGTTTCTTTAGAAACTAGCTTAAGGAACAGAAAAGTTTTATGAGTTTTATGAATAAAGAGCTCGATGATATGTCTAAAGAATTTGATTGTTTAAGATCCCAAATTGCTTGTCTTGAGAAATTGACTGCTGAAATTTTGGATAAGCAGGCTACCTTAGTTAATAGGATGGCCGATAAACCGGATTTCTATGAAAATAAAGATGAAGATCTAAAAGTTATTGATGTGTCCCCTATTAAATCTTTGTTTTGCAATATGAATCTTAATAATGATGGGACTGAATATGATCCACCTTTACCTAGAAGGCATTCCAAAAATTCGGAGTTTTTAGATCTTGATGCTAAAAGTGATGAAAGTGGGATTGAAGAAATTAAAACCTAGATGTTGCTAAACCCACTATTTTGGATTTCAAGGAATTTAATTATGAAAATTGATCTTTGATTGATTGTATTTCCTTGTTGCAATCCGTGCTAAATTCTCCTCATGCTTATAGTCAAAATAAAGCGTTTACTAAACATATCGTTGATGCCTTGATGCAATTTTATGAAGAAAAACTTGAATTGGAAGTGTCTATCCATAGAAAACATTATGATGAGTGGGAACCAACTATTAAAATTAAAATTAAAGATCATGAGTTCTATCTTTATGTGATTTGGGTGCTAGTGTCTCCACGATTCCAAAGACTTTGTGTGATTTGTTAGGTTTCCGTGATTTTGATGATTGATCTCTAAACTTGCACCTTGCGGATTCCACTATTAAAAAACCTATGGGAAGAATTAATTATGTTCTTATTGTTGCAAATAGGAATTATGTGCCTGTAGATTTTATCATTCTTGACATAGATTGCAATCCTTCATGTCCTATTATTCTTGGTAGACATTTCCTTAGAACGATTGGTGCAATTATTGATATGAAGGAAGGAAATATTAGATTCCAATTTCCGTTAAGGAAAGGCATGGAACACTTTCCTATAAATAAAATTAAATTACCTTATGAATCTATTATGAGAGCCACTTATGGATTGCCTACCAAAGATGGCAATACCTAGATCTATCCTTGTTTTTTATACCTAGCTAGGGGCGTTAAACGATAGCGCTTGTTGGGAGGCAACCCAATTTTATTTTTATTCCTTGCTTTTTGCTCCTGTTTAGTAATAAATAATTTATCTAGCCTCTGTTTTTGTTGTGTTTTTATGTTTAATTAGTGTTTGTGCCAAGTAGAAGCGTTGGGAAGACTTGGGGAAAGTCTTGATATCTTGCTGTAAAAAACAGAAACTTTAGCGCTCACGAAAACTGCTGCCATATTTATTTGGAAAGTCCTATTTAGTTAATTATTTTTGAAGATGATTAATAGATAAATTACTCACGTCCAGCAATTTATTTTAGAATTTTTGGGGTTTCAGATCTTGCGCTAGCTACAGATTACTATAGACTGTTCTGTTTTTGACAGATTCTGTTTTTTGTGTGTTGTTTGCTTATTTTGATGAATCTATGGATAGTAAAATAGTTTATAAACCATAGAGAAGTTGGAATACAGTAGGTTTAACACAAATATAAATAAATAATTAGTTCATTACAGTACCTTGAAGTGGTCTTTTGTTTTCTTTCGCTAACGGAGCTCATGAGATTTTCTACTTTAAGTTTTGTGTTGTGAAGTTTTCAAGTTTTGGGTAAAGATTTTTTGGATTATGGAACAAGGAGTTGCAAGAGCCTAAGCTTGGGGATTCCCATGGAACCCCCAAGATAATCTAAGGACACCTAAAAGCCAAAGCTTGGGGATGCCCCGGAAGGCATCCCCTCTTTCGTCTACCTCTATCGGTAACTTTACTTGGAGCTTTATTTTTATTCACCACATGATATGTGTTTTGCTTGGAGAGTCTTGTATTATTTGAGTCTTTATTTGTTAGTTTACCACAATCATCCTTGCTGTACACACCTTTTGATACAGCCATACATGATTTGGAATTTGTTAGAATACTCTATGTGCTTCGCTTATATCTTTTGAGTTATATAGTTTTGCTCTAGTACTTCACTTATATATTTTAGAGCACGGTGGTGGATTTGTTTTATAGAAACTATTGATATCTCATGCTTCACTTAGATTATTTTGAGAGTCTTAAATAGCATGGTAATTTGCTTAAATAATCCTAATATGCTTGGTATTCAAGAATAATAAAACTTTCTTATGAGTGTGTTGAATACTATGAGAAGTTGGATGCTTGATAATTGTTTTGAGATATGAAGATGGTGATATTAAAGTTGTGCTAGTTGAGTAGTTGTGAATTTGAGAAATACTTGTCTTAAAGTTTGTGATTCCTATAGCATGCACTTATGGTGAACTTTTATGTGATGAAGTCGGAGCATGACTTATTTATTGATTGTCTTCCTTATGAGTGGCGGTCGGGGACGAGCAATGGTCTTTTCCTACCAATCTATCCCCCTAGGAGCATGCGCGTAATACTTTGCTTGGATAACTTGTAGATTTTTGCAATAAGTATATGAGTTCTTTATGACCAATGTTGAGTCCATGGATTATACGCACTCTCACCCTTCCACCATTGCTAGCCTCTCCAATACCGTGCACCTTTCGCCGGTATCATACACCCACCATATACCTTCCTCAAAACAGCCACTATACCTACCTATTATGGCATTTCCATAGCCATTCTGAGATATATTGCCATGCAACTTTCCACCATTCCGTTTATTATGACACACTCCATCATTGTCATATTTCTTAGCATGATCATGTAGTTGACATTGTATTTGTGGCAAAGCCACCGTTCATAATTCTTTCATACATGTCACTCATGAGTCATTGCATATCCCGGTACACCACCGGAGGCATTCATATAGAGTCATATTTTGTTCTAAGTATCGAGTTGTAATTGTTCAGTTGTAAGAAAATAAAAGTGTGATGATCATCATTTTTGGAGCATTGTCCCAAGTGAGGAAAGGATGATGGAGACTATGATTCCCCCACAAGTTGGGATGAGACTTCGGACAAAAAAGAAAGAAGGAAAAGAGGCCATAAAAAAGGGAAAAGGCCCAAATAAAAAATGAGAGAAAAAGAGAGAAGGGATAATGCTACTATCGTTTTACCACGCTTGTGTTTCAAAGTAGCACCATGATATTCATAGTAGAGAGTCTCTCATTTCATCACTTCCATATACTAGTGGGAATTTTTCATTATAGAACTTGGCTTGTATATTTCAATGATGGGCTTCCTCAAATTGCCCTAGGTCTTTGTGAGCAAGCAAGTTGGTTGCACACCCACTTAGTTTCTTTTGTTGAGCTTTCATATACTTATAGCTCTAGTGCATCCGTTGCATGGCAATCCCTACTCACTCACATTGATATCTATTGATGGGCATCTCCATAGTCCGTTGATATGCCTAGTTGATGTGAGACTATCTTATCCCTTTTTGTCTTCTCCACAACCACCATTCTATTCCACCTATAGTGCTATATCCATGGCTCATGCTCATGTATTGCGTGAAGATTGAAAAAGTTTTGAGAATGTCAAAAGTATGAAACAATTGCTTGGCTTGTCATCGCGGTTGTGCATGATTTAAATACTTTGTGTGGTGAAGATAGAGCATAGCCAGACTATATGATTTTGTAGGGATAACTTTCTTTGGCCATGTTATTTTGAGAATACATGATTGCTTTGTTAGTATGCTTGAATTATTATTATTTTTATGTCAATATGAACTTTTATCTTGAATATTTCTGATCTAAATATTCATACCACAATTGAGAAGAATTACATTAAAATTATGCCAAGTAGCATTCCACATCAAAAATTCTGTTTTTATCATTTACCTACTCGAGGACTAGCAGGAATTAAGCTTGGGGATACTTGATACGTCTCCAACGTATCTATAATTTTTGATTGCTCCATGCTATATTATCTACTGTTTTGGACATTATTGGGGTTTATTATCCACTTTTATATTATTTTTGGGACTAACCTATTAACCGGAGGCCCAGCCTAGAATTGTTGTTTTTGCCTATTTTAGGGTTTCAAAGAAAAGGAATATCAAACGGAGTCCAAACAGAATGAAACCTTCAGGAACGTGGTTTTTTCACCGGACATGATCCAGGAGACTTGGACCCTACGTCAAGAAACAAAGGAGGAAGCCACGAGGTAGGGGGCGCGCCTAACCCCCCCCCCAGGCGCGCCCTCCACCCTCGTGGGCCCCCTGTTGCTCCACCAACGTACTCCTTCCTCCTATATGTACCTACGTACCCAAAAACAATCAGATACGGAGCCAAAACCCTAATTCCACCGCCTTAACTTCCTGTATCCACGAGATCCCATCTTGGGGCCTCTACCGGAGCTCCGCTGGAGGGGGTATCCATCACGGGAGACTTGGACCCTACGTCAAGACACAAAAGAGGAGGCCACGAGGTAGGGGGGCGCGCCCACCCCCACCAGGCGTGCCCTCCACCCTCGTGGGCCCCCTGTTGCTCCACCGGCGTACTCCTTCCTCCTATATATACCTACGTACCGCCAAACGATCAGATACAGAGCCAAAAACCTAATTCCACCGCCGCAACTTTCTGTATCCACGAGATCCCATCTTGGGGCCTGTTCCGGAGCTCCACTGGAGGGGGCATCGATCACGGAGGGCTTCTACATCAACACCATAGCCTCTCCAATGAAGTGTGAGTAGTTTACCTCAGACCTTCGGGTCCATAGTTATTAGCTAGATGGCTTCTTCTCTCTTTTTGGATCTCAATACAATGTTCTCCCCCTCTCTTGTGGAGAACTATTTGATGTAATCTTCTTTTTGAGGTGTGTTTGTTGAGATCGATGAATTGTGGGTTTATGATCAAGTCTATCAATGAACAATATTTGAATCTTCTCTGAATTCTTTTATGTATGATTGGTTATCTTTGCAGGTCTCTTTGAATTATCAGTTTGGTTTGGCCTACTAGATTGATCTTTCTAGCAATGGGAGAAGTGCTTAGCTTTGGGTTCAATCTTGCGGTGTCCTTTCCCGGTGACAGTAGGGGCAGCAAGGCATGTATTGTATTGTTGCCATCGAGGATAACAAGATGGGGTATTTATCATATTGCATGAATTTATCCCTCTACATCATGTCATCTTTCATAAGGCGTTACTCTATTTTTAACTTAAGACTCTAGATGCATGCTGGTAGCGGTCGATGAGTGGAGTAATAGTAGTAAGCAGGCAGGAGTCGGTCTACTTGTCTCGGACGTGATGCCTATATACATGATCATACCTAGATATTCTCATAACTATGCTCAATTCTGTCAATTCTTCAACAGTAATTCGTTCACCCACCGTAGAATACTTATGCTCTTGAGAGAAGCCACTAGTGAAACCTATGGCCCCCGGGTCTATCTTCATCATATTAATCTTCCAATACTTAGTTATTTCCTTTGCTTTTTACTTTGCTTTTATTTTACTTTGCATCTTTATTATAAAAATACCAAAAATATTATCTTGTCATATGATCTCTTATGCAAAAGTAACAATTCATTCACATACTCAAGTATGAATCAGAAACTTCATTGAAAACTAACAAACTATAATCTCAGTCATTGAAGCAATTGCAATTTATCATAACATAGGAAAGAGTCAATATAAGAGCTTCTCAGCAAGTCCACATACTCAACCATCATTTAGTATTTCACAATCAGACAAAGAGAAAGATAGGGGCTTATAGTTTTGCCTCCCAACCTTTTACCTCAAGGGTAATGTCAACAATAATAGTTCAGGAAAACCCACATCCAATTAGCCATATATATCAGGATCTTTCCAACACATTGTGCTTGCCAAAGGATAAAATGTAAAAAGGAAAGGTGAGGATCACCATGACTCTTTGCATGAAGTATAAGACAAGAATAAAAGATAGGCCCTTCGCAGAGGGAAGCAGAGGTTGTCATGTGCTTTTGTGGTTGGATGCACGAAATCTTAATGCAAAATAATGTCACTTTATATTGCCACTTGTGATATGGACCTTTATTATGCAGTCCGTCGCTTTTATGTCTTCCACATCACAAGATCGTATAAAGCTTATTTTCTCCACCCTAATAAGTCATACATATTTAGAGAGCAATTCTTATTGCTTTCAATGATGACAACTTACTTGAGGGATCTTACTCAATCCATAGGTAGATATGGTGGACTCTCATGGCAAAACTGGGTTTAGGGATATTTGGAAGCACAAGTAGTATGTCTACTTGGTGCAAAGAAATTTTCTAGCAAGAGAGGGAAATGCAAGCTCAACATGTTGGATGATCCATGACAATATAATTTATCCCAGATGTAAGAAAACATAACCCATTACGCTGTCTTCCTTGTCCAACGTCAACTCTTTAGCAATTCGTATTTTAATGAGTTCTCATAATCATAAAAGATGTCCAAGATAGTATATTTATATGTGAAAACCTCTCTTTCCTTATTACTTCCTATTAATTGCAACGATGACCAAAACTATGTTTGTCAACTCTCAACAATTTTTATTCATCATACTCTTTATATGTGAAGTCATTACTCTCCACAAGATCCATATGATCTCTTTATTTCCTTTTATTCTTCTCTTTTATTCTGTTCCCTCAAGATCATAGCAAAATAATCAAGCCCTTGACTCCACACTAATCTTTATTATATATAACTCATAAAATCGATTACATAGAAGGATCATTAAGAAAAACTAAAAACTAGATCATACCAAAACTTTATTCTACTAGATCAAGATATAACCAAAAGGATCGAACTAAGAAAAATGCCAAAGATAAAAGTGATGGTGATACGATACCGGGGCACTCCCCCAAGCTTGGCAGTTGCCAAGGGGAGTGCCCATACCCATGTGTTTATGTTTCCTTCCTCGGAGGTGGTGATGAAGGAGTTGTTGATGATGTAGGCTCGTCGTCCATGTTCTAAAGCATAGGCTCGCCATCATAGAAGGATGATCGAGTCTCCGAGATTCTCAAATCTGCAGCCAAACTCGTCCTCTTGAATCTATATTCATACTCACAGTTTTGGTTTTGCAGGTCATAGATCTGGGCTTGGAGGCGCTCGATTTTCTCGTGAAGCTTGAACATGGCCTCCCCAATGTTCTTGTCATCCAGCTTGTGGTTGTTGGTGAACTCCATGATCATTATATGATTGGAGTCGAGTCCACGTTCCACCATCTCCTGGCACTTGAAAAACTGTTGCTCCAATGCCTCGAGCCTTGTCTCCATGCTTCCCGTCCTCCTTGGTCCCTCAACATCACGGATGTGCAGCACCTCTGCGAGGTAGGGGTTGACCTACTCGAAGAACTTGTCCTTGGGGGCACTTGAAGACACCATGGCGATCTAGATCTGTCAAAAAACCAGCTCAAAACAAAGACAAGAGATATTTGCGTGATACGGTGGTCAAAACCCTCGGGAGATTATATAACGAAATTTTACTGACCAAAAGAAGTATCGTGCAAGAAAACGGAGTCCGGAGAGCACACGAGGTGCCCATGAGGCAGGGGCGCGCCCAGGGAGGTAGGGCGCACCCTCCACCCTTATGGAAGCCACATGTCCTTTCCGGTCTGCTTCTTATTTTCCTATTTTCTTAAATATTCCAAAATGCAGAAACATTGCCATTAGAACTATTTTGGACTTGGTTTACTTGCCGTACGATGTACCTATTCCTTTTTGGAGTCTGAAACATTCTGGAAAGTGTCCCTTATGTATTCCTCCGGGGTTACGGTTTCAATAACATTAGTTTCAACATTTGTAGGATTACTTGAGATATAATGTTTGATTCTTTAACCATTCACCACCCTCAGATTTGTGCCTTCGAAGTTGTTGATTTTTATGGCACCGGAACGGTAGACCTCCTTGATGATGTAAGGACCTTCCCATTTAGAGAGGAGTTTGCCAGCAAAAAATCTTAAACGAGAGTTGTATAACAATACATAATCACCTACATTAAACTCACGTTTTTGTATTCTTTTGTCATGCCATATTTTAACTTTTTCTTTAAACAATTTGGCATTCTCATAAGCCTGGGTTCTCCATTCATCAAGTGAGCTAATGTCAAAAAGTCTCTTCTCACCGGCAAGTTTGAAGTCATAGTTGAGCTCTTTAATAGCCCAATATGCCTTATGTTCTAATTCAAGAGGTAAGTGACATGCTTTACCATAAACCATTTTATATGGAGACATGCCCATAGGATTTTTGTATGTATTTCTATAAGCCCATAATGCATCATCAAGTTTCTTGGACAAATCCTTTCTAGATCTATTGACAGTCTTCTGCAAAATTAATTTAAGCTCTCTATTGCTAAGTTCTACTTGACCACTAGATCGTGGGTGATAAGAAGATGCAATTCTATGATTAACATCATACTTAGCACGCATTTTACGGAAAGCACCATGAATAAAATGTGAACCACCATCAGTCATTAAATATCTAGGGACTCCAAACCTCAGAAGAATAACTTCTTTAAGCATATTAATAGAGGTGTTATGATCAGCACTACTAGTTGGAATAGCCTCTACCCACTTAGTAACGTAATCAACAACAACTAAAATATGTGTATACCCATTAGAGGAAGGAAACAGTCCCATATAATCAAAGCCCCAGACATCAAACGGTTCAATAACAAGTGAGTAATTCATAGGCATTACTTGACGTCTACTAATATTACCAATTCTTTGACATTCATCACAAGACAAGACAAACTTATAGGCATCCTTGAAGAGAGTAGGCCAATAAAAACCGGATTGCAATACCTTATGTGCAGTTCTATCTCCAGCATCGTGTCCTCCATAAGCCTCGGAGTGACACTTGCGTAGGATATGTTCTTGTTCATGCTCAGGTACACAATATCTAATAACACCATCTACTCCTTCTTTATAAAGATGTGGGTCATCCCAGAAGTAATGTCTTAAAACATAGAAGAACTTTTTCTTTTGCTGGTATGTGAAACTAGGTGGTATAAATTTGGCAACAATGTAATTAGCATAATCAGCATACCATGGAGCAGTATGAGAAGCATTTATGACAGCTACTTGTTCATCAGGAAAGCTATCATCAATAGGTAGTGGGTCATCAAGAACATTCTCTAACCTAGACAAGTTGTCTGCAACGGGGTTCTCAGCTCCCTTTTCTATCAATAATATGCAAATCAAATTCTTGTAGCAAGAGGAACCATCTAATAAATCTAGGCTTAGCATCTTTCTTTTCCATACGATATTTAATACCAGCATGATCAATGTGAACAATTACTTTAGAATCAACAATATAAGGTCTGAACTTATCACAAGCAAATACAACTGCAAAAAATTCTTTTCCAGTAGTAGCATAATTTCTTTGGGCACTGTCTAGAGTTTTACTAGCATATTGGATAACATTTAATTTCTTATCAACTCTTTGTCTGAGAACATCCCCTACAGCATAATCACTAGCATTACACATAATTTCAAATGGTAAATTCCAATCAGGAGGTTGAACAATAGGTGCAGAAACCAAAGCTTTCTTAAGTATTTCAAATGCTTCTACACAATCATCATCAAAGACAAAAGGAACATCTTTTTGTAAGAGATTAGTCAGAGGCCGAGAAATTTTAAAGAAGTCCTTAATGAACCTCCTATAAAAACCGGCATGACCAAGGAAACTTCTTAAACCTTTAATGTCCTTGGGACATGGCATCTTTTCAATAGCATCAACTTAGCTTTATTAACTTCAATACCTCTTTCAGAAATTTCATGCCCCGAGACAATACCTTCATTAACCATAAAGTGGCACTTCTCCCAATTCAAGACAAGATTAGTTTCTCAACATCTCTACAAAACTCGATCAAGGTTGCTTAAGCAATCATCAAAAGAAGTCCCATAAATAGAGAAATCATCCATGAATACCTCAACAATCATTTCACCAAAGTCAAAGAATATAGCAGTCATACATCTTTGAAAGGTAGCAGGTGCAATACATAAACCAAAAGGCATACGTCTATAAGCAAAGATACCGAAAGGGCAAGTAAAAGTTCTCTTTTCTTGATCCTCTTTTGACACAGGTATTTGAGAAAAACCAGAATACCCATCTAGAAAGCAAAAATGTGTATGCTTGGATAATCTTTCTAGCATTTGATCAATAAAAAGGTGAAGGGTAATGATCCTTTTTAGTGGCTTTATTTAATTTGCGAAAATCAATTACCATTCTATAACCTGTAACAATTCTTTGTGGGACCAATTCATCTTTATCATTAGGAACAACAGTAATACCTCCCTTCTTAGGGACATAATGGACATGACTTACCCACTGACTACCAGCAACGGGATAAATTATACCTGCCTCCAGAAGCTTTAGTATTTCTTTTCTTAGAACTTCTTTCATCTTAGGATTTAACCGTCGTTGGTGATCTACAACTGGTTTAGCATCCTTCTCCAATTTTATTTTGTGCTAGCAGAGAGTGGGACTAATGCCCTTAAGATCATCAAAAGTATATCCAATAGCAGCACGGTGCTTCTTCAGAGTTTTCAATAATTTCTTTTCTTCATGCTCTAAAAGGTTAGCACTAATAATAACAAGATATATCTCTTTCTCATCAAGATGAGCATATTTAAGAGTATTAGGTAAAGGTTTAAGCTCAAACACAGGATCCCCTTAGGTGGAGGGGGATCCCCTAGGATTTCAATAGGCAAGATGTGTTTCAAAATAGGTCACTGTTTAAAGAATACTTCACCTATTTCTCTTCTTTCATTCATAAACATATCATTTTTATGTCTAGCAAATATTGTTCTAAAGGATCAGTAGGAGGCACGGCGATAGAAGCAAGACCAATAATTTCATCCTTACTAGGCAATTCTTTATCATGGGGTTGTCAATGAAATTGTGACGCCCGGATAATCAAGCTAGAGTAAAACTCTGCTAATGGTGCCACGTCACCTCGGTTACCGTTGATAAACTCGAGTTAGTTCGAAACTAATTCAAATTCTAATTCAAAATCAAGCAAACAATAAAAGTTTTCAAATATTAAAACTAAAATGTTTGGAGTGAACCAAATATTGCACAGGTAATTATGGAGGAGAAACCACACCTTTGTAAAATATTTCAATACTATAAGATGAATAAAACAGTAGTGAAAACTATTATTTAAATACTTTTAAATATTAAATAATTATGAAACTATTTTAGAATTGGGTAGCAAGTTAGTGTGGTAGTGGCATTTTTGGTAACGTCAAAATAGGTGCCATTTTGGTATTTTGCTAAAACAAAATTAAAAGGAAACTAAAATAAAACAGGAAAGAATAAAAAAGAAATGTAACAAAAAAAGAAAAAGAGAGACCCCCCCCACCTGGCCAGGCCCAGCTAGCCGTCGAGCTGGCCGGCCCACCCGTTGCCCTTATCCCTCCACTCCTCGCAAACCCTAAACTGTTCTCCCCCCACTTCCCCCATCCTCCCCCCACTCCCCCCGATCCCCCCCCCCAGGATTTGGATCGGGAGCGCCCAACGCTCGCCACCCGACCTAGGCGCCCCCGACGCCCACCTCATCGGAGCTCCTCGCTGTCGTCGCCAGGAGCCGTCAACCGACGCCGCCTCTCCACCGAACCTCCTCCCTCGCACGTCGCTCGCCCCTGGCCTCTGCCTCGCCGACGTCGCCACCGAACGCCGCTGCCTCGACCTCTCCTCCTCGCCGGCGTCACGTCCCCGTCTTCCTCCCCAAGCTCGCTGCCTAGTCCCCTACGGCTTCCCCCGTGAGCTCCCCCTCTCCTTCCCTTCCTCTTTGCGCGTGTGCACACCACCGCGCCCATCGCTGCTACCGCGCGCCGCCCGCACCTCCGCCTCTGTCCTGCGTGCTCTGCTGCTTCTAGCCACGCCGGCCCTCGCCAAGCCAATGCAGCCCGCCCGGCTCTTGAGAGAAGCCACTAGTGAAACCTATGGCCCCCGGGTCTATCTTCATCATATTAATCTTCCAATACTTAGTTATTTCCTTTGCTTTTTACTTTTCTTTTATTTTACTTTACATCTTTATCATGAAAATACCAAAAATATTATCTTGTCATATGATCTCTTATGCAAAAGTAACAATTCATTCACATACTCAAGTATGAATCAGAAACTTCATTGAAAACTAACAAACTGTAATCTCAGTCATTGAAGCAATTGCAATTTATCATAACATAGGAAAGAGTCAATATAAGAGCTTCTCAGCAAGTCCACATACTCAACCATCATTTCGTCTTTCACAATTGCTAACACTCACGCGATATTTATGGTTATGAAGTTTTAATCGGACACGGAGAAAGATAGGGGCTTATAGTTTTGCCTCCCAACCTTTTACCTCAAGGGTAATGTCAACAATAATAGTTCAGGAAAACCCACATCCAATTAGCCATATATATCAGGATCTTTCCAACACATTGTGCTTGCCAAAGGATAAAATGTAAAAAGGAAAGGCGAGGATCAACATGACTCTTTGCATGAAGTATAAGACAAGAATAAAAGATAGGCCCTTCGCAGAGGGAAGCAGAGGTTGTCATGTGCTTTTATGGTTGGATGCATGAAATCTTAATGCAAAAGAACGTCACTTTATATTGCCACTTGTGATATGGACCTTTATTATGCAGTCCGTCACTTTTATGTCTTCCACATCACCAGATCGTATAAAGTTTATTTTCTCCACACTAATAGGTCATACATATTTAGAGAGAAATTCTTATTGCTTGCAACAATGACAACTTACTTGAGGGATCTTACTCAATCCATAGGTAGATATGGTGGACTCTCATGGCAAAACTAGGTTTAGGGATATTTGGAAGCACAAGTAGTATCTCTACTTGGTGCAAAGAAATTGGATAGCAAAAGAGGGAAAGGCAAGCTCAGCATGTTGGATGATCCATGACAATATAATTTATCCCAGATGTAAGAAAACATAACCCATTACGCTGTCTTCCTTGTCCAACGTCAACTCTTTAGCAAGTCATATTTTAATGAGTGCTCACAATCATAAAAGATGTCCAAGATAGTATATTTATATGTGAAAACCTCTCTTTCCTTATTACTTCCTATTAATTGCAACGATGACCAAAACTATGGTTGTCAACTCAATTTTTTTATTCATCATACTCTTTATATGTGAAGTCATTACTCTCCATAAGATCCATATGATCTCTTTATTTCCTTTTATTCTTCTCTTTTATTCTGTTCCCTCAAGATCATAGCAAAATAATCAAGCCCTTGACTCAACACTAATCTTTATTATATATAGCTCATGGACTCGATTACATAGAAGGATCATCAAGCAAAACTAAAAACTAGATCATACCAAAACTTTATTCTACTAGATCAAGATATAACCAAAAGGATCGAACTAAGAAAACGGCAAAGATAAAAGTGATGGTGATACGATATCGGGGCACTCCCCCAAGCTTGGCAGTTGCGAAGGGGAGTGCCCATACCCATGGGTTTATGTTTCCTTCCTCGGAGCTGGTGATGAAGGAGTTGTTGATGATGTAGGCTTGTCGTCCATCCTCCAAGGCATAGGCTCACCATCATAGAAGGATGATCGAGTCTCCTAGATTATCAAATCTGTAGGCAAACTCGTCCTCTTGAATCTATATTCATACTCAGAGTTTTGGTTTTGCAGGTCATAGATCTGGGCTTGGAGGCACTCGATTTTCTCGTGAAGCTTGAAGATGGCCTCCCCAATGTTCTTTTCATCTAGCTTGTGGTTGTTGGTGAACTCCATGATCATTATATGATTGGAGTCGAGTCCACGTTCCACCATCTCCTGGCACTTGAAAACTTGTTGCTCCAATGCCTCGAGCCTTGTCTCCATGCTTCCGGTCCTCCTTGGTCCCTCAACATCGCTGATGTGCAGCAACCCCTCATGCATCTCAATGGTTTGAGGGTGTTGCAGCACCTCCGCGAGGTAGGGGTTGATGACCTTCTCGAAGAACGTGTCCTTCGGGGCACATGAAGACGCCATGGAGATCTAGATCTGTCGGAAAAACAGCTCGAAACAAAGATAGGAGATATTTGCGTGATTCGGTGGTCAAAACCTTCGGGAGAATATATAATGAATTTTTACCGACCAAAAGAAGAATCGTGCAAGAAAACAGAGTCCAGAGAGCACACGAGGTGCCCACAAGGCAGGGGGGCGTGCCCAGGGGATAGGGCAAGCCCTCCACCCTCGTGGAAACCACATGTCCTTTTCAGTCTGCTTCTTATTTTCCTATTATCTTAAATATTCCAAAACGGAGAAAACTTGCCATTAGAACTGTTTTGGAGTCGGTTTACTTACCGTACGACGTACCTATTCCTTTTCGTAGTCTGAAACATTCTGGAAAGTGTCCCTCATGTATTCCTCCGAGGTTACGGTTTCAATAACATTTGTTCCAACATTTATAGGATTACCTGAGATTTAATGTTTGATTGTTTAACCGTTCACCACCCTCGGATTTGTGCCTTCGAAGTTGTTGATTTTTATGGCACCGAACGGTAGACCTCATCGATGATGTAAGGACCTTCCCATTTAGAGAGGAGTTTGCCTGCAAAAAATCTTAAACGAGAGTTGTATAACAATACAAAATCACCTACATTAAACTCATGTTTTTGTATCCTTTTTTCATGTCATCTTTTAACTTTTTCTTTGAACAGTTTGGCATTCTCATAAGCCTGGGTTCTCCATTCATCAAGTGAGCTAATGTCAAAAACTCTCTTCTCACCGGCAAGTTTGAAGTCATAGTTGAGCTCTTTAATAGCCCAATATGCCTTATGTGTTGGAAATATGCCCTACAGGCAATAATAAATTAGTTATTATTATTATATTTCATTGTTCATGATAATCGTTTATTATCCATGCTAGAATTGTATTGATAGGAAACTCAGATACATGTGTGGATACATAGACAACACCATGTCCCTAGTAAGCCTCTAGTTGACTAGCTCGTTGATCAATAGATGGTTACGGTTTCCTGACCATGGACATTGGATGTCGTTGATAACGGGATCACATCATTAGGAGAAAGATGTGATGGACAAGACCCAATCCTAAGCCTAGCACAAATATCGTGTAGTTCGTTTGCTAAAGCTTTTCTAATGTCAAGTATCATTTCCTTAGACCCTGAGATTGTGCAACTCCCGGATACCGTAGAAGTGCTTTGGGTGTACCAAACATCACAACGTAACTGGGTGGCTATAAAGGTTCACTACAGGTATCTCCGAAAGTGTCTGTTGGGTTGGCACGAATCGAGACTGGGATTTGTCACTCCGTGTAAACGGAGAGGTATCTCTGGGCCCACTCGGTAGGACATCATCATAATGTGCACAATGTGACCAAGGAGTTGATCACGGGATGATGTGTTACGGAACGAGCAAAGCGACTTGCCAGTAATGAGATTGAACAAGGTATCGGGATACCGACGATCGAATCTCGGGCAAGTATCGTACCGATGGACAAAGGGAATTGTATACGGGATTGATTGAATCCTCGACATCGTGGTTCATCCGATGAGATCATCATGGAACATGTGGGAGCCAACATGGATATCCAGATCCTGCTCTTGGTAATTGGCCGGAGAGTTGTCTCGGTCATGTCTGCATGGTTCCCGAACCCGTAGGGTCTACACACTTAAGGTTCGATGACGCTAGGGTTATTAGGAAGACATGTATGTGATTACCGAATGTTGTTCGGAGTCCCGGATGAGATCCCGGACGTCATGAGGAGTTCCGGAATGGTCCGGAGGTAAAGATTTATATATGGAAAGTTGTTGTTCAGGTTCCGGGAAAAGTTCGGTTTTTTCCGGTATTGTACCGGGAAGCTTCCGGAAGGTTCCGGAGGATTCCGGAGGGGTCCGCAGGTCCGGAAAATGTTCCACCACGTCCAATACAGCAGCATGGGCTGTAAGGGGGCGCCCTAACCTTAATGGGCCAAGGCCACCAGCCCCCCCAAGGCCCATGCGCATGGGAGAGGGGAAACCCTAAGGGGGAGGGCCTCCACTTGACTTGGGAGGCACTCCTCCCCCCTTGGCCACCGCCCCCAACCCTAGATGGGATCTAGGGGGGCAGACCCCCCTCTATCCCCACCTATAAATAGTAGAGGGGTGGGAGGGCGGCCATACCCTTGAACCTGGCGCAGCCCTCCCTCCTCCTACACCCCCTCCTCCTCCATAGTGCTTGGCGAAGCCCTGCTGGAGAACCACGAGCTCCATCACCACCACTTCGTCGTGCTGCTGTTGGACTCTCTTCCTCAATCTCTCCCTCCTCCCTGCTGGCTCAAGGCGTGGGAGACGTCTCCGTTCTGTATGTGTGTTGAACGCGGAGGTGTCGTCCGTTCGGCGCTAGGATCATCGGTGATTTAGATCACGACGAGTACGACTCCATCAACCCCGTTCACTTGAACGCTTCCGCTTAGCGATCTACAAGGGTATGTAGATGCACTCACCTTCCCCTCGTTGCTAGATTACTCCATAGATTGATCTTGGTGATGCGTAGAAAATTTTAAATTTCTGCTACGATCCCCAACAGTGGCATCATGAGCTAGGTCTATGCGTAGTTTCTATGCACGAGTAGAACACAAGTTGTTGCGGGCGTCGATTTTGTCAATTTGCTTGCCGTTACTAGTCTTATCTTGATTCGGCGGCATCGTGGGATGAAGCGGCAGGACCGACCTTACACGTACTCTTACGTGAGACTGGTTCCACCGACTGACATGCACTAGTTGCATAAGGTGGCTAGCGGGTGTCTGTCTCTCCCACTTTGGTCGGATTGGATTCGATGAAAAGGGTATGTCGGTGTCAAAACCGGCGGATCTCGGGTAGGGGGTCCCAAACTGTGCGTCTAGGCCGGATGGTAACAGGAGGCAAGGAACACGATGTTTTACCCAGGTTCAGGCCCTCTTGATGGAGGTAAAACCCTACGTCCTGCTTGATTAATATTGATGATATGGGTAGTACAAGAGTAGATCTACCACGAGATCAAGGAGACTAAACCCTAGAAGCTAGCCTATGGTATGATTATTGTATGATGAAGTTGTCCTACGGACTAAAACCTCTCCGGTTTATATAGACACCGGAGAGGATTAGGGTTACACAAAGTCGGTTACAATGGTAGGAGACCTTGAATGTCCGCATCGCCAAGATTGCCTTCCACGCCAAGGAAAGTCCCATCCGGACACGGGACGAAGTCTTCAATCTTGTATCTTCACAGTCCTGGAGTCCGGCTGAAGGTATAGTCCGGCTACCCGAACACCCCCTAATCCAGGACTCCCTCAGTAGCCCCTGAACCAGGCTTCAATGACGACGAGTCCGACGTGTAGATGGTCTTTGGCATTGCAAGGCGGGTTCCTCCTCCAAATTCTTAATAAAAGTTTGTAAACACCAAGAGTATTGTCCGGCTCTGCAAAATAAGTTTCCATGTATTGCCACAGAGAGAATAATATTAACACAAATCTAATCCGCTGACATATTCCGCAGCGTGACATCACACTACGACCAAGCCTTTATTCAAATCGTTTTCACTTTTCCACCTCAGCGTGTTTTGCGAGGCAGTTTCCTTGGCACGTCTTGTCAAAGCAGAGATCGTGTCCCCTTTATTTACGGGATTCTCATCAATACGGACGTGGGTAACCCAATCGTGCCTGTTAGCATGTCTTCTCGATTAAAGGCGAGTCCCAAACGGTTACGGGGAGGGCTCCTGGTATTCAACCTCTTATAAAGAGACCAAGGCCTTACTCCTTTTCTCCAATCTCAAAACAAGTTTGCCCGTTGCCTCGAGTTCCAACACCCTAGGCTCCAGATTCCAGGCGCTTCGGACCATCGACAATGTCCTGTTCCGACCTTCAAGGCCGATGGATGCCCTCCTCCGTCACGGAGGAGGACATGCTAAAGTTGAGAGAGGCTAAGTTCTTGACCGCCGAAATTTTGCATAGGTTGCCTGCTCAAAGGCAGGCTATTCCCAGTCCCCAGCCCGGTGAGAGCGTAGTGTTCATGTCTCACTTCCTTCAGGGGTTAGGCTTCCCGATGGATCCCTTCATGAGGGGGCTGATGTTCTATTATGGGCTGGAATTTCATGACTTAGCCCCGGAGTCCATCCTCCACATTTCCTCATTCATCATTGTGTGCGAAGTGTTCCTCCGTGTTACTCCTCACTTCGGATTATGGCTCAAGACTTTTGGAGTGGAGCCGAAGATGATCGAGGGACGGCATGCAGAGTGCGGAGGCACTGTTGTAAGTAAGAATGCTGATGCTCCATGGCCCGAGGGCTCCTTTCAAGAGGAGCTCGGCTTGTGGCAACGAGAGTGGTTCTATATCACCGCTCCCAGGAGCACCAAGTGGGTGGCGCCTCCTGTCTTTCGCTCGGGCCCCCACCACGGCTAGCGTCATGGGTCAACAAAGGATTAGATTGGGGGTTATCCAAAGACGTGCCCTTGTTGCAGGGCCGCATTAGGGATCTCTTATAAAGAGACCTCAACCTGGTCAAGGTGACGCAGGTCATGCTGATTCGCCGAACACTGCCCGGCAAACGTCGCTCCCTTCGTCCGTGGGAGTTTAATCCGGAGGGACCACGAGCTCTCCAGCATTTTATGGGCGCAACGCCTGTGGAGATGTATAAAATGTTCTTCAGATCACAAGCAATGTGTCCGGATTTGACCGAGGACGCAGGTTTAAACTGCAATCGCCCGGATACTCATGTAAGTAACCTTGTGTGTAACATCCCAAATTTCAATTTGGAATGTTATACATTAGGTCATCATGCATATCATATTTTATTTTGCTTTTGGTTTTGATCCTAGAAAATCCTAAGCAACTCAAGGACCCATGGAGAGAGTTGGGGATTTCGTTATTTACATATTTGAGTTTTCTCAAATTATGTAAACAGGATCATTTGATTTTATTTATTTTATCATCAATTATTTCTATTACAAAAATATGAGAGAGGGAATAAAATGACTTTCCCAAAATATAGAAATATTGAGGATTTAATAAAAAAATCAAATAAGATTTATTTCGGAGTTTCTCGGTATTTTTATTTGAATTTAGGAAAATGCGCGTTTTTTCAAAGTTGTAGTTTGTGCCCAGATAAATGTTCACTTTATCGGGCTTGATTTTAGAAACCCGGGAAAATTTATTTCATGATTTTTGGAGTCCGTTTAGTATTTCTTTTTATCTTTCTTCCGAGCATAATTATTTTAAAAAAAACGAAACCGACTATGGGCCGTACCCGAGCGGGACTCCGCCCGGGGGCGCCTTTATATAGCGCCGCACCCGAGCCCCCAGCCCACACCAGCCCCGCGCCCGATCCGCCGCCGCCGCTGCCGGAGTAGCGTGCCGCCCAAGGTTCGCCGCCGCCTCGACTCCTGTGCCGTTTTTTAAAAAAAATATGTTCGTCATTTTTCTTTTTCGTCGGATTTTTCCGCGGTTATTTTCTGATCGTGATTTCTGATCCGATTTTCGTTTTAGTATAACTTTTCGCTTGTTTATCGGAATCAGGCGATTCAAGCGCCTAGAGTTTCGTCTCGAAACCCTCTTTCCGAATAGTCAACTTGAACATGTTTTTGCTACTGTAAAATTTGCCCTAGATCCAAATTACCAGAACGAAGTTGTTTTCTTTCGCCGTTTGACTTCTTTTGCTTCGTTCGTTTTGATTCCTTTTGCAAACCAGGGTTCTTAAGTTGAACTTTCTGGTTAGATCTTCTATTTGAGTTTAACTGTGCATTAGATGAGTACTTATTGTATGCTTGTTTGTTTGTCTGCGATAGAATACCCGGAGTGCGCCGCCTGTTACTTTGAATCTCTAGGTTTCGCGGATCATCAGCAAGGCAAGTAACACTTTGATCATACCTTTTTTACAACCCAGTTTTATTGCATTAGATCCATCCTCACACATTGCATGATTAGGATCTGATTAAATTGTGGGATAGGAAGTAGATGAGGTAGTACCTATTACCTGTTTATTATCAAACCTTTGGGAGTTACTTCTGCGTTTGCTTTATGCCATGCTATGCTAGTAGACGTGGATTGGGTGAGTGATATCCATGACAGATGTGAGATTGTTAATTAATGGTTTATCTAAGGTGGCAACCTAACACACATCTGGGTGGATTGAGGCACCTGGATATTCCAGGACTTGCCTGTTTTTATTTTGGACCGCCACCCAGGCTCAAAGGGATCATGAGATTATTCATACTAGAAACTTCCGTGTGCAGCCACAAGCCATTATGGGCTCTGGCATAGTTGAGTAAGTCGTGCGAACTCTTACAGGGTAGACTAGTAGATGTAGGGGAAAGTAGGTGTACCGGTCTATCCATCGTAAGGTGCTAGCGCTTCTGAAAGACTGTGTCTCGGTCATCCGTTTCTCAAACACCATGTAGTGCGAGAAATCCAACGGAGGCGATCGAGTCTTGTGGGGAAAAGTGCACAAACCTCTGCAGAGTGTATAAACTAATCATGATTAGCCGTGTCCCCGGTTACGGACATCTTGAGTATCTAGTACCTGGATTATCATGTGAATCTCAACATGTTACTCTAAAATTAATTTTGTTGGGTTTTAATGATGTTACTTTAATTGGGATTGAGAATGCTGTCAACCATTCTCAATGTTTAACAACCACCATGATAGTAATTAAATTTATTCCTTTGAAGTAGGGAAAAATTGGCTTTACGCAAAAACTGTAACCATAGAGCCTTCCACCAGCCAAATATGCATATAGTATAGCTGTTGCATTTCTTTACTCTCTATGTGTTACCTTGCCAGCATATTCCATGTGCTGACCCGTTTCGGGCTGCAACGTTAATGTTGCAGACTTTCAGATGACGATTAAGGAGTTTTTAGGTCGTGGTTCTATACTCAGTGATGCCGTTGGAGTTGATGGACTCACTTATCTTCCAAGCCTTCCGCTGTTATCATTATTAGATGGCCTTAAGCCATATTTATTGTAATAAGTTCTCTTTTGAGACACTCGATGTAATAAGTGTGTGATTGCAACTCTGCTATAAATACTCCGAGTACTGTGTGGTGTCAGCATTACTGATCCAAGGATGACACCGGAGCACAGAGATCACACTGTTTGAGGTCTGGTCGCTACATTGTGCCTGGACTCGCTATCCGTAAAATTGTCATAAATTCGCCCCTAAAAGGGATGTCCTTTTAAACAGGAGTGGATAGCGAAGGCAAAGCTTATTAGGTGTCCGGCTCCCCTTCCTGAGACCAGGCCGGATCCCGTGCTAGTCAGGATGTTGAAGATCGTGCCTTTGGAGGGAATTGAGGGGGAGGACAAGGAAACTATGGCCTCCTCGAAGGAGGCTGCTCCGAAGGGAAGAACTGACAATTCCTCTCCTAAGGGGAAGAAGAGGGCCGCCTCTGACGACCTAGATACCATGGCCTCAAAGCGAGGGAAAAATTCCTCGTCAGAGGGTCTGACGCCGGGGAGATCCTCGGCCGAACTACGCCCTCAAAGGGATCAACCCTCCAGCGAGCCGTAAGTAGAGAAAGATCTTCCTTTAGAGGGATGAGAGAAATCCTTGCTTTTCATCTGAGAATATTAACCGAAATTTTACTTTGTAGCTCTGACCTCAGCCCTTCTCAGCAGAGCTCGTCTTCGAGGGATCTTCTTCCGGAGATGATGGAGAGTGGAACGCCTCCCCCTGCCGTACTGCCTGGCGAGGTGGGCGACCCTGAGGTATCGTCGCGGAGGGTTTCTCCGAATCCGGCAGGGGTGGAAGGTAGCCATATGCCCCCCAAGGTTCTCCGCGTCCGGCCTTCGATGGAGGTCATAGGACGAGTCCGGCACCGTCCGATGCACGGTCGGAGGAGCTGATGATTCTACTGGGGCGAGCTTCTATCTCAGAGGAGCACCGTGCATTGATGGGTACGGTGATTGGAAGGATTTCGTCCGCGAAAAGCGGATTGCATGAGGCCGTCAGAAGTTTGCTGACGGGTTTTGAGGTACGTTTGATAATGTACTTCTTTGTCAGTTGCGCATAAACAAGATGCACCCTGTGTAGATAGTAGCCCCTGAGACTCTTTGCATTGTCAAAATTGATGGCGCGCAGAGGATCATAATCCCAGGTCTAAAATGTCGCCTTTGTATACAGGTGGCGAAGTGTCCGGAATCGAGCCGAACTGATGATTTTGCCGAACTAAAGCGGCAACTTGATGTGGCAGATGCCGACATCGTGCGCGTCAACGAGCGGCTTGATGAGGCTCAAGGTATGCAATTCCTCGGGCGGCATCTGGTAAGAGGAGCTTTATGCCAGTATCTTACAATGTGTGTGCTTGACGCAGATGGTGCAGCTGCCGTGGAGAGTCTTCGGGCAAAACTTGCCCGAGCTAAGGAACAAGCCAGGAAAAGTGATGCGGCTGCCGAGAAGTCCCTTGAAGAGCTGAGAGCCGAACATGCTGCTCACTGCCGAAGCAAGAAGGAGATGGCCGTGATGGCCGTGAAGTTAAAAAGTGCTGCTGACCGTTGCAAGCTTCTTGAGAAAGAAGACCGGGCGAGACAGACAGACTTAGAGAAGGCCGTTGCTTATGCCAAGGACGCTCGCTCTGCGATGAGAGCTGCGAAGGAGGAGCTGCGTCAGGCCGGACAGATTGCAGTTGGAAAGCCCTTTATGCTGCGGAGGAAGTTTTGCGATCCGAAGTTTGCTCCGTTGGACCGGATGTGGAGTGCGGAGGACACTTATCTGGATTTGGCAGCGAGTGCTGCTGATGCGACCGAATACTTTCGAGATCAAGAAGATCGCGGAGTGGAAAGGCTTTTCTGGTCGCAGTTCCAGAATCTAGAGCGTCCACTGGCAGTGGACGATCGTCTGGCTCAATGGGCCGAACTGAATAGATTGTCCGAACTCGCCATGAAGTACGTCATGGGTCATTTGTGGTCGGGGAGATCGGAGCCAAAGAGTTATTTCAGCTTGGTGCAGCAATTCCTTGACACGGTGCCACGTATCAATGCGATGAAGAGGTCAGCATGCATAGAGGGCGCACGGATGGCTCTTGCCCGTGTCAAGACATACTGGGCAGAGATGGAGACCACCGTTGTTGCATCTTGAGATTCGGACAAAAGCCGAGTACCCTCCAAGCACTATTTTCAGGAAGTCCTTGAAGGTGCTGGTGTAATAGAGACGCAGTGCTTGAAGGATGCTATGTTCTGATAGCATATGTAATTATAAAGCAATATTTTGATGAATTCTAGTAGCCTTTTATACTTGTGCCTTCAAGTATTTGGAGCACCTCCTGTGCGGCCGTTTTAAGATATATGTACAAAATCTGAAAGATTGCAGTCGTTGGCTTCAGCCCCCACGCACATAGTGCGGGGGTGCTCACAGAAGGCACATTTTCACACTTAATCCAACGTCTTGGTCCTACAAAGGAGGTGATAGCGCAGCGAGCTAGGCAACCGGACTATAATGCTTTAATACTTTCACTTAGCCATAGGAGCTTGACAATGGGACTATTTAGGTAGCCCCTGGTGGCGACTGCGCTCGCCCGAATTCGGGGCGCGTATGTGCTTGGCCAGGAAACGGCCCTTCGTTAATGCGGAGGAATCCTACAGATTCCGGAGAGTCATCGAGTGGTTGACCAGTCTCACGCCATATCATGACAGTCGGTTTTTGGCTTTCTCTACTGAGGTGCTCGCCTAGCCGAACCAGGGCACAATCGCAGTAGTTCTCCTGGTGCCGCCTTAGCCGATAGAGCACAACGTAAGGCGGCCGAACACAGGAGCTGGACAACCCAACATTTGACCAAAATCATGACTCAGAGCTGATGCATATAAGGCCAAACTCGCTACGCCGAACACTCCCTAAGGTATTCAGTCTTTATGAGAGCGGCGAGGTAACGCTCTAAGGTATAAGCCCCTAGTGTCCAGGTACGCGCAAGAATTCTGACGTGGCCACATGCCAAGACGCCAGCCTCCTCCTTGGTCATAGAACCAGGGGATGTGTATCAACAAGAGACAGTAAAAAAGGTTACGCAGGGTCTTAATCTGAAAAGAATCGTTGGAACGGGTCCCTACTGCATGTCTACGCCTGTGTCTCCATTGTGCCGTATCCTAGACGGGCGCAGCACGATGTTCATCTGTAAAAAGAGAGCAACTAAGTTGAAAAAGGGGCGTGCCGAACAAAAGTTATATGAAATAAACAAAGTGTAAAGTAAAATATGAAAAATTGAGCTTTATTGTCTCTTATTTTATACGTGTGAAGCCCCTAGTGCAGGGGTATATGGCCACTAAGCCTTTATCAATGATACTTTTGTGCCGGACTCGTCTATCCATGTCCGTGGTCTTAATGACCTGTTCCGATGTTGTGGCTGGTGAAGCCATTGTATTGTGGGGCTGTTAAAGCGGCCGCACAATCCTCCATTTGGGGGAGGTGTTCTCACTACTTCCCCTTTAAGGAGATGATGCCGCGTGGACCGGGCATCTTAAGCGTAAGAGATGCATAATGCGGTATTGCGTTAAAGCGGGCGAAAGCTTCGCGTCCCAGTAGTGCTTGATAGCGACTTGAGAATGGGACGATGTGGAAAGTCAGCTTTTCACGACGGAAGTTATCGGCTGAGCCGAAAATAACCTCGATCCGGAGAAAACCCATGCAATGGGTGTCCGGACCTGGCGTTACTCCTTGAAAGGAGGTTTTGTTGTGGCGAATTCTTTTTGGGTCGATCCCCATGTGGCGGATTGAGTCCTGATATATCAGGTTGAGTCCGCTGCCACCGTCCATAAGGACATTTGAAAACTGGAGTCCGCCAATTATTGGATCGAGTACCAGGGCAGTCCAGCCTGGGTTCCTGACACTTCTAGAATAACCCAGATGATCGAAGATGATTGGTTTTGACAACCAGTGGCAGGATTCCTCTAGGATAGGTCGTGGGGCGCGTACCTTTATGGGCGCCGCATGTTTTGTTATGTGGAGTAAGTTTACTGTTTTTACTTCTTGTGGGAAATTCTTTTGTTTCCTGGTACTCTGCTTTTGGGGTTTGTCCTCGTCTTCGCTTGGTGTGTCAAGCCCCTTGTGTTCGGCGTTGAGTCTGCCGGATTGTTTGAAAACCCAACAATCTCTGTGGGTATGGTTAGCAGGCTTTCCGGGAGTGCTGTGTATTTGACATATCCTATCTAAGATTTTTTTTAGGTTGGATAGGTCGTCCCTGTTATCTTGGAGGGGCGGCTTTTTCTGATTCTGTCGTGAGCTTTTTGAATCCGGCGTTGACTACCATGCTCTTCGGACTTTTTTCCTTAGTCCGGCGACGGTCCTTATTACTTCGCGGTTTTCTGTTTCCATCCCTAGTTTCGGATGTACTTGGGTCACTGGTGCTACATCTTGCCAACCAGCTGTCCTCTCCTGCGCAAAAGCGGGTCATGAGGCTTGTTAGTGTGGCCATTGTTCTTGGCTTTTCTTGGCCGAGGTGTCTGGCGAGCCATTCGTCTCGGACATTATGCCTGAAAGCCGCTAAGGCTTCAGCGTCCGGACAGTCGACTATCTAATTCTTTTTAGAAAGAAATCTATTCCAGAATTGCTGAGCTGACGCTCCGGGCTGTTGAGTTATGTGACTAAGATCGTCTGCATCTGGAGGGCGGACATAAGTCCCTTGAAAATTTTCTCGGAAAGCGTCCTCGAGCTCTTCCCAACTTCCGATTGTGTTTTCAGGCAGGCTTTTGAGCCAATGCCGGGCTGGCCCTTTAAGATTGAGGGGTAAGTATTTTATGGCGTGGAGGTCATCTCCTCTAGCCATATGTATGTGGAGGATATAATCCTCGATCCAGACTCCAGGGTCTGTTGTTCCATCATATGCCTATATGTTTACGGGTTTGAATCCCGCTGGAAATTCATAATCCAGGACCTCATCGGTGAAACATAGGGGGTGTGCGGCACCCCTGTATTTGGGTGTGCCGGATTCTGATAATGGCTTTATTCCATTGCTTACGAGAGCTTTCTTTCTTGGCCCGTAAATGGACCTAGCTGGGCCATGATGTGAATCCTTAAGTGGGTCGCATGCCGGCTTAAGTGTGGCGCTACTTGCCGCTTTATGCTGGCCATGGGGTCGTCTATCCGACCGTGTGGCTTTCTCACTTTTGGAATGTGAGGGCTCTAAGTCCTCGTCGTCGAATTCAGGCAGTAGCTTTCTCTTCGGATAGCTTTTAGTGCGGAGACTGTCGCTGTATTTCTCTGCGGTATTGATTACTTTACTCCATCTGATCCTGAGTGCATCTTCCGTAGTTTTTAGCTTCCGCTTATGCTTTTTCAGGCTGCGTGCGGTTGCAACGAGCCGTTTGTGGAGGTTCTTCTGCTTCGTGGGCTTGTCCGGCGTAGGGTCGTCCGGAATGCCATTTTCGCTGGGGGAGGGATGTTCGGTTTCTCTATCCGGGTTGTCCTGTTGGGACGGTTGCTCTAAGGCATGCTCGTCGTCTACGGGCTCATCCTGCTCTATGGCTGGGTCTTTATCCAGGCGGGGCTTGGGTCGGCGTTTACGCCGACGCTTTGATTGTTTTTCGAGAGATCGATCGCTCTTTCCATCCCCGTTTTCCTCGTTGTTGCTTCCTTTAGGGGTATCCACCATGTACACATCGTGAGATGAGGTGGCTGTCCAATGCCCTATAGGCGTTGGTTCTTGGTTGTCTCCTGCATCGTCGTCCATACCGTCGATGTCTTCGGAGTCGAAGTCGAGCATGTCGGTTAAGTCGTCGACAGTGGCTACGAAGTGGGTGGTGGGTGGGTTTTGAAATTCTTCATCATCTGAATCCCATCCTTGTTGACCGTAGTCTGGCCAGGGCTCTCCTGATAAAGAGAGAGACTTTAGCGAATTCAGGATGTCGCCGAAGGGCGAGTGCTGAAAGATGTCTGCGGCGGTGAACTCCATTATTGGCGCCCAATCGGATTCAATTGGCAGGAGCGCGGGGGGCTCGGAGTTCGGAAAGGAATCTGGCTCCTCGGAGTCACGGGCCATGCGGAGTGCGGGGCTGGAGTTCGGCTCGATCGCCTCTGAGATCGCAGCCCCTGAGGCAGCGTCCAACTGCTGATCCTCGATCGGCGCAGTAGGCTCCAAATCAATGGTCGGAACTGATGCGTGTGCGGCCTCCAAAGCGCTGTTCGGCGGCAAAGCTATATCATGCCCATCGAGACAGTGCGGCGCGCTTGGCTGTGGCTCGAATCCGTCGAAGATCAAGTCCCCGTGGATGTCAGCCGTGTAGTTTAGGCTTCCAAACCTGACCTGATGGCCAGGGGCGTAGCTTTCGATCTGCTCAAGGTGGCCAAGCGACTTGGCCCGCAGTGGAAAGCCGTCGAAGACGAATATCTGTCCGGGGAGAAAAGTCTCACCCTGGACTGCATCATTTTTGATGATCGAAGGAGGCATCGGGCCTAAAGGCGACGACACAAAGGAACTCTCAATGAAAGCACCAATGTCGGTGTCAAAACCGGCGGATCTCGGGTAGGGGGTCCCGAACTGTGCGTCTAGGCCGGATGGTAACAGGAGGCAAGGAACACCATGTTTTACCCAGGTTCGGGCCCTCTTGATGAAGGTAAAACCCTACGTCCTGCTTGATTAATATTGATGATATGGGTAGTACAAGAGTAGATCTACCACGAGATCAAGGAGGCTAAACCCTAGAAGCTAGCCTATGGTATGATTGTTGTATGATGAAGTTGTCCTGAGGACTAAAACCTCTCCGGTTTATATAGACACCAGAGAGGACTAGGGTTACACAAATTCGGTTACAATGGTAGGACATCTTGAATGTCCGCATCGCCAAGCTTGCCTTCCACGCCAAGGAAAGTCCCATCCGGACACGGGACGAAGTCTTCAATCTTGTATCTTCACAGTCCTGGAGTCTGGCTGAAGGTATAGTCCGGCTACCCGAACACCCCCTAATCCAGGACTCCCTCAGGGTCCTTATGAAGGGTAAATAGAAATTAGCATATCACGTTGTGGTTTTCGCGTAGGTAAGAAATGTTCTTGCTAGAAACCTATAGCAGCCACGTAAAAACTTGCAACAACAATTAGAGGACGTCTAACTTGTTTTTGCAGCATATGCCTTGTGATGTGATATGGCCAAAAGGATGTGATGAATGATATATGTGATGTATGAGATTGATCATGTTCTTGTAATAGGAATCACGACTTGCATGTCGATGAGTATGACAACCGGTAGGAGCCATAGGAGTTGTCTTAATTTATTTATGACCTGCGTGTCAACATAAACGTCATGTAATTACTTTACTTTATTGCTAAAGCATTAGCCATAGTAGTAGAAGTAATATATGACGAGACAACTTCAAGAAGACACGATGATGGAGATCATGATGATGGAGATCATGGTGTCGTGCCGGTGACAACGATGATCATGGAGCCCGAAGATGGAGATCAAAAGGAGCAAAATGATATTGGCCATATCATGTCACTATTTGATTGCATGTGATGTTTATCATGTTTTACATCTTATTTGCTTAGAACGACGGTAGCTTAAATAAGATGATCCCTCACTAAAATTTCAAGAAAAGTGTTCCCCCTAACTATGCACCGTTGCGAAGGTTCGTCGTTTCGAAGCACCACGTGATGATCGGGTGTGATAGATTCTAACGTTCGAATACAACGGGTGTAAGCCAGATTTACACACGCAATACACTTAGGTTGACTTGACGAGCCTAGCATGTACAGACATGGCCTCGGAACACGGAAGACCGAAAGTTCGAGCATGAGTCGTATAGAAGATACGATCAACATGAAGATGTTCATCGATGTTGACTAGTCCATCTCACGTGATGATCGGACACGACCTAGTCCATTCGGATCATGTTTCACTTAGATGACTAGAGGGATGTCTATCTGAGTGGGAGTTCATTAAATAATTTGATTAGATGAACCCAATTATCATGAACATAGTCTAAATTGTCTTCGCAAATATGTTGTAGATAAATAGCTCACGTTGTAGCTCCCTATTTCAATACGTTCCTAGAGAAATACAAAGTTGAAAGATATTGTAAGCAATGATGCGGACTAGGTCCGTAGTCCGAGGAGTGTCCTCACTGCTACATAGAAGGCTTACGTCTTTGATGCACCGCTCGATGTGCAAACCCCTACAACGTCGTCTGTGGATGTTATGAACACCTAACAGACACGTCCTGATGACTACTTGATAGTTTAGTGCACCATACTTTACGGCTTAGCATCGGGATTCCAATGACGTTTTGAACGCCATAAGACATATGAGATGTTCCAAGAGCTGAAATTGGGATTTCAGGCTCATGCCCGTGTTGAGAGGTGTGAGACCTCTGACAAGTTCTTTTGCCAACAAGATGGAGGAGAATAGCTCAGCTAGTGAGCATGTGCTCAGAATGTCTGGGTGCTACAATCACTTAAATCAAGTGGGAGTTAAACTTCCAGATAAGATAGTGATTGATAGAGTTCTCTAGCCACTATCACTAAGCTACTAGATCTTCGTGATGAACTATGACATGCAAGGGATGGATTTGATCCCGGAGCTGTTCGCGGTGCTTAAGACCGCAAAAGATAGAAATCAAGAAGGAGCATCATGTGTTGATGGTTTAACAAGACCACTGGTTTCAAGAAGGGCAAGGGCTAGAAGGGAAACTTCATGGATGGCAAACCAGTTGCCGCTCTAGTGAAGGAACCCAAGGTTGAACCCAAACTCGAGACTAAGTGCTTCTATTGTAAGGGGAATGGTCACTGGTAGCTGAATTAACGCAAATGCATGGTAGATAAGAAGGCTGGCAACTTCAAAGTATATACGTGTTATTAATGTGTACCTCACTAGTACTCCTGGTAGCACCTAGGTATTGGATACCGGTTCAGTTACTATTATTGGTGACTTGAAGCAAAAGCTACGGACTAAACGGAGACTGGCTAAGGGCGAGGTGACGATGTGTGTTGGAAGTGTTTCCAAAGTTGATGAGATCACCATCGCACGCTCCATCTGCCTTCGGGATTAGTATTGAACCTAGATAAATGTTATCAGGTGTCTATGTTGAGCATGAATATGATTAGATCATGTTCATTGCAATACGGTTATTCATTTAAATTAGAGAATAATGGTTATTCTGTTTACATGAATAATACCTTTCATGGTCATGCACCCTATGTGAATGGTTCATTGAATCTTGGTCATGGTAATACACATGTTCACGCCAAAGGATGTAGAGTTAATAATGATAGTACCACTTTCTTGTGGCACTGCCGCTTAGGTCATATTGGCGTAAGATGCATGAAGAAACTCCATATCGATGGATGTTTGGAGTCACTTGATTTTGAATCGCTTGACACGTGCGAGCCATGCCTCATGGGCAGGATGACTAAGACCCCGTTTTCAGGTACAATGGAACGGGCAAGTGACTTGTTGGAAATCATACATGCTGATGCGTGTGATCCAATGAGAATTGAAGCGTGCAGTGGATATCGCTATTTTCTCATCTTTACTGACGATTTGAGTAGATACAGGTATATTTACTTAATGAAGCACAAGTCTGAAACGTTTGAAAAGTTCAAGTGATTTCAGAGTGAAGTTAAGAATCATCATAACAATAAGATCAAATTCCTACGATATGATCAATGAGAATTTTTGAGTTATGAGTTTGGTAAACACTTAAGACATTGTGGAATTGTTTCACAGTTGAAGCCACCTGGAACACCATAGGGTAATGGTGTGTCCGGACGTCGTAATCGAACCTTATGAGATATGGTGCGATCTATGATGTCTCTTACCGATCTACCGCTATTATTTTGAGGTTATGCATAAGAGACAGCTGCATTCACTTTAGATAGGACACCATATAAGTCTGTTGAGACGACGCCGTGTGAACATTGGTTTGGCAAGAAACCAAAGTTGTCATTTCCTAATGTTTGGGGCTGCGATGCTTAAGGCTTCAGCCGGAGAAGCTCAAACCCAAAGCGGACAAACACATCTTCATAGGATACCCAAAGGTGACAGTTGGGTATACCTTCTATCTCAGATCCGAGGGCAAATTGTTTGTCGCTAAGAACGGGTCCTTTCTCGAGAAGGAGTTTCTCTTGAAAGAATTGAGTGGGAGGAAGATAGAACTTGATGAGGTTGTCGAACCTTTATTTCAACCAGAAAGTGATGCAACACAGAAAGATGTTTTCTGTGGCACCTACCTCTGTTGAAGAGGAAGTTAATGATAGTGATCATGAAGCTTCGGATCAAGTTGCTATCGAACCTCGTAGGTCGACAAGGATATGTACTACTCCTAAGTGGTACGATAATCCTGTCTTAGATATCATGTTGTTAGACAACAATAAACCTACGAGCTATGGAGAAGCCATGGTGGGCCCGTATTCCGGCAAATGGTTAGAAGCCATGAAATCCGAGATAGGATCCATATATCAGAACAAAGTATGGACTTTGGTGGACTTGCCCGATGATCAGGAAGCCATTGAGATAAATGGATCTTTAAGAAGAAGATGGACATGGGCGGCAATGTTACCGTCTATGAAGCTCGACTTGTGGGAAAGAGTCTTTTCACAAGTTCAAGGAGTTGAGTATGATGAGAATTTCTCACCCGTAGCGATGCTTAAGTCCGTCGGAGTCATGTTAGCATTAGCTGTATTTTTCGATTATGAAATCCTACAGATGGATGTCAAAACAAGTTTTCTTACCAGTTTTCGTAAGAAAAGCTGTATGTGATACAATAAAAGGTTTTGACGATCCTAAGGATGCTAAAAGGTATGCTGGCTCCAGCAATCCTTCTATGGACTAGAGCAAGCATCTCGGAATCGGAATATATGTTTTGATGGAGTGATCAAAGCTTTTAGGTTTATACAATGTTTGCTAGAAACTTGTATTTACAAGAAAGTGAGTGGGAGCACTACAACATTTCTGATAAGTATATGTGGATGACATATTGCTAATTCGAAATAATGTAGAATTTCTGGAAAGCATAAACGGTTGTTTGAAGAGTGTTTTTCAAAGGAAGACCTGGATAAAGCTGCTTACAAATTGGGCATCAAGATCTATAGAGATAGATCAAGACGCTTGATGATACTTTCAAAGAACGCACACCTTGACATGTTTTTTGAAGGAGTTCAAAATAGATCAGTCAAAGAAGGGGTTCTTACTTGAGTTTTAAGGTGTGAAGTTGAGTAAGACTCAAAGCATGACCACGGCAGAAGAAAGAGGAAGGAAGTTTTGCGAAATACATAGGGATCTGAATATGGCAAGACCCGTTGACTACAACCTCTCTCACAAGCATAACATGATCAAACCCAGAACTCTTTGAGTGTTTATCACATAGTGATGTGAACTAGATCATTGAGTCTAGTAGACTCTTGGATGTTGGTCACATGGCGATGTGACCTGTGAGTGTTGATCACATGGCGATGTGAACTAGATTATTGACTCTAGTGCAAGTGGGAGACTGTTGGAAATATGCCCTAGAGGCAATAATAAATTAGTTATTATTATTATATTTCATTGTTCATGATAATCGTTTATTGTCCATGCTAGAATTGTATTGATAGGAAACTCAGATACATGTGTGGATACATAGACAACACCATGTCCCTAGTAAGCCTCTAGTTGACTAGCTCGTTGATCAATAGATGGTTACGGTTTCCTGACCATGGACATTGGATGTCGTTGATAACGGGATCACATCATTAGGAGAATGATGTGATGGACAAGACCCAATCCTAAGCCTATCACAAAGATCATGTAGTTCGTTTGCTAAAGCTTTTCTAATGTCAAGTATCATTTCCTTAGAACATGAGATTGTGCAACTCCCGGATACCGTAGGAGTGCTTTGGGTGTACCAAACGTCACAACATAACTGGGTGGCTATAAATGTTCACTACAGGTATCTCTGAAAGTGTCTGTTGGGTTGTTACGAATGGAGACTGGGATTTGTCACTCCGTGTAAACGGAGAGGTATCTCTGGGCCCACTAGGTAGGACATCATCATAATGTGCACAATGTGACCAAGGAGTTGATCACGGGATGATGTGTTACGGAACGAGTAAAGAGACTTGCCGGTAACGAGATTGAACAAGGTATCAGGATACCGACAATCGAATCTCGGGCAAGTATCGTACCGATGGACAAAGGGAATTGTATACGGGATTGATTGAATCCTCGACATCATCGTTCATCCGATGAGATCATCGTGGAACATGTGGGAGCCAACATGGGTATCCAGATCCTGTTGTTGGTTATTGGCCGGAGAGTTGTCTCGGTCATGTCTGCATGGTTCTTGAACCCGTAGGGGTCTACACACTTAAGGTTCGATGATGCTAGGGTTATTAGGAAGACTTGTATGTGATTACCGAATGTTGTTCGGAGTCCCGAATGAGATCCCGAACGTCACGGGGAGTTCCGGAATGGTCCGGAGGTAAAGATTTATACATGGAAAGTTGTTATTCGGGTTCCGGGAAAAGTTCGGTTTTTTCCGGTATTGTACCGGGAAGCTTCCGGAAGGTTCTGGAGGATTCCGGAGGGGTCCGGAGGTCCGGAAAATGTTCCACCACGTCCAATACAGAAGCATGGGCTGTAAGGGGGCACCCTAACCTTAATGGGCCAAGGGCACCAGCCCCCCCAAGGCCCATGCGCATGGGAGAGGGGAAACCCTAAGGGGGAGGGCCTCCACTAGACTTGGGAGGCACTCCTCCCCCCCTTGGCCGCCGCCCCCAACCCTAGATGGGATCTAGGGGGGCCGCCCCCCATCTCTCCCCACCTATAAATAGTGGAGGGGTGGGAGGGCGGCCATACCCTTGAACCTGGCGCAGCCCTCCCTCCTCCTACACCTCCTCCTCCTCCATAGTGCTTGGCGAAGCCCTGCTGGAGAACCACGAGCTCCATCACCACCACGCCGTTGTGCTGCTGTTGGACTCTCTTCCTCAACCTCTCCCTCCTCCTTGCTGGATCAAGGCATGGGAGACGTATCCATTCCGTATGTGTGTTGAACGCGGAGGTGCCGTCCGTTCGGCGCTAGGATCATCGGTGATTTGGATCATGACGAGTACGACTCCATCAACCCCGTTCACTTGAACGCTTCCGCTTAGTGATCTACAAGGGTATGTAGATGCACTCACCTTCCCCTCGTTGCTAGATTACTCCATAGATTGATCTTGGTGATGCGTAGAAAATTTTAAATTTTTGCTACAATCCCCAACATTATGTTCTAATTCAAGAGGTAAGTGGCATGCTTTACCATAAACCATTTTATATGGAGACATACCCATAGGATTTTTGTATGTAGTTCTATAAGCCTACAATGCATCATCAAGTTTCTTGGACCAATTCTTTCTAGATCTATTGACAGTCTTCTACAAAATTAATTTAAGCTCTCTATTGCTAAGTTCTACTTGACCACTAGACTGTGGGTGATAAGGAGATGCAATTCTATGATTAACATCATACTTAGCAAGCATTTTACGGACAGCACCATGAATAAAATGTGAACCACCATCAGTCATTAAATATCTAGGGACTCCAAACCTCGGAAAAATAACTTCTTTAAGCATCTTAATAGAGGTGTTATGATCAGCACTACTAGTTGGAATAGCCTCTACCCACTTAGTAATGTAATCAACAGCAACTAAAATATGTGTATACCCATTAGAGGAAGGAAACGGTCCCATATAATCAAAGCCCCAGACATCAAATGGTTCAATAACAAGTGAATAATTCATAGGCATTTCTTGACGTCTACTAATATTACCAATTCTTAGACATTCATCACAAGACAAGACAAACTTACAGGCATCCTTGAAGAGAGTAGGCCAATAAAAACCGGATTGCAAAACCTTATGTGCAGTACTATCTCCAGCATGGTGTCCTCCATAAGCCTCGGAGTGACACTTGCGTAGGATCTGTTCCTGTACATGCTCAGGTACACAACGTCTAATAACACCATCTACTCCTTCTTTATAAAGATGTGGGTCATCCCAGAAGTAATGTCTTAAATCATAGATGAACTTTTTCTTTTGCTGGTATGTGAAACTAGGTGGTATAAATGTAGCAACAATGTAATTAGCATAATCAGAATACCATGGAGCACTACGAGAAGCATTTATGAAAGCTAGTTGTTCATCAGGAAAGCTATCATCAATAGGTAGTGGGTCATCAAGAACATTCTCTAACCTAGACAAGTTGTCTGCAATGGGGTTCTCATCTCCCTTTCTATCAATAATATGCAAATCAAATTCTTGTAGCAAGAGGACCCATCTAATAAGTCTAGGCTTAGCATCTTTCTTTTCCATACAATATTTAATAGCAGCATGATCAGTGTGAACAATTACTTTAGAATCAACAATATAAGGTCTGAACTTATCACAAGAAAATACAACTGCTAAAAATTCTTTTTCAGTAGTAGCATAATTTATTTGGGCACTGTCTAGACTTTTACTACCATATTGGGTAACATTTAATTTCTTATCAACTCTTTGTCCGAGAACAGCCCCTACAACATAATCACTAGTATCACACATAATTTCAAATGGTAAATTCCAATTAGGAGGTTGAATAATAGGTGCAGAAACCAAAGCTTTCTTAAGTATTTCAAATGCTTCTACACATTCATCATCAAAGACAAAAGGAACATCTTTTTGTAAGAGATTAGTTAGAGGCCGAGAAATTTTAGAGAAGTCCTTAATGAACCTCCTATAAAAACCAGCATGACCAAGGAAACTTCTTATACCTTTAATGTCCTTGGGACAAGGCATGTTTTCAATAGCATCAACCTTATGTTTATCAACTTCAATACCTCTTTCAGAAATTTTATGCCCCAAGACAATACCTTTATTAACCATAAAGTGGCACTTCTCCCAATTCAACACAAGATTAGTTTCTTCACATCTCTGCAAAACTCGATCAAGGTTGCTTAAGAAATCATCAAAAGAAGTCCCATAAATAGAGAAATTATCCATGAATACCTCAACAATATTTTCACAAAAGTCAGAGAATATAGCAGGCATACATCTTTCAAAGGTAGTAGGTGCATTACATAAACGAAAAGGCATACGTCTATAAGCAAAGGTACCAAAAGGGCAAGTAAAAGTTTTCTTTTCTTGATCCTCTTTTGACGCAGGTATTTGAGAAAAACCAGAATAACCATCTAGAAAGCAAAAATGTGTGTGCTTGGATAATCTTTCTAGCATTTGATCAATAAAAGGTAAAGGGTAATGATCCTTTTTAGTGGCTTTATTTAATTTGAGAAAATCAATTACCATTCTACAGCCTGTAACAATTCTTTTGGTGTATGCTTGGATTAATATTCTGAAACGTGCTCCCGTGAAGTTTCAGGACTTTTGGAGATGTGCAGAAAGCAAAAATGTTCATGCTTGGATTAATATTTTGAAACGTGCTCCCGTGAAGTTTCAGGACTTTTGGAGATGTGCGGAATAGGTCTCTAATATTTGCTCCTTTTCCAGCCCAGAATTCCAGCTGCCGGCATTCCCCCTCTTCATGTAAACCTTGTAAAATAATAGAGAATAGGCATAAGTATTGTGACATAATGTGTAATAACAGCCCAATATGCAATAAATATCGATAAAAAAGCATGATGCAAAATGGACGTATCACCTATGCCTCAGCCATAGATTCTATCATGTATGTTATGATGTGTACCAAACCTGCTATGTGCCTTGCCATGAGTTTGGCAAGGGGATACAATAGTGATCCGGGAGTGGATCACTGGACAGCGGTCAAAATTATCCTTAGGTACCTAAAAGGACCAAGGAAAAGTTTCTCGGTTATGGAGGTGATAAAGAGTTCGTCGTAAAAGGTTATGTCGATGCAAGCTTTAAACACTGATCCAGATGACTTGGAGTCTCAATCTGGATACATATTGAAAGTAGGAGCAATTAGCTAGAGTAGCTCTATGCAGAGTATTATGGACATAGAAATTTGCAATATACATGCGAATCTGAATGCGACAGACCCGTTGACTAAACTTCTCTCACAAGCAAAACATGATCACACCTTAGTACTCTTTGGGTGTTAATCACATAGCGATGTGAACTAGATTATTGACTGTAGTAAACCATTTGAGTGTTGGTCACATGGCGGTGTGAACTATGGGTGTCAATCACATAAAGATGTGAGCTATTGGTGTTAAATCACATGGCGATGTGAACTAGATAATTGACTCTAGTGCAAGTGAGAGACCGAAGGAAATATGCCCTAGAGGCAAATATAAAGTTGTTATTTTATATTTCCTTATATCATGATAAATGTTTATTATTCATGCTAGAATTTTATTAACCGGAAATTTGATACATGTGTGGATACATAGACAAAACACCGTGTCCGTAGAAAGCCTCTACTAGACTAGCTCATTAATCAAAGATGGTTAGGTTTCCTAACCATAGACATGTGTTGTCATTTGATGAACGGGATCACATCATTAGGAGAATGATGTGATGGACAAGACCCATATGTTAGCTTAGCATTATGACCATTCAGTTTTATTGCTATTGCTTTCTTCATGTCAAATACATATTCCTTGGACTATGAGATTATGCAACTAATGGATACCGGAGGAATGCCTTGTGTTCTATAAAACATCACAACATAACTGGGTGATTATAAAGATGCTCTATAGGTATCCCCGAAGGTGTTTGTTGGGTTGGCATTGATCGAGAATAGGATTTGTCACTCCGAGTATCAAAGAGGTATCTCTGGGCCCTCTCGATAATACACATCATAAGCTTGCAAGAAAATGGCTAAGGAGTTATTCACGAGGTGATGTATTACGAAACGAGTAAAGAGACTTGCGGGTAATGAGATTGAACTAGGTTTGAAGATACCGACGATCGAATCTCGGTCAAGTAATATACTGATGGACAAAGGGAATTACGTATGTTGTCATAACGGTTCGACTGATATATATCTTCATAGAATATGTAGGAGCCAATATGAGCATCCAGGTTCCACTATTGGTTATTGACCGGAGAGGTGTCTCAGTCATGTATACATAGTTCTCGAACCCATAGGGTCAGCACGCTTAACGTTCGTTGATGATTTGGTATTATATGAGTTATGTGATTTGGTGATCGAATGTTGTTTGAAGTCCCGGAAGAGATCACAGACATGACGAGGAGTCTCGAAATGGTTGAGAGGTAAAGATTGATATATAGGATGATGGTATTCAGACACCTGAAGTGTTCCGGAGGGTATCGGGTACTTGTCGGGTCACCGGAAGGTGTTTCGGGTACCCCCGGCAATCCTATGGGCCATATGGGCCTTGTGAAGGAACACCCCAGCCCACAAGGGGCTGGTGCGCCCTATAAGGCTATAGGAGGAGAAGAAGGAAAGAGGGGAAGGGCAAGGAAAGTGTGGATTAGGATTCCCACTTCCTTCCCTCACCCCCCTCTTTCCTTCCCCTTCATGCATACATGGAAAGGGGGAGGCCGAATTGGGAGGACCCCAAGTAGGATTCCTCCTACTTGGGGCGCCCCCTTGGCTGCCTCTCCTCCCCTCCAACCTATATATATATATGTGTGTGTGGGGGGGGCACCTTGGCTGCCTCTCCTCCCCTCCTAATTGTTAGCCGTGTGCAGCGCCCCCTCCACAGTTTACGCCTCCGGTCATATTGCCATTGTGCTTAGGCGAAGCACTGCGCGGATCACTTCACCGTCACCGTCACCGCGCCATCGTGCTGACGAAACTGTCCCTCGACACTTTGCTGGATCAAGAGTTCAAGGGCCGTCATCGAGCTGAATGTATGCAGAACTCGGAGGTGTCGTACGTTCGGTGCTTGATCGGTCAGAACGAGAAGAAGTTCAGCTACATCAACCGCGTTGTCAAACACTTCCGCTTTCGGTCTATGAGGGTGCATGGACACACTCTACCCCTCTCGTTGCTATGCATCTCCTAAATAGATCTTGTGTAAGCGTAGGAATTTTTTTTAAATTGCATGCTACGTTTCCCAACATTGGCAGCATGCTACATTTGGACTAGTAGTTAAAGTAGCAAACACATTGGTCCTACCTACCATAAAAACCATGCATGTAACAAATTCATGCAACATAGCATGCCCATTCTAGCGACAATCTAGCTAGCATGCCAATGAACCCTAAGCATGAACATCAAACACAGAACAAGCATCATGAACACCTATCTAGCTAACTAGCATCTAGAACCCTAAGTAGGAACATCAAAGACAACACAAATATTGCTATTGTGCCCATGAACCCTAAGCATGAACATGAAACACACACCAATCTAGATAACATGCACATGAACACTTAGCAGGAACATCAAAGACAACACCAATATGACTAGCATCATGAACACATTGTTGTACACACCAATCTAGATAACATGCCCATGAACACATTGTACATCATGAGCATTAAACACACACCAATCGTGCATGCCTATGAACACTACTAAGCATGCACATCAAACACAGAACAAGCATGAACACTACACTAGCTATGAACAGTACCGCACAAGAAGGGACCAAATCCAATCGATTAGATTCAATTGGAATTGAATTGAATCAAATCAAATCGATTCATTGGCATGCTAATGATGAAAACCCTACTCTACAAATCCACGAGCAGAGGGGAGATTTGATTCTTACTGGAGTGGGTGGCGCTCGAGCGTACGCCTACCGGGGAGAAAACCCCGGCGGGAAGAAGATGGCGGGCAAAGAGGAGGAGGAGCCACCAATGCCGATGGCCGTTAGTATTGGCCCGGTGCTCGTGTCCACGCGCACGGGCGAGGAGGAGGGCGCCGTCGTCCACGGGCTTGCCTCGCTGCCTGGAGAAAACCCTCGGATGGGGTAAAAAAATCACCCATAGGGACCTCCCCTCCGGCAGCAGCGGCCCCCCTCTGACGGCGTCACGGAACCCAGGAACACGAGGTCCGATAAATGTGGAGGAGCGGAAGCGGCCGACATCGCATTGAATGAACGAGGCAGCCTGGAGCAGAGAGGAGATGGCGCATGCAAAGCCCCCATGAGATCGACTCTGGAGTTCGCCAAGTCGGCAACCCGTCACTCGTGGATGCGGTTGTTGCCGACGCTAATGGGGGTAAGCGGACGGCGCGGCGGCGGTCGACTCATCGGAGGTGAGGAGAGCAACGAGCGATGAGAGGAGAGTGAGGAAGCGTGGTGTGGAAGGTAGTGTGCGGTGACATGAAAAAGAGGGGGGTTATGAGACATCACGTCTGTCTCCCGCGCTTCCCGAGGCATGCAGCAAAGAGCCACGGTGCTCGCGCTCAGCCTGACTGTGGAGAAACTGCTGATTCGGCAGTAGCTCGTGGGCCTGGCCCGGGATCGCTTTAAGTTCCGTGCGGACCGAGACGCGGGTGCAGCCAAGACAACCAAACAACTCATTTTCGTCCCGCGCGGGCCTTGTTGGCCCAAATGCGAGCAACCAAACGCGTCCTAGATCTCCGATGTTGATGTACTCTAGGCCACAAGTGGTTGTGCATTTACCCCTAAAAAAGTGGTTATGTATGTACTCATGGAAGTGGTGCTGTGTCATGAAGGTGGCGCAAACATGCCGTATTAACGAGGTCAACTAGGGCGTGTTTGGTTGCCCGCATCGAGCCCAACCAGGCCCGGGCGAGATGCGTGTGGGCTGTTTGGTTGCCTAGTTTTACTATTGGGCCTGCATAGCATGATGTTTAAAGCAGCTCTGGGCCTGCCTCACTGAGAACACATGAATCGGCAGTTCCTCCAGGGCCAGGCCCGAGCGGTGCACGTGGGCGGACGCGGCTGCACACGCGCGGCCACCGTCGAGAAGCCGCGTGGCTTCCCGAAGCACCGATAGTTATTAGCCTCACTGCCCATCACCGCTCCCTCTCCCCACGCTTCCCCACTCTCCCAACTCTCACCGGCGGCGGCAGATCGGAGCAGAGGAAGAAAACCACCGGACTCCATCACCAGCGGCGGCGGATCGGAGCAGAGGAAGAAGACCACCGGACTCCATCAATGGCGGTAAGCACTTCTCTCTCTTCGACATGCACACTAGATTCGATCCACGGCGATAGGTTTGATCCACGGTGAAGGGGAATGGGGAATAGAGGTAGATAAGCATAGGGGTAGTTCATACTAGTTCATAGCAGTTCATACGAGTTCATACATGCAAGATCGGAATGCATAAGGTAGATTTCGGGATTGGGGGATAGGGGAATAGGGGGAAAGGGGGTACACAACGGACACCGGCTAACCACGGCGGCCGTCACCAGCGTGCGGAGCGGCTGGTCGAGCCGCTGGCCTTCGTCTACTTCTTCATCGCCGTGCGGACCAGCGGGTCGTCCTCGTTGTCCTCGGCGGAGTCGAGGTCGATCTGCCAGGTAGGACGGACTGGCTCCGGCGCCCTAGCTGGCATGTGCACCGCCTCTTCTTCCTCCTCCTTAGGCTCCCCGCCGATGACCGCCGGCGGCGCGATAGCCGTCTCCTAGTACACTACGGCACAGCGGTCATTACGAGCCCAGTAGGTCTTGTACTTGCACCACTTCTTCCTCTGTTTAGGGTCGTCGGAGACGGCCTGATTCATGGCCCAACGAATGATGTCAACTACCATCGCGCCCTTCGCTAGGTCAGGAATCAACGTCTACAACTCTTCTTTAGTGGCCTTCATGACCACGGCATAAGATTTGTTCTGCATGTCCGCCATGGAGCCGAACTTCGAGCACACCTCCATGGTGTTCTCGAACTTGGTCCGGTCACCAGCCGTCTGTTGGGGAACGTTGCAGAAAAAAAAATCCTATGGTTTCACCAAGATCCATCTATGAGTTCATCTAGCAATGAGTTATCGTATTGCATCTACATACCTTTGTAGATCACGCGCGGAAGCGTTCAAAGAACGGGGATGAGGAAGTCGTACTCGACGTGATCCAAATCACCGGAGATCCTAGCGCCGAACGGACGGCACCTCCGTGTTCAACACACGTACGATCAGCGTGAAGTCTCCTCCTTCTTGATCCAGCAAGGGGGGGAGGAGAGGTTGATGAAGATCCAGCAGCACGACGGCGTGGTGGTGGATGCAGGGGTCACCGCAGCAGGGCTTCGTCATTCTACTACGAGAGGGAAAGGTGTAGCAGGGGAGAGGGAGGCGCCAAGACTCTAGGGTGATGCTGCCCCCTCCCCCTTCCCTTTATATAGGCCCCCTAGGGGGTGCGCCGGCCCTAGGAGATGGGATCTCCAAGGGGGGGGGGCGGCGACCAAGGGGTGGAGTGCCCCCCAAGCCAGGTGGGGCGCCCCCCACCCTAGGGTTCCCAACCCTAGGCGCATGGGGTGGGCCAAGGGGGGCGCACCAGCCCACTATGGGCTGGTTCCCCTCCCCACTTTGGCCCATGGGGCCCTCCGGGATGGGTGGCCCCACCCGGTGGTCCCGGTACAATACCGGTGACCCCCGAAACTCTCCCGATGGCCGAAACTGCACTTCCTATATATAATTCTTCACCTCCGGACCATTTCGGAACTCCTCGTGACGTCCGGGATCTCATCCGGGACTCCAAACAACTTTCTGGTTACTGCATATTATATCTCTACAACCATAGCGTCGCCGAACCTTAAGTTTGTAGACCCTACGGGTTCGGGAGACATGTAGACATGATCGAGATGGCTCTCCGGTCAATAACCAACAGCGGGATCTGGATACCCATGTTGGCTACCACATGCTCCTCGATAATCTCATCGGATGAACCACAATGTCGAGGATTCAAGCAACCCCGTATACAATTCCCTTTGTCGATCGGTACGTTACATGCCCGAGATTCAATCGTCGGTATCCCAATACCTTGTTCAATCTCGTTACCGGCAAGTCACTTTACTCGTACCGTAATGCATGATCCCGTGACCAGACACTTGGTCACTTTGAGCTCATTATGATGATGCATTACCGAGTGGGCCCAGAGATACCTCTCCGTTATACGGAGTGACAAATCCCAGTCTTGATCCGTGTCAACCCAACAGACACTTTCGGAGATACCCGTAGTATACCTTTATAGTCACCCAGTTACGTTGTGACGTTTGGTACACCCAAAGCACTCCTACGGCATCTGGGAGTTACACGATCTCATGGTGTAAGGAAAAGATACTTGACATTGGCAAAACTCTAGCAAACGAACTATACGATCTTGTGCTAAGTTTAGGATTGGGTCTTGTCCATCACATCATTCTCCTAATGATGTGATCTCGTTATCAATGACATCCAATGTCCATAGTCAGGAAACCATGACTATGTATTGATCAACGAGCTAGTCAACTAGAGGCTTACTAGGGACATGTTGGTGTCTATGTATTCACACATGTATTACGATTTTCGGATAACACAATTCTAGCATGAATAAAAGACAATTATCATGAACAAGGAAATATAATAATAATCCTTTTATTATTGCCTCTAGGGCATATTTCCAACAGTCTCCCACTTGCACTAGAGTCAATAATCTAGTTACATTGTGATGAATCGAACACCCATGGAATTCTGGTGTTGATCATGTTTTGCTCTAGGGAGAGGTTTAGTCAACGGATCTGCTACATTCAGGTCCGTATGTACTTTACAAATATCTATGTCTCCATCTTGAACATTTTCACGAATGGAGTTGAAGCGACGCTTGATGTGCCTTGTCTTCTTGTGAAACCTGGGCTCCTTGGCAAGTGCAATAGCTCCAGTGTTGTCACAGAAGAGTTTGATCAGCCCCGACGCATTGGGTATGACTCCTAGGTCGGTGATGAACTCCTTCACCCAAATTGCTTCATGCGCTGCCTCCGAGGCTGCCATGTACTCCGCTCACATGTAGATCCCGCCACGACGCTCTGCTTGCAACTGCACCAGCTTACTGCCCCACCATTCAAAATATACACGTATCCGGTTTGTGACTTAGAGTCATCCAGATCCATGTCGAAGCTAGCATTGACGTAACCCTTTACGACGAGCTCTTCGTCATCTCCATAAACGAGAAACATTTCCATAGTCCTTTTCAGGTACTTCAGGATATTCTTGACCGCTGTCCAGTGTTCCTTGCCGGGATTACTTTGGTACCTACCTACCAAACTTACGGCAAGGTTTACATCAGGTCTGGTACACAGCATGGCATACATAATAGAACCTATGGCTGAGGCATAGGGGATGACACTCATCTCTTCTATATCTTCTGCCGTGGTCGGACATTGAGCTGAGCTCAATTTCACACCTTGCAACACAGGCAAGAACCCCTTCTTAGACTGATCCATATTGAACTTCTTCAATATCTTATCAAGGTATGTGCTTTGTGAAAGGCCTATGAGGCGTCTTGATCTATCTCTATAGATCTTGATGCCTGATATATAAGCAGCTTCTCCAAGGTCCTTCATTGAAAAACTCTTATTCAAGTAGGCCTTAATGTTGTCCAAAAGCTCTATATCATTTCCCATCAAAAGTATGTCATCTACATATAATATGAGAAATGCTATAGAGCTCCCACTCACTTTCTTGTAAACGCAGGCTTCTCCATAAGTCTGCATAAACCCAAACGCTTTGATCATCTCATCAAAGGGAATGTTCCAACTCCGAGATGCTTGCACCAGCCCATAAATCGAGCGTTGGAGCTTGCACACCTTGTCAGCATTCTTAGGATCAAAAAAACCTTCCGGATGCATCATATACAATTCTTCCTTAAGGAAACCATTAAGAAATGCCGTTTTGACGTCCATTTGCCATATCTCATAATCATAGAATGCGGCAATTGCTAACATGATTCGGAAGGACTTCAGCTTCGCTACCAGTGAGAAAGTCTCATCGTAGTCAACCCCTTGAACTTGTCGATAACCCTTAGTGACAAGCCGAGCTTTATAGATGGTCACATTACCATCCGCGTATGTCTTCTCCTTAAAGATCCATTTATTTTCTATGGCTCGCCGCTCAACGGGCAAGTCAGTCAAAGTCCATACTTCGTTTTCATACATGGATCCTATCTCGGATTTCATGGCTTCCAGCCATTTGTCGAAATCCGGGCCCACCATCACTTCTTCATAGTTCGAAGGTTCACCGTTGTCTAACAACATGATTTCCAAGACAGGGTTGCCGTACCACTCTGGTGCGGAACGTGTCCTTGTGGACCTACGAAGTTCAGTAGCAACTTGATCTGAAGTTTCATGATCATCATCATCAACTTCCTCTCTAGTCGGTGCACGCACCTCAGGAACATTTTCTTGAGTTGCGCCATTTTCCGGTTCAAGAGGTAATACTTCATCAAGTTCTACTTTCCTCCCACTTACTTCTTTCGAGAGAAACTCCTTCTCTAGAAAGGATCCATTCTTGGCAACAAAGATCTTGCCTTCGGATCTGAGGTAGAAGGTATACCCAATAGTTTCTTTAGGGTATCCTATGAAGACGCATTTTTCCGACTTGGGTTTGAGCTTTTCAGGTTGAAGTTTCTTGACATAAGCATCGCATCCCCAAACTTTTAGAAACGACAGCTTAGGTTTCTTCCCAAACCATAACTCATACGGTGTCGTCTCAACGGATTTTGACGGAGCCCTATTTAAAGTGAATGCGGCAGTCTCTAAAGCATAGCCCCAAAAAGATAGCAGTAAATCGGTAAGAGACATCATAGATCGCACCACATCTAATAGAGTGCGATTACGACGTTCGGACACACCATTACGCTGAGGTGTTCCAGGCGGTGTGAGTTGTGAAACTATTCCACATTTTCTTAAGTGTGTGCAAAATTCGTGACTCAAGTATTCTCCTCCACGATCTGATCGCAGGAACTTGATTTTCCTGTCACGTTGATTCTCAACCTCACTCTGAAATTCCTTGAACCTTTCAAAGGTCTCAGACTTGTGTTTCATTAAGTAGACATACCCATATCTACTCAAGTCATCAGTGAGGGTGAGAACATAACGATAACCACCGCGAGCCTCAACACTCATTGGGCCGCACACATCAGTATGTATGATTTCCAATAAGTTGGTTGCTCGCTCCATTGTTCCTGAGAACAGAGTCTTGGTCATTTTACCCATGAGGCATGGTTCGCATGTGTCAAATGATTCGTAATCAAGAGACTCTAAAAGTCCATCTGCATGGAGCTTCTTCATGCGTTTAACACCTATGTGACCAAGGCGGCAGTGCCACAAGTATGTGGGACTATCATTATCAACCTTACATCTTTTGGTACTCACACTATGAATATGTGTAGCATTACGCTCGAGATTCATTAAGAATAAACCATTCACCATCGGAGCATGACCATAAAACATATCTCTCATATAAATAGAACAACCATTATTCTCGGATTTAAATGAGTAGCCATCTCGTATTAAACGAGATCCTGATACAATGTTCATGCTCAAACTTGGCACTAAATAACAATTATTGAGGTTCAAAACTAATCCCGTAGGTAAATGTAGAGGTAGCATGCCGACGGCGATCACATCGACCTTGGAACCATTCCCGACGCGCATCGTCACCTTGTCCTTCGCCAGTCTCCGCTTATTCCGCAGCTCCTGCTTTGAGTTACAAATGTGAGCAACTGCACCGGTATCAAATACCCAGGAGCTACTACGAGTACTGGTAAGGTACACATCAATTACATGTATATCACATATACCTTTCGTTTTGCCGGCCTTCTTGTCCGCTAAGTATTTGGGGCAGTTCCGCTTCCAGTGACCACTTTCCTTGCAATAAAAGCACTCAGTCTCGGGCTTGGGTCCATTCTTTGGCTTCTTCCCGGCAGCTTGCTTGCCGGGCGCGGCAACTCCCTTGCCGTCCTTCTTGAAGTTTTTCTTACCCTTGCCTTTCTTGAACTTAGTGGTTTTATTCACCATCAACACTTGATGTTCCTTTTTGACTTCTACCTCTGCTGATTTTAGCATTGCAAATACTTCAGGAATGGTCTTTTCCATCCCCTGCATATTGAAGTTCATCACAAAGCTCTTGTAGCTCGGTGGAAGCGACTGAAGGATTTTGTCAATGACCGCATCATCCGGGAGATTAACTCCCAGCTGAGTCAAGCGGTTATGTAACCCTGACATAGTGAGTATGTTCTCACTGACAGAACTATTTTCCTCCATCTTAGAGCTGAAGAACTTGTCGGAGACTTCATATCTCTCGACCCGGGCATGAGCTTGAAAAACCATTTTCAGCTCTTCGAACATCTCATATGCTCCGTGTCTCTCAAAACGCTTTTGGAGCCCTGGTTCTAAGCTGTAAAGCATGCTGCACTGAACGAGGGAGTAATCATCGGTACGTGTCTGCCAAGTGTTCATAACGTCTTGTTCTGCAGGGAGAACAGGTGCTTCACCTAGCGGTGCTTGTAGGACATAATCTTTCTTGGTACCTATGAGGATCCCAGTCCGTATAGTTGCTGCCATCGTCTTTCAGCTTGGTTTTCTCTAGGAACGCGTTGAAGTTGAGGACAACGTTGGCCATTTGATCTACAATACATGTTGTAAAGATTTTAGACTAAGTTCATGATAATTAAGTTCATCTAAATCAAATTATTCAATGAACTCCCACTTAGATAGACATCCCTCCAGTCATCTAAGTATAACATGATCCGAGTTAACTAGGCCGTGTCCGATCATCACGTGAGACGGACTAGTCAACATCGGTGAACATCTTCATGTTGATCGTATCTTCTATACGACTCATGCTCGACCTTTCGGTCTTCTGTGTTCCGAGGCCATGTCTGTACATGCTAGGCTCGTCAAGTCAACCTAAGTGTTTGCATGTGTAAATCTGTCTTACACCCGTTGTATGTGAACGTTGGAATCTATTACACCCGATCATCACGTGGTGCTTCAAAACAACGAACTGTCGCAACGGTGCACAATTAGGGGGAACACTTTCTTGAAATTATTATGAGGGATCATCTTATTTACTACCGTCGTTCTAAGTAAACAAGATGCAAAAACATGATAAACATCACATGCAATCAAATAATAATAGTGACATGATATGGCCAATATCACATAGCTCCTTTGATCTCCATCTTGGGGCTCCATGATCATCTTGTCACCGGCATGACACCATGGTCTCCATCATCATGATCTCCATCATCGTGTCTCCATGAAGTTGCTCGCCAACTATTACTTCTACTACTATGGCTAACACGTTTAGCAATAAAGTAAAGTAATTTACATGGCGTTTCTAAATGACACGCAGGTCATACAAAAAAATAAAGACAACTCCTATGGCTCCTACCGGTTGTCATACTCATCGACATGCAAGTCGTGATTCCTATTACAATAGCATGAACATCTCATATATCACATATATATCATTCATCATTCATCACAACTTTGGCCATATCACATCACAAAACACTTGCTGCAAAAACAAGTTAGATGTCCTCTAATTGTTGTTGCAAGTTTTACGTGGCTGCAATAGGGTTCTAGCAAGAACGTTTTCTTACCTATGTGAAAGCCGCAACAAGATTTGTCAACTTCTATTTACCCTTCATAAGGACCCTTTTCATCGAATCCGCTCCAACTAAAGTGGGAGAGACAGACACCCGCCAGCCACCTTATGCAACTAGTGCATGTCAGTCGGTGGAACCGGTCTCACGTAAGCGTACGTGTAAGGTTGGTCCGGGCCACTTCATCCCACAATACTGCTGAAGCAAAATAAGACTAGTAGCGGCAAGAAAGTTGACAACATCTACGCCCACAACAAATTGTGTTCTACTCGTGCAAAGAGAACTATGCATAAACCTGGCTCATGATGCCACTGTTGGGGAACGTTGCAGAAAACAAAAAATTTCCTACGGTTTCACCAAGATCCATCTATGAGTTCATCTAGCAACGAGTGATCGGATTGCATCTACATACCTTTGTAGATCACGCGTGGAAGCGTTCAAAGAACGGGGATGAGGAAGTCGTACTCGATGTGATCCAAATCACCGGAGATCCTAGCGCCGAACGGACGGCACCTCCGTGTTCAACACACGTACGGTCAGCATGACGTCTCCTCCTTCTTGATCCAGCAAGGGGGGGAGGAGAGGTTGATGAATATCCAGCAGCACGACGGCGTGGTGGTGGATGCAGGGGTCACCGCAGCAGGGCTTCGCCGTTCTACTACGAGAGGGAGAGGTGTAGCAGGGGAGAGGGAGGCGCCAAGACTCAAGGGTGCGGCTGCCCCCTCCCCCCCTTCCCTTTATATAGGCCCCCTAGGGGGTGCGCCAGACCTAGGAGATGGGATTTCCTAGGGGGGCGGCGGCCAAGGGGTGGAGTGCCCCCCAAGCCAGGTGGGGCACCCCCCACCCTAGGGTTCCCAACCCTAGGCGCATGGGGTGGGCCAAGGGGGGCGCACCAGCCCACTATGGGCTGGTTCCCCTCCCCACTTTGGCCCATGGGGCCCTCCGGGATGGGTGGCCCCACCCGGTGGACCCCCGGGACCCTTCCGGTGGTCCCGGTACAATACCGGTGACCCCCGAAACTCTCCCGATGGCCGAAACTGCACTTCCTATATATAATTCTTCACCTCCGGACCATTCCGGAACTCCTAGTGACGTCTGGGATCTCATCCGGGACTCCGAACAACTTTCGGGTTACTGCATATTATATCTCTACAACCCTAGCGTCACTGAACCTTAAGTGTGTAGACCCTATGGGTTCGGGAGACATGTAGACATGACCGAGATGGCTCTCCGGTCAATAACCAACAGCGGGATCTGGATACCCATGTTGGATCCCACATGCTCCTTGATGATCTCATCGGATGAACCACGATGTCGAGGATTCAAGCAACCCCGTATACAATTACCTTTGTCGATCGGTACGTTACTTGCCCAAGATTCGATCGTCAGTATCCCAATACCTCGTTCAATCTCGTTACCGGCAAGTCACTTTACTTGTACCGTAATGCATGATCCTGTGACCAGACACTTGGTCACTTTGAGCTCATTATGATGATGCATTACCGAGTGGGCCCAGAGATACCTCTCCGTAATACGGAGTGACAAATCCCAGTCTTGATCCGTGTCAACCTAATAGACACTTTCGGAGATACCCGTAGTATACCTTTATAGTCACCCAGTAACGTTGTGACGTTTGGTACATCCAAAGCACTCCTACAGCATCCGGGAGTTACACGATCTCATGTTCTAAGGAAAAGATACTTGACATTGGAAAAACTCTAGCAAACGAACTATACGATCTTGTGCTAAGTTTAGGATTGGGTCTTGTCCATCACATCATTCTCCTAATGATGTGATCTCATTATCAATGACATCCAATGTCCATAGTCAGGAAACCATGACTATCTATTGATCAACGAGCTAGTCAACTAGAGGCTTACTAGGGACATGTTGGTGTCTATGTATTCACACATGTATTTATGATTTTTGGATAACACAATTATAGCATGAATAAAAGACAATTATCATGAACAAGGAAATATAATAATAATCCTTTTATTATTGCCTCTAGGGCATATTTCCAACACCGTCCACCCAACGAAGAAGGCCCTCCAGCCAATACCCCAAGGGAAGGGGTTGGCGTTGGAGCTGGAGCTAGAGCTCATGGCGATGGGGATGAGGAAGGTTGACAGTGAAAGAAGAGAAGGGGTGGGTAAATAGTGGTGGGTAGGGTGAGTAAATATAGGGGGGATGGAGAGGAGGAGAAGAGTGACAGTCATGCCGTTTTAACTACAAGCTCTTGAATTAGCCATGAACTCTATGCAATGCCTGACTCCATGACTCGAGGATAACAATGATATGGGCACGGAGGTGCTCCCGGTCGTTGACAACAAGGGCAAGCAGCCCCTTCACCCAATGCCCGACGAGGTTGAGCTGTCGCCCACCACCGAGGAAGACCCGAAGACGCCTGAGGGTGGCGACGACGAGGGCATGGAGGAGCCCCCCCAGCAACAAGCGCCGTAACTACGGCCACTACCATCAGGAGGATGGCCCAACCCACTTCTGCAAGGTCGTCCTTGCACAGAAGCTTGAGTGCATCCCCATTGCCCTTGACTTCACCAAGCACTTCGTCGCGGTGCCGACGGAGTTCAAGCTCGGGAACAACACCGGCTGCTGCTAGATGGTGACAGTCGGCAGGGTGACCCTGGATCAGGGTTGGGCCACCTACACAGCCATTCATCAGATCAAGATCGGCTACATGGTGACATTCAAGCTCCTCACTCTCGACACCCTCAAGGTCATCATCTTCGACGACGATGGCATTGAGGTCGTCAACAAGTGCGGGAAGCACGACGACGCCTTCGCCGCCAAGGAGTAGGGTTGGGCCACCTCTTTCGAGCGTACTATCAAATTATGCTAGTTGATGGTTTATGAGTTGAACTGTTACATCTGTGGTACTGCTTATATCTGAATTATGCTAGTTGATGCCCTGTTTATACTCTGTTGTGCTTATAATGTGTGCTGTCGAAGTGTGGTGGTAACCTCACCAACTAGCCAAAGAGGTTACCACACATCAGGCCTTGCATACAACCAAACACCATGCATTGAGTTTGTGGACTAACATGCAGGCAAACAAATACCAGGCAATGTGGTTCAGCCCATGCAGGTAAGAGGGCATGCAGGCAACCAAACAACATGCATATGGTGCATTTGAGGCTGCATTTGGATAATCAGGCTGAGTAGAGAAGTGTATGCGATGCAGGCACTATTGCACACGGCAACCAAACACGCCCCTGTAAAAGCAAAACTTACTGCTTTAGACACAACCACTATTGAGGCACAATGTTACGTGAGTTTTTTTTATCAGAATGACTAATTCACATCTAGATGTTTTTTAAGGATGTCACATCTAACTGTTTTTTTTTTCACCCAGGTACAACGATCATAGCATCCGGCATCGCTCGCTCGCAATGCTCCCCTGTTGTGGGGTGGGCTTTCTTTTGTTGTTGTTTTGGACCGCGTCTGTTGCTGGCTGTACATGTTTTGTTTTTGGGCCGCGGCACTTTTGCGGGCTTTTTTATTTGTTTAGGCCACACTTGTTTCGTGCTTTATTTTTTTCGGCCGCGCCGATTGCTGGTCATCTGTTTTGTTTTTGGGTCATTTTTTTTATTTTTGATTATTTTTGTATATCACACATGAGGCATTTTTTAAAAATAGATACATTTTTACTCGTGTTTTTTTGTTTTTTCTACTTTTTTGTCAATACATAAAGTGCCAGGTAGGGTTGCTACAAGCTTGAACACCGTCAAAAAAGGGATGTCTAGGCTTCGTCTAGCAACTAGAGGCAAAGACTCAGGTTGAATGCAACACACCACGTGATGACACATCCCACAAAAGGGGGGGGGGTCTGTTTTTGTTTTTTTATTGGTGCCCCAGTTGCACATCTACCTTCGACCCGCAACTAGGGGGGTGTCTGTTTTGTTTTTTATTGGCGCCCTAGTTGCAAGTCTACCTTCGACCCACAACTTCGGGGTCGTTTGTTTTTGTTTTTTTATCGACGCCCCAGTTAAAAGTCTACCTTCGACCCGCAACTAGGGGGTGTCGTCTGTTTTGCTTTTTTTGTAGGAGCCGTAGTTGCATGTTAACCGTCGCGACACAACTAGTGGGGCGTCTGTTTTGTTTTTTATAGGCGTCCCAGTTGCATGTCCACCCTCGCCTCGCAACTAATGGGGTCATCTGTTTTTTAGGAGCCCCAGTTGCAGTTCAACCCTCACAATGCAACTAGGGGAGGCGTCTGTTTTTAATTGGCGCCCCAGTTGCAAATCTACCTTCAACCCGCAACTAGGGGGGTGTCGTCCGTTTTGCTTTTTATTGGAGCCCTAGTTCCATGTCAACCCTCACGACGCAACTAGGGGGCGTTTGTTTTTTAGGAGCCCCAGTTGCATGTCTACCCTCGCCTCGCGACTAGTGGGGTCGTCCTTTTTTTGGATCCCCAGTTGCATGTCAACCCTCACGACGCAACTAGGGCGGACGTCTGTTATTTTATTTATTATTGTCCCAGTTGCAAGTCCTTCGACTCGCAACTAGGGGCGTTGTGTGTTTTTTGTTTTTTATTGGCATCCCAGTTGCAAGTCTACCTTCGACCCACAACTAGGGGGAGTGTTGTCCGTTTTGTTTTTTTAGAGGAGTCCCACTCGCATGTTTTTTGTAGGAGTCCCAGTTGCATGTGAACCTTCAACCTGCAAATAGGTCGCGCGGGGGGGGGGGGGGTTGTCGTTCATTTTGATTTTTTTTTGTAGGAGCCCCAGTTGCATGTCAACCCTCGTGACGCAACTAAGGGAATTTCTGTTTTGGTTTTTTATTGGCGTCCCAGTTACAAGTCAACCTTCGACACGCCGCTAGGGAGGGCCTCCGTTTTGATTTATTTTTTATTAGAGCCCCAGATGCATGTCTACCCTCGCCCCACAACTAGTGGGGTCGTCCGTTTTTCTTTTTTTTAAGGAGCCTCAGTTGCATGTCTACCCTCGCCACACAACTAGTGGGGTAATCCTTTTTTTGCAGGAGCCCTGGTTGCTTGTCAACCCTCACGACACAACTATGGCGGACGTTTATTTTGTTATTGGCGCCCCAATTGCACGTCTACCTTTGACCCGCAACAAAGAGGGGTTGTTTTTGTTTTCTTATTGGCGCCCAGTTGCAAGTCTACCTTCGACCAGCAACTAGGGGGTCATCTGTTATTGTTTTTTTAATGGCGCCCAGTTGTAAGTCTACGTTCGACCCGCAACTAGGGGGGTGTCGTCCATTTTTCTTTTTTATAATAGCCCCAGTTGCATGTCAATCCTCGCGATGCAACTGGGGGTGTCTGTTTTGTTTTTTATTGGCGCCCGAGTTGCAAGTCTACCTTTAACCCGCAACTAGGGGGGGTTGTCGTCCATTTTGATTTTTTTTTGTAGGAGCCCCAGTTGCATGTCAACCCTCGCGACACAACTAGGGGGCGAGTGTATTGTTTTTTATGGGCGCCCTAGTTGCAAGTCTACCTTCGACCCGCCACCAAGGGGGCGGTCCGTTTTTGCTTTTTTTATAGGAGCCCCAGTAGCATGTCTACCCTCGCCCTGCAACTAGGGCGGGCGTCCGTTTTGATTTTTTTGTAGGAGCCCCAGTTGCATGTCTACCCTCTCCTCGCAACTAGTGGGGTCGTCCATTTTTTGTAGTAGCCATAGTTGCATGTCAACCCTCGCGACGCAACTAGGGGGCGTATGTTTTGTTTTTTATTGACGCCCCAGTTGCAAGTCTACCTTCAACCCACAACTAGGGGGGTAGTCGTCCATTTTGATTTTTTTTGTAGGAGCCCCAGTTGCATGTCAACCCTCGGGGCACAACTAGGGGGGTCTGTTTTGTTTTTTATTGGTGCCTGAGTTGCAAATCTACCTTCGACCCGCCACTAGGGGGCGTCCGTTTTTGATTTTCTTATACGAGCTCCAGTTGCATGCCTACCCTCACCCTGCAACTAGGACAAGCGTCTGTTTTGCTTTTTTTTGTAGGAGCCCTAGTTGCATGTCTACCCTCGCCTCGCAACTAGTGGGGTCGTCTGTTTTTTTTACGAGCCCCAGTTGCATGTCAGCCCTCGCGACGCAACTAGGGCAGACGTCCGTTTTTATTAGCGCCCAAGTTGCAAGTCTACATTCGACCCGCAACTGGGGGGGTGTTTTTGTTTATTACTGGCACCACAGTTGCAAGTCTACCTTCTAACCGCAACTAGGGGGTCATCTGTTTTTGTTTTTTTATTGGCGCCCCAGTTGCAAGTCTACCTTCGACCCGCAACTAGGGGTGTGTCGTTCGTTTTTTTGTAGGAGCCCGAGTTGCATGTCAACCCTCGCGACACAACTTGGGCGGGCGTCTATTTTTTATTTATTGGTACCCCGGTTGCAAGTCTACCTTCGAGCCGCAACTAGGGGGTCGTGTGTTTTTTGTTTTTTATTGGCGCCCCAGTTGCAAGTCTACCTTCGACCCGCAACTAGGGGGCGTTTATTTTTGTTTTTTTATTGGCATATCAGTTGCAAATCTACCTTCGACTCGCAACTAGGGGGTTGCCTGTTTTTGTTTTTTATAGGAGCCCTAGTGGCATGTCAACCCTCGCGACACAACTAGGGGTGTGTTTTTTTATTGGCGCCCCAGTTGCAAGTCTACCTTGGACCCGCAACTAGGGGGTCATCTCTTTTTTTTTATTGGCGCCCTAGTTGCAAGTCTACCTTCGATCCGCAACTAAGGGGGTATCTTAGTTTGTGTAGTTTTCCTAGTTGCATGTCCACCGTTGACTCGCAAGTAGGTCCATAGTTTGTTTTATCCCGGTTGCAAGTCCACTATTGGCTCGCAAGGCTTGTACTTTTGTAATTGTCCCTGTTGCAAGTCAAGGGTGACTTGCAACAGGGCCCATAGTTTTGTTGTTGTCCCAGTTGCAACTGCACCATCTCACTCACAACTTGCATGTTTGTTTTCATCTAAGTTGTAAGCCCACCCTCGACTCGTAGCTGACATCGTAGTGTAGTTATCCTAGTCGCAACTCCATCCTCGACTCACAACTAGGCTCATATTTTGTATTTCATCCTAGTTGCAAGTCCACCCGCGACTCGCAAGTGGGACTATAGTTTTCTAATTCATTTTGTTTGCTTTTTTTCCTTATCTTTTTAAAAATTCCTAAACCTTTTTCAAAATTATGAACAACTTTCAAATCCATATTATTTTGGAAATTTGTGAACATGTTTTTTAAGGGACGAACTTGTTTTGAATTTGCAAACAAATTTTGAATATCAAGAATATTTTTTCCAAAGATTTTTTGAATACACAGTCAATTGTTTAGTACGTGTTTTAGAATAGTTTAGTGTATATTATAAAAAAAGTCACCGTATATTAGAAAGTTCAGCATATACTAAGAAAATGTTCAGTGCATATTAAAGAAATGTTGATTGTGCATACTTAAAAACTAGCTCAATGTTAGTACTACTACTCGAAGCTACCGACCAGATTATTTTTCCAGGAAAAAAGCTAGCGGTCAGGGGTAGCGATCAGATGTATGTATAAGCCAGCCACCCAGGCAGATGTGAGGCGGGCCGATTTTTTTGTTTTGGGCTTTAACAAAATGCGTGCATGAAGTGAAGCAGCGGCGATACAATGCGTAGCATGCAAAAAATAAAATAAAATGCGGCACACAACGCGTGTTGTTAATCGTGAGCAGGGGCGCGAGCGAGGCAGCCACACACACGTACTGCTCGATCTCGTATATGTGCCAGGCAAAATATAATTGTTTACAAAAAAACTAACAAGCAAACAAACAAAAAAGAAGGATGGGCTTGTGCTAGGATAAAGTGCCGTTGATGTCATACTTAGATGTGACATAATTATGTCACATCTAGACACACATCTTTTATAGACTTACCTATATTTGAAAACACTATATCAGTTATTGTGACAAAGGTAACCAAATCTGGTCTTATTTTATTGGGAAACGTTAGTGAGCGGCACGCCAACGGAAGATTACGTCGGACTCACGCTGACTGTTCGATTAAACCCAATCGAACAGACCACGCACGACGCAGCCCGTGCAAGGCTTCTCCACGCGTCCTTGCTGGCCCACCTTGCTGGCACACTTGGCATGGGCCCCACGCACACACGCGCGACGGTGGGGAACAGATAAGATCTCGCTGTGGTTGCTTTCTCTCATTCATCTTATCTTCTTTATCTCTCCAACTACTCGTTTCTGGTGGTCGCCGCCAATGTGGCGAGCTCGTCACCATGGCCGCCGGCGACTCGATGCGCCTCGTGTGCATCGATGGCGCGGGATGCACCCCCTCTCCATGGCCGCTCACAGCCACGGGCGCACTCGTCTCCTTGTCCGCCTCCGCCAGGAGCTGGATGTGCGCCCTCTCCATGGCCGCCAAAGCCAGGGTGTGCCAGTCGCCATGGCCAAGCTGCAACCGGCCACGGGGGCGGCGAGTTCGTGCTGGAACCGAGGGGATTTGCTAGAACCAGGTATTTTTTTGCTAGATCCATCTTTTTATTTTGCTACAACCCTTTTCATTTTTTGCTACCATCCCCATTCGATTATTATGAACATCTTTGTTTTTTGCTGGAACCGGTGCCCTGATTTGCTACAACCAGCTGTTGTACATGCTACAAGGTCGATGCCTCGCCGGAGGAAGCTACATCCAGCGGTGAAGAGTGTTGCATCCAACGCCATTCGATGTCGGGAGCTGCAAGCGTGCACGTCGGAGCTGCGACCGGCTACTAGTGGAGCTGCAAGAGGGGAGGCCATTTTTTGTGGATGTGTTCTCGTTTTGCCGAACCAATTATGCTTTTGCTGGAACCGATGTATTTTTTTACTGGAACCGAGATAATTTTTTGCTTCAACTATTGCACAGCTCTTAAATGCTCATGTCGTTTTTTGCTGGGACCTAAGTTTGTTTGTGCCGGAAGCATTTCTGATTTTGCTTCAACTGACCACTCTACTTTGACCCGCGGAGAAAAATTTTGCTGCTTCCAATTTTTGCTGCTTGGCACTCTGACCCCGGCGGGCGGGAGACGCAGAGATGCTACAACTAGCCACCCGAGCGCTATTATCACTGAAAGCTGAATCTAGCAATTTGTTCTGTAATCATCATCTTTTTTTAACTGAAAACAGCTCCAATTTTTGCTTTCACCATGTTCTGTTTTTGTTGGATCCAGCTATATTTTTTGCTTTCACCATGACGATAACTGCCAGCAACACGGCGACCGGCGGCCGGCAATGACGACGGCGACCGGCGACCGGCGGGGAGGGCAGCAACAGGCGAGTGCGCCGGGCGGTGCTTCAAGGCTGGGCGCATAGCTCATCCATGGAGGCACGATGGAACTTTTTTTTTGTAAAAGAAGAAGCCTGACGAAAGAAGATGAGGGAGTCGTACGGCTACACGTTATTTTATCGAACGATGCTGGTACGACCGGCTCAAAGTTGGGCCTAGTAGTGCCCTATTTTATTCATTACTACGTACACATATCTCCTCACGGCCAAATGTGTTATTCGGCAAGCATCATGTCTGCCCCTCAGCTCTAATGTTCAAGGGAGGGATGCTCTGCGCGTTGTTGAACACGTTGCCAGGATCGACCACCGTCTTAGCACGAACCAGCCGGTCGAAGTTCTCTCCGAAGTACGCCTCCCCCCACGACGACCTCGCACGAGAAACCGCCTGAGCGGACGACCCACCGGCAGCGCGCGTCCAGTTGTTCACGCCCAGGTCGAGGTCGAGGTAGTTCACGTAGGCAGCGCGGGGATCCTTGGACACCAAGGGGGCCATGAACTTGTAGAACGACCTGAGCCATCCGATGAACTCCTCCGCGCGGGCCACCTCCGACCGGTCCCAGTTCACACCGTACTGGATACTGTACAGGTTCCCGGCGCGGTGGGGGAACGGCGTCTCGGCGCTCCCGACCCGCGCCATGGCGCCGCCGTAGGGGTCGAGCTGGATGGACCCCGTCGGCCCGGTCGACAGGTGCCGGAAGATCTCGACCATGTCGTGCCTCGAGATCGGTGCCTGCACGTAGTCGGACTTGCTCTTGGAGTACTGCTTTGGCTGGCGCCGCCGGTTCGCCAGGTCCTCCACCGTGTTCAGACCGGCGAACTTGGCCGTCGACTCGACCCAGCTCATTTCTGAGAGGTCTACCTCGGTCAAACCCAGCTCAGGAAAGCTCTGGCTGATAACCGACAAGGCGCGCTCTTTTGACTCCAGCACTTGACCGGTAAAGGAGATGGAGACGTTGCCGTCCGTCGACCCGGTAGGAGCATACACGGAGAGATAAAACTCGTCCGGTAGATTGGGCCCGACATACTGCCACCTGTGAAGCAACCCGGCAATGAGTTCGACCGGACCGGTCCGGCCGACGGTGAACGCGGTGACGTTGCGAGGGACCGGAACGAGCCGGAGCTTCCAAGCGTACACCACACCCCAGCTCCCGCCTCCGCCGCCTCGGATCGTCCAGAACACGTCGTCGCCCATAGAACTCCGGTCAAGGACCCTGCCGTCCGGAGTGATGAGAGCCGCGTCCAGCACGTTGTCGGCGGCGAGCGCAAACTTCCGGGACAGAAGCCCGAACCCGCCGCCGGAGACCTGCCCCCCTAGACCAGTGGTCGACTCCGACCCGGCGGGGAACGCCAGGGACTGGCTCGATTGCCCCACGGCGTAGTACAGCTCGCCCACCGTCGCTCCCGACTCGGCCCAGGCCGTGGCCGAGCCCGGCTCGACCCGCACGCGGTTCAGGTTCGCGAGGTCGATCACCACGAACGGCACGTGGTTCTCAGTGGTGTAGGACAGCCCCTCGTAGCTGTGCCCGCCGCTGCGCACGCGGATCGCCAGCGAGCTGGCGCGCGCGCACAGGATGGCTCGCCTCAGTTCATCCCTCGACTCCGGCAGGACAACGGCGGCAGGCCCGGGGACGCTCGGGAGATTGAACCGGAGGTTGAAGATGGAGGAGTTGAGCAGCCCGGCGTAGCTCGGAGACGTGGGCAGGGAGAAGTTGGTGACGCCGTTGGAGACGAGGCAGGCGGAGAAGTTGCCCGGCGTGGCCGCTGCACCGGAGCATGGGCTCTGATGAAGTGACAAGAGGAGGCAAAACAGCTGGAGGAGAGCTGCGACGGAATGCATTGTCGTTCGGTGAGATCGAGAGATGCTCGTCGATGTGCGAATATATGCGGCTGGTTTGTGTCTGGATTGAAAATGGTTGTAGTCCTGTAGATGGTTTCCATGGAAGTTTGGCAATTAATCCACCGTGTGCCGTACATACGCACGTGAAACAGCCTCCTTGTCTTATTGACACGATCGATGAGAGAGACGTATCCTGACTTCTAATAAAAGAGGCCTTTGAACTGTCGTCAAGCTATCTAGCGGTTGTCTACTCGAAATTTGTTACTTCTGCATAAAGACACATGGTTAGGAAACAAGATTGCCTAAGGTTGACGGCAACTTAGCTAGTAACGCAACATACCTTAAGATAAAAATTTGGTTAAGTGACAAATAATTAATGAGAAGACAAATATTTATGATAACATGATATAATATATTACCCAAGCATAATACATCCAACTTAAAATAAGTCTACATCCTAAATAAATGAAGACTTTCATAGATATCACACATATATTACTACTCATTATAAAAATAGTAATATATATAGACTAATAACGTATCACTGTGATACCCCGCAAAAAGAAAGAAAAAAAGCATATCACTATGATATGTCTAATCTCAATGAGTTTAACATGAGACTGTTACTGCGTAGCATGCTCATATCTATAAAGATAGTATTCAGGAGTTTTTTCTTGCCTTACTTTTACCAAAACAGGCTTGTGCCCCGCTATATTAATATAGCAACCACGCGATACAGCCAGAAGTTCGATGCTGGGGCAAACAACACAATCATGCCCAAAAGAAAAAACAAGAGAAAAGCAAGAGAAAGAAATGCCGGCAGCACCGGATGAACGAAAGCCGAAGCATCCCGCAACCGTTGCGCCCAACGGAAACATCCACCATGCTCCAATGCCATCGAGTCACCGCAAACCAAGCAACATCTTCAAGAAGGACTGCGACGACGACGACGCTGCTACCCGGACGAATCCTAGGATTTCTCCCGGTACACGGAGGGAAGCGGGCGAGAGGTACTCCCGACACCCTTCAAGAAGGTTGATGGCGCCCACAGGTGTCACCACGTCGGTGCCGGGTGGACCCGAGAGGGATTTCGCCCTACCCCTCATACCCACAACCCAGGACCAACCGCGGCTCCACGACGCCAACCGCCCACCAACCTGCGCCACCACAGTCACAAGGACACCACCGTCGTTTCTCCACCGCAGACGATGCGAGGCCGGCCGAACCAAACGAGACCACCGCCGATAGGGACCGGGAGCACCACAGCCACGTGGGAGGGGACCACCTCCACTGGCACAAGCCGTAGCAGACCGGACGCAGGCGCGGGAGCATGCCGGACCCCCTGCCCAGCCGGGCCCAGATCGGGCCCGTTAAGCTCCTGCTGATGCAGTGCAGAGCCGCCGATCCCAACGATCGCATCCCGCTAGCCCAGCCGGAGGAGACCCGCCGGAGGCCAGACCAACCTGCCCTAACCCAGATCGGACGCAAAAGGGCCTAGATCTGGGCCTGCAGGGCTTTGCCGGCCAACCCCCGCCGCCAGCCGCCACCGCCACCAAAGGGTCGCGCCGCCGCCGTATTTTCGCCCGATCTACACCGGAGCACTGCCCGCCGAGGTGCACCGTCACCGGAAACCGCCGCCCGAGCCAGGAAACCGCAAGGGGGAGAGGAAGAGGGCTGCCACCGCCGGCTTTGCCACTGTGCTGCGTGGGCAACACCAACCGGCAACAGCGGCAGGAGGAGGGGTGGGAGGTGGGAGCTAGGCGGCGAGGGGAGGGAGGGCTGCCCCGGCCGCCCCGCTCAGGAGGGGGGGAGGGTACGGGGAGGGAGAGAGCCAACTCTCGCCTTACTTTTCCATCCCTCATCTCATGTTTGTTGCCACAATTATGATGACGTATGCATTGCATTGGGTTAGTTCCAACTTTCAACTGGGGCAGTGCTGAGTTTTGTCGTACCAAACAAGTGCAGTAGAATTAGGCCCATGATCCCATTGCGTGTGTCAATTTTTATTTTATTTTGTTGGGAAACACAGACGCAGATGCTCACATGGAAATAATCCAACTTGTAGATAGAAAGTACTCCTTTCTGGTTTACTGGTTCTATCTCATTGTTTTTTAGTGTTCCCATTTTGTTAGTCTCATTTCCGCTCATTGCCAGTGTCAAAACCGGCGGATCTCGGGTAGGGGTCCCGAACTGTGCGTCTAAGGCGGATGGTAACAGGAGGCGGGGGACACAATGTTTACCAAGGTTCGGGCCCTCTCAATGGAGGTAACACCCTACTTCCTGCTTGATTGATCTTGATGATATGAGTATTGCAAGAGTTGATCTACCACGAGATCGTAGAAGCTAGCCGAAATTTGTCCGGCTCTGCAAAACAAATTCCACATACCACCGTAGAGAGTATAATACCCCACAAATCTAATCTGCCGACAAATTTCATAGCGTGACATCACGCCATGGCCCGGTCATTATTCGAACCGTTTTTCTCAACCAGCTACTGCACATATTGCGAGGCGGCTTTCTTGGCACGTATTGTCGAAGCAGAGATCGTGTCCCCTTATCACGGGATTCTCATCAATACGGGTGTGGGTAACCCAACCGCGCCATCAATCACTGCGCTTGGGGAATAAGCGAGTTTACAAGGAAAGTGGGGAGGCGCGGAATCCCTGCTGCCTTTATAAGGGGATAAGGACTCCCTTTCGCACCCACGCCTTCTTCTTCCCGATCCATTCCCCTTCGCCCGAGCTCCAGCGCCCGAGCGTTCGTCTTCTCCGCCCACAAAGGCCTTCCAAAAATGTCCGGATCCGGGGCAGGAGGCAAGTGGATGGCCTCTACCGTCCAAGAGAAGCATATCAAAAAGCTTTGGGAGGCCGGGTATCTGGCCAAAAAAATCGGCCACCGTCTCCCGACGGTGGGACAGATCGTTCCTACTCCGAAACCCCAAGAGAGGTTTGTATTCCTCCCTCATTTTGCTCACGGGCTAGGGTTTCCCCTCCACCCGTTCGTTCGCGGCATCATGTATTATTACGGGATCGATTTTCATGATCTATCCCCCAATTCCTTCCTCAACATCTCGACATTCATCGTCGTGTGCGAGGCTTTTCTCCGCATCTCATCACACTTTGGCTTGTGGCTGAAGATCTTTAATGTGAAGCCCAAGGTGGTGAGCGGCGAGCATGCCGAGTGGGGGCGCTATGGTGAGCAAGATGCCCAAAATTACATGGCCAATAGGTACTTTTAATGATTCTGTCAAAGAGTAGCAACATCAGTGGTTTTACATCACTGAGCCGCGCGGCACGGAATGGGCCGCTGCTCCAGAGTTCCGATTCGGAGCCCCTCTGCGGCTTACGTCCTGGCCTAAGAAGGGCCTGAACTAGTCTTCGTCCGACGAACTGTCTGTGCTCCAGACGCGCGTTAAAGATATGGAAGACAAGAACATCGAACTTGTCAATGTAGTCCAGGTGATGTTAGTTCGCCGGATCCTGCCTTGTCAGCACCGGACTTGCAATCTATGGGAATTCGATCCGGCCAAGCACCAGACCTTGCGAGAGCTCTTTGGCTCCTCGCACAAAGACATCTGGAAGGTGCTTTTCAAGTCCGGCAAATCATGGCCGGACTCGGCCGAGGACCGCGGGTACCAACTGTCCCGCCCTGCAAGCTCGGTAAGTTTTTACGTGTTTTATCTACATAAACCAAGGGAAATGCTTAATGTGATTTCCTCGACTCCCCTAGGGCTGGGTGAAGAAGGCGGGGCGGATCCACTGTCCGGCCACGTTGCCCGAAGAACCGGCCGGCCCACTTCTGACGAAGATGCTGGTCCCGGCGCCGTACAAGGCACCGAAGAAGAAGGCCGAGAAGGAGGCCAAAAAGACCCGGGGCGGCCTTCGTTGCCGGGACACTTCAGACACAATATCCGAAGGCTCCAACGTCCGTTCTGCCTTCAAAGAGGACGAGGAGGAGGAGGAAGATGAATCCCCAGTGGGGGGAAGAAAGAAAAGGGTGGCCTCCATCCACTTGGAGGCCGAGTCTCCTAAAAGGGGAAAAGCTCCTCTTCTGGAAGAGTCCACTGCTGTCGCCGACAGTAGCCCGACGTGGGACCCCAGGGCCCAGCCCCTGGTGAACTCATGAGTATAAAATCCGAACACGTTTATGCGTCTAGACTCATCATGGCATAATATTTTAACCTGAGCTATATTTTTTGTAGTCCGGCGAGGTCCCGCACCGAACGATCCTCATCCGAGGATTTGCTGAGCTCGATGCTATGGAGAGCGGCCTCGAAGGCCCCTTCCCCAAAATATGTGAATAACACCGAGGAGATTCCCATGGGGGTCGACGGCGGGAGCCATCTTGAATTCGGCTCCCAGCCGGACGCAATTCCGGAGATCAATACGGCTCCAGAATCAAGCAGGCAGCCTCCCTGGGCTGGAGGGGGCGTGCCTGTTCCATCGGCAATCTCTGTCCGACCAGAGGTGCCGGATGTTTTGTTGGCGGCGCTGAAGAGCGCCTCCATCGTCGATGAGCACCGTGCCCTGATGGGTGCAGTGATTAAGGAGATTCGGTCTACTGAGAGTGGACTGAATGAAGCCTGTATCAGCCTTATAAAAGGCTTTGAGGTATGTTTTATGAGATTTCAAAGAGTGTCATAGTATAGATAGTAGCCCCTGATACACTGTTCGGTGCAAGAAAGGACCGGACAGAGGATCAATTTTATGTTCGCAGGAAGACTCACTTGATGACATCTATCTCTCTTCTTTTATAAGAAGGCGTCTGTAGCGGCTGCTACCTCTCATACTGCGGAGGTCTCCGGACTGAATAAAAGTCTGGAGCAGGCCAAAGAAGAACTTGTCCAGTTGAAAAGGCAGTTGGAAGATGAGCAAGGTATGCGCAAGCCTTGTTCACGTTCAGTGCGAGCAAATTTTCAGTATGATAAAATATGTGTCTTTATTTGCGCCAGGGGCGATGACCGAAGTCGAGGCTCTGAGGAAGGTTGTTGCCGAGGCCGAGGAAAAGGCAGCCGCAGAGCAGGCTCTTAGTGAGAAGCACGAGGCCAGGGTTATTGAAGCTGAGCAGGAGCTTCAAGAGTCCGTGAAGAAATGCGAGACCTTGGAGCAGAGTTTAACGGAGAAAGAATCCGAACTCGCCAGGGCTCATCAGGCCGCGCGTGATTCCCAGGGGGAAACCCAAGGTGCCCAACAGGAGATCCAAGAGGCGAGGACGATCGCGGCGGGTAAGGCTTTTTTCCATGTAAAGCAAGTATTTGAGGAGAAAATCATGTTTCTAACCTTGAGTTCAGATTTCTCCAGGGGTATTTGCGGAACTGCCCCGCAGCATATCGGATGCCGCCCAATTCTACTGAGCCGAAGAAGGGAACACTGCCGATAAGCTCTTCTACTCGCAGTATCTGGCACCGAATTATCCGGTGCCTTTTGCCGACCAACTGAAACAGCTGATCGAACTGCATAGGGCAGCCGAGCTAGCGATGAAAGATTTGATTATCCGGCTATGGCCCGCCGAGCCGATTCCAGGACATTATATTTCCATCAATATAATCATGTTGTCCTTTGTAATGTTGAACAAGGTCATTTCTATTGTTTATTGCCTGTTATATAAAAGTTTATCCTCCTGCGCGGCCGTTTTATATATTAATCCTGAGAGTTGGCCAGTCGTCGGCTTCTGCCCCCACGTAGGAAGTACAGGGGTGTTCGGGATAAATCTGATCACTCTTTATCCCAGTTTTGGGTCCTTCGAAGGAGGTGTTCATCACAACGAACCAGGCAATCATACTATAGGGCTTTATCACTCTCACTTAGCCATAGGAGCTTTATAAAAGGAAGGTAGGCACATCCCCTGGTGTTCGGAAGACCGCACGAGGGGCTATATAAGCACCTGATTGGAAGAAAAGTGGATCCATCACACGCTGCATTGGTTATGGCATTATGCGGGAGGAATCCTTAAAGATTCTACAACCTCTCGAACAACTGACCATCTCTCGCCGTATCATGACAGTCGGTTTTTGGCTTTCTCTACTGAGGTGCCCGTCTGAAAGAACCGAGACACAATCGTAGTAGTTCTCCCTGTGCCACCTTAGCCGATATAGCGGAACATAACGCAGCAAAACATGGGAGCCGGGTAAACCCAACATTTGACCAAAGACATGATTCGGAGCTGATGCATATAATGCTATAAGTTCGGGGTGCTGAACTTCCATGAAGGTGTTCGGACTTTGTTGCCGTATTATGGGTAAAACAAAGCCCCTGGCATATTTAAGGCATATCGCGGTGTACGGATGCCACTTGACAAAAGAATTTCAACAAGAAATAACAGTAGATAAGCGTTGTATAAATCCACATGTTATATTTGAATAGTACGTCGATGCATGTGAGTACAGGTAATGTGATAATAAAAAAGAAATATGACTGTGGAACCTGCTGAGACCAGGGGGAAGAAACTATGTGCGGATCCGGAGTATAGTTGGATGGTCATCGCGGGTGAGGGAGTCCTGGATTAGGGGGTCCCCGGACAGCCGAACTGTTGGACTATGAAGACACAAGATTGAAGGCTTCGTCCCGTGTCCGGATGGGACTCTACTTGGCGTGGAAGGCAAGCTAGGCAATACAGATATGTATATCTCCTCCTTTGTAACCGACCTTGTGTAACCCTAGCCCCCTCCGGTGTCTATATAAACCGAAGGGTTTTAGTCCGTAGGACAACATACAATCATACCATAGGCTAGCTTCTAGGGTTTAGCCTCTTCGATCTCGTGGTAGATCAACTCTTGTACTACTCATATTATCAAGAATAATCAAGCAGGACGTAGGGTTTTACCTCCATCAAGAGGGCCCGAACCTGGGTAAAACATCGTGTCCCCTGCCTCCTGTTACCATCCGCCTTAGACACACAGTTCGGGACCCCCTACCCGAGATCCGCCGGTTTTGACACCGACATTGGTGCTTTCATTGAGAGTTCCTCTGTGTCATCATCATTAGGCTTGATGGCTCCTTCAATCATCGATAGCGATGCAGTCCAGGGTGAGACTTTTCTCCCCAGACAGATCTTTGTATTCGGCGGCTTCGCATGCAGGCGAACTCGCTTGGCCATCTGGAGTAGATCGAGATTACGCCCCTGGCCACCAGGTCAGGTTTGGAAGCTTAAACTACACGGCCGATATCCGCAGAGACTTGATCTTCGACGGATTCGAGCCCCTGCCTTGTGCGCCACACGGTCACGATGAGCATGATTTAGCTCTACCATCGGACAGTGTTCAGGAGATCGCGCCAGCAACCGCTCCGACCCTCAATTCGGAACCAGTTGCGCCATCCATGGACAGGTGGATAGACCCCGACACGGAGGTCGTATCCTCAGCAGCGATCGAGCCGAATATCGACCTTACCCTTCACGAGAGCTGTGATGCCAAGCTGCCGGATCCTTCCCCGGCCATGGACTCCGAACCGCCTGCGCCTGTGCCTATCGAATCCGACTGGGCGCCGATCATGGAGTTTACCTCCGCGGATATCTTTCAGCACTTGCCCTTCGGCGACATACTGAACTCATTAGGGTCTCGCTCCTTGTCAGGAGAGTCCTGGCCGAACTATGTCCGGCAGGATTGGGATGCGGATGACGAAGAAATTCACCGCCCACCCACCACCCACTTAGTAGCCACTGTCGACGATTTAACCGACATGCTCGACTTCGACTCCGAAGACATCGACGGCATGGACGACGATGCAGGAGGCGAACAAGAACCACTGCCCACAGGGCACTGGACATCCACCTCATCATATGGCGATGGAACAGCGGAGGATGACCCCTCCAAGAAGCAACCCAAGCACCGACGTCAGCGGCGCCACTCTAAGTCTCGCCAAAGCAAAAGCGGTGACACCGGCACAGGAGATAATAGCACTCCGGACAGTGCCGAAGACGACAACAATCCCCTCCAGCAAGATTTAGGGCAGGAGGATGGACAAGCCAGCCCTCCCAAGAGAGTGGCGGATGGAGAGGCGGAAGATGATAATTACATGCCTCCCTCCGAAGACGAGGCAAGCCTTGACGATGACGAATTCGTCGTGCCTGAGGATCTCGTCGAACAAGAGCGCTTCAAGCGCCGGCTTATAGCCACGGCAAATAGCCTTAAGAAAAAGCAACAACAGCTTCAAGCTGATCAAGATTTGCTAGCCGACAGATGGACCGAAGTCCTTGCGGCCGAGGAATATAAACTCGAACGTCCCTCTAAGAGTTACCCAAAGCGCAGGTTGCTACCCCGACGGCACAACAGATCCCGCGGTATGGATCGAGGATTTCCTCCTGCACATCCACATGGCCCGCGGTGACGATCTACACGCCATCAAATACCTGCCACTCAAACTCAAAGTGCCAGCTCGACATTGGCTCAACAGCTTGCCAGGAGAGTCCATTGGCTGTTGGGAAGATCTAGAAGCCGCATTCCTCGACAACTCTCAGGGCACTTATGTGCGACCACCAGATGCCGATGACTTGAGCCACATAATTCAGCAGCCAGAGGAATCGGCCAGGCAATTCTAGACACGGTTCCTAACAAAGAAAAATCAAATCGTTGATTGTCCGAATGCAGAGGCCCTAGCAGCTTTTAAGCACAACAACCACGACGAGTGGCTCGCCCGGCACCTTGGCCAGGAAAAGCCGAAATCTATGGCAGCCCTCACGACACTTATGACCCGCTTTTGTGTGGGAGAGGACAGCTAGCTGGCTCGCAGTAATAACATATCAAAGAACCATGGTACTTCGGATACCAAGGATGGCAATGGCAGGTCACGTGCAACAAACATAAGCGCCGCATCAACAACGACTATACCGAGGATACGACAGTCAATGCCGTATTCAAAGGCTCTAAACCCGGTCAGCGGAAAAAGCCATTCAAAAGAAGCACTCCGGGCCCGTCTAGTTTGGACCATATACTCGATCGCTCATGTCAAATACACGGCACCCCCGACAAGCCAGCCAACCACACCAACAGGAATTTTTGGGTGTTCAAGCAGGCCGTCAAGTTAAATGCCAAAAACAAAGACAAGGGGTCACATAGCGATGACGAGGAGGAGCCCCGACAGCCGAACACCGGAGGACAGAAGAGGTTCCCCCAACAAGTGCGGACGGTGAACATGATATACGCAACCCACATCCCCAAGAGGGAGCGGAAGCGTGCGCTAAGGGACGTTGTCGGTGTCAAAACCGGCGGATCTTGGGTAGGGGGTCCCGAACTGTGCGTCTAGGCCGGATGGTAACAGGAGGCAGGGAACACTTTGTTTTACCCAGGTTCGGGCCCTCTCGATGGAGGTAATACCCTACTCCTGCTTGATTAATATTGATGATATGGGTAGTACAAGAGCAGATCTAGCACGAGATCAAGGAGGCTAAACCCTAGAAGCTAGCCTATGGTATGATTGTTGTGTATGGAGTTGATCGCCTACGGACTACAACCCTCCGGTTTATATAGACACCGGATAGGGTTAGGGTTACACAGAGTCGGTTACAATGGTAGGAGATCTTGAATATCCGCATCGCCAAGCTTGCCTTCCACGCCAAGGAAAGTCCCATCCGGACACGGGACGAAGTCTTCAATCTTGTATCTTCATAGTCCAGGAATCCGGCCGAAGGTATAGTCCGGCTACCCGAACACCCCCTAATCCAGGACTCCCTCAGTAGCCCCTGAACCAGGCTTCAATGACGACGAGTCCGGCGCGCAAGTTGTCTTCGGCATTGCAAGGCGGGTTCCTCCTCCAAGTCCTTCATAGAAGATTTGTAAACACCAAGAGTAGTGTCCGGTTCTGCAAAATAAGTTCCCACATATTTCCATAGAGAGAATAATATTAACACAAATCAAATCTGCTGACGTATTCTGCAGTGCGCCATCACACTACAGCCAAGTCCTTTACTCGAATCATTTTTACTTTTCCTCCTCAGCATGTTTTGCGAGGCGGTTTCCTTGGCACGTCTTGTCAAAGTAGAGATCGTGTGCCCTTTTTACGGTTTTCTCATCAATACGGACGTGGGTAACCCAATCGTGCTCGTTAGCATGTTTTCTCGATTAAAGGCGAGTCCCAAACGGTTATGGGGAGGGCTCCTGGTATTCAACCTCTTATAAAGAGACCAAGGCCTTACTCCTTTTTCCAATCTCAAACGAGTTCGCCCATCGCCTCGAGTTCCAACACCCCAGGCTCCAGATTCCAGGCGCTTCAGACCTTCGACAATGTCCGGTTCCGACCTTCAAGGCCGATGGATGCCCTCCTTCGTCACGGAGGAGGACGTGCTAAAGTTGAGAGAGGCTAAGTTCTTGACCGCCGAAATTCCGCATAGGTTGCCTGCTCAAGGGCAGGCTATTCCCAGTCCCCAGCCCGGTGAGAGCATAGTGTTCATGTCTCACTTCCTTCGGGGGTTAGGCTTCCCGATGGATCCCTTCGTGAGGGGGCTGCTGTTTTACTACGGGCTGTTTCATGACTTAGCTCCGGAGTCCATCCTCCACATTTCCTCATTCATCATTGTGTGCGAAGCGTTCCTCCGTGTCACTCCTCACTTCGGATTATGGCTCAAGACTTTTGGATTGGAGCCGAAGATGATCGAGGGGCGGCACGCAGAGTGCGGAGGCGCTGTCATAAGTAAGAATGCTGATGCTCCATGGCCCGAGGGCTCCTTTCAAGAAGAGCTCGGCTTGTGGCAACGAGAATGGTTCTATATCACCGCTCCCAGGAGCGCCAAGTGGGCGGCGCCTCCTGCCTTTTGCTTGGGTCCCCCATCACGGCTAGCGTCATGGGTCAACAAAGGATTAGATTGGGGTTTGCCCAAAGATGTGCCCCTGTTACAGGGCCGAATTAAGGATCTCCTGGAAGGAGACCTCAGTTTGGTCAAGGTGACGCAGGTCATGCTGATTCACCGAATATTGCCCGGTAAACGTCGCCCCCTTCGCTTGTGGGAGTTTAATCCAGAGGGACCGCGAGCTCTCCAGAATTTTATGGGCGCAACGCCCGCGGAGATGTATAGAATGTTCTTCGGATCACAAGAGATGTGTCTGGATTTAACCGAGGACGCAGGCCTAAGCTACCATCGCCCGGATACTCAAGTAAGCAACCCTGTGCCCGGACCTTCTATTCGTATAATTGTCATAAACTTGCCCCTAAAAGAGCCGTCCTTTTAAACAAGAGTGGATAGCGAAAGCGAAGCTGATTAGGTGTCCGGCTCCCCTTCCTGAAACCAGTCCGGATCCCGTGTTGGTCAGGATGCTGGAGATAATGCCTTTGGAGGGGGAGGACAAGGAAGCTATGGCCTCTTCGAAGGAGGCTGCTCCGAAGGGAGGAACCGACAATTCCTCTCCTAAGGGGAAGAAGAGAGCCGCCTCTGACGACCCGGAAACCATGGCCTCAAAACGGGGGAGAAAATCCTCGTCAGAGGGTCCGACGCCAGGGAGTTCTTTGGACGGACTACACCCTCAAGGGGATCAGCCCTCCAGCGAGCCGTAAGTGGAGAAAAGATTTTCCTTTTGAGGGATGAGAGAAATCCTTGATTTTATATCTGAGAAGATTAACCGAAATTTTACCTTGTAGATCGGACCTCAGCCCTTTGTAGCGGAGCTCGTCTTCGGGGGATCTTCTTCTGGAGATGATGGAGAGCGGAACGCCTCCCCCTGCCGTGCCGCCCAGCAAGGCGGGCAACCCTGAGGTGTCATTGCGGAGGTTTCTCCGAATCCGGCAGGGGCGGAAGATAGCTATGTGCCCCCCCGAGGCTCTCCACGTCCGGCCTTCGAAAGAGGCCATAGGACAAGTCCGGCACCGTTTGGTGCTCGGCCGGAGGAACTAAAGTTCTGCTGGGGCGAGCTTCTATCTCAGAAGAGCACCATGCATTGATGGACATGGTGATTGAAAGGATTTCATCCGCAGAAAGCGGATTGCATGAGGCCGTCAAAAGTTTACTGACGGGTTTTGAGGTACGTTAGATAATGTACACTTTTGTCAGTTGCGCATAAGTAAGATGCGCCCTGTGTAGATAGTAGCCCCTGAGACTCTGCGCGGTGTCAAGAAATGACGGCACGCAGAGATCATAATCCCAGGTCTAAGATGTTGCCTTTGAATGTAGGTGGCGAGGTGTCCGGAATCAAGCCGAACTGATGATGTGGCCGAACTAAAGCGGCAACTGGACGTGGCAGATGCCGACATCGCGCTTGTCAACAAGCGGCTTGATGAGGCTCAAGGTATTTAATTCTTCGAGCGGCATCAGGTAAGAGGAGCTTCATGCTAGTGTCTTACAATGTGTGTGCTTGATGCAGATGGTACGGCCGCCGTGGAGAATCTTAGGGCAGAACTTGCCCGAGCTAAGGAGCAAGCCAGAAAAAGCGATGTGGCTGCCGAGAAGGCCCTTGAAGAGTTGAGAGCTGAACAGGCTGCTCACCGCCGAAGCAAAGAAGAGATGGCCGAGATGGCCAAGAAGTTAAAGAGCGCTGCAGACGGTTGCAAACTTCTTGAGAAAGAAGACCGGGCGAGACAGACGGATTTAGAGAAGGCCGTTGCCGATGCCAAGGATGCTCGCTCTGCGATGAGAGCTGCGAAGGAGGAGCTGCGTCAGGCCGAACAGATTGCGGCTGGAAAGCCCTTTATGCTGCGAAGGAAGTTTTGTGATCCGAAGTTTGCTCCGTTGGACCGGATGTGGAGTGTGGAGGACACCTATCTGGATTTGGCAGCAAGTGCTGCTGATGCGACCGAACACTTTCGAGATCTAAAAGATCGCGAAGTGGAAAAGCTTTTCTGGTCACAGTTCCACAATCCAGAGCATCCACAGGCAGTGGACGATCGCCTGGCTCAATGGTCCGAGCTGAATAGATTGTCCGGACTAGCCATGAAGTACGTCATGGGTCATCTGTGGCCTGGGAGATCGGAGCCAAAGAGTTATTTCAGCTTGGTGCAGCAATTCCTTGACGCGGTGTCGTGTATTAATGCAATGAAGAGGTCAGCATGCATAGAGGGCGCAAGGATGGCTCTTGCCCGTGTTAAGACATACTGGGTAGAGATGGAGACCACCGTTGTTGCGTCCCGAGATTCGGACAAAAGCCGAGTACCTTCCGAGCACTATTTTCAGGAAGTCCTTGAAGGCGCTCATATAATAGAGACACAGTGCTCGAAAGATGCTATGTTATGATAGCATATGTAATTGAAAAGTAGTATTTTGATAACCTGTAGTGGCCTTTTTTATACTTGTGCCTTCAAGTATTGTGAACACCTTCTATGCGGCCATTTTAAGATATATATATATATATATATATATATATATATATATATATATATATATATATATATGTACAGAATCTGAAAGATGGCAGTCGTTGGCTTCAGCCCCAACGCACATAGTGCGGGGGTGCTCGCAGAAGACGCATTTTCACACTTAACCCAACGTCTTGGTCCTACAAAGGAGGTGATAGCGCAGCGGGCCAGGCAACCGGACTATAATGCTTTAACACTTTCACTTAGCCATAGGTGTTTGACAATGAGACTCTTTAGGTAGCTCCTTGGTGGAAACTGCGCTCGTCCGAATTCGGGGCGCGTATGTGCCTGACCGGGAAGCGGCCCTTCGTTAAAGCGGAGGAATCCGATAGATTCCGATAGGTCATCGAGTGGCTGACCAGTCTCACGCTACATCATGACAGTCAATTTTCGGCTTTCTCTACTGAGGTGCTTGCCCTGGCCGAACCGGGGGCACAATCGCAGTAGTTCTCCTGGTGCTACCTTAGCCGATAGAGCGGAACGTAAGGTAGCCGAACTCAGGAGCCGGGCAACCCAACATTTGACCAAAGACATGATTTGGAGCTAATGCATATAATGCCAAAACTCACGACGCCGAACACTCCCTAAGGTGTTCGGTCTTTATGAGTGCGGGCGAAACAACACTCTTTATTAAAAAAGCCCCTAGTGTCCAGGTACGCGCAAAAATTCTGACGTGGCCACATGCCAAGACGCCAGCCTCCTCCTTGGTTATATTAGAAAGAAAAAACCAGGGGATGTGTAGCAACAAGAGATAGTAAAAGAGGTTTACGCAGGGTCTTAATCTAAAAAGAATCCTTTAGGACGGGTCCCTACTGCACGTCTGCGCCTGTGTCTCCATTGTGCCGTATCCTGGACGGGCGCCGCACGACGTTCATCTGTAAAATAGAGGAACTGAGTTGAAAACGGGTCGTGCCGACAAAGTTTAGAATAAGCAAGTATAAAGTAAGATATATGAGATTGAGCTTTATTGTCTCTTATTGTATATGCGTGGAGCCCCTAGTGTGGGGGTATATGGCTTCTAGGCCTGCATCAATGATGATTTTGCACCGAACTCGTCTATCCGCGTTCGTGGTCTTGAATGACCTATTTTGAAGTTTATTGGCCGGTCAGGCCATTTTGCTGTGGGGCTGTTAAAGCGGCCGCACAGTCCTCCGCTTGGGGAGGCGCACTTTAGTGCTTACCCTTCAAAGAGATGATGCCTCGTGGACCAGGCATCTTGAGCGTAAGAGATGCATAATGCGGTATTGCGTTAAAGCGAGCGAAAGCTTCGCGTCCTAGTAGTGCTTGATAGCGACTTGAGAACGGGACGATATGGAAGGTCAGCTTTTCGCGGCGGAGGTTATCGGCAGAGCCGAATGTGACTGTGAGCCGGAGAAAACCCGTACAATGGGTGTCCAGACCAAGTATTACCCCTTGAAAGGAGGTTCTGCTGCGGTGGATTCTTGCTGGGTTTATCCCCATGTGCTGGATTGTATCCTGATATATCAGGTTTAGTCCACTGCCGCCGTCCATAAGGACATTTGAAAACTGGAGTCCGCCAATTATTGGATCGAGTATCAAGGCAGTCCAACCTACATTCTTGATACTCCTAGAATAATCTAGCTAATCAAAGATGATCGGTTTTGACAACCAGTGGCGGGACCCTTTGGGGATGGGCCGTGTGGTGCGTACCTTTACGGGCGCCGCACATTTTGTTATGTGAAGTGAGTTCACTGTTTTTACTTCTTGTGGGAAGTTCTTTTGTTTCCTGGTGCTCTGCTTTTGGGGTTCGTCCTCGTCTTCGCTTGGTGTGTCGAGCCCCTTGTGTTCGGCATTGAGTCTGCCGGATTGTTTGAAAACCCAACAGTCTCTGTGGGTATGGTTAGCAGGCTTCCGGGGAGTAATGTGTATCTGACATATCCTGTCCAGGATTTTATTTAGGTTGGATGGATCGTCCCTATTATCCTGGGGGGGGGGCAATTTTTCCTGATTTTATCGTGAGCCTTTGAATCCGGCATCGACTGCCGTGCTCTTCGGATTTTTGTCCTTAGTCCAGCCACAGTCCTTGTTGCGTCGCGGTTTTTCCATTTCCATCCCTAGTTTCGGATGTACTTGGGTTGTTGGGGTTGCACCTTGCCAACCAGCTGTCCTCCCCTGCACAAAAGCGGGTCATGAGGCTTGTTAGTGCGGCCATTGTTCTTGGCTTTTCTTGGCCGAGGTCTCTGGCGAGCCATTCGTCTCGGACATTATGTCTGAAGGCTGCTAAGGCTTCGGTGTCCGGACAGTCGACTATCTGATTCTTTTTAGTGAGGAATCTATTCCAGAACTGCCGAGCTGATTCTCCGGGTTGTTGAGTTATGTGACTAAGATCGTCTGCATCCGAGGGACGGACATAGGTCCCTTGAAAGTTTGCTCAGAAAGCATCCTCGAGCTCTTCCCAGCTTCCAATTGTGTTTTCTGGAAGGCTTTTAAGCCAATGCCGGGCTGGCCCTTTAAGCTTAAGGGGTAGATATTTTACGGCGTGGAGATCATCTCCTCTAGCCATGTGTATGTGGAGGATATAATCCTCGATCCAGACTCCAGGGTCTATTGTTCCATCATATGCCTCTATGTTTACGGGTTTGAATCCCTCTGGGAATTCATAGTCCATGAACTCATCGGTGAAACATAGGGGGTGTGTGGCGCCCCTGTATTTGGGTGTGCCGGATTCTGATGATGGCTTCGTAGCATTGCTTACGAGAGCTTGCTTTCTTGGCCCATAAATGGACCTGACTGGGCCATTATGCGAATCCTTAAGTGGGTCGCATGCCGATTTAGGTGCGGCGTCGCTTGCCGCTTTATGGGGTCGTCTATCCGACCGTGTGGCTTTTTCATTTTTTGAATGCGAGGGCTCTAGGGCCTCTTCGTCGAATTCAGGCAGTAGCTTTCTTTTCGGATAGCTTTTAGTGCGGCGACTGCCGCCGTACTTATCTGTGGTATTGATTACTTTGCTCCATCTGATCCATAGTGCATCTTTCGCTGTTTTTAGCTTCCGCTTCTGCTTTTTTAGGCTGCGTGCAGTTGCAACGAGTCTCTCGTGGAGATTCTTCTGCTCCATAGGTTTATTCGGCGTGAGGTTGTCTGGAATGCCGTTTTCGCCGGAGGAGGGATGTTCAGTTTCTCTATCCGTGTTTCCCTGTTCGGACGGTTGCTCTAAGGCCTGCTCGTCGTCTACTGGCTCGTCCTGCTCTATGGCTGGGTTTTTGTAGAGGCGGGGCTTGGGTCTGCATTTACGCCGATGCTTTGATGGCTTTTCGGGGGGTCGATCTCCCGTCCCATCCTCTTTTTCCTCGTTGTCGCTTCCTTTAGGGGTATCCACCATGTACACATCGTGGGATGAGGTGGCTGTCTAATGCCCTATGGGCGTTGGTTCGTCGGTATCTCCTGCATCATCATTCATGCTGTCGATGTCTCCGGAGTCGCAGTTGAGCACGTCGTTTAAATTGTCGACAGTGGCTACCAAGTGGGTGGTGGGTGGGCTTTGAATTTCTTCATCGTCCGTATCCCATCCTCGCTGACCGTAATCCGGCCAGGGCTCTCCTGATAAAGAGAGAGACTTTAGAGAATTCAGGATGTCGCCGAAGGGCGAGTGCTGAAAGATGTCCACGGCGGTGAACTCCATTATTGGCGCCCAATCGGGTTCGATCGGTAGGGACGCGAGGGGTTCAGAGTTCGGAGAGGAATCCGGCTCCTTGGAGTCATGGGCCGTGCAGAGTGCGGGGCTGGCGTTTGGCTTGATCGCCTTTGAGATTATAGCCCCCGAGGTGATGTCCAACCACTCACCCTCGATTGGCGCAGCTGGCTCCGAATTAAGGGTCAGAGCCGGTGCGTTTGCGGCCTCCAAGGTACTGTTCAGCGACAGAGCTAGATCATGCCCCACGAGACAGTGCAGTGCGCTTGGCTGTGGCTCGAATCCGTCGAAGATCAAATCTCCGCGGATGTCTTCCATGTAGTTTAGGCTTCCAAACCTGACTTGATGGCCAGGGGCGTAGCTTTCGATCTGCTCCAGGTGGCCAAGTGAATTGGCCCGCAGTGCGAAGCCGCCGACGACGAAGATCTGTCCGGGGAGAAAAATCTCACCCTGGACCGCATCGTTGTTGATGATCAAAGGAGCCATCGGGCCTAAAGGCGACGACACAGAGGAACTCTCAATGAAAGCACCAATGTCGGTGTCAAAACCGGCGGATCTCGGGTAGGGGGTCCCGAACTGTGCGTCTAGGCCGGATGGTAACAGGAGGCAGGGAACACTTTGTTTTACCCAGGTTCGGGCCCTCTCGATGGAGGTAATACCCTACTCTTGCTTGATTAATATTGATGATATGGGTAGTACAAGAGTAGATCTACCACGAGATCAAGGAGGCTAAACCCTAGAAGCTAGCCTATGGTATGATTGTTGTGTATGGAGTTGGTCGCCTATGGACTACAACCCTCCGGTTTATATAGACACCGGATAGGGTTAGGGTTACACAGAGTCGGTTACAATGGTAGGAGATCTTGAATATCCGCATCGCCAAGCTTGCCTTCCACGCCAAGGAAAGTCCCATCCGGACACGGGACGAAGTCTTCAATCTTGTATCTTCATAGTCCAGGAGTCCGGCCGAAGGTATAGTCCGGCTACCCGAACACCCCCTAATCCAGGACTTCCTCAGACGTATATGCGTTGGAGCCAGTCGCCCCAAAGTTCAACCCATGGTCCTCTTGTCCGATCACCTTCGATCACAGGGACCACCCCACTAGTATCTGTCATGGCGGATTCGCCGCACTGGTCCTAGACCCAATCATTGACGGATTTCACCTCACTCGAGTCCTTATGGATGGCGGCAGCAGCCTGAACCTGCTTTATTAGGACACAGTGCGCAAAATGGGTATAGACCCCTCAAGGATCAAACCCACAAAAACGACCTTCAAAGGCGTCATACCAGGTGTAGAGGCCCATTGCACGGGCTCAGTCACACTGGAAGTGGTCTTCGGGTCCCTGGATAACTTCCGAAGCGAGGACTTAATCTTCGATATAGTCCCGTTCCGCAGTGGCTATCATGCACTGCTCGGGTGAACCGCATTTGCGAGATTCAATGCGGTACCGCATTATGCATATCTCAAGCTCAAGATGCCAGGACCTCGGGGGGTCATCACAGTTAATGGAAACACATAGCGCTCTCTCCATACGGAGGAGCACACTGTGACCCTCGCAGCAGAAGCGCAAAGCAGCCTCTTAAGGCAATCCACCAGTTCGGCGATTAAAGGCCCGGACACCTTCAAGTGCGCCCGGAGTAATCGGCAACAAGACCGCCTAGCACGTTCCGAGCTCGCATAGCAATGCGGCCCCCGCCCCAGCCCCAGCCAAACAGCGAAATCTGTGCCAAGCGTACACAACTATGCATTAAAAATACCATGGGCACAGGTGGGGAGGGGGGCACGACTATGGCACGCCCCAAGACGCGGCTCAACCGTACTAGGGGCTTCACGCTTTGTTATTTTTCTCTCTTTCAGGACTTTAATCTCTGGAAACCCTGTCCGGCAGTATGATTGCCGGACACATGATGCAGCAACCAAGGAGGCAGAAAGCTACGTCGCACCACTAAACTCCCAGGTGGATTCCGATAACGAGTGAAATACTTGCTTTAAATACCATTCCTCAGCTTGCCCTTGGAGGGGACATGTCAAATAGTCCTACTTTCTGCTTATCGCACTACTTGTATCATTCTGCTTTAACGCACCTTTTTGAATAAACAATGCATAGCACTAGACTATTATCGCATTCTCTATTCTTCTTATATATATATATATGTTCATTCATGACATCTAGCACCCGTACACTCTGGTACGGCCAGTACGCTAGGTGCTTAAGCATACCCCATAATACGGCGTGAGAAGTCTGAACACTTTTGACAGTGCGGCACCCCGAACTTATAGCATTATATGCATCAGCTCCGAATCATGTCTTGGGTCAATAGTTGGGTTTGCCCGGCTCCCATGTTTTGGTACCTTACGTTCCGCTATATCGGCTAAGGTAGCACTAGGAGAACTACTGCGATTGTGCCCCGGTTCAGCTGGGCTAAGCACCTCAGTAGAGAAAGCTAAAACTGACTGTCATGATAAGGTGAGAGCTGGTCGCTGTTCGAGAGGTTTCGAGTCCCTAAAGACTTATGCCGCTTAGAGCGAGGAGTCGGCTTTGTCCAGCTTAAAGGCGTGTATAGCGCCCCGAATTCGGCCTTTCCGAATACTAGGGGCTTCGCCAAAATTTAAAATTATAGAATTCTATGGCTAAGTGAGAGTGATAAAGCATTATAGTCCGATTGCCTTGTTCGTTGTGCTGAGCACCTCCCTCGAAGGACCCAAAAATAGGAAAAAGAGTGCTCAGATTTATCCCGAACACCCCAGCACTCGTGGCATGGGGGCAGAAGCCGACGACTAGCCATCTCTCAGATTTGATAAACAGCCGAACAGAAGGTAATATTTTAAATTCAAACAAGCGTTGCATAGCGCATATGAATGAGTTTTCATAATACAGGATCACACGAGCAAGTTCATTCAAATATTACATCTTTCGCACACTCGTCCGCTACAAGACGGGCACCCTTCAGGACACCCTCATAATACATCTCGGGGTGGCAATGCTCCTTACCCTGCGGCGGCCCCTCCTTCACCAGCTTCTCAGCGTCCATCTTGGCCCAGTGCACCTTTGCATGAGCAAAAGCCCGGCGGGCACCTTCGATACAGACGGACCGCTTGATGACTTCCAGCCGTGGGCAGGCATCCACAAGCCGCCTCACCAGGCCGAAATAGCTGTTGGGAAGGGAGTCGCCAGGCCATATCCGGACTATAAAGCCCTTCATGGCCTGTTCGGCCGCCTTATGCAGCTCGACCAGTTGCTTCAGCTGGTCGCTCATGGGCATCGGGTGTTCGGACCCAGTATACTGAGACCAGAACAACTTCTCTGTCGAGCTTCCCTCCTTGGCCTGGTAATATCTCGCGGCATCCGACACGCTGCGGGGCAAATCTGCGAATGCTCCTGGAGAGCTCCGGATTCAGGTAAGTAACAAGTAATTTACTTTCACATGCTTGCTTTGCATATTGAATGCCTTACCCGCCGCTATCTTTCTCATCGCATCAATATCCTGGAGGGACTTTTGGGCTCCAGCCTTGGCATTCTTTGCGCTCTCGAGGGCCGCGGCAAGCTCGGACTCTCGTGTCTTCAAGTCAAGCTCTAAAGCCTCGTGCTTCTTCACGAGAGCCTGGAGCTCTTACTGCACCTCTCCCACCCGTGCCTCTTGCCTGTCCCGCTCGGTGCGCTCCTTGGCCGCTTTGTTTTCGGCCTCGAACAATGCTTGCTTCAGGGTCGCTGTCGGTGTCAAAATCGGCGGATCTCGGGTAGGGGGTCCCGAACTGTGCGTCTAGGCCGGATGGTAACAGGAGGCAAGGGGCACGAAGTTTTACCCAGGTTCGGGCCCTCTTGATGGAGGTAAAACCCTACGTCCTGCTTGATTAATATTGATGATATGGGTAGTACAAGAGTAGATCTACTATGAGATCGGTGAGGCTAAACCCTAGAAGCTAGCCTATGGCATGATTGTTGTTCTATATGTTGTCCTACGGACTAAAACCCTCCGGTTTATGTAGACACCCGAGAGGGTTAGGGTTACACAAAGTCGGTTACAATGGTAGAAGATCCACATATCTGTATCGCCAAGCTTGCATTCCACGCCAAGGAAAGTCCCTCCCGGACACGGGACGAGGTCTTCAATTTTGTATCTTCATAGTCCAGGAGTCCGGCTGAAGGTATAGTCCGGCTATCCGAACACCCCCTAATCCAGGACTCCCTCTGTAGCCCCTGAACCAGGCTTCAATGACGATGAGTCCGGCGCGCAGATTGTCTTCGGCATTGCAAGGCGGGTTCTCCTACAAATTCCGTGTACCTGTTGAATAAAGTCCGGTTTCTTGTAAATGCTGCGCTCCTTGGCTTCTACGCCCAATAATGGTCGTCTCCCATGTGTCAAACGAATATGAAAAGTCTGAGTGTTTTTACATCCACACCCCTAGCCGCGTAAATAAGCCGCCCATTTAAGGGGACGAGGATTTAGATCCAAACCACACCTTCTCCCCTTCGCGAGTGTTCATCAGAGCGCATCCGACAAAGGTCCATTCCACCATGGCCAGCTGTCGCAACTCCTCCTTTCGCCCTTCCAGCCCTCAGCCTGGATATTGGGGGAGATGCTCCATCCCGCATAGCGAGCTAGTGATGCTCCAGACCAAGGGATTTCTCCCCCCGGCCTATATGGTCCCGGTTCGAGCCGGTCTTGCCATCTATAACGGCGGAGAGCAAGCGGAGAGTGCCCCTAATCCCTCCAAAGGAGAGCGGGTATGCCTTGTCCCTTATTTAATAAGAGGGCTCGGATTTCCAATACATCCGTTTCTCCGGGGGCTCCTGGAGTTCTATGGCCTCCAGCTACACAAACTTAGGCCTGCCTCCGTATTGCATATCGCGGGCTTCGTAGCCCTCTGCGAGCTGTTTTTGGGTGTTGAGGCTCATTTCGGGCTGTGGAAAGAGCTATTCTGCCTTGTGCCCCGTTCTCAGAAGGGGTCAATATATCAAGTGGGCGGAGCCGAAGTGTGGCGCATCGCAGGGACCGGATATCTATCCGGAACCCCAAAGAAGGCGTCCGAGGACTGGCCTTCGGAATGGTTTTACAAAGAGGACGTCCTGCTGCCGGATCCTGTCCGGATTGGCCTCCCTGAGTTCGACAGTGCTCCACTAAAGAAGCGCCTAAGTTGGCGTCCACGTGCCCTCAGAGGGAAAGTGACAAGGACGTTCTTTACCTGATGGGCCGGATAAGATTGTTAGCTCATTCCAGACTGACCATGATCGGGGTCATGGCCGCATGCATCATGCGAGGGGTGCAGCCGCTACAGTATAGAGGCCACCCCATGTGGGACTTCAACGGGGAGGACGATGCCACCCTCTACGGCCGTAAGGGGCCGGATTCGGCTGCGGCTCTAACAAAGACCTTGTCCGCTTTGTACAAGGGAGAAGAGGAGGAATTTCTCCGCGTCGACCCACAGGGTGGATTTTCTATGTACAATCCCCCAAGCTGGGTTAGTGGTCACATTTACTTGCCCATCCGTTTTATATTCCCATTGTTAAATATTCAGTCTAACGACTTCAACGTAGGAACCGCGCCAGGCTGTTAAAGAAATAAACAGCCCTCCTCCACAACCCAAGGACCCAGGACGGTCCCTCGACCCGGCCTCTCAAGAGGATCCAGACTTATTTGTGGAGCTGATTGATGGAGTGTTCCATCAATTGAGAAAGGACAATGCCTTGGTGGCCATTATGGCCGATTACCTAGGGCTAATCCCGGCCTCCCAGGTAACTGAGATCGAAGTCCCAGTACCCCGAATAGGGATCCGCCCTCTCGTGTTTTCAGTTACCTGATTATAACCGAGCTTTGCAGAGGAGGTTTTTGAGATGGGAGGCCGAACCTGCGGCGACAAGCCAACGAGGGGCTGCAGGGCCCCGTGGGCAGAAAAGAGGTGCAGTCCGGACCGAGGCGTCAGCGCAAAGGTATGGCACGCCCCCTTATCCCAGGTGTTTTACCTTCAAGGCATATTAACACTCATGCTCTCTTTAGGACAAAGAGACCTCGTCGGACTATATCCGGAGAGGCTGCCAATCGCGCCTCCACCATCCTGGCTCCAAAGCCTGGTCCGGAGGTGGAGGCGAACACAAGGCGCGCACCGGACGCTCCTCCGACGGAGGATGTGGACAGGTTGTCTGCCACCAAATCCGAGGTGGAGACTGCCATGAACCACAGGCGTCGCCGGACAATTCTTCGCGACGCTTGTTTCTCCCAAGAGGCATTAGATGCCTTCAATTCGGGAGATGCGTACCTCCGTGCCGCTCAAAATGGTCTAGCCAGAGCCACGGAGCAATATGTAAAAGACATACGGGTAAGAAAATTTTGGTAATTATATATATATATACCAGTAGCCCCCGAGACTTGAAACAGTTAGAATAACCGATTTAAGGATCATTTGTTATGCAGGTTCTTATAGAAAAGAATTCCCTACTGTCCCAGGAGCTGGAAGAGTGCAAAGCCCAACTTGAGGCCGCTCTAGCCACGACAGGGGAGCCCAAGGAGACCCCCTCTGGTAATATACACTTTGAAAGATAAGTATTTTGCGAAGCATGACATGGGTGCGAATCTGAAAAATGAAATTGCAGATGGCGCCGAATTGAATTCGGAAAGGCAACAACTCCTACGCCAGCTGAAGGATGGTGAGAAGGTGCTGCCAAAGGTGAGGTGGGAGAAGAACGATCTCCAAGATGCCAACACCAAGCTGGGCGTCAACCTGAAAGATGTTCGTGCCCAGCTATCAGACTCCGTTAAGGAGAATCAGCGGCTTCGGCGCGACATATTTAGTAAGTGCTTGAACGAACCTTTGAAAAAAAGTTCGGTGGGGAAGTCGACTAACAGAGTAATGTCTGTAGGTGTGCTAACAGGTCGTCCTGCAGAGGAGATGCCCGGTTCTACGGGTGATCTTCTTCCCGAGCTCTCGCAACTTCTCGAGCGAGTTCGGCAGGTGATGCAAGGCGTCACCCAGGCCCGAAGGTCTTGGAGAGCTTGCAGAGAAGCTAAAGGGAGCACGACAGCGCTTCCGATTGTGGAAGATATCGGCCTGCCATCAAGGCGCTAGGGAGGCCTGGGCCATGGTGAAGACGTGGTACACAAAGGCTGACCCCAACCACATGGTCGAGATCGGTCCTGTGGGGCCCGATGGGAAGGAGATCCCTGTAAGCTTAGTATACGGCCAAGTAGAATTGGCCGCAAAGTATTCCCAGCAGGACTGTAAATTAGACAGCCTGTTAGATGGTATTGAAGAGGAATACAATTAGTCAGAATGACTATGTAATTTAATTGACATTTATAATGCCTTTTAGCCGGATTGTAGATCGTTTGTCATGGCCGACCTTTTCGCTTCAGCCTCGGGACCTGACAGTCCGGAGTGTGTCCGAATTCCCATGCGGTTATATAAGAACCAGGGAATGCATGAAGACCAGGCGTAGGGGTCATTAGTGCGTGAACAGACAAGTGCCCGACTAGTTATGTTATATTACATGGTTAGTAAGAAACATCTTCCAGGGAGAATAGTTCCGTTAGGGGTTCCTTTCCCTGGGAGGCATGCCCTAAAGTGCATGCCCATTCTGCGAAAAAGACGCGGGAAAAAGCATCTGGGGGCGCATAAATAAATAAGTGAAAGGATCATCTTTTAGGTCACCAACCGAATATTCCCTTAAGAACGCTAGCTTCCGGCTTCACCTAGTCAGAGGTACACATCCAGCTGATCTGGCAGTAACAATTGCAGAGGTGCTCCCTTTACCACCTAGCCGAATAATCGGGAACATAGGGGTAAGCACAGGAGCCAGGCAACCCAGCTTGGCCAAAACTTAAGTCATATCGATGCATATAATGGTGAAATAAAAGGTACATGCAGAAGTGTAACACATGTGTTGGGCATGAAGCCTGTATAAATAAGCTTCTGTTAAAAGAAGACCCGAGGTTTAATGAGTGCAAATAGCATGTCATTTGATGAGCCTTTAAAGGATATAAGAGAAAGGAAGGGGAGAAGGAGAGAAATGTAAGATAGACAGTATATAAAAAATGGACAGAGGAATGAGACGAACACAGAGTCCAGCGCTAGGCATAGAATCTTCGGAGACGGGCTGCGTTCCATGGGTTTGGCTTGAGTCAGTTATCCGATGCATCTCGCAGGCGGTACGCTCCACCAGTCAGGACTTGGTCAATTATGAAGGGACCTTCCCACTTGGGCTTGAGTTTGTCCTTTTTCTTGTCCGACACGCGTAGAACTAATTCGCCAACGTTGTAATTTTTGGCCCGTACTTCTCTGCTTTGGTATCTTCGAGCCTGCTGTTGATAGAATGCGGAACGGGCTTTTGCCATGTAACGCTCCTCCTGCAATGCGTCCAAACTATCCTGCCGATCGAGCTCGGCTTCTCTTTCTTCGTACATGCGCACTCGAGGTGAGTCATGAATTATGTCGCAAGGCAAAACTGCCTCTGCGCCGTACACCATAAAGAATGCTATGTATTCGGTGGTGCGATTCGGCGTGGTCCGCAGCCCCCAGAGTACGGAGTCGAGCTCCTATACCCAGTGCATGTTAGATTCCTTGAGGGTACGCACTAATCTGGGTTTGATGCCGCTCATGATAAGACCATTTGCACGTTCGACCTGGCCGTTAATTTGTGGGTGATAGACGGAAGCATAATTGAGCTTGATGCCCATGTTTTTGCACCAGAGTTTTACCTCGTCGGCCGTAAAGTTCGTGCCGTTATCAGTGATGATGCTATGGGGGACGCCGTAACGGTGTACAACCCCGGATATAAAGTCTATCACCGGTCCGGATTCGTCCGTCTTAACAGGCTTGGCTTCTATCCATTTGGTGAACTTATCCACCATGACCAGTAAGTATTTTTGCTTGTAGGTTCCGCCTTTAAGGGGTCTGACCATGTCAAGCCCCCAGACCGCGAAGGGCCAAGTGATGGGGATAGTTTGGAGGGCGGTGGGTGGCATATGGCTTTGGTTTGCAAAGAGCTGGCAACCGACGCATTGTTGGACTAAGTCCTGGGCGTCTTCCCGGGCCGTCAGCCAATAAAAGCCTGTACGGAAGGCCTTGCTTACAAGGGACCGAGCTGCAGCGTGATGACCGCCGAGTCCGGCATGAATTTCAGCCAGGAGGTTCCGCCCTTCCTCTTCGGAGATGCGCCTTTGAAGGACTCCGGTAGTGCATTTCTTATAAAGCTCTCCCTCGTGGACTTTGTAGGCTTTGGATCGCCGCACTATGCAGCATGCCTCATTTTGGTCCTCAGGGAGTTCCTGCCTAGTAAGGTAGGCGAGGAATGGTTCTGTCCACGGGGCGATGACGGCCATTATTACGTGGGCTGAAGGTGTTATTTCATTGGCAGAGCCTCCGATTGTGTCACAATGTTCTGTGTCGGGCAGTGCGGTTGGGTCCGGGCTGTTATTGTTCGGCTCCCCTTCCCATACTACGGATGGCTTGAACAGCCTTTCCAAGAAGATGTTGGGGGGACTACATCGCGTTTTGCGCCGATGCATGCCAGGACATCTGCCGCCTGATTATTTTCTCGGGCTATATGGTGAAATTCAAGCCCTTCGAACCGAGCTGACATTTTTAGGACGGCGTTGCGGTAAGCTGCCATTTTTGGATCCTTGGCATGGAAGTCTCCATTTATTTGGGATATTGTGAGGTTCGAGTCCCCGCACACCTCTAGGCGTTGAATGCCCATGGATACTGCCATCCAGAGACCATGTAAAAGGGCCTCATATTTGGCTGCATTGTTGGAGTCTGTGTACAAAATCTGGAGTACGTATTGAACTGTGTCTCCTGTGGGGGACGTCAAAACGATGCCAGCCCCTAGTCCGGCCAACATCTTGGAGCCGTCGAAATGCATGATCCAATTTGAATATGTGCCATACTCTTTAGGGACTTCGGCCTCCGTCCATTCTGTGACGAAGTCGGCCAAAACTTGCGACTTGATGGCTCGCCGTGGCTTATAAGTTATGTCGAACGGGAGGAGCTCAATGGCCCATTTTGCAATCCGGCCCGTTGCGTCACGGTTGTTTATAATATTGTTAAGTGGTACTTCCGAGGCTACTATTATTGAACACTCTTGAAAGTAGTGTCGTAGCTTCCGGGATGCCATGAATACCGCGTACGCAATCTTTTGATAATGCGGGTACCATGATTTGCACGGAGTGAGGACAGTGGACACATAATAGACCGACTTTTGAAGGGGGAATTTGTGTCCGTCCGTTTCTCGTTCGACGACGAGCACTGCGCCTACAACCTGATGTGTTGCTGCAATGTACAATAGCATTGGTTCGCCAATGTTTGGCGCGGCCAGGACTAGGTTTGTTGCCAATATGGCTTTTATTTCGTCGAGTCCGGCCGTGGCTGCATCCGTCCATTCGAAGTGTTCGGTGTGTTGAAGGAGGCGGTAAAGGGGTAGGGCCTTTTCTCCCAAGCGGGAGATAAAGCGGCTTAGAGCCGCCACACATCCGGTTAACTTTTGTATTTGTTTGAGGTCCTTTGGGATATCCAATTGTGACATAGCTCGGATCTTGGCTGGATTAGCTTCAATTCCTCTACCAGATACAATGAAGCCCAAGAGCTTTCCGGCTGGAACGCCGAAAACGCATTTTTCCGGGTTGAGCTTGATGTCGTATGTTCGGAGGTTATCAAATGTGAGCCTCAAGTCGTCTACTAGAGATTCGACATGTCTCGTTTTGACGACCACATCATCTACATATGCCTCCACTGTTTTGCCAATCTGGTTTGTCAGACATGTCTGAATCATGCGCTGATATGTTGCGTCGGTGTTTTTGAGCCCGAAGGGCATTGTGTTGAAGCAGAATGGGCCATATGGTGTGATAAATGCCGTTGCGGCTTGGTCTGATTCTGCCATCTTGATTTGATGGTAGCCGGAATATGCGTCGAGGAAACACAACGAATCATGTCCTGCGGTAGCGTCGATAATTTGATCGATGCGGGGGAGGGGGAAGGGATCCTTTGGGCAAGCCTTGTTAAGGTCTTTAAAATCAACGCACATGCACCAGGATTTGTCCTTCTTTGGTACCATCACCAGGTTTGCTAGCCAGTCCGGATGTTTTATATCTCTGATGAATCCGGCCTCCAATAGCTTTGCTAGCTCCTCTCCCATGGCCTGTCTCTTAGGTTCGGAAAAACTCCGAAGAGCTTGTTTGACAGGTTTGAATCCTTTTAGGATATTTAAGCTGTGCTCGGCTAGCCTGCGTGGGATTCCTGGCATGTCTGAAGGGTGCCAGGCAAAAATGTCCCAGTTCTCTCGTAGGAACTCTCGCAGTGTGGCGTCTACATCAGGGTTTAACTGTGCCCCGATGGAAGCTGTTTTATTGGGGTCCGTTGGATGGACCTAGAATTTGACTATTTCGTCCGCCGGTTTAAAGGAGGTGGACTTGGATCTTTTGTCGAGTACCACATCGTCCCTATTCACCATGGAGCGCAGCGCAGTCAGTTCCTCAGCCGCTAGGGCTTCGGATAGTGCCTCGAGGGCCAGTGCGGCTGTCTTGTTTTCGGCGCGGAGTGCTATGTCCGGATCACTAGAGAGAGTGATGATCTTGTTAGGCCCGGGCATCTTGAGCTTCATGTACCCGTAATGGGGTATTCCTTGGAAGATTGTAAACGCTTCCTGCCCTAGCAGAGCGTGATAACCGCTGCTGAACGGAGCCACATGGAACGTGACCTCTTCGGACCTGTAATTATCCGGCGTGCCGAACACCACATCTAGTGTGATTTTTCCTGTACAGCACGCTTCCCGACTGGGGATTATTCCTCTAAAGTTTGTGCTGCTTCGCTCAATGTGGTTCCAGTCTATTTCCATTTTTTGAAGGGTTTCCTCATAAATGAGGTTCAATCCGCTGCCGCCGTCCATGAGTACCTTGGTAAGACGAAAGCCGTCCACTATTGGACTGAGGACCAATGCGGCTGGTGCTCGGGCTGTTCGGAATTTAGGTTCATCACTGGTGTTAAAGGTAATAGCTGTGTCACTCCATGGGTTTATTGTTGCTACTTGGTAGACTTCGGCAAGGCTGCAGAGTGTCCTTTTTCGCATATTATTTGATGCGAAAGTCTTGAAGACTGTTAATACCGTATTGGTGTCTCTGGGGTGGCTTTCTGTGGCCTCCGGGATTAGGAGATCTTCGCCAATTTTGGCCACCTACCGGAGTATCCAACATGCTCTAAGGCTGTGAGTTGGTGTGGCGTCCTCTGTACTGTGAATTTTACAGGGTCCATTAAGCCATCCTTCCAGTACGGTTCCATGCCCTGTAGAGGGTTTTTGCTTTTTGGTGTTTGACCCGGGTGTTTGGCAATGATGCACCCTTTTATTTCGGACTGGGTTTGTATTCAGGGCCAGATCGTCCCAAAATTTTATTTCGGTTTTCCAGGCGCTTTCCATCGCACAGTACTTTCGTACAATGGACGCCAAGTCAGCGAAGCGTGTAATATCACGGCGACTTATGGCATTGAGGATTCCCTTGTCTGTGCAATTATTGCAGAAGATTGAGATTGCATCTTCCTCGCGGCAGTCCCTTATCCTGTTCCTAACCAGGAGGAATCTGGCCCAGTAATGATGTACTATTTCTTCAGGCTCTTGCCTGATTTGGGATAGATCGCTTATGTTCGGGTGGGTGGGTGGAATTAAATCTGAAGCCTCACCCAATCTGAGGCTCAGAGGCCGAGGAATTTCCGAACTCGAAAATTTGGATTCCTGGATGTTGTCCAATGAATCCAGCCCGTCGCCTGACTCTAAGTTCAGGTCTTGAGTGATATCCTCCCCTCCGCGGGTATCCGGCTTGGAGGGATCGGGAATCCAGACGTAGCTAGTCCTTAAGATAGATGAAGGGTCGCCGCGCTGTCCCTTTACCACGACAACATGATGGGTGACTTGGGGAGAGTTAATCTCTCTCAGATCGGGTTTAGGCCCAATCCGGTCGTAATCCGTAGCAACTCCAAGGGCGGCGATGCGATCCAAGAGATCGTTTATGGAGGAGAGCTCCATTGGATCTAACTGCTCGGCGAGTTCCGAGCTGACATGAAGATTGTTTTCGATGGCTCGAGAGGTCATCGTCGACGCAGAAGCCGAACATGCGGTCATAAGAAAACCACCTAGCCGGAGGGTTTGGCCGACAGCCAAAGCTCCCTTAGCAACGGTGCCGTCTTTAAAGACGGGGCGAGGCATCCTTCCTGATGGCGACGACACAGAGGAACTCTCAATGAAAGCACCAATGTCGGTGTCAAAACCGGCGAATCTCGGGTAGGGGGTCCCGAACTGTGCGTCTAGGCCGGATGGTAACAGGAGGCAAGGGACACGAAGTTTTACCCAGGTTCGGGCCCTCTTGATGGAGGAAAAACCCTATGTCCTGCTTGATTAATATTGATGATATGGGTAGTACAAGAGTAGATCTACCACGATATCGGAGAGGCTAAACACTAGAAGCTAGCCTATGGCATGATTGTTGTTCTATATGTTGTCCTACGGACTAAAACCCTCCGGTTTATATAGACACCGGAGAGGGTTAGGGTTACACAAAGTCGGTTACAATGGTAGGAGATCCACATATCCGTATCGCCAAGCTTGGCTTCCACGCCAAGGAAAGTCCCTCCCGGACATGGGACGAAGTCTTCAATCTTGTATCTTCATAGTCCAGGAGTCCGGCTGAAGGTATAGTCCGGCTATCCGAACACCCCCTAATCCAGGATTCCCTCAGTTGCCACTTCGGTCGTGGCCCCTGGCACATTCATGATGATCCTGCCATTTCGCAACCACATTTTCTTTTATATATAGACAAGGTATTACTTACCTTTGTTCTCCTCGAGCTGCCTCTTGGCAAGGCCGAGCTCTTTCTCGGACCCCTCGAGGTCCTGCTTCAGTGCGGCGACCTTCGTAGTCAGTGCGGCAGAGGTCAGCAGTGAAGCCTGCATACACATACAGACATACTTATTTTAGACTCCTGCGGATATTATTTGATCCTCTATTCGGCTTTTCTTTGTGAACACCTGATAACCCGCAAGTATAGGGGATCGCAACAACTTTCGAGGGTAGAGTATTCAACCCAAATTTATTGATTCGACACAAGGGGAGCCAAATAATATTCTCAAGTATTAGCAGCTGAGTTGTCAATTCAACCACACCTGGAAACTTAGTATCTACAACAAAGTGTTTAGTAGCAAAGTAATATGATAGTGGTGGTAGCAGCAACAAAACTAAAGACAGCAAAAGCAATGTTTATGATATTTTGTAGTGATTGTAACAGTAGCAGCGGGAAAGTAAATAAGCGTAAACCAGTATATGGAAAACTTGTAGGCACCGGATCAGTGATGGATAATTATGCCGGATGCAGTTCATCATGTAACAGTCATAACATAGGGTGAGACAGAACTAGCTCCAATTCATCAATGTAATGTAGGCATGTATTCCGTAAATAGTCATACGTGCTTATGGAAAAGAACTTGCATGACATCTTTTGTCCTACCCTCCCGTGGCAGCGGGGTCCTATTGGAAACTAAGGGATATTAAGGCCTCCTTTTAATAGAGAACCAGAACAAAGCATTAGCACATAGTGAATACATGAACTCCTCAAACTAGGGTCATCACCATGAGTGGTCCCGATTATTGTCACTTCGGGGTTGCTGGATCATAACACATAGTAGGTGACTATAGACTTGCAAGATAGGATCAAGAACTCACATATATTCATGAAAACATAATAGGTTCAGATCTGAAATCATGGCACTCGGGCCCTAGTGACAAGCACTAAGCATAGCAAAGTCATAGCAACATCAATCTCAGAAAATAATGGACACTAGGGATCAAACCCTAACAAAACTAACTCGATTACATGATAAATCTCATCCAACCCATCACCGACCAGCAAGCCTACGATGCAATTACTCACGCACGGCGGTGAGCATCATGAAATTGGTGATGGAGGATGGTTGATGATGACGACGACGACGGATCCCCCTCTCCAGAGCCCCGAACGGACTCCAGATCAGCCCTCCCGAGAGGTTTTAGGGTTTGGCGGTGGCTCCATACCTTAAAACGCGATGATTTCTTCTCTCTGATTTTCTTCTCGTCGAAACTCAATATATGGAGGTGGAGTTGGAGTCGGAGACGCAGCAGGGGGGCCCACGAGGTAGGG